>NC_088713.1:17496239-18152072 GCF_963576615.1 Watersipora subatra
AAAGCGGTGCCATACCGACTCAGCAGGAAGGCCAACCTTGCCGTTTTATAATTATAAGATGGCATAATAATAATACAATACTTATATTATTATAATAATGTAATATTTATATTACTCGTATAATAAGGGGTTGTCCTCCTCGGCCTGTGGGGTATCCACTCCCATGTATGTGCCAATGGTTGCTCCAGACCAGAAGGTCAATGGCTGCTCTGTCGTGTTTATACAGCGAATGATGACCTGTCCCTTGGGTCCCAGCTGATTTAGGCTACTTGCCACTGGGGGTTTGTCGGGAAATCCTACAATCAGCCCCATGGGGCAGTAATTATGCATGGTGATGCAACCGTGTATCACCATCTCTGATTGGGCTGGAAAAACCACCCCCTGATTACCTACACTTTGCTCTGTAGCAGTCATCCTTGCCAGTCCATGCAGACTAGCTGCCTGCCATCCACTCGAACCACCGGTTGTTGAAACTTGAGAGAACACTGATTGGCCACAAAGAATGGCATTTCCAGAATGGCATCTTTGCTCAGAAGACTGACTACAAAAAATTTCTCCGTCTTCACGTCCCTCAGACAAATTGTCAACTGGATTATTCGACAGAAGGCGAGTCGTGTACCATCAGCCAGTAGGTCGTGACTGTCACTCTCCTCGAGCTGGTCTCGTACGGCTCCAGGTAGTCGGTCAAAGACCTGTTTATTTAACAGGTTCGTGGTACACCCCGTGTCCAGGAGAAACTAGATGATCTGCCCTTCCACTGTTCCTGGAAAGAAATAACTGGTGAAGTGAGGTCGACTGAGGGCTTGCGCCATAGAAGTGTTCTCTAGGGCATCTTCTGAGGGGATTGAAGAACCCTCCCTTGTAACGGGGCGAAGTTAGTCCTTTGGGCTGCCCTGCCACCGGAGTTGACCCGCGGCTTTTGAAGTCGTCACTCCTGAGGTGGGAAGGTGCTGGCCCAGCCGCTTTTAAAGCAGGCTTCCGACTATCCCGTCCTGTGGGGGTGATCCTCGGTGTCCTGGGTGGAGGTGATTTGTTAGTCACTCTCTAACATTTCTTGTTACATCCTTGCCGCATGCTCAGAATGGTGTAAGCGGCATCCAAAATCAGAAAATCATTGAGGATGGCCTCACTGAAGTACCCTCCCTTTGCAACGGGGCGAAGTTAGTCCTTTGAGCCGCCCTGCATCCGGGGTTGACCCGTGGCTCTTGAAGTCGCCGCTCCTGAGGTGGGAAGGTGCTGGCCTAGCCGTTTTTAAAGCAGGCTTCCGACTATCCCGTTCTGTAGGGGTGGTCCTCGGTGTCCTGGGTGAAGGTGATTTGGTAGTCACTCTCTTACGTTTCTGGTTACATCCTTGCCGCTTGCTCAGAACGGCGTAGGCGTCATCCGAGATCGGAAAAGCATCGAGGGTGGCCTCACTGAAGGACTGATAATAATTTCCGTCTCCACAAGCTCTTCCTGTGCATGAAGTTCCCTCAGTTTAGTCCTTGCTGATTGAGACCATTCGTCAGCGTTCACCGAATCCCGTGTAGCTCTGGTACGTCTTCAGCGTTGTTTGACCTTTGCACAGCCAGTAGCCGGAGCTACTGCTGTAGCCTCCCCTTGTTTCCTGAAGCCGGTTGCGAGTAGCGAAAGCATTTCTTTTGAACAAGCCCTGGCTGGCCGCAACCCTAACAGAGGGTCTGTGTGTGAACTCGCTCCTGTAGTCGTTCCACTTTCTCCGTGAGAAATTGGACTAGCCGGGCTAGTTGACCAATGTCGTCAGTTTCAGCCAAGTTTACTTGGTCAAAGGATCCTCCTTCTAGGGCTCGCACCAAAGATCCGTCGGGTTTGCACTTGCCTCCCTGAACCTGGAGGTAGTCATTTCTGGCCTGTACAGCATCAGCTAGTGTGGGCGTGGGTACGGCCAACAGATGTCGCTGCAGGCAGAGTCCCTTAGCAAGCTACAGTACATCAGCATGGCAATGTTACTCCTGTGACGGTTTGGCAGGTCTCTGTACGCAATGCGTACCACCAGCCTTTCGACTTCCATAGCATTCTCCTCAAGTGATTTTCCTTCCTCTCGTCAACGGGCGTTAGACTGGCTTAATGCCTGTTTGGCTGATAGTCCGAATTTTGCCTGAAGGGCATTGAAGACGGCCTCCTGGTCCTCCGCCCATTCACAGTCCTCGGCTTGTTCGCCCAGTGCTTCTCGGAAGTGCAGCAGTGTTGCTCCTTCCGTCCACTAGTTGGCGTCGGCTACCTCCACAAAGCAGGCAATAAAATATTATACATCCTCCTTTCCTGTGTACTGGGAGTCCTAAACTGCGGTGCCAGTTCCTGAGCCTTTGGTATCAATAGCACCCGTTTAGTGCTTCAACTGATCTGTCGGGTCCCGGATCCGCGCTTTGTGCCCTTCTATTGGTTATGTTAGGGGCTTTCAGTAGGCTTTTGCTCTTTTCCTATAGTAGTAAATCTACTGAGTCTGTGGCCGTCGGCTCTTTTCTGGGTTTCTTTCTGTTGCCAGGAAGTTCTTTTAATAGGAGCAGTGCTGCTTTCTCGGGAAAGTCCTGTCGAAGCCTTCAGTAGGTTTTGCTCCTAGAGCAGTGCATCCACTGGGTCTGTTGGTGGAAGGCTTTACACAGCTCTCTCTAGGTTTATTCCTGTTGCCAGAAAGTTTTTTTCAGTAGGAGCAGTGCTGCCTTCTCAGGCAAGTGATGTCAGAGCCTTCAGTGAGTTTCTGCTCTTAGAGCAGTGCATCTACTGGGTCCGTTGCTGCAGGGCTTCACACAGCTCTCTTTGGGTTTGTTCCTGTTGCCAAGAAGTTCCTCCAGTAGGAGCAGTGCTGCCGTTTTTCAGGCAAACTCTGGCGGTTTTTAGTAGGTTTCTGCTCCTTTCGTAGGGCAGTGCATCTACTCAGTCTGCTTCTGTCAGTAGGGTTGTACGCAGCTTTCTGGGTTTCTTCCTGTTGCCAGAAAGCTTTTCTAGTAGAAGCAGTGCTGCCGTTTTTCAGGCAGGCCCTTGTTTCGTGTTGCATAGGTTTCTTCCTGCTGCTGCTTCTAAGGCAGTAGAAAGTTCAGCCAGAAATCTAGTGATACAGTACGAGTCTCGTGGTGGAGTGTTTCTCGGGATCGTAGTTATCCCACTGCTGTCACCAGTGTAAAGGTTTTGTGCTACCCTTACTTACTCTACTAGTATAAGATTCGACGCATAAGTTTATAGATGTATTTTTGCTGTGTTCATAAGAGTACAAGAACAGTCAAGCACATGCAATGACCAAGCACAGAATCGCTCTGCTCTCTAGCACAAATATTGATCCTTATATAGCGGGTAGGCCCCGCCTCTCGTTCTACTTGGCGAGGCTTGACTCGGCTTGGCTTTGGCATGTTTTGGCTTTACTCAGCTCGGCTTGGCTATGACTGGTTTAAGTCTCACCTCGTTATTCTGCCTGACTGGGCATAGCTCGGCTTAGCTCAGCCCTAGGCTCAGCTCTCAGTGGTTCACATTCAACAACACTATATATACATGTATATATATATATATGTATATATATATTTGAAAAATTATTGAGAAAAAAGTAAACTTCTAGTATTTGCGTTACAAATTTGTTTCGTGCAAAGCACTCATCAGACGCGATTGTACTAAAATGAAAAGCTTTACCGAATGTGCCAAAATATCAGAAATGGGCTCGCTGTGGTAATCATGTAATTCAGTGCTAAGTGTAACCGAGAAGATAACTCCTAGCATGTCTGCAGTTAGAAGTCAATTCATTTCTTTTATTTAATGTGCCCAAGTGTGGTTTGCATATTATGAAGTATTTTTCAAGTAAACATAATTTGCATCGTTTTGTTTTGTTTGTGTTTGGTTGTCCTTGAGCTAATATTTTCCATGTTATGTTGTATGTTGAGTTGCTTTCTTTCAACTTCCAAATGTGCTTGCTCAATTCTGTGTGGTGTTGTTTGTTTTTGTGGTTAAACGAGGCTTTATGGTTACTGTATCTAGTTTTAAATTCGGTTGAGCAAAGTCCTATGTAGGTCGCTACGTGGTTGTTTGTGTTGTTGCTTTCTGTTGCTTGATATATCATATTTTTGGCTCTGCATTTTCCTTCCAAAGAGCAGTTGTTCTTTTGTCTGCAGTTGCAACTTTTTTCGTTGTCTTCTCTTTGTAGTGTACTGGTTTTATTAAGGGTTTTGTTGCTCCCATCAATGATTGTTTTCATGTTTGGCATTACTGAGTAGCTCAGTTTTAAGGTTTGTCTATTAAATATTGCTTGGAGTGGGTGTTTCTTTGGGAAGCATGTTGTAACTATGCTGAAAAATTTTTGTCCGATACTGGTTGCAACATTGGCGCTGAATGGTGGGTTGTACCATGTGATTTTTCTTTGTCTGTTACTTTTTTTAGGTTTTTTCATGTTGGTTTCATATTGTAGTTTGCTGTTGTATCCACTCTTGTGGAGTGCTTCTTGGTATGGTTGTACTGTGCTGTTAAATTGTTGTTCATCTGATGAAAGTGCGTTTAGTCGTTTGTTTATGTTGTCTGGTAAGTTTTTCAATATGGAAGGTGGGTGGTTGCTTTGTTTGTGCACATATAGTATTGTGTTGCCTGGTTTTTGGAAAGGCTTGAAGCTGCCATCTTGTAGATTTAAAGTTACGTCAAGAAAGTTCACTGATCGTTTGTTCGCCTCAATAGTAATTTTCAAGTTGTTTTTATTAAATATGTTGCATATTAGTTTCTTTGTTCTCTCTATAGCTTGTGGTGTACCCTTGCAAACCGCAAGTCCGTCGTCTCTGTATAGTCCAATGCTGCAAGTCAATTCTTTGGGTATTTGAGTCAGCAAGTAAGTCCCTACTAATTCACAAGTCTCTGCCCTGTCGTAGCTACCCATAGTCGCGTCAAACAATTTATTAGAGTTCTTCTTTGACCAAGCCGTGTCGTTGTGAAATACAAGCGATCTTTTCGCATGTAGTAAGATTGCCTTTTCGTCTTCTGTGATATTTGTTATGTCGCTTGCAAAATCTAATGCTTTTTTAATAGCGCCTCTGTAATTGAAGGGTAAAATTCACAAACGTCAAAAGTAATAAATGCTTGCTGTTGCTTTTCCTTTATTTCTCTAAACCAATTCAGTACATCACCCGTACTTCGCCATAATTTTACATTAGTTTCTCTTGTCACTTTTTTGTCGATACCTGTGAGCAGAGTTTTGCTTATTTTTCCTATTTCAGATTTTGTTGGATTGATTAGTCTACACGTGGGGTGGTTTGTGAAGTTATCTTTGTGGTCTTTTAACGTTATGAATGGCTGTTTCTCTGCTATTGTCTCAATTCTTTTCTCAAGTCCTAATTTGTGCGCTATTCAACGAAGACTACTTCAAGACACTAAGACAATATAAGCAAACAATAAAATACTTGTCAAAGCTGACAAAACAACCAATTTTTACAGACTTGAAAATGATGAATACAGCAAAATGTAGCAAAATAATGTGACTAAAACTTACAAAAAAGCTGACAAGACAGCAGTAAACCCAATTACATCAAAAGACAAAGAAATAGCGCACAAAATAGGACTTGAGAAAAGAATTGAGACAATAGCAGAGAAACAGCCATTCATAACGTTAAAAGACCACAAAGATAACTTCACAAACCACCCCACGTGTAGACTAATCAATCCAACAAAATCTGAAATATGAAAAATAAGCAAAACTCTGCTCACAGGTATCGACAAAAAAGTGACAAGAGAAACTAATGTAAAATTATGGCGAAGTACGGGCGACGTACTGAATTGGTTTAGAGAAATAAAGGAAAAGCAACAGCAAGCATTTATTACTTTTGACGTTTGTGAATTTTACCCTTCAATTACAGAGGCGCTATTAAAAAAAGCATTAGATTTTGCAAGCGACATAACAAATATCACAGAAGACAAAAAGGCAATCATACTACATGCGAAAAGATCGCTTGTATTTCACAACAACACGGCCTGGTCAAAGAAGAACTCTAATAAATTGTTTGACGTGACTATGGGTAGCTACGATGGAGCGGAGACTTGTGAATTAGTAGGGACTTACTTACTGACTCAAATACCCATAGAATTGACTTGCAGCATTGGACTATACAGAGACGACGGACTTGCGGTTTGCAAGGGTACACCACATGCTATAGAGAGAACAAAGAAACTAATATGCAACATATTTAATAAGAACAACTTGAAAATTACTATTGAGGCGAACAAACGATCAGTGAACTTTCTTGACGTAACTTTAAATCTACAAGATGGCAGCTTCAAGCCTTTCCAAAAACCAGGCGACACAATACTATATGTGCACAAACAAAGCAACCACCCACCTTCCATATTGAAAAACTTACCAGACAACATAAACAAACGACTAAACGCACTTTCATCAGATGAACAACAATTTAACAGCACAGTACAACCATACCAAGAAGCACTCCACAAGAGTGGATACAACAGCAAACTACAATATGAAACCAACATGAAAAAACCTAAAAAACGTAACAGACAAAGAAAAATCACATGGTACAACCCACCATTCAGCGCCAATGTTGCAACCAATATCGGACAAAAATTCTTCAGCATAGTTACAACATGTTTCCCAGAAAAACACCCACTCCAAGCAATATTTAATGGACAAACTTTAAAACTGAGCTACTCAGTAATGCCAAACATGAAAACAATCATTGATGGGAGCAACAAAACCCTTAATAAAACCAGTACACTACAAAGAGAAGACAACGAAAAAAGTTGCAACTGCAGACAAAAGAACAACTGCCCTTTGGAAGGAAAATGCAGAGCCAAAAATGTGATATATCAAGCAACAGTAAGCAACAACACAAACAACCACGTAGCGACCTACATAGGACTTTGCTCAACCGAATTTAAAACTAGATACAGTAACCATAAAGCCTCGTTTAACCACAAAAACAACACCACACAGAATTGAGCAAGCACATTTGGAAGTTGAAAGAAAGCAACTCAACATACAACATAACATGGAAAATATTAGCTCAAGCACAACCATACACAAACAAAACAAAATGATGCAAATTATGTTTACTTGAAAAATACTTCATAATATGCAAACCACACTTAGGCACATTAAATAAAAGAAATGAATTGACTTCTACTTGCAGACATGCTAGGAGTTATCTTCTTGGTTACACTTAGCACTGAATTACATGATTACCACAGCGAGCCCATTTCTGATATTTTGGCACATTCGGTAAAGCTTTTCATTTTAGTACAATCGCGTCTGATGAGTGCTTTGCACGAAACAAATTTGTAACGCAAATACTAAAAGTTTACTTTTTTCTCAATAATTTTTCAAATATTTCATACTCCTCTAATAATCTTTTAGGTTTTTAGTGTAGAGTTCTCTTTTTATATGCTTTTGCCCTTGCTTTTAGTTAATATATATATATATATATATATATATATATATACTAGCTATACTACCTGGCGTTGCTCGGGTAATAAAAAAGTCTTTAGAAAGAAAATTGATTTGTATTTAACATATATCAACATTTGATATTCTAATTTTAAAACGGCATTTCGTGAAAAAAGTATTTTGTGTATTTGAAATAATTCAAGATAGAAAGCAAAAAAAGCTGTTAAAGTTCTCAAAATTGGTCAAATGACTGCGATTTTTAAACTTCATATTATGAAGAAAATGTTTTGTACAGGTCAAATAAGTTAAGAAACAAAATAAAACAACTATAAAATGATTTAAATGTAAACGTGAAATAATTTACAAGTAATAGTTCAATTAAATTTTCTTTTTGCGATTACAATAAAATATGATTAGCTAATGATACAATTAATACAAACTGAAAAAACAAAAAACTATTAGTCCTGAATATGTTGAGTTGGTAATAAGAATTGGTGCATAGAATTGTGTATGTGCGCGTGTATAAACGAGTTACCCTTCCATCAGAGACTATCCATCAAAATTTTGAATACAATGATACTGGTATCTCTCGATACTAGTACATATGTAGAAATAAAATGTCGTACTGCCTTTGTCTTTCTGAACAGAGAGAGAATGTCAAGGCACTTTCTTCGGAAGTAAAACAATTGTGAACATAACAAAAATTGGTCTTGACTGTGATTCAGCACTTGAACCTCTTGAAAAACTAAAAATTAAAGTAAAAGAAAACACGAACAAGCATTGTATTTCATAGAGGTAATAGAATTCATAGTTTCAAATAACACATAATTTAGTGTGTGCAAAGACTATACGATATATGATAACGCTGTCGATCGATACACCTTCTAAAGCTCAGTGGTAGAGCTTGTAAATTAAAAACTTGCGATTCTGTTCTTCGTGATTTCAAACCAACCAAAACACAAAAATTTCAATTTCAATAGTTTTTTAGCTACATCTGGACTTATACAAAGACACACAGAAGCACACAGAAACACATACAGGCAAACTTTGAGAAATACATGTAAAGTTATAGATTGATGAATCAACTTTAACAAGTATCAGGCTTGTTATTGGTTAAGTTTGTGTATTTAATCTGATTGGCTCATCTAGAAAACCAAAAATTACTTTGTTTTGGAACTGTTCTGATCTTCGAATGAATGTTTTGGTAGTAATCCAAAATTGTAATTCATTGTGAAGAAAACAGTACCAAGTAGTTACTGAAGAATATTTGCACACTATATAAGTTCCCAACTCAATAAAATAACGCCTTGTGAACTTGTAGAACAACACTATATTTGATTACAATAATACTACACGCTAATAAAGGTAAAAAAGTTGCAATAAATACTCATCAGAAAAGGTTATACTCAATAAGATGTATTGTTATATATTTACTTACATGTATATATTACTATATAGTATACCGATATATTACTACAGACGGTCCAGATAAATTACTGTAGTCTGTATGATACATATATTACTATATTATATACTGGTCTGTTACTATATACTGTATGATATATTCCTTCATGATGTACTGATATATTACTATATACTGTAGGCCTACTGATATATTGCTCTGTATTGTACTGATATATTACTATTTACTGTACTGATACATTACTATATACTGTACTGATATATTGCTATATATTGTACTGATATACTACTGTATGATGTACTGATATATCACTACATACTGTACTCATATACTAATATTTACTTTATTGATATATTACTATATACTGTTATGATAATTGCTATATACTGTATTACCATATTACTATATATTGTACTGATATATTACTTTATGCTGTATTAATATATATTACTATATACTGTAATAATATATTGCTATGTACTGCTCTGATATATTAAATTTATACATCAACAGGTGACAGATTAGTTATAGTTGAATACTTGTCATATTCTCTCGGATAACTTGGATAGCCTGAATGAGTATCGCAAAATGTAGCATATCTAGTACACTCAGAGGTGGTCTTATAACTAAGTTTTAATAATTCATGGAGTTGAAAATAGATTTCCTAGCATAATATTGACTAGAAGCATTATTTGAACCTATATTTATTAATTAACAGATTATTCCCATTACTTTCCTTGTGTAATAATAACTACATTATTAATAAATTTTTACCCTATCTTATAGCAAAGACTGCATCGACTTTTTATTGTTTTGATTGTTTATTGGCAGTTATACCTAACGAAGTTAAATACTTGCAGTTATTACATAAAGTGTTTTTTTTATTTTAATGTATTATTGATCAGTTAGGAGTCAGCTTTATCTTGTATACATGTTGAATTCTATGAAAGTGATACAAACTTATTATTGATCAGCTTTTAAAACAGTCTTGCGCAAATATAAAAATCAATAAAAACTGGTTTATAAAGCTATAGGTGATCATAAATAACTATTTTTTTACCAATCTAAAAAACTTAGTAGCTTATCTTTCTAAGAAATCCCCAGTTTAACATTTATATTTCTGTCTGCCAATTTATATGCAGAGTAAAATGAATTATCTCTATGTGGCTCAGCTGTATATTTATTATCTATGATTAATTTTTTTTGTACCAAATACTGGTGATATAAGAATAAGCACTTTTTTATTACTGCATCAAAACCCTGTGTAAGCCTGTGAGATTTCATATTTTGATAGATCACTTTAAAATATTTCTGTTTGTTTGTAACTTTGTGTTATAACAACTAATCCCACGACCAAAGAAGAGTGAAACAATTGATTGGGAAAATTATGATAAATGCACAAGTGCACACAACTCCCGAAAAATTATCCGTTGACGGCCGTCACCAAACCCTTGCAACGAAATCCTATCAACAAATTTAACTATTTTTCAGTAAAGTCGTTTAAGTATAATAATGATACAAAACGCATATAAACCTATTTAAATATATTACCTAGCCTTTGAAAGGTTACCGCAAATTCCTAAAACTACCCCATCTGATTGGATTATACATAAATAGACAGATTTATTAGGACGAAAATCGTCACAAAACGCTTGAAAAGCTTCGTTTAATAAAAGTTAAGACCGGAAATTGAAACGCCGAGCGACAGAGAATAGAACGATTAAAGCCTTGCCACAAATCGCCACAAAACGCTTGAGCAGCTTGGTTTATTAATAGTTTCGACTGACCTACAAAACGCCAATAAAGCCGTGCGACAGATAGTAGAACTGCTTACTGTGTACTGTTTGAGGCGTAGACCGTAGAGGCGTAGATTTACAGATACGAAAATGTGGTACACAGTTTATCAGCCTGCGTTTTTGTCCAATTACCGAAGGTTTTTCAAATTATCTAGAACATCAGCCAGATTTCTTTACATCTTATCTAAAAGGTAGGACATTACTACAACGCCCTTTTATGACAAGAATATTTTTTTATTTCACTCCAGTTTGCATAAAACTTCCAGACGCGTAAATGCCAACGCTTGCTCTCTGTTACATATCGCTGTCAAAACCATTCTACATTCATCACAACACAACCAACTTTCAAACTGTATATTACACATCAGTTTGCCGTTTAACTTTTAATATTGCATTTCAGAGATATAATAAACATATTTCTTTATTGTTGGTATTGTTGTTGTTAGTTAAATTACGTACAGTAGGTTAGGTCTACAGCTTGAATTAATATTTATTTTATTATTGTAAAACATAAGTTTGAGATAGTTAAATATTTATTTTATTAATATTTATTTCTGTTACATATCGCTGTCAAAACCGTTCTACATTCAGCACAACCAACTTTCAGACTGTATATTACAATATATTTTACTTTTAATACTGCATTTCAGAGATATAATAAACATATTTCATTATTGTTGTTGTTAGTTTAATTACTTACAGTAGTTTAGGTCTACAGCTTGAATTAATATTTATTTTAACCGACAACCAACTTTCAAATTGTATATTACACGTCAGCTTGCCATTTACTTTTAATATTGCATTTCAATATAATAAGAGATATAATAAACATATTTCATTATTGCTGTTGTTATTTAAATTACGTACAGTAGTTTAGGTCTACAGCTTGAATAAATATTTATTTTATTGTTGTAAAACATAAGTTTGAAATAGTTAATTATTTATTTTATTAATATTTATTTCTGTTACATTTCTGTTATTTTTGTTGCGCTTTTTTAGAGTTGTTGTCATGCAAGTGCCAAGTATTACTGGTACTTTGCCAACAAACATTATGCTTTTTAGCTAAAGCTTTATACAAGCTAATATTATATAGTACTGTCTCATTATAGCTATTAATAATGCTTGTAGCTTTTTACAAAGCTTTTCTATGACCAAACATATAAATACTTGGGTTTTCTGTTATCAAATCAGTTGTCTCTGGAGTGTGCAATAAACCATTTCTCTAATTTAATACTCTATTTAATTGCTTCTGTGCAGAAACATAACAGAAGCTAATTGGCGACTAGGATTTCTCTTTTGAACAGTTACAAAGAGTTTTGTTCAGATTTTATCATTGATAAAATCGATACAAAGAGTTCTAGTTTATTACAAGAGTAACTGTTCAAAATTGCACCACTACAATGGCAGAAGTAGCAGACCTGATCAAGCTAATGCAGAAGCAGCAGGAGGACCAGAGACAGCAGCAAGAGGAGCAGAGAAAGCAGCAAGAAGAGCATAGACAACAGCAGCATGAGGAGTTCAAGCAGCAACAAGAGGAATACAGACGTCAGCAAGATGAAAGAATGGAGGAGAATAAGAAACTGATGGAGCTACTGCTACAAAACCTACAACGGAAACAAGAAACAGCTGCAACCGCTGTTCCAGCCTTCCCAGGTTTTGACCCAACAGCAGAGCTACTAACAGATTACATAGACAGATTCAACACATTCATTGCAGCAAATTCTATTCATCAAGACAAGATTGCTGGCACTTTTCTCACCAACCAACAGCCTACACTCTACAAGCAGCTTAGTAATATGGCAGCTCAGCTTTCAACACCCAAGCAGATCAACGACCTCAACATGGATGAAATACTGGAATTTCTCAAAGACCAGTATGACCCTAAGCGCTTCATTGTTAGAGAGCGTTACAAGTATTGGAGTGACATGCAGAGGAAACCTGGAGAAACTATTCAAGAGTTAGCTGCCAGAATTCGTCAGGATGCAACTACATGTGCCTTCATAGACATTACAGATCCATTAGATGAGGCTCGCAGAACAAGATTTATCTGCTCTGTAAACAATGAAGCAGTTCTCAAATCTCTCTTCAAAGTCAAGGACAATGAACTCAACTTTAACAAAGCTATACAGGTAGCACAGGAGACAGAAGAAGCAGCTAAAGTTGCTAAAGAGACAGTTTATGGAAACTCGTCTAAAGTCAACAAGGTTGCTCAACAGAAATCAAGATACAAACCAATCCAGAAAAACAACTCTACACCTGACAAGCAGAAGGAAGGAAAGCTATGCTACAGATGTGACCGAACTAACCATACAGCGGATGACTGCAGATTCAAAGCAGCCACCTGCAACTTTTGTTCTAAACAAGGTCACATAGAAAGAGCATGCAAGAAAAAGAAATCATCTGCAGCAGAAAAACCAGTAAAGATGATAGAATGCACATCAACCAAGATGGTGAAACTTGCTGAAAACATCAAACTGGAGGGAGACAACTTCACACTTGAACTGGACACTGGAGCATGTGACAACTTCATCTGTAAATCAATATGGGAGAAGCTAGGAAAGCCAAACCTAAAACCTACTACAGTTAACTACAAATCAGCCTCAGGACGTCTCATAGAGACGCTTGGCAGATGTGAGCTAACTGCCCAATTGGATGCACAGAAAGAAGTCAGACTACCATTTGTGATTAGTGCTGTACAAGATCTCAACCTACTAGGAAGAACTGCTATACAGCAACCAGGCATCTCTATTGATGACAAGCTACAACAGAACCTTGTATCAACAATCACAGAGAACCAGCCAGATGGGAGGTTACAAATCAAGTGTAAGGAGATGTGCAAAGAATTTCCAGAAATATTCAAAAACGAGCTAGGATGTCTCAAGAACTTTGAACTAGAGATAAACTTCAAACCTTCAACAAAGCCAGTCTTCTGCCGACCCAGACCAGTTCCTATTGCCTTGACAGAAGAGCTCAACCAAGCATACGAAGCAGGTGTGGCTAAAGGCATATGGGAACCAACTCAATTCAACCAGTATGGAACACCAGTTGTACCTGTACGCAAATCTACAACAGGTCAAGCTGCAGGGAAGATCAGAGTATGTGGAGACTACTCCAAGACTATCAATAATCAGCTAGAAACACATAGGAAACCTATCCCACTACCAGAAGATCTAATCAGAATACTAGGTGGAGGCTATTGCTACACAAAGATTGATTTAGCAGATGCCTACAATCAAATATTGTTGGCACCAGAAAGTCAACGACGACTAGCACTATCAACACACCGAGGAGTACTACTACAGAAGAGGTTGCCCTTTGGCATAAGCTCAGCACCAGGGTATTTTCAAGAAATCATGGAGCAACTGACACAAGACCTCCCAGGAGTAGCAGTATACCTAGATGATATACTAGTGAGTGGAGCCAATGCAGAGAGCCATCTACAAAACTTACGTCGACTTCTTCAAAGATTAGAAGAAAGAGGGCTCAGATGTAGAAAAGACAAGTGCTATTTTGCTCAACCTACAGTAGAGTATCTGGGACACAAACTCACTTCAAAGGGAATCACTAAAGGAAAGAAGGCAGATGCAGTACAACAGATGCCAGTCCCAACAGACTTAACTCAGCTAAGATCTTTCTTAGGAGCTACACAATTCTACAGCAAGTTCATACCCAATCTGTCACAACTCACAGGACCATTGCACAAACTGACACGCAAAGGAGAGACCTGGAAGTGGGGCACTGAACAAGAAAAGAGCTTCAACAAACTGAAAGATATGCTATCAACTGATAGTGTCTTAGCACACTTCAACCCAGATCTTGACATTGGAATCTTATGTGATGCTTCAGAAACTGGACTGGGAGCTGTACTATTTCATCGTTATCCTGATGGAAGTGAGAGACCAATAGCCAATGTTTCAAAAACACTGACCAGCACACAGAGGAAATATGGACAAATACAAAAAGAAGCTCTCTCAATCATATTTGCTCTAAAGAAGTATCACCAGTACCTGTATGGTCGACGGTTTATCTTGGTAACTGACCACAGACCTCTTCTCACACTTCTAGGACCTACCAAAGGAGTTCCAGCTCTAGCAGCCAACAGACTAGCAAGATGGGCACTGGTACTAAATCAGTATGACTACACCATAGAATACAGATCTACCCAGCATCATCAAAATGCAGATGTTCTCTCAAGACTGCCAGTTGGACCTGATAAAGAGTTTGATGCAAGAGAAGATGAGGATGATGTTGATACAGTATGCACTATTCACACTATTGGACAATAGCTCAACTCTACAGACTACAATGTTCTAGCAAAAGAGACAAAGAAAGACACAACACTAGCCACAGTAATGCGCTACACAGCAGAAGGATGGCCTGGTAACAAAGAGATGAAGGAGACTCAGCTGTCACTCTTCCACAAGATCTCAGATTCACTTTCTATCACTGAAGGTTGTCTTCTATATGGCAACAGAGTAGTCATTCCTGTCAAGTTACAACAGGAAGTATTAAAGATCCTTCACCTTGGACACTTTGGAATGGAAAGAATGAAGAAGCTAGCTCGAACTGCTGTCTATTGGCCTCGCATTGACTCTGATATAGAGGAGACAAGCCGACAGTGCACTGCCTGTGCTGAACACCAGAAGCTTCCACAGAAGTATCCTATACATCCCTGGATGCTACCTGAAAAGCCATGGAGTCGTCTTCACTTAGATCATGCAGTGAACTTCATGGGCAGCCAATGGCTAGTGATGATAGATGCCTACTCAAAGTATCCATGCATACACAGGACGTCATCTACTTCTACCAGAGCTACCACAGACATCTTAGAGGAGATATTCGCACACTTTGGATACCCTCACACCATAGTCACTGACAATGCTACCAGCTTCACCTCAGGAGAGTTTCAGCAGTGGTGTCAAGAGAGAAGCATTTTTCACCTCACTGGAGCACCCTACTATCCAGCTACAAATGGCGCAGCTGAAAGACTAGTACAATCCTTCAAACAAGCCATGAAGAAATCGTCACTCTCACCTAAATCTGCACTACAACAGTTCCTGATGCACTATAGAAGGACACCACTTCCTACAGGATACTCTCCCAGTCAGCTGCTGAATGGAAGACAGATGAGATGCAAGATTGACACCCTATTGCCATCACCCGCACACATAGCACAGTTTCATCAATCCAGAGAAGTCAACCGATCGGCAGAAAAGACAGTTAGCAAGATACACAGCTACAATCTTGGAGCACCATGCTATGCCTTGTATCATGGACCTAAACGCAACAGACAACCTAGATGGGTTCCAGCCATTGTTACTAAGATATATGGAACTCGTAGTCTCAATGTCAAAGTGGTACCAAAGGGACCTACTTGGAGAAGACATGTTGAACAACTCAGACCAAGATACTCAACAGAAGAAGATCAAGACCCTGGAGATAAACCTGATATAACAGAGGAGACAAAACTGCAACTACCAGCCCCTACAACTGTAACAGAGCAACCTCCGTCTAGAAGAAGACCACGCAACCCTGGTCTACCTGATGGAGATGAGTATAGCAGAGACAAACCCCGAAGGTCTAAGAGAACCAGAAAGAACCTTTAGCTTAGTGAGGAGGTGTGTTGCAAGTGCCAAGTATTACTGGTACTTTGCCAACAAACATTATGCTTTTTAGCTAAAGCTTTATACAAGCTAATATTATATAGTACTGTCTCATTATAGCTATTAATAATGCTTGTAGCTTTTTACAAAGCTTTTCTATGACCAAACATATAAATACTTGGGTTTTCTGTTATCAAATCAGTTGTCTCTGGAGTGTGCAATAAACCATTTCTCTAATTTAATACTCTATTTAATTGCTTCTGTGCAGAAACATAACAGTTGTGCTCCCTCAAATTTATTTTATATCATTTCAAACAAGTCTCATTTACATTATACTCTGTCAATTCCTGCTGAGAACTACTTTTTCAACAACCAACAGTACCCTTTCTTTTTTCCATTATTACTTTGGTCGTGGGCTGTATGACAGTGGAATTTCTAGTTTTACTTGAGTAACAGCAATAAAGTTGGTATCCTTATTTTGAGGCTATAATTTGTTCATTGCACTCAAGTGAAAGCTGATTAAGTGGCTATACATTTCTCCTTTTTATCGCAAAGTTTGTACTCTAAATGGCAATGCATTAAAATTTTGCTCCACAAAGAAAATATATTATTTGGACGCTTATGTTAACTAGTTGAGCAGTGTAGAAAAATATGGACATCAACAGATACTGGAAGATGCTGAACAGCCAAAAAATATGAAATGAGTCTAAAAAACCAACAATCTGAATGCGACTGGCTAAGAAAAAGCTGCAAAGAACTTTTGTTTAAAAAACGGTAACTTTTTTATCCATGTTCTATGAAAATTGTTTATTTATGTCACTTGTGTTTAAAAATACTTGCAGCATTTGATAGATTAACACTACATAGCTAATAAATTTTCATAATTATAGCAGTTTGGTTGACGAATATAATCATCTAAACTTGGCTTCCAATGGATTGATAGATGCTAATAACTAACCTTCTATCGCCCATGAAAACCAGTTTTTGCTGCAAACTGTAACAAACCTATCAGTCAGTGCAATGAGCTTATACGCAACATTGTTAAATATATTTATAAAATGTAATATGCTTACAGATTTAGAACAACTAAACGAAAATCAAAACCTCAAACTACTGTTAGTGCAGTCTATATGATTTTTGTAGGTTTATTCCAAGCAATAAGTTTCAACTTGTAGAAGTATTTCTTAGCTCTTCCAATCTTCACAGCTTTTCCATGATTATTTATAGATCTGAAGCCAATTGGAAGTAAATTATAGCTGCCTTCTTGCAGCCATGTCCAACAATAAAACTATTTGCTGAAAGTCAATGTACGGTAGAAAATTCTCAGATGAATGTGCTTAGTAGCAAAAGGGTTAAAAATGAGACACTCCAAGCATTGTACTTTGGGTCAATTTGTTCATAAGGTTATGTCACCCTGTAATGACCGTTTTTTGCTAAAAAATCAGGAGAAAGTTTTTTTTTTGTAACTTTTTAAGTAAAAAGCTACAGCAAATGTAGAATGAGGAAAACAGTCAGTGCATTCTAAAGCATTAATACATCAATAAATATATTTATGTTATTTGTGCATGTAAATTGCACCTTTTATAGCCTCGCTATCTGTGTAAGTGTGTATTGTAGAATTTAAGATTTAATGGCGTTTTGGACCAAACAGTTACTCAAGAAAACCTTTCTCACACAAAAATACAAAATTTTATGGTTATACCGGATTGTCGAAATACGCAAACAAAAAGCCGTTAAAATAATTCAGTCTTATGAGAGAAAACATAATTTGCTAAGCTTGAGATCAACATTTGACATAGATTATATATGGTGTTAGCAAAAGTTTATTTAGGTTGGAAGCCAGTATTGGATAATGTTTTTTAATAAAATTATCAAAAATTCACCCAAATTGTACTTACATTTAGAGTATAACTTGAACTGTCATTTTCAATGTAGAATGAAGAGTAATTTGCAGTTCTTGCCTCTCCATCATGAGCCTCCAAGTAGATGCTGAGGTTTTTGTTTAGTCTGGTGAGATAGTAAATACTCTCTAGACCTATAAATATGCATTTGAGAGTTAGTTTTTGATAGAGAGTGGTATTAGGATATTAGGGCATTACAATATCCGGTTGTGAGGATTTTAAGATACTCAAATGTTAAGAAATTTAGTAATTAAAATATTAAGAGTTTTACGATATTAAACATAGAATATTAAAATGTTAATAGATTAGTATACTGCAATATTAAAATATTATGCTGTTAAGATACACGATATTAATAGTATTAGTGCTCAAATAATTTACAACAATGCATAGTTTTAAAACCTCCATGCTAAGTGCCTGACACTTAGCTTGCCACAACAAAGTAGCTGGTCAGCTGATATCAACGTGTTTGTTGTAAAACACCTACACTGAAAAGCTACACAGAAATATTATAAGTCATGCGCCAAAGTAACTAAATGCTCAGGTGCACTGACCTTTATATGTTTAAATGTTGAAGTAATCAATAAGCAATAAGTAAACTTATGCTTAGATATGATTTGATAAATTTCTACATCAACACTCAATACACACTCAAATTCTTTGTTGAACAGGACATTGAGAACATAAATACTCAGCGTATAGAGTAAATGCTAATATAAGCTAACTAATATCACATAAAAGAATGGGTCAGTAATTTGTGTAAAAAATAACTTTCAAATGCTCAAACTACTAGGAGTTGTGGTTAACAAATTTAGGTCACTGCTACCGGCCACTGTACTTATGGAAGAAAGTCACAAGCCTCCTACAGTCAAGCCTTAAAGGTTTGAACAAACAAATATGTTGCTATGCTAGAATATGGCGTTGAAAATTGATGGAAACTTTAGTATAAAGGAAAAGTATGGACAATGTCTTTTCACAGATTTTACATTAAGGTAACAACCGCAACCACTTGCTAAAAGCATGAGACATGTACAAAAACAGATCGTTCCATAACAAGTTTGTGGAAACCGTTATATCTGAATTAGAAGCAGTTCTAGAAGCTAAATCTGTTTCTAATCCTAAAACATAATAGTATCTAGATCATGGAGTATTTGTATTTTTGTCATGAAACATGAATGTAACAATGCCAAAATATCTGCTAAATATTTTACAATAAGCAAAAAAACTTTTTTGATCAAATCAGTCTTTGATGTTTATTTTCAGTGACAAGAAAATGTTACTTGCAAAATACTCTAAGAAATGGCAAAAAATTTGAAAAAGATTAACCAAAACTTAAATGTGAATGTAACATACACTTTATATTTTACAAATGAGAAGGAATCCAAACTGGGGATCGGATAAACTGGGGTAGACATCTCTCTATCCCTCTTCCTCTCTCTCTCCTTCTCCCTCTCACCCTCTCTCTCTCTCACCCTCTCCCTCTCACCCTCTCCCTTTTTTTTCTTTCTCTTTTCCTCTCTCTCTCTCCCTCTCTCCCTTTCCCTTTTTCCCTCTCTCCCACTCCCTCTCTCCCTTTCCCTCTCTCTCTTCCTTTCTCGCTTTCTCCCTTTCTCCCTCCATCTCCTTTTCTCCCTCTCTCTCTCCCTCTCTCTCCCTCTCCCCCTCTCTCCTTCTCCCTCTCCCCCTTCATCCTCTCCCTCCTCCTCTTTCTCTCTCTCTCCCTCTCTCCCTCTCTTTTCCGCTCTCTCCCTCCCTCTTTCCCTCCCTCTCCCTCTCTCTCCCTCTCTTTCTCCTCTTTCTTTCCCTCTCTTTCTCTCATAGGTCGTACCAAAGCAGGTAAAATCAATAAATTTAATATTTGCTTACTCGGCCACATGTAAATATGGTTAAGCAAAATCTAATAAACATTTATATGAGCTAAATTTTGCATTGAATAAAAACTATTTCAAGTATATTTTTATTTAATTTTTCCAATTTAATTTAAATTTTCATGTAAGTTAAGATACTGGGAATCTGCTAAAAATTTTACAATCATGAGAGTTGACCTAATAAAATCAGGCTTTCATGTTTCTATAGCATAAGGAAAAAATTGATATTCACAGATTAATTTTGAAAATGCTAAAATGTATGTGAAAAATATACTAGTACTTAAGACAGGGTGGACTTTAGAATTAGCAAATAGAAAGTGATCAAAGCTTGGTACCAGTCTGCTCTAGTAGATGCCTCTCTAATTCTTAAACAAAATTATACAAAGGTAGGAGCCTGTGGAATAGGTGTGTAATCAACGGTAATAGGTAAGTACATAAACAGGTCAGATCAACATATTGAAAAATTATTTACTTTCTGCTCTACTCCTACTTTACACATAAATACCACTAATTACTCACTCTTACCATTATGATAGAAAAAAGTCTAACAAGCATTTTAAAGTGCCACAATTTGTGTTAAACAATTAAGTACTTTTCTTGTAAAAATTAGTAAAATCTTAAAGTAAAATCTTTTAAATCATCAAAACTTGACCAAACTAAAACAGGCTTTCATGTTTCTATCAAATAAGCAGAAAGGCGATACTATCTTATTACCTCTAGAAGAAGCTTTAAATGTATGTGAAAATAAAGTAGTACTTTAGATTAGGGTATCATAGAACTCACAAATATAAAGTGATCTAAGCTGTGGATCAGCTCCAGTAGACGTCTTTCTATTACTTAAAAAAATTATATAAAAGTAGAAGTCCTTGCAAAAGACGTGTAAACAACAAACATATGTCAATGCTAGAACAGGAAAGATCAATATATTGAATATTTGCATAGTTGGGCACTTACAACTATGGAAAGCAAAAAATCAATAAATATTTAAATAAGCTAAATTTTAATTCGAATAAAAACTGTTTTAATTTTATTTTTAAGTTATAAGCTACCATGGTTGTAGAGCGCAATTTAAACAGGCTAACCTTCATCAAAACTACTACTTCACAAAATGACAAATATAAGCCTAATGAAGTGAAACACTACTACATAGAAATCAAAATGCTTTTTATTTTCTTCACTTGCTTACTTACCATGACAGCTTGATATAAGCAAACATACAAGCATTTGCTCAAGGTCTTGTATAAGTCTTAAGTTTGCTTGTAAGAGTCTGTCTTTTGATTTGCTCAATGTAAAGCAAACACAAGCATATTGATGTTTTTAAATAATTCATTTTGTTGGTATAAGCTATATCTAAATCATACAAGAAACAACAACCACATATCCAATTACCAGAGTCACCAGTATACTTTAGGTCTTTCAATGTGCACTGCAAAGTGACTAAGTGAACCCAGTACGGCTGATGCAATGTCAAGCTAATCCTTTAGCCAGGTTAATTTGTGACCATCATTTTTTACTGACAAACTTCATATCAGCTGCATAGCAATATCCGTCAACAAAAATCTTATAATAAATAGCTACTATTGGTGGTAATAACTACAACATTTGGCCTTACCAATCCAGTATTCTCCTTGAGGGTCTCCAAATCCATCAGCATAGTCATCCCAACCTCTGTAAAAGTCGACACTACCATCAAATCTTCTCTGTATGAGAGTCCAACCAGATGTGTGGTCGAACTGACAGACAGCTCTGATCAGTCTCCAGCTAGGGTCAGGTTGAAGAGTGTAAACTGCTCCTGAGTTTCTCTCTCCATTTTCAAATGCACTTTGACAGTCTAAAGTTTATATGATACATGTAGATACAATTAGTTAAAACACAAAGTGCTAAACTTTAACTATCGAGTAAAAGTTTTTTATAGAAAACAAAAAAATATTATTCCAGGTTTATGTAGAAGATGTATCAAGCTTTCAATTTATCAAAGAAAAATATAGTTATATTTTGTGTTGTGGTTGTATAGCCTAGCTCGAAATGTTTAAAAAAGTTGCTAAGTATAGATACATTGATAATGTGCTTGGTAATAAGCCAGCTGTTTAAATAGCTAATCAGATTTATTACGAAATTACCATAAAAAGGGCATGCCTACAACCATGAGACAAAAAAGGGTTTTGATAGACATTTGTACAAAGAAGAAGTAATGATGACTCCAAATAACACCAGCTAGTCTTTAGCTGCAGAGCGAATGAACAGTTAATTTTTTGTGCTTTAGTTTGTGTAAACTTATTAAACTAGTGGTTATTCACCTTGATGCTATTCAGTTTTTTGATAAAGCCTTAAATATTCCAAACTTATACCATGTTTATGAAAGTTTGACTAGCTGGTTAGGGTTGCTGAGTTGCCTACCTTGATAAATAGATGCTACATTAGGTCCTAGACAGCTTGTGTTTCTTTCCAAATAACAGCATTCCTAAAAACAAATGCTAAAATTTTAGCTTCACTGCAAATAATTTTATATCAAAGAATGGCAAAGTATGATGTGTCCTTCAGCTTGGCTAAAGTATCGCAGAATAGATAATGTCATAATTAAGAATTTGTTCACATATTCAGCATTGTACATTTTCATACATGCAATACTATACGTTTTTATTCATGCTATACCGTGCATTTTCATACATGCAACATTGTATATTCTCATATGAGTAGCTTTCTATGTTTCCCTACATATAGAATTAAATTTGGTAGCAAATGAGCTATTTATATTCTAGTACATATAGCACCACATAGTCTAACACATGAATACGGTATAGTTTAGTATGTGATAGAGTGAATGTTGTCTTACATGGAACACTGCGCCACTGTATCTTGTTATGTATTTAGAGCTGTGTATTTTTGGGGCACCATATAACACATACATTCAAACCAGAATTTGTCATTTCAAATATTCAATATGCTACTTTACCGAGACCCATCCACAGGCTCTATTCTCAAGATAAGTCAGATCTGTTTCTGATACGAATGTCTCCACACTAACAGTTGAGGAAAATAGTTCACAATGACCTGACTTTTCATTTCTCAGTGCTGACAGACATCTGCTGTCCTCTGTACACAAGTGCGCACAGTGGAAAAGAGATATACTTTCTGTAAAATGAGCAAATGATGCAAAGCAAACAATCAATACATAAGTTATCAGATCAAAAAATAAAATATTAAGTGATAGAATTGAAAGATTAGGAAAATATATTACATTTAATTTTTAACAATAAATAAACACAAAGGGAACTTTATTAAATTTTAATAAACTATAATATACTGAAATAAACTTATAATTACATTGATATGTGAATAAAAAACTATTCACCGTGTATACATGATCTGTTTCAACTCATTTGTAAACGATGTTAATCAAAATCCTAGTAATTACAAAATTTTAGTATTTTGGTTTATATTGCTTTTATCTTACACTGATAGCTAACTCATTTTGCATTTATTAGTTATTTACGTACTGCGGGTGTTTTATTTACATATGTATTATGTACATTGAACATTACTTTGTAATCATGAAAATTAAAGTTTAAATTGGGAGTAAAATAAAAACATAACATTTTTGTATAGTAAATTGTTCAATAAAACAAATGTTTTGCTAAACTTGGTATTAATCGGAAGGTAATTTTACTAAAAAATCACAAGGTGAGAGTAGTCCTTCCTGAAATATTGAAAGAGAAGCCATGAACTAAATATTATAGATTTAGATCAGGAAAATATTTTTTTTCTAAAGTATAAGAACAGAAAGACATTTTTCACCTCTTTGGATGTATCCTGTATGTGGTGAAGCATTTCTCTGTACAACATTCCGCTTTATGCTGTACTGAACTCCATCATTCGCAGCAAAAACACCTGAAATTATTAGAGCAAACGACGCAAGTCTCATCGACTTAGCCATTGCTTACGTTCTACTGACTTGGCTAAAAGGTCTCATATTTGGAAAAATATAAAATCAATATTATCAGGTATGAAAAGGACAGAAAACTTGTAACCTTGGAGCTTTGATACTTTTACAACAAGCTTTTGGTATTGACATACAGAACGGATCAATGAAAATGAAACCAAACTAGTTTTAGCAGTGACTACAAGTTAGGAAACACAAATATCTGTTTTGTTTTATTTGAAATTTAATGCAAACAAGTAAATTTGGTCATCGGTTATATTGTTATCTCAAACTACAGTGTAGCTCACTCTTCAACTCAGCACAACTATTATTTTAAGCCAATAATAATTTTATTTTATTTTAGCATTCTGCTACTGTTATAGCTTAAATTTATTTTTCTAAACTCAGTGGCAGCAAAAGAGCTAGAGATATTATATCAATCTGTTGCCTTTGACTACCAATTAATAAACATGATAACTTTAATAGTTGATCAATATAACTTAAAGAATTTTGGTAGCCTTTTGTGAAGCATGCTGAGAAACTTTTTTAATTAAGCAACTTGTTTTAAATACCAAGAAATAAAAATATTATAAATTATGTACCGACATCATCAAGTTTATCCAGCACAGATTTTATGACATGATTGCACAGTTTGGTTATACTATTACTGTAATGATGAGTACTTGTTAAAACAATTGATACACGATGATCAATTATGTTATAACTTTATTTGATATGTTTTAACTCAATATGGCAGCTAAAATGTGAAAGCTAAATATGATTAATTATTCATGCGTTTACTTAATGCTGGTGTCAGACACTAAATTTAGTTAAGCTATTGATCGACTTGTTTCTAAGCAACCTTGTGTTAAAATACATTATTCTTATAAATTATTCATCGGAAGCAATAGTTGTATAGAAGTTTACCAGTCAATTGTCTTATTTGAGACCTGCTGATATTGTTTCATATAAGTATATTTACTTAAAGATTTGTTACATAACCTTATGTTTAAATTTGTCGCAACATTGGTAACGCAGGAAATAGTTTTTCTCCATTGCCTAAAATCACCCATTGATTGAACCTTCTTGAACATATATTCAAACGAACAAATGTAATTGAAAACCATTTCAACTAATTCAATAGGAAACAGTTTAAGTGCTGGTATATGTAGATTTCCATTGAAATAATTTTCAAAGCTTATATATAAAGAATTCTGGATCATTGCCATTTACAAAATTTGTTTTGATTAGTTTGTCAATTTGTTGTTTTCTCAGCAATAGCATGAGGTTTTAGAAACTTGTTCAAAACTATCTTTTATTTGTGGATCTACATGCATTTTGGTACGAAAACTTATACAAAAGGAACAAATCAATTCAAAGTGTATCGATAGTAAAGTTTTGCTGGCCTGTACTATTGTTTTATAAGTAGCGGAGTGAAATTCTGATTCAGGTATGCCATTTATATTGCACACTAGTCAAAGTTTACATCACAGTGATGAAAAAACTACAATCGCAAGTTTGTAAATTTTTTCATCAGTATTTTAAATATATTCGAGTCGTGATTTAATTTTAAAGTTCGAACAATTTTCTTTCAATTAATTTATTTAAGCCATCTAGAATGGACCCTTTGACACAAGGCTAGTAAACTGTTCATAGCATCACAGATTAACTAAACAAGATGACCGAAGCACAGTGTTGAAGCCTATCACAAAAAGCATTAATGAAGGAGGCGTATTCTATTGAGAGAAAAAACTAGCCAACCCGTGGCCTATTATTTTACCTGTGCTATTTTCGCATTATATATTCCTGCTGCAGAAATTTTACTCCACTGTAACCAGTCGATATTGATGAAGCTTCACAAAAGTTGGTGTCATTGGTAAATCATCTGGGCTCCAGCAGAGTCACTTCAAGAGACTGTCTGAAATTTTGATTTATTTCCAATAAAAATTATTATATGTTAATTAACATGTGCAGAACAAAAGAATTCATAATCAGTTAGTAATTTTAGTACTTTAAGACAATGACTGTAAAAAGAACTTGAGATTAAAAATGCAGTTTAGTGGTGACATAAATAGAGTTGTCTACCCAGTGTATTATTAGTAAAGAAATGGGCACATTTTGTTACACTCATATCATAAACCTTTCTAAGTTTCACTCAATAGTTTGAGGCGTAGATTGATAAAAACTCTACTATTTGTTGAGTATATGTTAAAACGTTTGTTAATTGAGGCTCACCAATAAATATACTAGTATATTAAACTCTGTAATCTAAAATAGCAGCTGAATTGTTTAAGTTATACATGGAACAATATTTATCTTTGTTTGCTCAAAAATTGTTTCAAATGTTGCAATTAGATTGGCTCTAAATTTACTCATAAATTTGTCAGCAGAATCAATAGCAATAACTAATTAATGGAGTGTTTTTGGTTTAGAAACCTGAAATATTTATGTTATTTAAATATGTGTTCTGATGAACTTTGTTCAATAAACTTATTCTTGCTCAGAATTTTTGAACCTGTAGCAATATATTTGACATACTCACAATAATTTCTTTCAATCTGCTTGGAAAATTATTTTTGTTGAATTAATTCTTGAAAAATCACTCAACAGACAAATATAGTTCTAAATAGTTTCTCGCTAATTCTATGATGAGTCAATTGTAAATACATATGTAACCTTTTACATTTGAATATTTTGGCAAGCCTAAAAGAATATCATGAATTATTGGCATAAAACCTAGAACCATTAAAAAAGTGTCATTAGATTTCACTATTAGACAACAATAAAATTGTACAATATTTTTATTTTAAATCACAAAAGTTAGTGACACTCTACCAACTTAGTATAAATGCTATAAGGTTTTCTGCGTAAAATATTATAGGAAAGAAACAAATGAATTTTAAAATAAGTGAAACAAGCATGAAAATCATAACAACACTGATATAACCAATAATTCTACATATAGTTTGAACACAATCATGGGACTAAGTATTTTACATCCTTGAAACAAAGCGGTCACTTTTCAAGTAAGTATTGCAAGTACTGGCACTGCTATAAACTTTAGCTGAGAAACTTCCCAAGCAAAGAAATGGTCTGGATACAACCAGACTATCATTTGTCTTTCAAATGTATGTTTTTGCTACATTCAGTGTAGAATCTTTATTATAAAATGTTTCACATTGTGTGTGCTTGCAAGTGTTTACTATAATAAGAAACATGTTTGACGCTTTACTAAGAGCATCAGGAAAATACGCTGTACAGAAATGAAACCATATCGTTGGATTTTCAGTGAAGCATGCTATTATATAACCACTACATAATTCTTCCACAATTAAGAATAATTGTACGCATGGCTACTACAGACGATAATCTCTCAAGGCCGAGAATACTGTAATTGTATGAGTCCTTATAACTTTAGGCAACACACTTCCATCTTTTTTAAAAATTTGGTGAACTGATTTGAGTGCAAAGTTTAATGCATCAATCTTAGCTAAAATTAAATAATTTCAGTGGTAAATCTATACATTGTGGTACCATTGACAGTCTTACAAAATTTTTATACTTTTTTTAATATACACGTACTTGATTTTTGGAAAAGACTAAGTGTAGACCGAATTGATAAGAAGATAAAGTCTTACATTTAGCATTCTCATGAGAAAGCTGTTAATAAACAGCATATCAGGCAGACATTTTCTAACAATAGTTCTACATTCTTTCTATAGAACTTACAACTGTAAAATTTGCTAATATGTTGAACAACAGGCATCATCTTATATAAAATTCTTGATCTATTTTTATACTAGAGCTGCACAATGATCGTGTTAATTAAACGATTAACCTGATCAATACAAATACGCGATTAACAGAGTTGAGCCAATTAATCTTTAAAAAAAATACAGCCGAGGTGGTGAACATGATGTGGTTCTTTTGTATTGTTCATTATATAACATTAACATAGCAGGTTGTTACCATCTAATTTACTAACAATTAAATATTATGACAACCAACCCTTTCTTACCAAATTTATACAAACCACAATTATTTTGCACTCAACTATGAAAACACTAAGTGAGTCGCTAACATCAAACTTGTTTATACAATACAACTCACAGGCACCGTGCTGATCTAGTCGTAAGCGGCCATGTTGTTAGCTGTTCAACCATGTTTCTAGGTAATAGCAACAAAAGCGATTTCAGTATTATTTAATAGATGTATCTTACGGACTATTTTTTGTTCATTTAGAAAAAACATTTTTAGGTAAATTATCCATGTATTTTCATTTTTCAAAAAATCACAATCATATTTCAGCTTTATAATATCAGTAATATGAGATTGACACATTATTGGAACATGAAAGCAGAAAAAAGTCTTCCATACTAGGTAGCGCAATTCCGTGTGTTGTTGGATGTGTAAACCAGAAAGCGATTAGCAGTATACATGTATGCCAGAAAGAATTTGTCTACCACCACAGCACATCATCACTAAGATATAAATTAACTAATTATCATCCTACTGCGCAAAAATTATCACCAACTGTCACCTACAATAACTACTACCACTGCCCCCTGCGAGTGGCTACTCTCTAAAGCTGGCAATATCGTATGTAGGAAGAGGGCATCTCTTTATTTGGATAATATGAATGAACTGTGCTACCTCAACTCTTGGCTGACTTAATTGTAGACTTTCCTAGACTGTTTTCATACTCATAATAATTATTAGTTTGTAACTTATGTGCATTGTGCATAACATGTACTCCTGCTAACAATTATCTCAAAATTAATTAATTTGTATGTAGCTATATTATTTGTTTTTGAATATGCAGGTTTTTGCTAGAATAATTCTAAGATTAATTGAAGATTAAGTGGTTCAGACCAGTTATTAATAGCGATTAATTTGTATAATCTATGTGCAGCTCTATAATTGATATATGATATACCAGTGTACTATTATCAAATCTGCTATATACTATACAAATTGTAAATAATGCATTTTAAACTGTTTTCAGTGTCACAATCAAAATAAATGTTGCAATTTCTAAAAGGTATTAGGTCCCTCTCTGAACTTCTAAGCATCCAAAATAAACCAAATCTGATTAACTAATCTTGATCTATTTTATTCGAAATTTTTTGGTATGTGCTTGTTTTTAATGTACTGCCTTAAAATACACTAAATAAAATTTCTTATCTTTTAATAAACTCACTAGCCACTAAAGTTGTAACAAAACCAACTTAATTGGAGCCACCTAAACTGTTCAAATGATACGTTCTATTTATTGGTGTGTAAAACGACAAAACTTTTGTTCATTTTTGTTAATCATTTTATTATACATATAGTAAAATATTTAAAGCAGAAACAAGTTAAAAAGTATAACCAAAAGGTTGTTAATCTCTAATAAACTTTAAAAAATGTTTTGGTCTATTTAAAACTTACTTTGCAATAAGACTTTACAAATTTTCTCACAATTAATTTTGATACAAATATTTCTAGATCATCAAAACAGGTAAAAAATCTACAAAATAGTTGTGTGCTAGATTTAGTATGGAATTACAACAGTAATAAATTTAGATGTGCTTTGGCTTTAGAAATCATAGCTCAGACATATTGATCCTGGAGTTATCTGCCCAGCCTCATGTAAGTAGTTTTGTATGAGTAATTTTATCCTACACAACTTTTCGGACAATTTTGAGCCCATAAGTTGTATTTGGATCATCTTGACGTCATAATCTATAAGACTTGAAGTTGATATTTACTTTGATACTTAAATTGATATTAGTTGACATTAATTTAGAAATATATTTAGCTGCATTTTCCTGTAAAGATTTGCCAGCTAATTTTATTAAATAACAGATAGTAATGCAAGTTCTATTAAAATTGATTTAATTTTCAAAATAATAATAAAATATACTATAAGTTTTCTAGTTAGGTTTACACAGTTTGAAACTGTTAGGCAAGAATAGAAAGCAACTTCTATAAACGCTATAATTACGAGCAATTGCGTTATACACTGACCAACAAGTAGAACTAAATGATTACACAAGCAGAAAAAAATTTTTGTTTGATGTTAGGAGAAAGGGAGAAGGTAATATTTCAAATTCTACCAGTTTCAGCGCGTGAAATTGAATCTTAACTTACTTTAAAAACTGTCTGTCATAACACTAACTGTGCCGCTTGTAACTGAGTTTTAACTTTGTTATTTAGACAGGTCCAAGAGAAGAAAGTCAACAAAGAAGATGCAGTAACTACGTTATCGATGACTTGAGCAAAAAAAATTGACACTGGTTACTCTAGGCAATCTTCCATAATAGCACTGCAAAGATTGCTGTTGCTGTGATGAAAATTTTTTCAAATATACAGACATATTTAGTTCAGTCATAACATAATGGTAGGTGAAAACATTTATCAGTTGAACCACTATTTTACTACACACTACTCTCAAATACAGCAAACTGAATTAGTGTATAGTATATGTTTTTGTTCAGCATAGTTTTAGACATATTGAGAGCTAAACTTAGTTCCTATTGTAAGACATGAAGAATGAACCTAAGTGTTAGTTTTTATAAACTAGCTTTAAGGGAGCTAAAAATCTAACTTATGAAATACAAATTTTTACAGGAGCAATTTGAAAACTTAAAATTTTGTTTAATACCGTGAAGCCTTTTGCTATATCGTACTAGCACAAATTTTGTTGCCCCATTCAAATTATCTTTTTTCAAGTGTTGAGAAAAATTTCAAACAAAAATACAAATAATAAATGTTTATATTAATGATCTTTTACTTTAGGATTTAGGTACCAAACACTTGCCAGAAGTGCTTCATTGTTGCTCATGCGTAACTACAATCACATTCAGCATCTGTGTGCATGATTTATGGGATAATAAAATGACAGTTTACTAAACAAATGCAAGTACATTAACAGCTGCAATTTATCCTATTTTGCAGGAGTAAAAAGCAAAATTTTGTTTTGCGCAATACATGTACATGTATGAAGGGCACGTTCGCTTGCCTATTATTATTGATATCTTATACTAAAGATGTCATTCTACATGTATCTCACTGTCTCAATCTTTATCTCTCTCTCTCAACTTCACTGTTTTGTTCATTCTTTTTTTGCTATTATGCTCTCTCAAGCTTTGCTGCTCAACTTTTTGATAAACATTTGCGCCCTTTTGCCTTTTCGCCCTTTTAAACTTTTACCCTTTTACCCTTGCACTTTACTGATCTATTGCAATATTGATGATAACTTTCTGGTTCTGTTGATTTTTTGCTCACTTGTTCTTTCTGCATTTTCTCACTTTCTCTCCCCTTTTCTCTCTATCTCTCTTTTCTTTTCCCCTCTCTCTTTTTCTTACTCTATCCCCCTTTCTCTCTCCCCATCTCTTTCTATTCTTCCCTCTCCTACTATCTCTTTTTCTCTCTCCCTCTTTGTTTTTTCATTATTTGCCTCACTCTCTCTTTATGTTTTTTCCTTTATCCTCATCTCTATCTGCCTTTCATTTTTCTCTTATATTCTTTCTTTCTCTCTTTGGCCCTGTCTTTCTCTCTCTCTTTTTCTCTCTCTCTCTCTCCTTTCCTCAAGAGAGAGAGAGAGAGAAAAAAAAAAGGAGATAGTAGGAGAGGGACAACTAACAGTTTTATCACAACAACGCTACCAAACTGTAAGTGTTATCATACAGGGAGTAAGACTGCTGCTCATAGCCAATATAATTTTCTCGCTTTAGCAAGTTTTGAACAATACTATGCAGTCTGCAAGCCTTTTTAGTACAAAAACAGTTTGGTTCTGAGGGACTTTGAGAAAGTTGTAGTTGTTATCTGGTTCATGAATATTTGCAGTTCTATGGCCATTTCAGTTGTGTTTAAAGATTTATCATGTTTTATGATCAGTCTGCTTTGACCAGATATTCCTGATGCTTAAGGAATTCTTTTCATTGTTTTGACTAATATAAGTAATATTGTACCGCTAGTGTTAACTATCATATGGCTTGCGGCGGTGTTTCAATGCTAAACTGTGGTTTTGTTTTCTGAATAAACATTTTGTGTGTGTTTTCTATGTTGTTAAAAATTATGAATTACAATAAAGGAAGCAGGTTATAAACCACTTGAACAGGCATTTGCCAGCAAAGGCGCTGAAGGTGACAGTTTGTGTGAAATGGTGGTAAAAAATGTTTATTATTTATTCTTTAGTTATCTCATATCAGATTTATTAGATACTTGGCAAATATAATAATTGTTTGATGCCATGAGTTAATATCAGTGTGGTTTTCTAATAATAACATTCTCATACACTTTTTGCAACCTGTTATTCACTTTTATTGCCACCCTGCAACATTTTGAACTCAGAAATGACAATTGTTCCATCTTACTCAAGTTTACCACTTGATATTAGAGCCTTCTAATGCAACTTAATTAAAATTATAAAATAGGGCTGTATAAAAAATATTAACTTCAGCAAAAAAAGTCTCAAGTTTCTTAATTTATACAAATAATAGCAAGTTTTTTCATTATGACACAAAACAAAATAATAATCAAAATATTATAGCTGATAAACTTTTAATAAATACATGCAAGGTTTATAGCTATAGCCACATCTAAGTAGAAGCATTACTTGTATGTATTCTTTAAAATCAGATGTTACAAGTATACGCAATTTTGACATTGATGAATGTTTTTTTTCCAGAATTTTAGGAGTTATCAATTGTTTTTATAAGATATTAGACAACCATTAGCTTCGTATTTTTACACTCAATAGAGCACAGCTTTTAGCTATAGCTCACAGCTTACCTAGCTGTACTACCTGACATTTTCTAAGTAGTAAAACTGTCTACAGAGAGAAAAAAAAATTTTCTTTAATTCACCGTAAATAATCTTTACCATTTCAACTTTTAAACTTCAAATCATGAAAAAATATTTTGTGCAGTTCAAATGAACTAAGATAGGAAAAACAGCTGTTGAGGTTTTTAAACATTTTTAAACAACTACAACTTTTAAATTTTACTTGAAACAACATCATAGTTTTAATGTTAAAATTTGCTGATGTTCCATTTTAATCATTTGATGCTAAGATGTTCCCAACTTTGGGTAACACAGCTATTTTAACATTGCTTTCATTTTTAACTTCTTGTCTGAGTGAGCTCAGCTTCTCAAGACTATGCAAAAAAGCTTATAGTAAGATAGTGAGATCTGTTGAGCTATTAGTTTTCTGATCAACTTTCAGCTAACCATGTTCAACAGTAGTGAATCTGAGTAAATGTGATTATGAGTGTATGAGCTACTCAGCCTCATCTTTTATTAACTTGACACAACAATTTATTAAATATTTACAAAAAATGACTCAACCTCATGAAATAATGTTTTCAGTGCTTAAATATCAATATCACCTCTTAAACTAGACAGTTTCATTTCTATTCATATTCCATTAATTGTTACATAACTTTAATTAACAAATATCGGAAATAATTTGAATGAATATGTTTTGTCGTTTTACTCACTGAGAATAAATTACTGTATTTCTTTATGCCTTACCATGAAAATAGTTTAGAGTTATTGTAACTTTTTGTTTTATTGAAGAAATAATAAGGTTCAATTAGAGTATTTGTCTGAAAAACTCTGAGTAGTCATCAAATTCAAAGAACAGGTTGTTACTTTGTTTGTATGTAAAAGAAAACTGCTCTGTATTTTGTTAGAAGTCGCATTGCAGGGTCCATGTCAGACAGGAAAAATGGAGTGCAAAACATACTTTACCGAAGTATATCTCCAAATTTACTTAAGTTTTTCCTCATCTTGGAACAGATTAAAATTTACATAATTTTATTTTAATGGAAAAAATTGTTTCGGATCTCGAAAAAATTGGTTATCAATGCTAGAACAACCTAACACATAACCTAACCTAACGGGTAACACATAACAACCTTTTGGAACGAATTGTTCGAGAACCAAGGTTCGTTTACTAAAAGTACTGTACGTTACTAAAAGTTATATGTCGCTGAAAGTTATGAACTTTTAAGTTTACAGTTGTTTGAAAACATTTACAGTTTTTTTATTTATTTTTAATTTATTGTCCTGTTTAAAACATTTTCCTCCATGATATGAAGTTTGAAAGGTACCGTTGTTAAGTGAAGATGTAAATTTGGTAAGTTAAAGGTGTAAAGTAAACAACCTGTTACTGTTTACATTTTCTTTTTCCCACGATTTTTGCTGCAACTATCTGTTGTATTTTGGCTGTTTCATTATTAATTTTTGCAATTTTCAGTATTGTATTTTAACCTTTGATGCTTTGGATGTTTTAAAAGCCAAACGCACAAAATGTTTACTTTTGATTTTTTTCCATCGTCATAAATATAAAACATTTTATTAAAATTAAACCTGATCTATATTTAACCGTTTCTATTTATAGTATGAAGTATACAGTATAGCTTAAGGTGTAAAATGTTGAAAAAACTACTTTACCGAAGTATATCTCCGAATTTACCCAAGTTTTTCTCATCTTGAAACGAATTAAAATCTACATAAGCTTTTTTAATGGGAAAAATTGTTTCAGATCTCGAAAAACTCAGCAACGCTAGAACAGTTCCGCTAGAATAGGTTGAACTGTACGTTATTAAAAGCTATACGTCACTGAAAGTTATGAACTTTTAAATTTACAGTTTGATAAACTTTTCCTCATGATATGAAGCTTAAAAGTTACAGTTGTTTGAAAAAGTCTGAAAACCTTTACAGTTGTTTTTATTTTGTTAATTTTTATTTATTTTGGTAATTTTTTAATTTAATTAAACAACAAACAACAAATTAGTTAATTTATTTAATTTTTGGTAATTCATTTTAATAGCAATATAGTATAGTAACAAGCACTTTTTTTTCCTCAACAGCCGAATGTTTCGTTCATTAAATGCGTGTTTCAAAAATTTTCTATCAGTTCTCGCATTGTGTATTAGCTTACACATCCTTCCTTCTAAACCTAACCAATTAGTAATTCGTAATTATTTTCACATTTTACAACAATCATTTGTAAGATTAATGTAAGAATTTCTGTAAGATTTATCGTTAGTATCAGTAAACTTGTTAAATATTATTCATTTTAGAAATTATCTTTTTCTTTAAAGCGATATAGTATAGTAACAAGCGATATTTCCTTTCCTCAACAGCCGAATATTTCGTTCATTAAATGAGTGTTTCAAATTTTTTTTCTATCAGTGCTCACTTTGTTTATTAGCTTACACTTCTTTCCTTCTAAACCTAATCAATTAGTAATTCGTTATTATTTTCACATTTTACAACAATCATTTGTAAGATTAATGTAAGATTATCTGTAAGATTTATTGTTAGTATCAGTGAATCCTCACGCTCTTATATTTACATACATCTATATACTTTGAGAAATATATATATAGGCAGATTTACATTCTCTTATTACATTTATAAACTTTGTATAACTTTCAAAGTTTATAATATAAGTTTTTAACGTTTGTTATGTTATAGTTTTAATTGCAACTTGCATTTTTAATTTTAATTCGAGTTTAATATCTGTTTGAAGTTTAACCACTGTTCATTGTCCTATCACTGTTACCTATTATTACTTAGTTAGTTTCCATCCTTTATTATTGATATTAATTTTTCATTCAACCATTTTTGGCAGACATTGTTCTAATAAAAATTCAACCACAAAATACTACCATATTCTGTCATATTTTTTTATTAATCTATTAAATAAATGTATTCTCAAAAGTTACACATTGTCTACTACCTCCAAAGAAAAGAACCTGTTTTGCACAAAATCATTCCCTCATGATATAAAATTTGAAAGTTGCAGTTGTTTGACAAAGTTTGACAACTTTTACTGTTTTTTATTTTCTCTCCTAATTTATTTCAACTACAAAAAACACTTCTCTCATGGTATGCAGTTTGAAAGTTAGAATAGTAAATGTTGTTACATGTTAAGGACAAATCAATTTTCTGTCCAAAGACTTTTTTATTACCCAGGCAACGCCGGATGGTACAGCTAGTATATATATATATATACATATATATATATATATATATATATATTAACTAAAAGCAAGTGCAAAAGCATATAAAAAGAGAACTCTACACTCAAAACCTAAAAGATTATTAGTGGAGTATGAAATATTTGAAAAATTATTGCGAAAAAAGTAAACTTTTAGTATTTGCGTTACAAATTTGTTTCGTGCAGAGCACTCATCAGACGCAATTGTACTAAAATGAAAAGCTTTACCGAATGTGCCAAAATATCAGAAATGGGCTCGCTGTGGTAATCATGTAATTCAGTGCTAAGTGTAACCGAGAAGATAACTTCTAGCATGTCTGCAATTAGAAGTCAATTCATTTCTTTTATTTAATGTGCCTAAGTGTGGTTTGCATATTATGAAGTATTTTTCAAGTAAACATAATTTGCATCGTTTTGTTTTGTTTGTGTATGGTTGTGCTTGAGCTAGTATTTTCCATGTTATGTTGTATGTTGAGTTGCTTTCTTTCAACTTTCAAATGTGCTTGCTCAATTCTGTGTGGTGTTGTTTGTTTTTGTGGTTAAACGAGGCTTTATGGTTACTGTATCTAGTTTTAAATTCGGTTGAGCAAAGTCCTATGTAGGTTGCTACGTGGTTGTTTGTGTTGTTGCTTACTGTTGCTTGATATATCACATTTTTGGCTCTGCATTTTCCTTCCAAAGGGCAGTTGTTCTTTTGTCTGCAGTTGCAACTTTTTTCGTTGTCTTCTCTTTGTAGTGTACTGGTTTTATTAAGGGTTTTGTTGCTCCCATCAATGATTGTTTTCATGTTTGGAATTACTGAGTAGCTCAGTTTTAAGGTTTGTCTATTAAATATTGCTTGGAGTGGGTGTTTCTTTGGGAAGCATGTTGTAACTATGCTGAAGAATTTTTGTCCGATATTGGTTGCAACATTGGCGCTGAATGGTGGGTTGTACCATGTGATTTTTCTTTGTCTGTTACGTTTTTTTAGGTTTTTTCATGTTGGTTTCATATTGTAGTTTGCTGTTGTATCCACTTTTGTGGAGTGCTTCTTGGTATGGTTGTACTGTGCTGTTAAATTGTTGTTCATCTGATGAAAGTGCGTTTAGTCATTTGTTTATGTTGTCTGGTAAGTTTTTCAATATGGAACGCACTTTCATCAGATGAACAACAATTTAACAGCACAGTACAACCATACCAAGAAGCACTCCACAAAAGTGGATACAACAGCAAACTACAATATGAAACCAACATGAAAAAACCTAAAAAACGTAACAGACAAAGAAAAATCACATGGTACAACCCACCATTCAGCGCCAATGTTGCAACCAATATCGGACAAAAATTCTTCAGCATAGTTACAACATGCTTCCCAAAGAAACACCCACTCCAAGCAATATTTAATAGACAAATCTTAAAACTGAGCTACTCAGTAATGCCAAACATGAAAACAATCATTGATGGGAGCAACAAAACCCTTAATAAAACCAGTACACTACAAAGAGAAGACAACGAAAAAAGTTGCAACTGCAGACAAAAGAACAACTGCCCTTTGGAAGGAAAATGCAGAGCCAAAAAAGGTGATATATCAAGCAACAGTAAGCAACAACACAAACAACCACGTAGCAACCTACATAGGACTTTGCTCAACTGAATTTAAAACTAGATACAGTAACCATAAAGCCTCGTTTAACCACAAAAACAAACAACACCACACAAAATTGAGCAAGCACATTTGGAAGTTGAAAGAAAGCAACTCAACATACAACATAACATGGAAAATACTAGCTCAAGCACAACCATACACAAACAAAACAAAACGATGCAAATTATGTTTACTTGAAAAATACTTCATAATATGCAAACCACACTTAGGCACAATAATATAAGAAATGAATTGACTTCTAATTGCAGACATGCTAGGAGTTATCTTCTCGGTTACACTTAGCACTGAATTACATGATTACCACAGCGAGCCCATTTCTGATATTTTGGCACATTCGGTAAAGCTTTTCATTTTAGTACAATCGCGTCTGATGAGTGCTTCGCACGAAACAAATTTGTAATGCAAATACTAAAAGTTTACTTTTTTCGCAATAATTTTTCAAATATATATATATATATATATATATATTGCTTACATTAATTACCGAAAATAAAAATGGGAAATTTTTGCTATGATAAGAACCCTGTTTCTTTGTCTGAAACCCCTAGCCTTTGTTTTTTTTTGTGACATAATTCTATCGTTGTTAACCATCCTTGTAGACAACTTTCATCGTTAAAAACACGAAGCTTCTGCATCGATTTTTTGAAAACGAAGCATTTTTTATTATAGTATCAAAATAACACCAAAAATACTATTAAATAAGGTAATGACGATCGTTTTCTACAAACATGGCGACTTTTTCATGAACGAGCGCATGTGCAAACGAATAGATGACATCAAAAAACACGATGGATTAACAGTTGGAAAATGCACTCCCTCACAGAGGGTTTGAACTCAAAACTTTTGGTATGCCAACCCAACATTCTGCCACCTGAACCAATGAATGATTGCTTAACTTTAACTAGTTGTTAAAGTGGAACTTGCACACATTTTCAGTAAATTTCTGCCTGAAATAATTGAGATTTTCAATCATTTGCAATCATTTTTGGTGTGTGTGGTGATCCGACTTTCAAAGTGCTTAAATATTAAAAGTGACAAAACTTACATGTAATTATGGCTAAAACACTCAGATTGAGCAAACAAGAAATTGTGATGTTTATAGTTTCAAAGACACCAATGAAAGGCTATAGCCAATATCAACCATAGCAACAATAGTCAATAGTGATGTTATTTTACAAGTATTTTTCTTCTAAACATTTTAACCACAATAAAAGTTTACAGATTTTAGTCTTGAAAAATCGAAGTAGTCAGATCCCCTTAAGCATCAACCACAATCGCAAATGATAGAAGTAGTATGTAGAGAGCAGATCTACACAAAAAAGTGACGGATCCAGCGGGGGATAGAAAAAGGGGGTTGCGAATTAAATTGGCTAGGGGTGTAGATTGAATTGCGTGGAGTTGAATGAGATGTTGGGGTTTGGGGGGAAATTGTGGTGTAGAGTAGGGGGTTGAATTCGAGGGGGTATGGATCCGCTCCTGGCGTAATCGGCGGATTATCTGTGGATGAGTCATCCGATTAGTGGGGGATGAGTCATCCGATTAAACGTGGATTATCGCGGGATTCGTCGGGGGAATCGTTGCGGATTAGTCGGCCGAATCGTTGCGGATTATCGGTGGATTAGTGGGGGTGAATATCTGGGACATCGAGGGCTGGTTGGTTTTCCGAAGTGGATCTCGCGGATTATCGAGGAGAGCGAGAGATTACCGGATGAGTGAGGGGGTTAATATCTGGGACACCGAAGGGTTGATTTTCTGGAGATTGTTATATATTTGAAACATTGAATATATATGAGAAAGTGTTTATGTACAAAGTTATTTTTTTGAAGATTTGATGTTTTTGTAATGTTGAAGCTCTTGAATGGTTAAGAATTTTAAGGATTTTATTTTCGGTTTTTTTTTTGTATATATGTAAGATTGAAATTTGTTGGAGAAATTAATATGTTGAATGAAAGATCAGTTTTATTACAAAATTATTCACTTTAAAATTGAGAATTATTCCATGAAGTGGTAAAGCACCCATAGATCCTTTAATTAGATTAAACTAGTAGACTTGCTAGTTCCATGCACTGACACTGAACTACTTGGGAGACTAAATGAGTCAGAGCTGATAACAAATCCAATTGATAAAATTCTGAAATAAGTATATCTTGAAGTGGTGTTCGAGATTTTGCAAATGCTCTATTCGGTTATAAGTCGAAGTTACAGATTATGATTCACCATTCATAAAATGAAGGTAGGTTTGTGCAATAAGATAGACAGACTATAGGCGACATCACGTGACTTGAGGTAGGACGAGAGTTCAGTTATGGTTGTAAAGGCAAAGCCATTACGTAAACAGAAGTAGGCGTGTACGCTTGCTGATCCAATCATTAGCTGCATCCTATACATCAACAATGGTAGAGCACGTGCTTTTGTTTACGTTTTGACTACAACAATACGGTGGACTGCTCGAGTCGTAATTAGTTAATAACAGAGAATGTACGTATCGCCTCTACCCTATCTATCTCATTGGGTTGATGTAATTTTCCTGTTCATCAAGAAGAGACGAATCTTAAAATGGAATCCAAAACTTGAAAAACTTCTCAGTTGCTATCTATATGATGTAACCAATGACAAAAGCTGAACGACAAACGAATTGAATATTTCGAATAATTACAAAAAAAAATTCACTCATTCAAATATTCCCCCAACTAATCCAAATAACACCAGAATCTACTCGCATCACATTCTAACTGATATCTTCAAAATATGGAAAAGACTGTGAAGTGATATATAACACACAATCTTTCGATAAAATCATGACAAAATACTTTTGGTAAAGAGAACCCTGTTATCATTCATCAATCTTTGAGAGAATAAATGATACATACTACATTTATTCAAAACAATACATATATTCATTTTCTTTATATTCTCTTCAAAACGAATACTTACCTATACCTACCTTAGTACAATTCCTCCATCTGTCCATTGGGCCTTCTTTTTTTGCTCATCCCTCTATTTACTGGGCAAGAGACTGTTATGGAATGGTTAAGCCAAACCAAACAGGAGAATTCCATAGGCAAGCCTAGGAAAACAGTCAGGTCGAATGCCAAGGCGCTTGTCCACACGACAGCCTGAACACAGCGACACTCAACGAACTTAATCGCGAGTAGCCGGCTAACAGAATTCTAGCTGAAGCATACAAGCCTTATGGTATCAACGCTCGATTGCCCCAAAATCTCAATCTGTATATAAGTAGGCATCAGGAGCAGGACTAAGTGATGAAAAGGAAAATTACACTGAGCAAGCTTCTTATACAGGGTATTGAAGAATAGTGGCGTATCCAACAGAATCAATGAAGCGAAAATAGTAAACAGATTTTCGCGAAATTGAATTTCGCGAAAGTGAATTTCGCGAAATTACACATTATATATATATTATATAGTCAACTTTCGCGAAATTGAATTTCGCGAAAGTGAATTTCGCGAAATTCAATTTCGCGAAATTACACATTATATATATTATATAGTCAACTTTCGCGAAATTGAATTTCGCGAAAGTGAATTTCGCGAAATTCAATTTCGCGAAATTACACATTATATATATTATATAGTCAACTTTCGCGAAATTGAATTTCGCGAAAGTGAGTTTCGCGAAATTCAATTTCGCGAAATTACACATTATATATATATTATATAGTCAACTTTCGCGAAATTGAATTTCGCGAAAGTGAATTTCGCGAAATTCAATTTCGCGAAAGTGAATTTCGCGAAATTCAATTTCGCGAAATTACACATTATATATATTATATAGTCAACTTTCGCGAAATTGAATTTCGCGAAAGTGAATTTCGCGAAAGTGAATTTCGCGAAATTGGATTTCGCAAAATTACACATTATATATATTATATAGTCAACTTTCGCTAAATTGAATTTCGTGAAAGTGAATTTCGCGAAATTCAATTTCGCGAAATTACACATTATATAGTCAACTTTCGCGAAAGTGAATTTCGCAAAAATTACACATTATATATATTATATAGTCAACTTTCGCGAAATTGAATTTCGCGAAAGTGAATTTCGCGAAATTGAATTTCGCAAAATCTGTTTATATATATCATTAGGTCACAAAATTAATGAACCACGACAACACTTCTACTTGTTATAAAACCTTTGAGCGAATATGCCTTTTCAATTCAGTTCATAACTTCACAATGAGTACCAGAGACAACAGAAAAAGGATATTTCAAGAACGATTACAATGTGCAGATAAATGTGTGAAGCGATGGGGTTACTGCTCTCATGGAATGGAAATAAGCGACCGGAAGCGAAAAGCTTGTCGATTTCTCTTACGTGAAAAGTTCTATCAAGATCTCAACGAAAGATTACGGTTTACAGTAAGTACTACAAATTCAATCTAGATGTTATGTAGGAATGTTACAATGAATCTTCTCTTCTGAGTAGTAACTATGTGTTCTAGGCTAATTGTATTCATTGCAATTGCAAACTCCAATATCTTAGCAAAGTGTATGTTATATCCCTACTCAGATTAAAACAGATGAATTTGGTTCTTCGGAGTTAATTGAATGAGTTGGTTTGAATGTATATTGTAGTCTGACTGTAATCAATGCTATTGTAGATTCCCATATCTCACCAGCAAAATGGATATATCCCTAAACATACTCAGAAAAGGATGGAAGAATTTGCTTCTTCAGTAAGTATTACATGTATTTATTTCCTTAGTTCAACTGAATGAACTAATTTGTCTGAATGTTTTAGTTTTACTATAAGTCCTATTTTGTCATAGTCTGTCTGTATGTCCTATTGGGATAATCTTTTAGAAATATTGTTGAATTTCATAGTACGTGAAGTTGAGTCCTCGGAAGCTCCAATAACATAATATTTTCTTTTAAAAAGTGGTGGATCCATAACAGTGGTGGATAATTTCAGAATTTATGAAGTTTACAATCGAAGTGAATAATAAGAGGTTCTTACTTTAACCGAATTATCTAATCCGTCTGTAAACCCTATCGAGATTATTGAGCTCCAACTGACTTTATATACCACCCCTTCTGTAGCTCATCTCCTATATCATACTACCACTCAATATATATTCGAGTTCTAAAAATAACGTATAATTCCATTGCAGACACGTCATTCTCATTCGGGAACGGCAAAGAAAGAGAAGACGTACGAACGCCAACGCTCTCGCGGAGAAAACCTATACCTTAATCCTATAGTGTCAGCTTCATCGGAGCAAGTTCTAACATATTCTGAATGTGAATATTCAGTTCAAAATTCCACAATCGATATTCTAATTGATTTCAAATTATTCTACAGAGGAGAATTATGTGGATATAACTCTACTCTTTCAATGTTGCAATGTCCTCCAGGATCGAATTTTCAAGATATTGACTTTATCTGTAATCTTCAGCCTATTTCAAATTCTACTACACCTAAAGATACCTTCATATATGATAATATTGGAAATAATGAAGGATTAGATTTGTTACTTCCTGTTCAGTTTCTCAATTCTTTGGGAAAATCAACTCTTATTTTAGTTCTTCGATGTGACACAGAAATTGATGAAAGATGTATTCCAAAACTTTCCTTTTTAAAACGAATGACAGAATGATTTTGAATTTTTTGTAACATTTATAGTTTATATTTTATAATAAAAACTTATCTCTCATTCAACCAAATATATAACATTCTCCGGAAAATCAACCCCTCGGTGTCCCAGATATTAACCCCCTCACTCATCCGGTAATCTCTCGCTCTCCTCGATAATCCGCGAGATCCACTCCAGAAAAACCAACCAGCCCTCGATGTCCCAGATATTCACCCCCACTAATCCACCGATAATCCGTGACGATTCGGCCGACTAATCCGCAACGATTCCCCCGACTAATCCCGCGATAATCCACGTTTAATCGGATGACTCATCCCCCACTAATCGGATGACTCATCCACAGATAATCCACCGATTACGCCAGGAGCGGATCCATACCCCTTCGAATTCAACCCCCTACTCTACACCACAATTTCCCCCCAAACCCCAACATCTCATTCAACTCCACGCAATTCAATCTACACCCCTAGCCAATTTAATTCGCAACCCCCTTTTTCTATCCCCCCGCTGGATCCGTCACTTTTTTGTGTAGATCTGCTCTCTACATACTACTGATAGACAACATGCATACTTTTTAATAAATTCTATTAAATCTTTGTTTAAATTTATTTCTAAAAAATATAGGTGACCCGTGTATTAAGTATTAAACTATTTTGAAAAACTTTCTGTAATAATGTGAAATGTGTTTTCTAAATTTAAAATAAAGAATATTATTTTCAACTTGCTGTCATGCTTGTTGTGACACTACAACAGAATTTGGCTATCAGCTACTTCAAATATTGATTTGGTGCTTGAGTGGTAAATAGACGTCTGGCTAAATAATCGTTTCTGTTTGAAGTAGCGGGTTGAGCATCCTTCCTGAGATTATGCTCAACCTCTTGAACACAAAAATAAGTTGAGCTGACTATCAGCACCAATGGTTTTACAAACTGGAATGACCATATAAAAAATCTGAATAGTTTGAAGCATATTGAACGCTTCAGCTATCAATGACTTAACATCATCAAGTGTTGTTTTTATTGACTGTTGTGTAGTCAAGACACTTTACTGTGTCTTATCCATACATATATAAACCGGTTCCAATGATGTTGCTGCTGTATGGCGGCTGTATTGCATCTAGGCAATGTCTCATTAGAGGTAAGACATAGCGTGCAAATGGTACCTTTTAGGTAGTCTCGTCTATATTAGAAATGAGATAGCAAAGTTAAGCTTTAGTAATCTCAATAAACTCCACTAATCTACTAAGTTATAAAAAAGGATTTAGTGATTAGAAAGTTTAGAATTTTTAGTATGTTCTCAAACTAATGTTTGATAATGACACAATTAATTTTTGCTCTGCATTTAAAATTTTTTTTTAAATTTCAACCAATAAAAACGCCTATTTTTGAAAAAAATCTTTAAAAGAAATTTACTGAAAAAATATGCTTGCTAATTTAATCAAAATTTAGCTTTTTTTGTACTTAAAAATGACTTAGCAAAATATTAAAAATATATTTTAACACTTTTTTGTCAAGGTTAGGAAGCAAAAGGGTGCTAGCAAATAACAGATCAAAATTATAAAAGCCATAAAACTAAAATGGATAATCGAGGTAATGAACCAACTAGAATTATAAATACCACTCAAGCATGTTGTTAGTTGTTTACTGTTGTTAACTATTTCTAGTTAAGGTAAACAAGTGGCACAATAATAAACTGATCAAAGTAATATTGTTGAACTTATGTGGTCTAATATTTAAAGCTGAATTATCGAATTGCCTAACCTCAAAAACTACTTTATACCACACTAACTGTCCCAGCTAGCTGATTGATTTTAAAATTTGTTATTTATACAGACTAAGGAAAAGAAAGTCAACAAAAACAATGCAGTAAATAAGCTGTTGATGACTTCAGTACTGAACCGAACTTACACTGTTGATTCTCTAAGAAGTCCTTTGTACCGAAGCTACAGAGTTTATCATTGTCAACGTGGGCATTCTTTTAAATATACAAACTCATTCACTTTACTCAGTATATAATAACAGGTAGCAACTTTCCTCTGCAGAGCAAAGAACTCACTAAATTTAATTTTCAAATGCAGCAAACAGAACTTCATAATCCTTAATCTTTTACTTGGCTCTAACTTTAGCACCACTAAAACTAAGGCTTGATGTTATACATGGGTGTTCTACCTTCTGCATCTCTAGAACTAAAGCTTGATGCAATACATTGATACTCCACCTTATGCATCTCTAGAACTAAGGCTTAATGTAATACATGGGTACTCCACCTTATGCATCTCTAGAACTAAGGCTTGATGCAATACATTGATACTCCACCTTATGCATCACTAGAACTAAGGCTTGATGTAACAAATTGGTACTCCACCTTATGCATCTCTAGAACTAAGGCTTAATGTAATACACATCTATTCCACTTTATGCATATCTACAACTAAGGCTTGATGTAATACATGTCTATTTTCTACCAAATGTATCTCTACAACTAACGCTCCTTTTGTTTTACTCCCTGCTTGTTGAATTATTGCCCTTTTCTACTGTTTTGCTGTATTAGTTTTTCACTGTTTCCCTCTGTTTTCCCTTTACCCTTTGTCTTTCTACTCTCTTTATTTTTTGCTTTTCCCCTCTATTCTACTCATGCTCATTTGATCTTTTGCTTTTTCTCTCTGTTAAAATCATGCTCTTTTGATTGCTTGATATTTCCTTTTATAGAAATCAAACTCTTGAAATTTTTGCCGTTTCTCTCTATTGAATTCATGCTCCTTTGATCGCCTGCTTTCTTTATCTATTGAAGCTGTGTTCATTCGATCTCTAGTTTTATCTCACATGTGCTTCATATATCTGTGATTTTCTCATTGCTTTTTCATTTGCTCTTTAGCTCTTTTTCTGGTATTCAGTTTTAGACTACTTTGATCCTCTGTTTTTTTTTTAGTTTGAGTATTTCTCTTGTCTGCTTATTCAAACTATTGGCTATTTGACCATATGCTCTTTTTTATGTCGCCCTATGAGTCCATTGCGATCTGTCTGTTTGATTTTTCACCTTCTAACACCTTTTTCACTCACGTTCTCACTCTCATATGCTGCACTAACAAGAATTATAACCAAACACAGCACACTTAAGAAATAATGAAAATAGTTTGGCTTCACACTTTCAACTTTTCATTACTTTGCTCTTTCAATAATTCACTTTCTTTCGCCCTCAACCTCTCATTTTATTTTGCCTGCCACAATTTTACTCTTATTCTCACTGAATATTCTGCTTCACTAAATTGCTCGCTAGTTCTCTTTTATTCTGTCACTTCCTCATTTGCTGCTGCCATTTTTTGTTCTTCAAATCTTCTGCTCATTTGGACTCTCGATTTTACACTTTTGCTCGTTCAATATCTCTCTTTGTCATTATGTAGCTGTTTAGCTCTCTCTTAAGCTCCTTTTGTAGCTCTCTTTGTCGCTCTCTCTGAATGGCTCTCTGTAGCTCTTTCTCTATATCTCTCCCTCTTTCTCCCTCTCTCTCCCTCTTTCTCTCTCTCTCTCCCTCTTTCTCCCTCTCACTCCCTCTTTCTCCCTCTCTCCCTCTTTTCCCTACTCCCTCTCTCTCTTCTTTTTCTCTCTCCCTCTCTCTCCTGCTCTGTCTCTCTCTTTCTTTCTCTCTCTGTGTCTCTCTCTCTTGCCGTCTTTTTCCCTCGCTGTCTCTCCTTCTTTCTCTCTCTCCCTCTTTTTCCCTTGCTGTCCCTCATTCTCCCTCTCTTTCCCTCTCTTTACAGCTCTGTCTCTCTCTTACTTTCTTTTTCTCTATGTCTTTCTCTATCTCTTTCCCTCTGTCTATTTCTGTCACTCTATGTCTTTCTTTTTCTCTCCTTGTCTCTCCCTGTCTTTCCCTGTCTCTCCCTGTCTCTCCCTGTCTTACCCTGTTTTTCCCTGTCTCTCCCTGTCTCTCCCTGTCTCTCCCTGTCTCTCCCTGTCTCTCCCTGTCTCTCCCTGTCTCTCCCTGTCTCTCCCTGTCTCTCCCTGTCTCTCCCTGTCTCTCTTTGTCTTTCTCTCTGTCTCTCTCTGTTTCTCTGTCTGTCTCTGTATACTTCTGTTTCTCTCTCTCTCTCTGTCTCTCTGTGTTTCCATGTCTTTGTTTCCGTGTCTCTGTTTGTGTGTCTCAGTGTCTGTGTTTATGTCTCCGTGTCTCTGTCTCTTTGTCACTGTGTCTCTGTCTTTGTGTCTCTGTCTTTGTGTCTCTGTTTTTGGGTCTCTGTGTCTTTACCTCTGTGTTTCTGTCTCTGTGTCTCCTTCTGTGTCTCTCTCTGTATCTCTCTGTGTCTCTCTCTCTCTCAGTTTCTTTGTCTCTCTCCGTCTCCCTTTGTCTCTCTCTCTCTGTCTCTTTTCGTCTCTCTCCGTCTCTCTCCGTCTATCTCCGTCACTCTCTGTCTTTTTCTCTCTGTCTCTCTCTCTATCTCTCTCTCTCTCTCGGTCTGTGTCTCTCTGTCTCTCTCTCTCTCTCTCTCTCTCTCTCTCTCTCTCTATCTCCCTCCCTCCCCCCCTCTCTCTCTCTCTCTGTCCTTCTGTTTCTTTCTGTCTTTGTTTCTTTGTCTCAGTGTCTCTGTTTCTGTGTATCTGTGTCTTTGTTGCTGAGTCTTTGTCTCTTTGTCTTTGTCTCTGTATCTCTGTCTCTGTTTTTGTGTCTCTGTTTTTGTGTCTTTTTCTCTCTGAGTCTTTCCCACTGTGTTTCTGTTTCTGTGTCTCCTTCTTTGTCTCTTTCTGTGTATCTCTCTGTGTCGCTCTTTCTCTGTCTCTCTCTTTGTCTCTCTCTATTTTTTATTCTCTGTTTGTTCCTGTTTTTCTCTCTGTGTCTCTCTGTGTCTATCTCTGTGTTTCTCACTGTTTCTCTTTCCGTGTTTCATCTTGTGTCTCTCTGTGTGTGTCTATCTGTCCCTCTCTTTTCCTCCCTCTTTTTCTTCTTCTCTGCTTTTCTATTTTCCTCTTTTTTCCTCTCTTCTTTTCTTGCTCTTTTCTTCTTTTCCTCTCTTTTGCCTCTCTCCATTTCGTCCCCTTCCCCTTCTCCCTCTTTCAACCTTCTCACCCTTTCTCTGTCCTTCTCTTCCTTTCTCTCTCTTTTTGTTTCCCTCCCTCTCACTCTCTCTCTCTTTCCCTCTCTGTCTTTCTCTTTTCTTCTCTTTTTATCTCTCCATTTCTCTCTTCTTTTCCCTTTTTTCGGTATTTCTGTTTTTATATTTTGTATTCCATTTTCCCTTCTTTTCTCTTTCACCTTTTCATTATATAATTTTCATAATTTCTTTCTCGTTCTTTCTTATTTTCTTTTTATTTGCTGTATTTTTTTTGTTTTGTTTCATAGAAGGATATAAAAAATCTTTGCATTTAGTTTATCAAGTTTTTACTTAAGACATTGTTTTGAAAAAATTGAATTATAATTTGAAAAATACACTCCCTCACAGAGGGTTTGAACTCAGAACTTTTGGTATGCCAACCCAACATTCTGCCACCTGAACCAATGAACAATTGCTTAACTTTAACTAGTTGTTAAAGATGAACTTGCACACAATTTTAGTAAATTTTTGCTGAAAGTACTGGGATTTTTAATCGTTTGCGATCATTTTTGATGTGTGTGGTGATCTGACTGTCAAAGTGCTTAAGTATCAAAATTGACGAAACTTGATTGTGGCTAAAACACTCAGATTAAGCAAACAAGAAATTGTGATATTCATAGTTTCAAAGACACAGATCAAAGGCTATAGCTAATATCAACCATAGCAACAATAGCAAATAGTGATATTATTTCACAAGTATTTTTCTTCTAAACATTTTAAACGCAATAAAAGTTTACAGATTTTAGTTTTTAAAAATCGAAGTACTCAGATCCCCTTAAGCATCAACCACAATTGCAAATGATAGACAACATTGATATTTTCTGATCAATTATATTAAAACTTTGTTTAAATTCATGGTTAAAAATATAGGTGAGCGGTGTATCGAGTATCAAACTATTTTGGAAAACTTTCTGTAATAATGTGAAATGTGTTTTCTAAATTTAGAATAAAGAATATTATTTTCAACTTGCTGTCATGCTTGTTGTGATAATACAAAATAAGTCGGCTGTCAGCTACTTCAAATATTGATTCGGTACTTGAGTGGTAAATAGACGTCTGGCTAAACAATAATTTCTGTTTGAAGTAACGGGTTGAGCATACTCCCTGAGATTATACTCAACCTTTTGAACACAAAAATAAGTTGAAATTACTATCAGCACCAATGGTTTTAAAAACTAGAATGGCCATATAAAGAATCCGAATAGTTTGAAACATATTGCACACTTCAGCTATCAATGACTTACATCATCATCAAGTGTTGTTTTTATTAACTGTTGCTTAGTCAAGACGCTTTACTGGGTCTTATCCACACATATATAAGTGTGTTCCAAGGATGTTGCTGTTGTATGGCAACTGTATTGCGTCTAGGCAGTCTCACATTAGAGGTAAGACATAGCGTGCAATTGGTAACTTTTTGGTAGACTCATCTATATTAGCATTGAAATAGCAAAGTTAAGCTTTAGTAATTTCAATAAACTCCATTAATCTACTAAGTTATAAAAAAGGTTTTAGCGATTGGAAAGTTTCGAATTTTTAGTATGTTATCAAACTAATGTTTGATAATGACACAACTAGTGTTGTTCTCTGCATCTAGAATTTATGGAAACTTTAACCAATATAGATGCTTATTTTGGGAAAAAATCTTCAAATGAAATTTACTGAAAGAATATGCTTGCTAATTTAATCAAAGTTTAGCGTTTTCGTACCTAAAAACGACTTATCAAAATATTAAAAATATATTTTAACACTTTGTTGCCAATATTAGGAAGCATAAGGGTGCTAGCAAAATAAAAGATCAAAGTTATAAAAGCCATATAACTAATATGGATAATTGAGTTGATGAACCAACCGGAACCCTAAATACCACTCAAGCATGTTGTTAGTTGTTTACTTTTTTTACCATTTCTAGTGAAGGTAAACAAGTGGAACAATAATAAACTGATCAAACTAATATTGTTGAAATTATGTGGTCTAATATTTAAAGCTGAATTATCGAATTGCCTAACCTCAAACTTTACCTTATACCATACTAACTGTCCTAGCCAGCTGATTGAGTTTAAGGTTTGTTATTTATACAGGCTAAGGAAAAGAAAGTCAACAAAGACAATGCAGTAAATAAGCTGTTGATGACTGCAGTACAGAACCGTACTTACACTGTTGACTCTCTAAGAAGTCGTTCGTACCGAAGCTACAGAGTTTATCATTGTGAATGTGAGCATTCTTTTAAATATACAAACTCATTCACTTTACTTAGTATATAATAACAGGTAGTAACCCTTCTCTGCAGAGCAAAGAACTCACTAAATTTAACTCTCAAATGCAGCAAACTGAATTTCGTTATCCTTCATATTTTACTTGGCTCCAACTTTAGCACCACTAAAACTAAGGCTGTATGTTATACATGGGTGTTCTACCTTCTGCATCTCTAGAACCAAAGCTTGATGTAATACATGTCAACTCTATCTGATGCATCTATAGAACTAAGGCTTGATGTAACACATTGGTACTCCACTTTATGCGTCTCCAGAACTAAGGCTTGATGTAATACATTGGTACTCCACCTTATGCATCTCTAGAACTAAGGCTTAATGTAATACATGTCTATTCCACCTTAAACATCTCTAGAACTAAGGCTTGATGTAACACATTGGTACTCCATTTTATGCGTCTCCAGAACTAAGGCTTGATGTAATACATTGGTACTCTACCTTATGCATCTCTAGAACTAAGGCTTAATTTAATACATGTCTATTCCACCTTAAACATCTCTAGAACTAAGGCTTGATGTAACACATGTTTTTTCTATCTAATGCACCCTTAGAACTAAGGCATGATGTAATACATTTCTATTCCACCTTATGCATCTCTATAACTAAGGCATGATGTAATACATGTCTATTCTATCTTACATATTTCTTGAACTAGCTCCTTCTGTTTTACTCTCTGCTTGTTGAATTGTGCCCTTTTTGCTGTTTTGCTGTATTACTTTTTCATTCTTTCTCTCTGTTTTCCAATTCCTTTTTTCTCTCTACTCTTTTCACTTTTTGCTGTTCATCTCTATTCAACTCATGCTCTTTTGATCGCTTGCTATTTCTTTCTATTGAACTCGTTTGTTTGCTAGCTATTTCCTATTATTTAAATCGAACTCCTTAAGCTTTTGCTGTTTTTCTCTATTGAAATCATGCTCCTTTGATCGTTTGTTTTTTCTATCTATTGAAGCCATGTTCTTTTGATCTCTTGCTTTATCTCACATGTGCTGCATAAATCTGTGATTTTCTCGCTGCTTTTTCATTAACTCTTTAGCTTCATTTCTGGTATTCATTTTTAGACTACTTTGATCCTCTGTTTTTTCTAGTTTAAGTGTTTCGCTTGTCTGCTTTTTCCAACTGCTGGTTATTTGACCGTCTGCTCTTTTTTATGCCACCTTATCAGTCCATTGCGTTCTGTCTGTTTGATTTCTCACCTTCTAACACCTTTTTCAATCACCTTCTCACTCTCATTTACTGCACTAATAAGCATTATAACCAAACACGACCACACTTGAGAAATAATGTAAATAGTTTGGCTTCACACTTTCAACTTTTCATTATTTTGCTCTTACAATAATTTACTTTCTTTCACTTTCAATCTCTCATTTTTACAGCCTGTCCAAATTTTACTCTTATGCTCATTGAATAATCTGCCTTCACATAATTGTTTGATAACTCATTTTTTTCTGCCACTTCCTCTTTTGCTGATGCCATTTTTTGTTCTTCAAACTTTCTGCTCTTTTGTACTCTTGACTTTACATTTTTGCTCGTTCAATATCCTGCTCTCTTTTTTGTTATTTAGCTGTTTAGCTCTCTTAAGCTTTTTCTGTAGCTCTCTTTGTAGCTCTCTCTGAAACTCTCTCTGTAGCTTTATCTCCCTCTCTCTCCCTCTTTCTCCCTCATTCCCCCTCGTTCTCACTCTCAATCCTTCTCTTCTCCTCTCTCTCCTTTTCTTTTCTTCCCTCTCTCTCTTTCCCTCTCTGTCTTTCTCTTTCCCTCTCTCCCTCTCTCTCTTTTTCTCTCCTTTTTTCTCCTTTTCCCTTTTTTTGGTCTTCTGTTTTATATTGTTGTATTCCATTGTTCCCTTATTTGCTCTTTCACCTTTTTATTCTATAATTTTGATAATTTGTTTCTTTGTTCTTTTTTATTTTCACTTGATTTGCTGTATTTTAATTATTATTTGGTTTCATAGGAAAAAATGAATAGTCTTTGCATTTAGTTTTACAACATTTTATTTCAGACATTGTTTTGAAAAACTTAGATTAAAAGTTGGAAACTTCACTCCCTCACAGAGGGTTTGAACCCAAAACTTTTGGTATGCCAACCCAACATTCTGCTACCTGAGCCAATGAATTATTGCTTAACTTTAACTAGTTGTTAAAAATGAACTTGCACACATTTTCAGTAAATTTTTGCCTGAAAAATTTGCTGAAAATTTGCCTGAAACGAGAAATTGTGATGCTTATACGTAGTTTCAAAGACACTGATCAAAGGCTATAGCTAATATCAACCATAGCAACAATAGTCAATAGTGATACTATTTTGCGACTATTTTTTTCTAGACATTTTAATCGCAATGAAAGTTTGCAGATGTTAGTCTTGAAAAATCAAAGTAGTCAGATCCCCTTAAGCATCAACCAAAATTGCAAATGATAGACAACATTGATATTTTCTGATAAATTATATTAAAACTTTGTTTAAATTTATTTCTAAAAAATATATGTGATCGGTGTATTAAGTATTAAACTATTTTGAAAAAATTTCTCTAATAATGTGAAACGTATTTTCTAAATTTAGAATAAAGAATATTATTTTCAACTTGCTGTCATGCTTGTTGTGACAATACAACATAAGTCGGCTGTCAGCTACTTCAAATATTGATTCAGTACTTGAGTGGTAAATAGACGTCTGGCTAAACAATCATTTCTGTTTGAAGTAGCGGATTGAGCATCCTCTCTGAGATTATGCTCAACCTCTTGAACACAAAAATAAGTTGAGCTTACTATCAGCACCAATGGTTTTACAAACTGGAATGGCCATATGAAGAATCCAAATAGTTTGAAACATATTGAACGCTTCAGCTATCAATGACTTACACCATCAAGTGTTGTTTTTATTGACTGTTGTGTAGTCAAGACACTTTACTGTGTCTTATCCATATATATATAAACCTGTTCCAATGATGTTGCTGCTGTATGGCGGCTGTATTGCATCTAGGCAATGTCTCATTAGAGGTAAGACATAGCGTGCAAATGGTACCTTTTAGGTAGTCTCGTCTATATTAGGAATGAGATAGCAGAGTTAAGCTTTAGTAATCTCAATAAACTCCACTAATCTACTAAGTTGTAAAAAAGGATTTAGTAATTAGAAAGTTTGAAATTTTTTAGTGTGTTCTCAAACTAACGTTTGATAATGACATAATTAATGTTTTTTTCTGCATTTAAAATTTTTTTTCAAATTTCAACCAATAAAGATGCCTATTTTTGAAAAAATCTTCAAAAGAAGTTTACTGAAAAAATATGCTTGATGGTTTAATCAAAATGGAGCTTTTTTGTACCTAAAAATGACTTAAAAAAATATTAAAATTGTATTTTAACATTTTTTTGTCAAAATTAGGAAGCATAAAGGTGCTAACAAAAAACAGATCAAAATTAGAAAAGCCATATAACTAAAAGGGATAATCGAGTTAATGAACCAACCAGAACTATAAATATCACTCAAACATGCTGTTAGTTGTTTACTCTTTTTTACCATTTCTAGCCAAAGTAAGCAAGTGGCACAATAATAAACTGATCAAACTAGTATTGTTGAATTTAAGTGGTCCAACATTTAAAGGTGAATTATCGAACCGTCTAACCTTAAATTTACTGTATACCACACTAGCTGTCCCGGCTAGCTGATTGATTTTAAAATTTGTTATTTATAAAGGGTAAAGAAAAGAAATTCAACAAAAACAATGCAGTAAATACATTGTAAGTTGTTGATGACTTCAGTACTGAACCGAACTTACACTGTTGACTCTATAAGAAGTCCTTCGTACCGAAGCTACAGAATTTATCATTGTGAACGTGAGCATTCTTTTAAATATACAAACTCATTGACTTTAGTCGGTATATAATAACAGGTAGTAACCTTCACTGCAGAGCAAAGAACTCACTAAATTTAACTCTCAAATGCAGCAAACAGAAACTCATTATCCTTCATATTTTAATTGGTTCTACCATAAGCATTTTTAGAATTAAGGCATGATGTAATACATGGATGTTCAACCTTATGCACCTCTACAACTAAGACTTAATGTAATACATGTCTATTCCATCTGATGAATCTCTGGAACTATGGTTTGATGTAACACATTTCTATTCTACCTTATGCATCTCTAGAACTAAGGCTTGATGTAATACATGTCTACTCTACCTTATACATCTCTACAACTAAGGCTTGATGTGATACATGTCTATTCTACCTTATGCATCTCTAGAACTAAGGCTTGATGTAATACATGTCTATTCAACCTTCTGCACCTCTAGAACTAAGGCTTAATGTAATACATGTCTATTCCATCTGATGAATCTCTGGAACTATGGTTTGATGTAACACATTTCTATTCTACCTTATGTATCTCTAGAACTAAGGCTTGATGTAATACATGTCTATTCCACCTTAAACATCTCTAAAACTAAGACCTGATGTAACACATGTTTATTCCACCTTAAACATCTCGAGTACTAAAGCTATTTCTGTTTTACTCTTTGCTTGTTGAATCATTGCCCTTTTTGCTGTTTTGCTGTGTTACTTTTTCACTCTTTCTCTGTTTTCCCTTTCCCATTTGTTGTTCTACTCTTTATCTTTTGCTTTTTCTCTCTGTTGAAATCTTGCTTTTTTGATCGCTTGCTATTTCCCTCTATTAAAATTATACTCTTTTAATTGCTTGCTATTTCTATCTATTGAAATCAAATTCTTGAAGTTTTTGCTGTTTTTCTCTATTGAAATAATGTTCTTTTGATCGCTTGCTTTTTCTATCTATTGAAGCCTTGTTCTTTCGATCTCTTGTTTTATCTCACATGTGCTGTATAGATCTATGATTTTTCGTTGCTTTTTCATTTGCTCTTTTGCTTCATTCTTGGTATTCACTTTTAGACTACTTCAATCTTCTGTTTTTCAGTTTAAGTGTTTTGCTTGTCTGCTTGTTCAAACTATTGGCTAATTGACCATCTGCTCTTTTTATGCCGCTCTACCAGTCAATCGCGCTCGGTCTGTTTGATCTCTCATTTTCTAACATTTTTCACTCACCCTCTCACTCTCATATACTGCACTAATAAGCATTATAACCAAACACGGCCACACTTGAGAAATATTGAAAATAGTTTGGCTTCACACTTTCAGCTTTTCATTTTTTTGCACTTTCAATACCTTAATTTCTGTAGCTTTCAATTTCTCATTTTTTCAGCCTGTCACAATTTTACTCTTATGCTCACTGAATATTCTGTCTTCACAAAATCGTCTGCTAACATTTGCTGCTGCCAATTTTTGTACTTCAAATTTTCTTCTCATTTGTACTCTTGATTTTACATTTTTCCTTGTTCAATATTTCTCTTTCACGTTATTTAGCTGTTTAGCTCTCTCTTAAGCTCTTTCTGTAGCTATCTTTGTAACTCTCTCTGAAACTCTCTGAAGCTCTTTCTGTAGCTCTCTCTCCGTCTCACTTTCTCTCCTTCTCTTTTCCTCTCTCTCACTCTCTCTCTCTCTCTTTTCTTTTTCCTTTCTCTCCCTCACATTCCCTCTTTCTCCCTCTCTCCCTCTTTCTTCCTCGCTCTCCCTCCGTTTCCTTCTCTCTCTCCCTCTCTCTCCCTCTCTCTCCCACTCTGTCTCTCTCCTTCTTTCTTTTGCTCTGTCTCTTTCTCTCTCTCTCTCTTTTTCCCCCTCTCTCTCTCTCTGTCTCTGTCTCTTTCTGTCGCTCTCTGTCTTTCTCTGTTTCTCCCTGTCTTTTCCTTTGTCTCACTCTTGCTCATCATCACTTTCCCTCTCTCTCCCTCTTTTTCCCCCTCTCTCCCACTCTGTCTCTGTCCTTCTTTTTTTTCTTGCTCTATCTCTCTCTCTCTCTCCCTCTTTCTCTGTCTCTTTCTGTCGCTCTCTGTCTTTCTCTGTTTCTCCCTGTCTTTCCCTGTCTATCCTTGTCACTCTCTGTCTCTCTCTCTCTCTGTTTCTCTCTGTCTCTTTCCTTCTCTCTCCGTTTCTCTCTCTCTCTCTGTCTATGTCTCTTTGTGTTTCCGTGTCTTTGTTTCCGTGTCTCTGTTTCTGTGTCTATGTCTCCGTGTCTCCGTGTCTCCGCGTCTCTTTGCCTCTGTGTTTCTGTTTCTGTCTTTGTGTCTTTGAGTCTTTGTGACTTTGTGTCTTTGTGTCTTTGTGTCTCTGTGTCTCTGTGTCTTTTCCTCTGTGTTTCTGTCTCTGTGTCTCCCTCTGTGTCTCCCTCTGTGTCTCTCTCTCTGTCTTTCTCTGTGTCTCTCTCTTTGTCTCTTTCTTTATCTCTATATATTTTTTTCTCTGTTTTTCCCTGTTTTTCTCTTTGTGTCTCTCTGTGTCTATCTCTGTGTTTCTCTCTGCATCACTTTCTGTGTTTCTTTTTGTGAATCTCTGTGCGTTTCTCTCTCCTTCTCTTTTCCTTTCTCTTTCTTTTCCTCTCAGTTCTTCTACTTTCTTTTTTCCTCTCTTCTTTTCGTGCTCTCTTCCTCTCTTTTTCCCTCTCTCCCCCTCTTCCCCCCTCTCTCCCTCTCTCACTCCTCTCACGTTTTCTCTCTTCTGTGCTTCCCCACTCTCTCCTTCTCTTTCCCTCTCTGTCTTTGTCTTTTTCTCTCTCCCTCTCTCTTCCTTTCTCTCCTTCTCTCTCCTTTTTCATCTTTTCGGTCTTTCCATTTTTATATTTTTGTATTCCACTTTTCCCTTCTTTTCTCTTTCAGCTTTTCATTCTATAAGTTTCATAATTTGTTTCTTTGCTCTTTCTTATTTTCACTTTATTTGCCGTATTTTATTTGTTATTTGGTTTCATAGGAAGACATAAGAAATCTTTGCATTTAGTTTTACAAGTTTTTACTTCAGACATGGTTTTGAAAAGTCTGGACTAAAAGTTGGAAAATACACTCCCTCACAGAGGATTTTAACTCCAAACTTTTGGTATGCCAACCCAACATTCTGCCATTTGAGCCAATGAATGATTGCTTAAATCTACCTTGTTGTTAAAGATGAAATTGCACACACTTAATAAATTTTTGCTGAAAGTATTGGGATTTTTAATCATTTGCGATCATTTTTTATGTGTGTGCTGATCTGACTATCAAAGTGCTTAAATATTGAAATTGACAAAACTTAATTATGGCTAAAACACTCAGATTAGGCAAACAAGAAATTGTGATGCTTATACGTAGTTTCAAAGACACTGATCAAAGGCTATAGCTAATATCAACCATAGCAACAATAGTCAATAGTGATATTATTTTGCGACTATTTTTTTCTAGACATTTTAATCGCAATGAAAGTTTACAGATGTTAGTCTTGAAAAATCAAAGTAGTCAGATCCCCTTAAGCATCAACCAAAATTGCAAATGATAGACAACATTGATATTTTCTGATAAATTATATTAAAACTTTGTTTAAATTCATTGCTAAAAAAATAGGTGGGCAGTGTATTGAGTATCAAACTATTTTGGAAAACTTTCTGTAATAATGTTAAATGTGTTTTTTTAAATTTAAAATAAAGAATATTATTTTCAACTTGCTGTCATGCTTGTTGTGACAATACAAAATAAGTTGGCTGTCAGCTACTTCAAATACTGATTCGGTACTTGAGTGGTAGATAGACGTTTGGCTAAATAATAATTTCTGTTTGAGGTAGCGGGTTGAGCATCCTCCCTGAGATTATACTCAACCTCTTGAACACCATAATAAGTTGAGCTTACTATCAGCACAATTGGTTTTACAAACTGGAATGGCCATATAAAAAATCCAAATAGTTTGAAACATATTTGATGCTTCAGCTATCAATGACTTACATCATCATCAAGTGTTGCTTTTATTGACTGTTGCGTAGTCAAGACGCTTTACTGTGTCTTATCCATACATGTATAAATGTGTTCTAAGAATGTTGCTGTTGTGTGGCAACTGTATTACGTCTAGGCAGTCTCACATTAGAGGTAAGACATAGCGTGCAAATGGTACCTTTTAGGTAAACTTGTCTATATTAGGAATGAAATAGCAAAGTTAAGCTTTAGTAATTTCAATAAACTCAACTAATCTACTAAGTTATAAAATGGTTTTAGTGATTAGAACGTTTGGAATTTTTAGTATGTTCTCAAACTAATCTTTGATAAAGGCACAAATAGTGTTGTTCTCCGCATCTGGAATTTTTTGCACCTTCAACCAGTAAAAAGGCTTATTTTTGAAAAAAATCTTCAGAAGAAATTAACTGAAAAAATATGTTAACCAGTTTAATCAAAATTTAGCTTTTTTGTACCTATAACTGACTTACCAAAAAATCAAAAATATATTTTACCAGTTTTTTGTCAAGATTAGGAAGACAAGGGTGCTAGCAAAAACACAGATCAAAATTATAAAAGCCATATAACTAAAATTGATAATCGATTAACGAACCAACCAGAACTATAAATACCACTCAAGCATGCTGTTAGTTATTAACTTTACCTTACCTTACCTTACCTTAATTTACCTTATACCACACTAACTGTCTCAGCTAGCTGATTGATTTTAAAATTTGTTATTTATAGAGGCTCGAGAAAAGAAAGTCAACAAAGACAATGCAGTAAATAAGCTGTTGATGACTTCAGTACATAACCCACCTTACACTGTTGACTCTCTAAGAAGTCCTTTGTACCAAAGCTACAGAATTTCTCATTGTCAACGTGAGCATTCTTTTAAATATACAAAATAATTGACTTTACTCAATATATAATAACAGCTAGTAACCCTTTTCTGCAGAGCAAAGAACTCATTAAATTTAACTCCTAAATGCAGAAAACAGAACGTCATTATCTTTCATATATTACTTGGCTCCAACTTTAGCACCACTAAAATAATGCTTGATGTTATACATAGGTGTTCTACCTTCTGCATCTCTGGAACTAAAGCTTGATGTAATACATGTCAACTCTACCTTATGTATCTCTAAAATTAAGGTTTATGTAGTACATGTCTACTCTACCTTATGCACCATTAGAACTAAGGCTTAATGTAATACATGTTCATTCCACCTTAAACATCTCTAGAACTAAGGCTTGATGTAATACATGCTTATTCCACCTTAAACATCTCGAGTACTAGAGCTATTTCTGTTTTACTCTTTGTTTGTTGAATCATTGCCCTTTTTGCTGTTTTACTGTATTACTTTTTCACTCTTTCTCTCTGTTTTCCCTTTCCCAATTGTTTTTCTACCCTGTATCTTTTGCTGTTCCTCTCTATTTAACTCATGCTCTTTTGATGTTTTGCTTTTTCTCTCTGTTGAAATCATGCACTTTTGATCGCTTGCTATTTCTCTATGTTGAAATCATGCTCTTTTGATTGCTTGCTATTTCTCTCTATTGAAATCATACTCCTTTGATCGCTTGCTTTTTTTATCTATTGAAGTCGTCTTCTTACGATTTCTTGCTTTATCTCAAATGCGCTGTATAGATCTATAATTTTTTCGTCGCATTTTTATTTGCTCTTTAGCTTCATTCTTGGTATTCATTTTCAAACTAATTTGATTTTCTGATTTTTAGTTTGAGTGTTTCGCTTGTCTGCTTGTTCAAATTATTGGCTAGTTGACCATTTGCTCTTTTTATGCCACTCTATCAGTCCATTGCGCTCTGTCTGTTTGATTTCTTATCTTCTAACACTTTTTTTCACTCACTCTATCACTCTCATATACTGCACTAATAAGCATTATAACCAAACACGGCCACACTTGAGAAATAATGAATATAGTTTGGCTTTACACTTTCAACTTTTCATTTTTTTACTCTTTCAATAACTTAATTTTTATCGCTTTCAATCTCTCATTTTTGCAGCCTGTTCAAATTTTACTCTTATGTTCACTGAATATTCTGTCTTCACAAAAATGTACGCTAACTTTTTTTGCTGCTTCCTCATTTGCTGCTGCCATTTTTTGTTCTTCAAGTCTTCTACTCATTTGTACTCTTGATTTTACATTTTTGCTTGTTCAATATCTCCCTTTCACGTTACTTGGCTGTTTAGCTCTCTCTTAAGCTCTTTCTGTAGCTCTCTATGTAACTCTCTCTGAAAGTCTCTTTGAAGCTCTCTCTGTACCTCTCTCCTTCTTTCTCCCTTTCTCTCCCTTTCTCCCTCTCTCTCCCTTTTTTTCTCTCTCTCTCCCTCTTTCTCCCTAACTTCCCATCTGTTTCCTTTTCTCCCACTTGGTCTCCCCTTCTTTCTTTCTCTCTCTCTGTCTCTCTCTGTTTGTTTTTCTCTGTTTTTCTCTGTCTCTCTTGGTCTGCCTCCGTTTCTCTCTCTTTTTCTCTTTCTGTCTCCGTCTTTTTGTGTTCTGGTGTCTTTGTTTTCGTGTCTCCGTTTGTGTGTTTCTGTGTCTGTGTCTCTGTCTCCGAGTTTCTGTCTCTTTTTTTCTGTGTCTCTCTCTCTGTGTCTCTTTCTGTGTCTCTCTTTTTGTCTCTGTCTTTGTCTTTCTCTTTTTTTCTGTGTTTTTCCCTGTTTTTCTCTTTGTGTCTCTCTATGTCTATCTCTGTGTTTCACTCTGTGTCTCTTTCTGTGTTTCTTTTTGTAGATCTCTGTGTGTTTCTCTCTCCCTCTCTCTTCCTCTCTTTTTCTCTTCTTCTCTGTTCTTCTATTTTCCTCTTTTTTTCTTGCTTTCTTCCTCTCTTCCTCTCTTTCTCCTTCTCTCCCTGTCTCACTCCTCTCACATTTTCTCCCTCCTTCTCTTCCCCTCACTCTCCTTTTTTGTCTCTCTCTCCCACTCTCTCTCTCTCTCTCTCTCTTCTTCCCTCTCTGTCTTTTTCTTTCCCTCTCTCCTTCTCTCTTCCTTTCTCTCCTTCTCTCTTCTTTTCCCTCTCTTCAGTCTTTCCGTTTTTATTTTTTTGTATTCCTATTTTCCCTTCTTTTCTCTTTCACCTTTTCATTTTATAATTTTCATAATTTGTTTTTTTGCTCTCTCTTGTTTTCACTATATTTGCTGTATTTTATTTTTTATTTGGGTCTATAGGAAGACATAAATAATCTTTGCATTTAGTTTTACAACTTTTTACTTCAAACATTGTTTTGAAAAATTTGGATTAAAAGTTGGAAAATACACTCCCTCACAGAGGGTTTGAACTCAAAACTTTTGGTATGCCAACCCAATATTCTGCCACCTGAGCCAATGAATGATTGCTTAACTCTAATTGGTGGTTAAAGATGAACTTTCACACATTTTCAGTAAACTTTTGCCTAAAAGTATTAGGATTTTCAATCATTTGCGATCATTTTCAATGTGTGTGGTAATCTGACTGTCAAAGTGCCTAAATATTAAAATCGACAAAACTTGATTGTGTCCAAAGCACTCAAACTAAGCAAACAAGAAATTGTGATGTTTATAGTTTCAAAGACATCAATGAAAGGCTATAGCCAATATCAACCATAGCAACAATAGCAAATAGTGATGTTATTTTACACATATTTTTCTTCTAAACATTTTAACAGCAATAAAAGTTTACATATTTTAGTCTTGAAAAATCAAATTAGTCAGATCCCCTTAAGCATCAACCAAAATTGCAAATGATAGACAACATTGATACTTTCTGATAAATTCTATTAAAACATTGTTTAAATTCATTTCTAAAACATATACATGATCAGTGTATTAAGTATCAAACTACTTTGAAAAACTTTCTGTAATAATGTGAAATGTATTTTCTAAATTTAGAATAAAGAATATTATTTTCAACTTGCTGTCATGCTTGTTGTGATAATACAAAATAAGTCGGCTGTCTGCTACTTCAAATATTGATTTGGTACTTGAGTGGTAAATAGACGTCTGGCTAAATAATCATTTCTGTTTGAGGTAGCGGGTTGAGCATCCTCCCTGAGATTATACTCAACTTTTTGAACACAAAAATAAGTTGAGCTTACTATCAGCACCAATGGTTTTACAAACTGGAATGGTCATATAAAAATCCGAATAGTTTGAAACATATTGGACGCTTCAGCTATCAATGACTTACATCATCATCAAGCGTTGTTTTTATTGACTGTTGCGTAGTCAAGACGCTTTACTGGGTTTTATCCATACATATATAAATGTGTTCCAAGGATGTTGCTGTTGTATGGCAACTGTATTGCGTTTAGGCAGTATCACATTAGAGGTAAGGCATAGTGTGCAAATGGTACCTTTTAGGCAGACTCGTCTATATTATGAATGAGGTAGCAGAGTTAAGCTTTAGTAATTTCAATAAACTCCACTAATCTAGTAAGTAATAAAAAAAATTTTAGTGATTAGAAAGTATGGAATTTTTAGTATGTTCTCAAACTAATCTTTGATAAAGACACAACTAGTGTTGTTCTCTGCATGTAGAATTTTTTGAAACTTCAACCAACAAAGATGCTTATATTTAAAAAAATTTTTCAAAAGAAGTTTATTAAAAAAATATGCTTTCTAATTTAATCAAAATTTAGCTTTTTCGTACCTAAAAATGACTTAGCAAAGTATTAAAATTATATTTTAACACTTTTTTGTCAATATTAGGAAGCATAAGGGTGCTAGCAAAATAAAAGATCGAAATTATAAAGCCATTTAACTAATATGGATAATCGAGTTAATGAACCAACCAGAACTATAAATACCACTCAATCATGCTGTTAGTTGCTTACTCTTTTTTACCATTTCTAGCCAAAGTAAGCAAGTGGCACAATAATAAACTGATCAAACTAATATTGTTGAATTTAAGTGGTCTAAAATTTAAAGCTGACTTATCGAATTGCCTAACCTTAAAATTCACCTTATACCACACTAACTGTCCCAGCTAATTGATTGAGTTTAAAATTTGTTATTTATACTGGCTAAAGAAAAGAAAGTCAACAAAAACAATGCAGTAAATAAACTGTTGATGACTGCAGTATAGAACCGTACTTACACTGTTGATTCTCTAAAAAGTCTTTTGTGCCGAAGCTACAGAATTTATCATTGTGAACGTGAGCATTTTTTTAAATCTACAAACTCATCGACTTTACTCAATATATAATAATAGGTAGTAACTTCCTCCTGCAGAGGAAAGAACTCACTAAATTTAACTCTCAAATGCAGCAAACAGAACTTCATTATCCTTCATATTTTACTTGGCTCCAACTTTAGCACCACTAAAACTAAGGCTGTATGTTATACATGGGTGTTCTACCTTCTGCATCTCGAGAACCAAAGCTTGATGTAATACCTGTTTACTCTATCTTATGTGTCTATAGAACTAAGGTTTGATGTAACACATTGGTACTCCACCTTATACATCTCTAGAACTAAGGCTTGATGTAATACATTGGTATTCCACCTTAAACATCTCTAGAGCTAAGGCTTGATGTAATACATGTACATTCTACCTTATGCACCTCTAGAGCTAAGGCTTAATGTAATACATGTCCATTCCACTTTATGCATCTCTACAACTAAGGCTTGATGTAATACATGTCTTTTTTGTCTCATGTATCTCTAGAACTAGTGCTCCTTCTGTTTTACTTTCTGCTTGTTGAATTATTGCCCTTTTTGCTATTTTGCGGTATTACTTTTTCACTCTATCTCTCTGTTTTCGTTTTCCTCTTTGTTTTTCTACTCTTTATCTTTTACTTGATCTGTGGTTTTTCTTTCTGTTAAAATCAAACTCTTAAAGCTTTTGCTGTTTTTCTCTATTGAAATCATGCTCTTTTGATTGCTTGCTTTTACTATCTATTGAAGCCGTGTTCTTTCGATCTCTTGTTTTATCTCACATGTGCTGTATAAATCTGTGATTTTCTCGTTGCTTTTTTATTTGCTTTTTAGCTTCATTCCTGGTATTCATTTTTAAACTACTTTTATCCTCGATTTTTTAGAGTTTGAGTGTTTCACTTGTCCGCTTATTCAAACTATTGGCTATTTGACCATCTGCTCTCTTTTATACCGCTCTATCAGTCCATTGCACTTTGTCAGTTTGATTTCTCATCTAACACTCTTTTGACTCACCCTCTCACTCTCATATATTGCACTAATAAGAATTATAACCAAACACGACCACACTTGAGAAATAATGAAAATAGTTTGGCTTCACACTTTCAACTTTCCATTATTTTGCTCTTTCAATAATTTACTTTCTTTTGCTTTCAATCTCTCATTTTAATTGCCAGTCACAATTTTAATCTTATGCTCACTGAATATTCTTCCTTCACAAAAGTGTTCGCTAACCCTTTTATTTTGCCGCTTCCTCATTTGCTGCTGCCATTTTTTGTTCTTCAAGTCTTCTGCTCATTTGTACTCTTGATTTTACATTTTTGCTTGTTCAATATCTCTCTTTCGCGTTATTTAGCTGTTTAGCTCTCTTAAGCTTTTTCCGCAGCTCACTTTGTAGCTCTTTCTGAAACTTTCTTTGAAGCTCTCTCTTTAGCTCTCTCTCCCTCACTCTCCCTCTTTCTCCCTCTTTCTACCTCTCTTTCCTTCGCTGTCGCTCATTCTCCTTCTCTCTCTCCCCCTCTCGCCCACTCTGTCTCTGTCTTTCTTTCTTTCTCTCTCTCTCTGCCTCTCTCTCTTTCTCTCTGTCTTTTTCTGTCTCTCCCTGTCTCTCCCTGTCTCCCCCTGTTTTTCTCTGTCTCTCTCTGTTTCTCCCCGTCTCTCTCTGTTTCTCTCTCTTTTTCTGTGTGTCTCTCTCTCTCTGTCTCTCTGTGTTTCCGTGTCTTTGTTTCCGTGTCTGTGTCTCTGTGTTGTTGTGTCTGTGTCTCTGTGTCTGTGTCTCTGTCTCCGTGTCTATGTCTCTTTCTCTCTGTGTCTCTGTCTCTGTTTCTGTCTCTGTGTTTCTGTCTATGTGTCTTTGTGTCTCTGTGTCTCTGTGTCTTTCTATCTGTGTTTCTGTCTCTGTGTCTCCCTCTGTGTCTCTCTCTGTCTCTCCCTGTGTCTCTCTCTTTGTCTCTCTCTTTGTCTCTCTCTCTCTTTTTCTGTGTTTTTCCTGTTTTTTTCTGTGGCTCTTTGTGTGTATCTCTGTGTTTCTCTTTGTGTCTCTTTTTGTGTTTTTTTTTGCTCTTTGTGTGTCTCTCTCTCCCTCTCTCTTTGTCTCTCTTTCTTTTCCTCTCTGTTCTTCTATTTTCCTCTTTTTTCCTATCTTCTTTTTTTGCTCTTTTGCTCTCTTCCTCTATTATTGCCTTTCTCCCTCTCGCCCCCTTCTCCCTCCCACCCTCTCTCACCTTTCTCACCCTTTCTCTGTCCTTTTCTTTCCCTATCTTTCCTTCTTTACCCCTCCTTATCACTCTCTCTCTCTTTCCCTCTCTGTCCTTCTCTTTCACTCTCTCTCTCTCTCTCTCTCTCTCTCTCGTTCTCTTTTCTCCCTCCTTTTCTCTACTTTACCCTTTTTTCGGTCCTTCCGATTCTATATTTTTGTATTCCATTTTTCCCTTCTTTTCTATTTCACCTTTTCTTTCTAAAAACTTCATACTTTATTTCTTTGCTCTTTCTTATTTTTACTCTATTTGCTGTATTTTAATTATTATTTTGTTTCATAGGAAGACATAAATAATCTTTGCATTTAGTTTTACAATTTTTTACTTCAGACATAGTTTTGAAAAATTTGTATTAAAAGTTGGGAAATACACTTCCTCGCAGAGGGTTTGAACTTCAAACTTTTGGTATGCCAACCCAACATTCTGCCACTTGAGCCAATGAATGATTGCTTAACTCTAACTAGTAGTTAAAAATGAACTTTCACACATTTTTAGTGAATTTATGCTTGAAAGTTTTGGAATTTTAACTCATTTGCGATCATTTTTGATGTGTGTGGTGATTTGAGTGTCAAAGTGCTTAAATATTAAAATTGACAATACTTGATTATGGCTAAAACACTCAGATTAAGCAAACGAGAAATCATGACGTTTATAGTTCTAAAAACATCGATCAAAGGCTATAGCCGATATCATCCATAGCAACAATAGCATATAGTGATGTTATTTTACAAGTAATTTTCTTATAAATATTCTCACAGCAATAAAAGTTTGCAAATTTTAATCTTGAAAAATCAAAGTAGTCAGATCCCCTTAACCCTGTCGTAAGTGAAGCGACATTAATGTCCCCCGGAGTTTTGAGCAAAGAGACATTTATGTCATTTGGGAAATTCCAAAAGCCGCTATTCATCAGCCGTTTTGTTATTGGCTATTTTTGTTTAGTTCTTCAAATATTCTATCAGGTCTATATTACTAAACATAATATTATTGTGTTCGCTATAATAGTCATTCAAACTTAACAAAATAACAAAGTTCTTATGGTCACTACGGCGATCAACTACCACCGAAACATCTTCTATCGCGAACTACTACTACGCCTAAAACTACTATCAAAACGAAACAATGGCAAGTCAAACGAACGACTGCGTCGAAAAGTTGCTACTAGAACCAACTACGAAGAAGATATTGCTGATTATGTGGTTAAAACTGCTGAATCTTGTTCCAGTAGAAACGATATTGATGCCAATGATTTTGATGTAGAGTCAGAAACCGGTAGCGATAGTGATGAATCTGAACGTGCCGACGGTCATGATCCACGACAATGGTGGAGTTATGCAAAGGTGACTGCTTCAAAAAATATTAAATGTGGTGATTTATATGTGTGTGAGTTACATGTATTTTAAATTTCATGTAGTTATTCCTGTAAATAAAAAAGTTATGATGTTTTATGTATCCCTATGTACAAATTGCTAGTTGTTTTGCAAATATATTCACTCTGTACACAAATGTTTAAATAATTAATATACTTGCAAAAGGGTTAAGCATCAACCACAATTGCAAATGATAGACAACATCGACACTTATTAATAAATTCTATTAAATCTTTGTTTAAATTCATTGCTAAAAAATATAGGTGATCAGTGTATTAAGTATCAAACTATTTTGAAAAACTTTCTGTAATATTTTGAACTGTGTTTTGTAAATTTAAAATAAAGAATATCATTTTCAACTTGCTGTCATGCTTGTTGTGACAATTCAAAATAAGTCCGCTTTCAGCTACTTCAAATATTGATTCGGTACTTGGGTGCTGAATAGACGTCTGGCTAAATAATCATTTCTGTTTGAAGTAACGGGTTGAGCATCCTCACTGAGATTATACTCAACCTCTTGAACACAAAAATAAGTTGAACTTACTATCACCACCAATGGTTTTACAAACTGGAGTGGCCATATAAAGAATCCGAATAGATTGAAACATATTGGACGCTTCAGCTATCAATGACTTACATCATCATCAAGTGTTGTTTTTATTGACGGTTGCGTAGTAAAGACGCTTTACTGTGTCTTATCCATACATATATATATATATATATATATATATATATATATATATATATATATATATATATATATATATATATGTGTTTCAAAAATGTTGCTGTTGTATGGCAACTGTATTGTGTCTAGACAGTCTCACATTAGAGGTAAGACATAGCGTGCAAATGGTAACTTTTAGGTAGACTCATCTATATTAGCATTGAAATAGCAAAGTTAAGCTTTAGTAATCTCAATAAACTCCACTAATCTACTAAGTTATAAAAAAAGGTTTTAGCGATTGGAAAGTTTCAAATTTTTAGTATGTTCTCAAACTAACATGTGATAAAGACACAACTAGTGTTGTTCTCTGCATCTAGAATTTATTGAAACTTCAACCAATATAGATTCTTATTTTGGGAAAAAATCTTCAAAAGAGATTTACTGAAAAAATATGCTTGCTAATTTAATCAAAGTTTAGCTTTTTTGTACCTAAAAATGACTTATCAAAATATTAAAAATATATTTTAACACTTTTTTTAAAGGTTAGAAAGCATAAGGGTGCTAGCAAAAAACGGATCAAAATTTCTAAAAGCCATACAACTAAAATGGATAATCGAGTTAATGAATCAACCAGAACTATAAATATCACTCAAACATGCTGTTAGTTGTTTGCTCTTTTTACTATTTTTAGTTAAGGTGAACAAGTGGCACAATAATAAACTGATCAAACTAATGTTGTTGAATTTAAGTGGTCTAACATTTAAAGCTGAACTATCGAACCGTTTAACCTTAAATTCACCTTATACCGCACTAACTGTCCACGCTAGCTGATTGATTTTAAAATTTGTTATTTATACAGGCTAAAGAAAAGAAATTCAACAAAAACAATGCAGTAAATAAGCTGTTGATGACTTCGGTACAAAACCCACCTTACACTGTTGACTCCCTAAGAAGTACTTCGTACCAAAGCTACAGAATTTATCATTGTCAACGTAAGCATTCTTTTAAATATACAAACTCATTGACTTTACTCAATATATAATAACAGGTAGTAACCTTCACTGCAGAGCAAAGTACTCACTAAATTTAACTCTCAAATGCAGCAAACTCAACTTCATTGTCCTTCATATCTTACTTGGCTTCAACTTTAGCACCACTAAAACTAAGGCTTGATGTAATACATGGGTGTTCTACCATATGCATCTCTAGAACCAAAGCTTGATGTAATACAGGTCAACTCTATTTTATGTGTCTATAGAACTAAGGTTTGCTGTAACACATTGGTACTCCACTCTACCTTATACATTTCTGGAACTAAGGCTTGATGTAATACATGTCTACTCTACCTTAAACATCTCTAAAACTAAGACCTGATGTAATACCTTTTTATTCCACCTTAAACATGTTGAGTACTAAAGCTATTTCTGTTTTACTCGTTGCTTGTTGAATCATTGCCCTTTTTGCTGTTTTGCTGTATTACTTTTTCACTCTTTCTCTCTGTTTTCCCTTTCCCATTTATTTTTCTACTCTTTATCTTTTGCTTTTTCTCTATGTTGAACTCTTGCTCTTTTGATCGCTTGCTATTTCTCTCTATTAAAATCATACTCTTTTGATCGCTTGCTATTTCCCCTTATTGAAATAAAACTGTTGAAATTTTTGCCGTTTTTCTCTATTAAAATAATGCTCCTTTGATCGCTTGTTTTTTCTATTTATTGAAGCCTTGTTCTTTCGATCTCTTGTTTTATCTCACATGCGCTGTATAGATTTATGATTTTTTCATCGCTTTTTCATTTGCTCTTTAGCTTTATTCCTAGTATTCATTTTTAGACTACTTCGATCTTCTGTTTTTCAGTTTAAGTGTTTCGCTTGTCTGCTCATTCAAACTATTGGCTATTTGACCATCTGCTTGTTTTTAAATATTATGAATATTAAATTTCATGAATATTAAAATTGACAATACTTGATTATGGCTAAAACACTCAGATTAAGCAAACAAGAAATCATGACGTTTATAGTTCCAAACACATCGATCAAAGGCTATAGCCGATATCATTCATAGCAACAATAGCAAATAGTGATGTTATTTTACAAGTAATTTTCTTCTAAACATTCTAACAGCAAGAAAAGTTTGCAGATTTTAATCTTAAAAAATCAAAGTAGTCAGATCCTCCCTGAGATTATACTCAACCTTTTGAACACAAAAGTAAGTTGAGTTTACTATCAGCACCAATGGTTTTACAAACTTGAATGGTCATATAAAGAATTCGAATAGTTTGAAACATATTGGACGCTTCAGCTATCAATGACTTGCATCATCATCAAGTGTTGCTTTTATTGACTTATGTATCTCTAGCACTAAGACCTGATGTAATACATGTTTATTCCACCTTAAACATCTCGAGTACTAGGGCTCCTTCTATTTCACTCTTTGCTTGTTAAATCATTGCCCTTTTTGCTGTTTTGATGTATTACTTTTTCACTCTTTCTCTCTGTTCTCCCTTTCCCCTTTGTTTTTCTACTCTTTATCTTTTGCTGTTCCTCTCTATTCAACTCATGCTATTTTGATCTGTTGTTTTTTTGTCTCTTTTGAAATCATGCTCTTTTGATCGCTTGCTATTTCTCTCTATTGAAATCATGCTCTTTTGATTGCTTGCTATTTCTCTCTATTGAAATCATGGTTTTTTGATCCCTGGCTATTTCTCTCTATTGAAATCATACTCTTTTGATCACTTGCTATTTTCCCTTATTAAAATCTTGAAACTCTTGAAGTTTTTGCTGTTTCTCTCTATTGAAATCATTCCCCTTTGATCGCTTGCTTTTTCTATTTATTGAAGCCGTGTTCTTTCGATTTCTTGCTTTATCTCACATGCGCTGTATAGATCTATGATTTTCTTGTTGCTTTTTCATTAGCTCTTTAGCTTCATTCTTGGTATTCATTTTTAGACTACTTTGATCTTGTGTTTTTTAGTTTGAGTGTTTCGCTTGTCCGCTTGTTGAAACTATTGGCTATGTGACCATCTGCTCTTTTTATGCCGCTCTATCAGTCCATTGCACTCTGTATGTTTGATTTCTCATCTTCTAACACTTTTTTTTACTCACCCTCTCACTCTCATATACTGCGCTAATAAGCATTATAACCAAATACGGCCACACTTTAGAAATATTGAAAATAGTTTGACTTCACACTTTCAACTTTTCATTTTTTTGCTCTTTCAATAATGTACTTTTTGTCGCTTTCAATCTCTCATTTTTGCAGCCTGTCCAAATTTTACTCTTATGCTCACTGATTATTCTGTTTCTCCAAAATTGTTTGCTAACTCTTTTTTGTCTGTTGCTTCCTCATTTGCTGCTGCCATTTTTTCTTCTTCAAATCTTCTGCTCATTTTTACTCTTGAATCTACATTTTTGCTTGTTCAATATCTCTTTTTCTCGTTGCTTAACTGTTTAGCTTTCTCTGTAACTTTCTTTGTAGCTCTCTCTGAAACTCTCTCTGAAGCTCTCTCGGTAGCTCTCTCTTCCCATTTCTCCCTCTCTTTCTTTCCCTCTCTCTCCTTCTCTCTCGCTCTCTCTCCCTCCCTCTCTCTCGCTCTCTCCCTCTCTATCCCTTTCTCTCCCTCTTCTTCTCTCTCCCTCATTCTGTCCCTCTCTGTCTCTGTCTCTCTCTTTCTCTCTCTCTGTCTCTCTCGGTTTCTCTCTGTCCCCTCTGTCTCTGTCTTTCTCTGTCTCTCTCTTTGTCTTTCTCTCCTGTCTCTCTCTCTGTCTCTGTATGTATATCTGTGTTTTTGTCTCTATATCTCTGTTTCTGTGTCTCTGTGTCTCTGTATCTCTGTGTCTCTGTTTCTGTGTCTTGTTGTCTCTGTGTCTCTGTGTTTCTGTCTCATTCTTTGTCTCTCTCTTTCTCTCTCTATGTTTTTTTCTGTGTTTTTCCCTGTTTTTCTCTCTGTGTCTCTTTCTGTTTCTATTTTTGTGTCTCTCTCTCTCTGTTTCTCTCTCCCTCTTTCTTCCTCTATCTTTCTCTCTTCTTCACTCTTTTTTTCTCTTCCTCTCTTTTTCTTTCTGCTTCTCATTCTCTCTTCCTCTCTTCCTCTCTCTTTCCCTCTTTCCCTCTTCCTCCCCTTCCCCCCCTCCTTCCCTCTCTCACCCCTTTCATCCTTTCCTCTCTTTCTTTTTCCTTCTCTCTCCTTCTCTTTCCCTCCCTCTCATTTACTCTCTCTTTCCCTTGCTTCCCTTCTCTTTCCCTCTTTCCTTCTCTTTCACTTTCTCTCTTTCTCTCTCCTTTTCCCTTTTTTTGGTCTTTCCATTTTTATATTTTTTGTATTCCATTTTCCCCTATTTTTCTCTTTCACCTTTTCATTCTATAATTTTGATAATTTTTTTCTTTGCTCTTTCTTATTTTCACTTTATTTTCTGTTTTATATTTGTATTTAGTTTCTTAGAAGACATAAATAATCTTTGCATTTAGTTTTACAAGTTTTTACTTCAGACATTGTTTTGAAAAATTGGCTCGATTGTGTGATAATTAAAGTTTATGCTAAGCTGTTTAAGATTTAATGTTTTGTAAACTAACTTTTTTAGAAGTCTCTATATTTGTCAGTTAAAATGAAATGTTTGGTTCTTTTCTGACTGAAGTTTTTTAACACATTAGTTTAATGGTGTTAGGAACTTGGTTATTTTTACACAATTGTTTGGTTGGTTCTGACAACAGTGATTAATTGTAACAACTTTAGCAATTTTATCAACCAACAGTAGTTAACCTGCACTAAAACGAATTTTTGCTGAACACCGCCCCACTGAAGAAATTTTGACAACACTCAGGGCGCTTTATAAAGAGATGTAATGCAAAAGGTCCTAAACTTGTATTAGTTCGCTTGGGAGACTGATGCTCAACAATTTGTTATAACATAGTGATTTTTTGTGGCATTGGAAAGCTCTGTATGAGGGAAGATTACAACATCGACTATTACAACATAGTTTGTCTGACAACTCAAAGCTAATGTCAAAAAATATCAAGCTCTATGGACAATCCTAAAATTTTTCCATCATAATTTATCTGATTATAAAATTAAAAATGCTTTTTCACACACATTATGGATACTTTCAATAAACACATTCCTGGTTTTTCATTGTGAACGAAGCATAGCAATATTCATAGAAAATAATACAGACTCTTTGGCAACGCTAGGCTTACAGCTGAATTATGATAGCCAGAAAGCCTTATCAGCAGCTTATTTAATAATCTGTTCCGATCAATGTCAGGCTGAACTCGCAACCTTACAATTTTTATTTTACATTTAAATTAACTGTGATTTATCAAATTAAAAACTCAAACAAAAACCTTTGCAACCATTAAATACAACTGATTTTTTAATAGCTACACACTTACTAACATAGCTTTCTTGCTTTAGCAATTTATAAAATTGTTATTGGATCTGCAAGAAACTTCAGTAGAAAAGTGGATTTATTCTGAATCACTTTGAGAAAGCTGTAGTTTTTATTAGGTTTATAAATGGTGTTTGACAGCAAATAGCATAGTTTATTAAACATGCACAATCACCTAGTTGGCTATCTGATTAGAAACAAGAAAAGAGTATAAAGTAAAATTCAAATTTTTTCTCTCTTTTATTTAGTTAAATATTGTAATAATATGTAGGCGTTAGTAAACTTATTTGGTTTCTTCTATGTAATAATTCATCTTTATAGAGTTCCTCGTTATGATCTACCTACATATGTTCCATTTTGTTGTTTTTTCGCAGGGATAGGAACAGAAACATCACAGAGTACGACATAACTTTGCAAAAAACCTCCACTGTAGATTACAAAGTGCGCAATGAATGCTTCGGACAGTTCATCACTGTTATGCATAGGAGGCCATCCCGCTGTGTATTCAGCTGTCACCATTTTTGTCAGTATAATGTTTATCCTCACAAATGTTCTGCATTTGTATATACTCAGCACTACTAAGACACTGCGCCAAGAGAGCAAACGAAACTATTTCTTACTTCTACTTCACCTAACATTAGCAGATATAATTGCTAGCTGTGGATATATAGCAAACAACAGCCCACAACCATCAAATTTATCACTACAATATTATCGTACCGCAAGCTTTTTCATGCAGGGAGTATCTTTAACTGCTGCACATGGCCGCTATAGCTTTCTTGCATTAGCGAGTTATGAAAGATACTATGCAGTTTGCAAGCCCTTTCAGTATGGAAATAGCTCTATTTTGAATCACTTTCAGAAATTTGTGGTTGTTATCTGGTTCATAAATGTTAGTAGTTCAATTACCTTGTCAGCTTTGCATGATAACTCATCATGTCTCATAAATGATCAACTATCTCCAGATATTCCTGGTGTTAAAAACATTTTATTTGTATTTTTGTCCACTGTAAGTAGTCTTGTACCCCTAGTGTTAACTACAATATGGCTCACTGCTGTATTTCGAGAAATTAGGAAAATGAAAAAGAGATGTTTGCAAGAAGATGATAAAGTTTTGATAATGACATCACACTATATCATTGGCACTATTGTCATGTTTTATGCTACTGCTATTCCTATTTTAGTGTCTCTAGTAATTTACTTTTACGCTTCTGCTGAACATGAAATCCTAGTGTATGTAAGTCTACAATTTGCTGCTGCTCTACAAACACTCTATGGAGTTGCTAATATTGGTTTCTATGCTTACTTAAACCCTGGATATTTATTGACAATTAAGAATCTAATGACATGCACCTGTACTTCTCAGGTGCATCCAGTTGAACAGTCACCTGAATCAGAACATTCTCTTTAGCTTAACTGAACTAGTAAACTTTGTTTTTAGGTTCTGAATAAACATTTTGTGTGTGTTTTCTATGTTGTTAAAACTATAAGCATCTAGAAAGAAGCAGGCTATAAACTGCTTTGACAGACATTTGTCAGCAATAATAATTGAAGTGAATAAGACAATTCATGTGAACTGGTAGGTTGAAATGTTTATTATCTAATCTTTGGTTATCTCATCTCAGATTCATCAGATATTTAATAAATATAATAATTGTTTAATTGTGTGAGTTTATCTTAGTGTAGTTTGTAATAATAAATTTGCATACACTCTTTGCAACCCCTAAATCACTTCTATGGCAACCACAGTTGAATCTTTTCTGTGAAAGCTTGAACTCAGAACTTATAACTAGTCCGTCTCGATTTGCTCACCTATTTAATAGGGATGAGCCTTCTTAAGCAAGTTAAATAAAATTATGACATAGGTCTGTATAAAAAATATTACATTTAGCAAAAAACAGACTCAAGTTTACAAATTAAAAAAATGGCAATGTGTTTTATTGTTATAATTCGACCAATCAAACAATAATCACAAGATCTTGGTTGATAAACTCTACAGAAATATATGCAGTGTTTTTAGCTGTAGCCACATTATAGTAGAAACACTACTTGGTGTGTATTCGTTGAAATCCTGTGTTACAAATATACACACTTCTGTCATACAAACTTTGTCAATTTTCTGTATAGTAGGAGTTATCAACTTTTTTGTCAGATAGTAGACAACCTTTAGCTTGGTATTTTCACACTTAATAAAACACAGTTTGTTGCCATGCTCATAACTTAACTACTACTTATCCGTGGTAATTTACAACTGCAAGCATCTGGAGCCTTGCACTCCTGTGGTAATAAAAAATAGCCCTAGTTTTAATGATCGCTGAATAATCAGATGAAAAGAAACTTAAATTTTTAACTCTTTGCACATGCGTAATATTCAGCACTACATTGAACTCAAGTGCTGCTGGTTAGTTTGCGGTCATGGCATGCATCTGCAAATCTCTAAAGGTTTATAAAAAATTGTGTAGCCAGCAAGATGTTTGATGCAATGGCTACTAATTAATTTAGGTGCAACAGAAATTATTTTCATAGCAAGCAAAAACTTTCCTATTTCATAATTTTTCTCCATATATTACCTAGCTGGCTGAATAGAATATGTATGTAGAATGGTAACTTTGTAAGGGCTCTATGGTTATTTTTCTGTATCAAGAATCCCTGTGGAAGTCATGTACTGTTTATGTGTTTAGTGTTTGGCTCAGTAGTCACTCACAAAGGTTCAGGATGTGGAACCGATTTTTGGTCGCTTTTAGGTAAGTATTTTTCTTCCAATTTCATTTATTATAATTATAAACAGCGTTTAATGACAATATTCATGTTTTTAAAACCATTCATCCCTTTAAAATACAAAGAATTTGTACCGTAAAAGATACTACTGTTACAAACCTTTGAATACTTGCTTTTTTTTGTTTAAAACAATTGCGATTTCATTATGATTGTATGAGTCATACATCACTAAATAGGTGCTGCTTTGACTGTAGAAGATTGTACATGTATTTCTGTAGCTGGATTGCTATCACTTGTCAAACTCAAATACTTATTCTGGTCTGCAAGATACAAAAATACTAATGAATGAGCAACATCACCACCATAATCACTATCACTTGTATTATTATAGCAAATATATACTATAAACAGAATCAGTGCACTATGAAGGAAGTAGTCATCTCCAGTAACAGCGAATAAGTCAAGATACGCAAAAAAGAGCCATATTTGAAACTTTGCTTGTAATAGTTTAACACAATTGCAAGTTCTAACTAGTCTACAAGTTGAAATAATACTATTGACTAAAGATCATCATTCAGCAATTTTATTATCACTTATATTAATGTAATAAATGTCTATTATTAAAAAATTCATAGTGCTAAGTAATTATCAAACGTAACAGGAAAATGTCCAAATACCTAAAATGCAAAATGTTTATCTAATGTTATTAATAGCAGTAATAACAAAATAGCATTGAATAGAGACAATAGATAACAACACTAAAGTGTAGCTTAAAGTTAACACTAAATCAAGTAACAGCTCTACTTTGCAGAACATCGATGTAGATATTACAAAAACCAAGACTTTGTTGTCAAAGTGCAATATTGACTATGTTGGCAACTTCTTTGTACGCTAATGTCCTAGTTTAAATGTAATTACTTTGAATGAATATTCATGACCTTTCCACTTCACCCAAACGATGCCTGTACCAAATGTTGCATTGCCTCTATCTACCCATTTTCTATTAGGGTTTAAAGAAAGACATCATACCACTAAGCACCTGCAAAAAATGATATTCAGTTAGAAAGTGTAAGTTGGAAGCATGACAATGATGTAATTGCAAACCTTAAAACTTAACTGCTGCTACTAGTAGGTTTGGTAAATCATTTTTTATAGAATACTATCTGAATGATTTGTTATGGTTGAAACAAGATTCTAATTACTTATGAATAAAAAGGATTGGCTTACAATATTGCAGATCTCAGACAAATGTTTGAACAAAAATCTCCAAATGAGAATGTAAAACGTAACCAATGTGAAAACTTTTTGTTTATGACACTTTTTGCTTTATATTACACTCATATTACACAAACAACAAAAGTTTAAAGAACTGCTGCACGTTTACTCACCAAGTTTTTTTATGCTAAAGGTAACAGGGTATAAGTACAACTATATTAATTAGATGCAAATCTCATTATCAGATAAGTAATAACTGGGTTAGACATGATAGTTGTTTGTGATTTCTGTAGCTGGTTAATATAATTTACTTGTAAAGACTCTTAGGTAACATATATTGTATATATAATTTATTTCTGTTATAATTAGTTGAACACAATGTCAAGTTTCAGTTAACTAAGAATTCATTAAATATTTACGCCAGTACAATATATCAGCTGCACAAAATAATCTCAGCAAAAATGTAGAGGCGCAGTTGATGTTCTACAGTCATTGTCATTAGCAAATGTAAAAAATCTTTCCCCATCATATGGTACAATCAAAGAATGACCAGCATTTCCAGTATAATCGTTTACTTGCAGATAGAGTACTGATTTGTTTAAATAGTTGGAGCAGAAATACAAACTGTTGGTTTATCACATACCAGACACATATCATAAACACTACTCAATACCAACAACCAACAAGGGTTTTTTAGTTTTTGTTTAAAAAGTACGATGAGCATTTCAGTAAAGCACAGCAAAGAATCCTTAAGGTTTTACAGATTATAACGCTATTGTCATTTTTAATTGGTACTTAACTAATTCCAAATGATATACTAAATTAAACAAGATACACATATTAAAGAATAAAGTTGTAAATAACGTAGTTGGCAAAGCATCAGTGGTGCACCAAACCTAAGGATCATTGGACTAGATTCAAAATAAACAAATTTGTTATTCTTTAACTTGAAATAAAAAGATATATAAATTTTGATGTATGAAAGCACTTTAGTCAAGTGTTTTAAATTATACTTAACCAAACTGAACTTCGTCATAAGGAAATCATCTCATGACTTTTGGAGAATTTAATAATTTCTAAAAGCTGAGGATGGCAATGATTAGGAGGATCAATAAGTGTAAATTTTTAAAACTACCATCATCAAAACGGCATTACTTTCCATATTGATTGATTGCACTTATGTCATGGATGATGCATTGTCATTTTGATTTTGATGAAATGCCGTTGCACTGTTTTGAATTATAAATGCTAGTCTACACCACTAGGAATAAAACGGTTGGATCGTTCATTGACTAAAATGCTTAATTATATATATAATGATCTTGATTAAATGTTACCTAATTTTCTTCGTAAGCTAAGTCAAAAGCGTTGGCAGTAATTTTTTATGCAAACTTCTATTTACATGCTAACAAAATAGTTCGATTTGAAAGCAGTTTTGAAAGTCATTAGTAAACACATACCGGTTATATGCAAAGTAAGTCAACCCAAGATATTACTCACTTCAGCCAATTAAACTATGGCCAAATTAGGAAAAGTATACTTGACTTCATTTGATGGGAATTTAAAAATGGACTATATTCATGCCATACATACTGTTTTCATTTAAACACAATATATCATTGGTTTATGGTAAACTATAACAACTAAAAATATTTTTTGTTTTATCATAAACTATGGCAACACACCACATGTTGTTTATGCATCATAAACTATGGCAGAACAACATATTTTCTGTTCATCATAGAATATGGCAACAAACTAATTAATGTTTGTTTATCATAAACCATAGTAACACACAACATAATGTTTGTAATAAACTCTAGTTGCTTATGAGTGTATCGTTTATGATATTTTTAAACAATAACAGCCAACAAACTGATAATAATGAAGGAAATGTATTATTTTGTCAAAGACACTCACATGAAGTTTTGTAATCCCCTTCAGCGTCATCTATGTAAAACTCTTTTTTAATTGGCAGTCCTTGATTTCCCATCATGACCTTGTATATAAACAATCAACTTTTGGTTTCTTTGAGACAGATGATAAATTAATTCTAAACATGTCAGAAACAACTAACAAATTTCTGTATTAAACATAAACAAATGGTACAAAATAGTCTATGCATCTGATTTAGTAATTTCCATTTTAATAGATGATGTACAGTGAGAGTACATTCCTTTAGTAGGTCTCTGGTAATTAAATAAATTTAAATTAAATTTTTGTATTATTTTTTAGTATGGGCTGGTAGCAAGCTAAAAAAATCTGTCGATCTTAAAACATTTGTAATCGAAAAAGAAGAGACACATTCTTAATCCTTTTTTATATTTAGGTTAATCGACAAGCTTATCAATATTATTTTAGTCTGCCACAAGTTGCTTTTTGTAGCATAGTGAAACAAATTCAAAAAGTAAAAAATGGAAGTACAGATACTAAAAGGCAAAGTTTTGTTTTTTTAAATTTATTATTATATATTAGTGTCATATAAATCACACAGTGATTTTATTTAGCTAATGTTACTAAGCTAAATATCCATAGAGAAAAACTGTATGTAAAACTGATTGGGAGCAAGAATAATACTTCATGTATTCATTGAATAATAATAATATTAAAACACAAATAGGAACTTGCTACTAGTTAGACAGAAAGCAACAGCAGTTTAACTGCAGTTTGAGGAAAAGAATATGACGCAAAGACCAAATGTTTCTAAATGATTTAACAGCTTTTACCTATCCAGTATTTAGATTTGAGATATCAAAATATATGAACATACTCCTTCTATCCGCTCTAGAAGTCTATGTTACCATCTATTCTTCTCTGCATGATAGTCCAACCAGAAACATTGTCAAACTAACAGACAACCTTTAGCACTCTCCATGTAAAATCAGGACAAAGGAAATATAATGCTCCAGAAATCGTCTCTTCTTTGTCAAATGCATCTTGGCAATCGATTTGCAAAGAAATCTTTTTATATTTAGGTAAATACTGAAATAAAAAACAACTGAAAGTTCTGGTAAAGTTCTGGAGGAATAAATCTTTATTCTTTTGCTTGACAATTCTTCCGAAGTAATAATATAAACATAACGCTATGCTAGATAATTTAACTACTAAGCATCACAGATTTTGCTTATGGAGACGCTCAAAGAACTTGTAGAGTCTGGTCGTGTCAGAAAAAACAGAATGAGAAATGGTCTGAACTGTGCTGAACCATCAAAGTGTTACCAATAATAGTGTGTTGTTTCGTTCGGTTAAATAGATTTTGATCCAGTTCATTGCGGTGATGTAAAAATTAAGAATGTAGAGTTTTTTGTACAATATGTTGGGTCAAAGGCTTTACTAAAATCCAGAAAACTGCTAAGAACACATTTGCCACCGTTTAAACATTTTAAAGCATAAATAAATTCAAATAAACTGCATCAATAGACACATGCCGCAGTCAAAAAAACTATCTATATGTATTCGATAGTATTTAAAATTTATATCCTTACATATTCCAATAACTAAAACTTAGTAACAGGGTCACATATTTTTTACATTTATTATTATTAAAATTTTTAATATGATAAATAAGTAATTATTCTTGTAGTTAAAGTTTGTTTATTTAATCTTGACTTATAATAATGGGTGGGTTTTATTTGGTAAACTTTGGTGAATGATACACTAAACGCTGGTTCTGCAAGGCCCATAGCTGGCTATATATATTTTAAGCATTTATCATGAACTACCACACTGTCGAAAATTTTGACAGTGATGCAGTTTCATTAATATGCCATGCATAGCGTTTTTATGAGTTTCATGATTCTTGCTTAGCTGTTAACATGCATTGTATTTTTCAAAAAAGAGGCAGAGTAAGAGCAAAAAAGCTCAGGAGAATCTCCATAAATTGAAGAATGCAATTGACAACAGTAGAAAATCAGCAACCACTTTTACTGGTGAGTGCTGGAGCAAACGAAATACTATCATTAAATCAATGTCGGTGTGTGCTTTCTATTCTTGTTTGTATTTGTGAATTAACAATATTGATTCTCATATTATAGATACTTCAACTTGTGATATAGAAATGGATGATTGCAGTGGAGGTGATGGCGTAACAGACACATGCTGCATAGGTATTAAATACCCAGCACACTTACCACAGGAATTATCGTAATCAAGTGCATCGATTGGTTGCAGGCTTAATTAACCACAGCCTTATACCCGTTCAGCACAACCTATACAAGGTGGCTGTGCTAATGAATCAGAACATTGACATGATGATGAGACCGGTCAAAGGTCAATCAAATCAAGTGCTGCCTACTTAACCTGGGCATGGCTCTTTTAAGGTGGGGGTTGGGGAGAGAGAGCCTGGGGACGCATAGCAAAAAAAGGTAAGATAACTTCTGCAAAACAAGCGACATATGTTACATATGACGTTCAGACTGACACTAATGGAAGCGTGTCATTAGATTCATTAGTCACGTGACTTGATCTAGTAAAAATCCCTTTGTTTTTGATAGGTTGGATGGTTACGTAATACCCTATTTGATGACAAAACGACAAGAACCATAGGTTACTCTTCTCTTGCGTTTGCACGTTTGCAGTTTCATTTCATTTTTCTGATAAAAAAATAGAGTGATTCAAAAATCATCTATCAAAGCTAGGCATAGTCACACGGAGACCAGAACAGTCTCAAGCTTTAAAACATATTTTTGCAGGTTTTGACCAATTTATAGTTCTTTCTATTGGCTTCGGAAAGAGTGTTTGCTACCAGGTGGCACCGTTCTGCAGTGGTAGGTCTGAGTTGTTCAATCAATCATCATCATATTAAGACTATGTTTTCTTCGAGCTGGATACCGGGTTTAACACAGTCTTGAATCTAAATTCAGCAATTTCTCGTTCAGGGATCAACAGCTTAAACTCATGGCAGATGTTATCGTTCAAAAAAGTTATTAAATTTAGCTTTTATAAAATAATAAAATCTCCAACCAACAATTTTAGATTTTAATCTAAATAATAAATCACAAACCTTTTATTAGATTTGTTATTTATAAATAATAAATAAATGACTACAGAAAGCCTATAAGAAAATTGTAAGCTAGGATCATAAATCTCTATCTTGTGGTTTTTGGTTGAAATAAATTTAAATTTACTGATTCAATTAATCACCCAATTGATTGAGTAAAACTTTAAGCCATTAACCTTGAATTATTAGAAATATAATATGATGGTACAGAATCAATTTGAAAAATCTGAATACTATGGTAGACAAAATCACAGGATATTAGTTCTTCCTCGCTTTAGTATTCATGTATAAGACCGTGTTGTTGTAGTAGGGCTATATCACTCCTTACAAATTTACAAAGACACCTTACCCGAAGTCAAATAGAATATTTTGTACTTACCAGAAATTAATGTTTGTCATTACATGGAATGCATGGCCGAGCCAAGGCTAGCTACTGATGCATTCTTCCCATCCATGTGACATCAATGTTCCTACATTTTAGACCTACACAATGCTTTGTCCACACATGCATGCTGGTAGGCCCCATGCCTCCTAAGAAAGCCATGCGCATGCTGGTAGCTTCATCATCAAGTATTTGCTATCGATGATATGAAGAAGCAGTCGTTGAGCTGAACTCTGATTTTGTATAGTATTATTTTTGTTGTTGCAGACCCACCTTCAAAGGTGATCATAATCATGTCATTGGAGGCACTCATGAAACAACAGCACCAGAGACTGCTTTGATCTGGACTTAATACTGTGATAGTCAAGTCTACAGATGATGCCCACTTCGTATTACAAAGGATGCTATGGTCACCCACATTTTCATGTCACTAGAAGACTTCTAGTGACAAACACTTAGTGTTTTGTGACTTCTTTGTTGCAGCTGCCATAAAATCTGCAGATACATCCTTTTTCAGCCATGTTTTTGTTGATGAGAATTACTGTGTTGTCAATTAGTGAGTAAATCAACAACATAATTATATTCAGACAGACAAATTTAGATATTATTGCTAGTTTGTTACCAGCATGGGCATAACTCTGTGTTTGTAGCAGTTTTTGCAGCAGCCTTTAGTTTATCTGATCTATTATTATTGTTTTATTAATCATAATCTGGCAAGCCCCAGCACGGTTTGACTTGTGTCGTAAACAGCGGCCTTTTTCATGATGTATTCGATTTAACTGTATACATATACATGTATATGAATGTAGATATTATGTTGTTTATTACAGGAGATTATCGGTCAAACGTACCACTGCTTTCCAGAGCAAGTTGGCACTCGTTAGTAGAATTCGGAGTGGGATGCCTGAGGCTGCCATGGTAGCCATGACAGCTACATTTGCAGTGGAGAGACAAGTTTGAGATCTACTGCAGATGACTGACTATAAGACCTTGAGGAGATCCTCTGAAAAATTAAACCTATAGTTGGTTTTTAAATGCTAGACCACTATGTTATTGAGATGGTAAGCTCGACCTCTTAGCTTGGCCATAGCTCTCTTTGGGCGGCTGGTGGTAGAGGGCCATACCCAGACTACTGACCACCCATTTTCCTCTAACCATATAACCACTATTTTAATATGCAATAAGTTGGTGGAAAAACTGTTTAGTTCATGAAGACTAATAGAGCAAGCAAATTGTTGGTATTCCATGTTAGTTATCAAATGATTAACTTTGTGCTGCCAATTCTTTTTTAGATATTCTGTGATGAAGATAGACGGTAGTGTTGACAAATGTTTTAAATAGCTTTCGAAGGAACTTAGCTCTGGCACATGCCCAAAAACTCTGGTGTTTGTTAGAATGTAAGTAGTTTGTAATTTGTAAAGTCTGAAAACTAAATTGAATTAGGAACTTAGATGATTAATGAGCAATTAAACAACTGCCTCTTAGCCTGCCCTCCCCGAGAAAACTATGCCCAGGCTAACTGCCTCTAACAATTTGTAAAAGTTGTACTATAGCTGGGGATTATAAAAGTATAGGTGTTTCAGCATTTATCATAAAGCATGCTAACTTGTGCCAAATCCATTTTTTGGCCATGGCTTTTAATCGTCACTGACACTGTAAGCAAAGAATAGATGTTTTATCAATCTTTCTGTTCTTAAGGTTGGATCATATTGGAAAGATATTCTGTCACCTTGAAGTTGAAGTGCCAGAGGGTAGCGTTGCCATGTACCACAGTAGGATATCTGAACAAGGAAAGACAGATATTACAGCCAAGCTTTGCTCAGCTGAAAACTCCATGTTAAAGTGTGTTGTCTGCACAAGCGCATTTTCTGTGGGTAAGATAATGATCAAAATTTATCTTAACTCTGTCAGAATTTAATGGTAAATGGATTCAATATCAAAAACAATAATAAACCTATGGAATAGCCTTGGCATGGCTCTCTTAGGGTTCCCACCCCCAAGAGAACTATGCCCAGGCTACCTATGATCGAATTGATGTGTTTGTTGACTACGAATGACTTCTGTTGACTAGGATGATGCAGTCATTGCTTATGTGCAAAATTGTAAAATTCTAGGCATAGACTTTTATACACAGAAGAGTAATAAGTCTTTAGTTATTGACAGATGTTGTTTTTATAGGAACAGACATAGCTGATATTTGGCGTATTGTGCATTGTGGTGCACCCTCATCTTTAAATGAATATGTGCAGGGAGTTGGACGAGGTGGGAGGGACGGTCAAGAATGTGAAGCTATTATCATTCTTTACAGACACGCTCTATCTGATTCTGTAGATGATGAGCCTAAGGCCTATGTAAAGACTGAAGATTGCCGTCGCCACTTCATACTAAAAACATTTGATTCAAATGTGCCGAAACCTTCGCCCAGAATTAGCTGCTGTGACAATTGTTTGAAGACAACAACATAATGCTGTCATGACAAAGCCATCAAATGCTATTGTGTCAAGGCTGTGATGTCATGTTACATGCAACCGGTTATAAAACAGGATTAATTTATGCGATATTTACAGTGAATGTTTCTGTGATGTTGAAAATTAGTTTCCTGCGGTAGAAGTGCCTTCATGCAAATTAAGCAAAGTAAAATGGTGTCAACTTCATTTGGATTTATAATCTCTATAAATTGAAGCAAAAGAAACTGCGAATCTATTTGAAGCACAGAAACCCAGTAGTAGTGTCTAGACATATCTTAGTACTAAAATTTTATTTCTAATTAAAGCATTTACTAAACTAATTACGGAAACAATCATCTAGCTTTTTATAAAGGTATAAAGTCTAAAAATCTGTTGATGTTTTTTCTTGATGAGCTCTGCTTCTATGCTTATTTTTGTTGTGTAAGATTGATAATACAACATAATTTGATAAATGTAACTATTAAAAATAGTAGTTGCTCGACTAGACAATTATGAAACACCGCATTATTTTAAACTCTATTTATTAGTAATATTATTAGTTTATTATCAAAGGTATTTGTTATTAAATTCAAAATGTGATTAAGAATTTGTATTTGTTATGATTAGTAGTATATTATTAAACATATTTTAGTAAAAATAAAATTTTGTTGGTTGTAAATTATGCTACCAGTAACTGCTATCAGAATAAGCAGTTCTTATTGATAATAGTATATTTTTATTGAACATGTTTATTACTAAAAATTTTATATTACTACCAACTATGTTTTTATTAATAATAGTCAAATGTTATCAAATAATTCGTCATCAAATGAGTTTGCTTATTTTGTAAATAAATTGTATCACACCTTTGAGTAGTACATATTTTTCAACCTAAAAGAAATATTAATATTTAGCTCCAATTCCAATGAAACAAAGATTCAGAAACAAAACAGAATGTAAGCCAAACTGTAGAAAATGAAGCATGGCTAATATAATCATTATAAGTGCATATAACTTACCTAAACAGTTCTGTAAAATGCTGTTTTCTCCATATATACCATTCTAAATGTAGATCCATTTGTGACCCCATTCAAAGAAAAATTAAAAACATGCACTCTTCAGATACATCATCTCTCAAAGCAGAGAAACATAAACTCTCTGATGTACACTGTTGTATGCAGTAAGAAAGGGAAAAGCTTTCTAAAAAAAGGTAGTTTTCTTACAGTTATATAGTAAAATGTAAAGTTAGTAGCCTTTATTAACATTTATAAAGCCTTAAATTTTTCAAAACTTTTGTTGGCTAGCTGATGTGATTCAATGAAGGTGATTTATGAATATTTTAATGTACAAAAACATACACATATAATCTGATTTACTACCAAAACTATTTCTCTCAGTTTAATCATGATAGAGCCTTCAGCAACAAACACAACCAATGCATTTTATAGCTTTGTTTATTTCAATAAAACAGAAGCTATAAAATATTTGTAAGTTTTGTGAGTCAAATACCTTGAATTACTTCCCTTGTAAGCAAGAAAATAGTTTATTAGGATGATAGTGGTAATATCAGCTCTCAAAAAGTATTGCAGCTTGTTATTCGATTTAAAAGTTATTTGCCTCTGCTATCATATGCAGATATGATGCTCTTTCCAACAACCTCATCCATATATCTTGTTACAGCATATTTGTGTGTACTTCTTGCATCCGCTGTAAAATACAGGGTGACAGTAGGTGCTACCTTTACAAATAAATAACTTTTTTTATTATGGATGCTGAGTGTACCACTGAAAGTGGTGATAAATTGTTTACATTTATATGGTAGCATTTTATAGATTTTTATAATGTAATATGTCAATTAGAGTAATTGAAATTTTACGGTTAAATTAAAAGTGAAATATTAGTAACACATAGTTCGATTAAAGATGGTCAGCTACATCTTAATCTAATAAATCAATGCTACAGTCCATTAGCAATTCTCATCGGTGGCTGACATGATTATTAATGAAGATGTCTAGCAAATTTAAAGAAATCAATAACATTAACTAATAATAATATCTTATGGTATATAATACTCTACATGCCATAATTGCATGAGCTTGATACAACACCTGGTCACATTTAATAACAACTAGGCATCTGTTTGGCCTTTCTTGAGATGTTTATGTCACATTCCAACTCCATAACTTGACTCTAGCTGTAACATACCCAGGTACACATGCAAATTTAGTTTAAGATTGACATTTTTTTAGCTAAAAATTTTAAAATACAAACTGAAACTTGAGCTTTGAACCGGTGCTACCACAAAAATAAATGATTTTTTATGAGCTCATAGTTGGAGTATCGAATTACCAACACTGAATGCCTCATTTACTCAGGAATATTTCTTCATTTTAGTATTAGCAAGAATCTACTACTTCACCAAACAGAACCATAAAATGAGTTCTACTTTGAAACATGTGATGGGTGTTTCAGAACTGACTATCATTCTACCCTAAAAATTCTCCTGTCATACAGCCCACGACCTGATAATGGAATAGGTGATAATGGAAAAAAGGTACTGCTGGTTGTTGAAAAATTAGTTGTCAAAAAGTATGTTTTAAAACAATAAATCACACCTAATCACACAAAAATCACACTAAATCTACTACTATCTCAAACATGTTTTACAACAATAAATCACACCTAATCACACAAGAAATCACAGCTAATCTATTACCATCTCAAAGCTATGTTTTACAACAATAAATAACACCCAATCACACAAAAATTCACACCTAATCTACAACTATCTCAAAGCTATGTTTTACAACAATAAAATAACTAGAAATTCCCGTCATACAGCTCACGACCAAAGTAATAATTGAAAAAAAGAAAGGGTACTGCTGGTTGTTGAAAAGTAATTACAAAAGGTCAGAATTCTACAAAAGTAGAATTATTTAGTTAGATGTTGTAGGCTTTGCCTACAACATCTACTAAAGAATTTTCTGAATCAGATGAGTTGTTGTTATTATTTTGAGTAGCGTGTTGTTGAAAATTAGCATTTGATGTTGGTGGTTGCTGTAAGAACCTTCTATTTCTCCTCCTCCGTAATAATTGGGAGACACATGGACGGCCAATGCGACGACGTGGTGTTCTTGGAGGTTGTATGTTCAGGGTAGTTGTCAAGCTGTTTGGAAGTGAAATTCAAAAGGTCAATTATGCAAAACAAAAGGTTGTATAAAAATCAGACCTAATCCACTACTATCTCAAACTTATGTTTTACAACAATGAAATAAATATTAATTCAAGCTGTAAACCAAACCTACTGTATGTAATTTAACTAAAAACATCAATAAAGAAATACAATATATTTTATTTATATCTCTGAAATGCAATATTAAAAGTAAAACGGCAAGCTGCCGTGTAATATACAGTTTGAAAGTTGGTTGTGTTGTGAATGTAGAATGGCTTTGACAGGGATATGTACCAGAAAGCAAGCATTAGAATTCACGTGTGTGGAAGTTTTATGCAAACTGGAGTGAAATAAAGAAGTATTCTTGTCATAAAGGGGCGTTGTAGTTCTGCCCTAGCTTGTAGATATTAAGATGCAAAAATATCTGGCTAATGTTCCAGATAATTTAAAAAACCTTTGGTAATTGGACAAAAACATAGGCTGATAAACTGTGTACCACATTTTCATACCTGTAAATCGGTCTACGCCTCAAACAGTCTACATTAATTATGTAAACCTTCAACAGTTAACCAATGCCATTGACTGGTGAAATGTCCACGTTTTTCTCGTAAAATGCTGGCGACTTAATATTTCTACTCTCTGTCGCATGGCTTTATCGGCGTTTCATATGCCGACCTTAATTTCAATTACATTAGGCTTGTAAATTTTTATTTCAATTAAGGCTGAGTTGATCTGTCTATTTATGTATAATCCAACCAGATGGGTTAGTTTCAGGGTATTGCAGTAGCTTTTCAAAGACTTGGTAACATATTTAAAAAGGTTTATATGTGTTTTGTATTGTTATTATATTTAAACGACTCTACACAAAAATGGTTAAACTTGTTGATGAGATTTCTGTACAAGGGATTGCGACGGCCGATAAGGAATAATTTTCGAGAGTTGTGTGCACATGTGCATTTATCATAAATCTGCCAGCCAATCGCTTTGCTCGAGTTTGGTCGCGGTAATATTAATTAAAGCTGTAGGTCTAACATACTCTAATGTAAGTTAACAACAATAAGGAAATATGTTTATTATAACCCTGAAATGCAAAATTAGAAGTAAAATGGCAAGCTACTTTGTACTATACACAGTTTGAAAGTTGGTTGTGTTGAATGCAGAATGGTTTTGATAGCGATCTTTAACAGAAAGCAAGTATGAGCGTTCACGCGTCTGGAAGTTTTCTGCAAACTGGAGCAAAATCAAAAAAATGTTATCGTCATGAAAGGGCATTGTAGTTCGGCCCTAGCTTGTACGTGAGTTGTAAAGAATTTTGGCTATTGTTTTAAATAATTTAATGAAACTTTCAGTGATTGGACAAAAAAACATAAGCTGATAAACTGTGAACCACAATTTTGTACCTGTAAATCGTTCTACGCCTCAAACTGTAGTAAGATTGATTTAGCACAGCCACTAGACTAGATGCGTTCGATAGATTTTCTTATTAAGTCATAACCAATCTCGTGTTGTTCTGCCCGGAAGCAAGAGTGAATGTTATATTTTTCCACATAACCTAATATATAATCCTACTGCGTTAATGCGGATACAATACACGTGTATATGTGAACGAGGGAAGACAACTACTACAACATCTCCCTTAATACAAAATAAGAAGTAGGTAAGGCATATGTGGATTGGGCATACAGAAAGAAGGCATTACAAACTATGCCGAACGGATCAAACATATAAGCCGTAAACTGAGAATAACAAAAGTGAGTATAATATGTACAAGACCTAGCAACGAATAAATTATCGGCTGTTTACAGATCCATGCGCTTTACAGGTCTACGTATGCGAGTGCTGGGGCGTAGTACTGGTGGCTGGTTGTCAGAAATTGACATAGGTTGTCGTACTGCTGCAGTGTTAGATCCGGCCTCACGCTCGACTAGTGGGAGAGTGCTTGGTTCGACAGTGTCCTGATTGTTCGATGACAATCGGCAGAGGGCTTGACAGTTGCGACATACGCTGCCATTCGTGCCTTGAGTGTGTACTTCATGCGAGCGTCTTGGAAGGCTTTTGGTAACTACACTTTCTCTGTCGAGATCCCTAATGTACATGTCATCACCTCGCGATAACGGAGATAACTCTTTCGCTCTGTGGCGGCTGTCGAAGTTTCTCTTCATGAAAAATTTGTAATCCTGCTCTTTCAACCTAACTATTTCCATGTCGGGAGGATTCGGTAGGAGTGTCTTTGGATCAACGGGTATGTCCGATCTTAAACGGCGTCCCATAAGTAGTTCGGCAGGAGAATAACCGTTCTGTATGGGCGTGTTCCTTTACGCTAGCAGCGCTCTATACGGGTCGGATGATTTGTGTAACAGATTCTTAATTGTGCGCACGGCACGCTCTGCTTCCCGTTAGCTTGTGGAAATCTTGGTGAGCTGGTTATGCTGATGAAATTGTATTCTTCAGCAAACTTCTTGAACTGTTGGCTAGCATACTGCGGGCCATTGTCAGATATGACAGACTGTGGAATACTGTGACGAGCGAATACGGACTTCAGTGCGTTGATCACGGAGTCGCTATCGGTTCGATCCAGCTTTAACACTTCTATGTACCTAGAAAAATAGTCTATAACTAGTACATAGTTTTTGCTTTGACAATGAAACATGTCAATGGCTACACGCTGCCATGGTCGGTCGGGGAAGATTGACGGTTGCAACGGTTCAGTCTTTTTGCTAGAGTATGTTTGGCATCTTCTACATGACTTTATCATTTCGGAAATCTCGGAAGAAATACCTGGCCACCAGACTGACCGGCGGGCTCTCTCTCTGCATTTTGTGATGCCCTGATGGCCACAATGCAATCTAGTAAGAATGTCTGCACGCATCGGACGAGGTATTACCAAACGGTCCATATACATGAGAACATTGTCCACCAGACTCAGATCACCTTGAACTTGCCAATATGGCTTCAGGTTCGTCTGCAAGTCTGATAAGTAAAATGGCCAGCCATGTCGCACATATTGCCTGATTTGCCTACATGTTGTATCCTTCAGCTGTGCGTGTTTAATCTTGTTAAGTCTGCGGTCCGTCGCTGGTAGTTGCGATAGAGACGATATAGTGTTTACCTCAATTTCACCGGCGAGCTTCTTGTCCTCGACATCTGGTCTACCTATTGGTCGGCGTGAAAGCAGATCTGCCACATAATTCGACTTTCCCGGTACGTGTTTAGTCACAAAAGTGTACTTCATTGCACGTAACCTTTGTTTTTGAATGCGAATCGTAAGATCGTTTACCGCCTTCGAATTAAATATGGACACTAGCGGCTTGTGATCAGTTTCGACTGTCGCGTCCTGACGTCCAAGAATGTACCTATTGAACTTAGCACATGACTACGCTATACCTAGTGCCTCTTTCTCTATAGGTGACCAATGCTGTTCGGTTTCAGTTAGAGATCGGGATTTACATGCTACTAGCCTTCGGGAGCCATCGGATTGCACTTGTAGCAAAACTGCTCTTAGACCCTGATTGGAAGCGTCACACATTATGATTATTAGTTTGTCGATGCTGTACCATGCTAAACACAAAGCCTTCGACAATTCACACTTAATGTCAGACACGGCTTGCTTTTGGGCAACATCCCAGACCCAATGTGGCAACTTGAGGACAGCACGAAGTGGTATCGTCAATTCAGTGATACGTGGCGAGAACTTTCCCAACTGATTCACGGTACCTAAGAGTGATTGTAGCTCAGTTATATTTGTCGGGTGAGCGAGATTTTGAATATCTCTGATACGATCGGGAACTGGTCTCACGCCTTCTGCATCTACCAAATGACCTAAAAATTTCATGGAGCGTTGGCTGAAGCAACATTTCTCCGCATTAAGTGTCATGCCAGCCGCCCTCAGGCTTTGGAGCACTTTGCGGACACGGTCATCATGCTCTTGTTTGCTGACAGAGCTGTATACTAATAAGTCGTCCATGTGACAGACAACACCGTCAAGACCTTCGAGAATGTTATATATATACACCGTTGAAAGATGTCGCCGGCGCTGACTAGTCCGAATGGAACCCTATTGTAGCAATAACGCCCAAAAGGAGTCACGAATGTCGTGAGTAGCCGAGATTCATCAGATAGTGGAATTTGATAATAGCCCGAGTTTGCATCAAGCGTGCTCATAAACTTTGCACCTGATATCTTAGCAAGCAAGCTATCGACTGACGTACTTGGATATGTGTCACGCCGTACGGCCTTGTTTAAATTTTTAAAGTCGACACAAATTTGGATCTGATTCTGGTCTGCCTTCGGAACCTGGACTATGCCCGCACACCAGTCTGTAGGTACGGTCACCTTTGAAATGACCTCCTTTCGTTCCATATCGTCCAGCTGTTTGTTCACAATCCGCAAATGGGGCATCGATACTTCGTACGGGATATGCAACGCTACTGGTTTCGCATCGTCTCGTATCTGTATCGTATATGGATCTGCAAGCTTGCCTAAACCACAAAAAAACATCAGGGTATTCAGATTTAAAATCATGTTTCCCTACAACATTACCAGAAACAGTGTTAACATCGAATACATGGTTTACATCACAAGTAACCAATCCTAAAGAAATACAGGCATCCTTGCTTAACAGGTTAGTGTTCTGATCAGAAACTATATAAACTTTCTCAACAATGTGTCGGTTGTCAATGCACATCCTAGCATTGGCATAGCCTAGTACAGGTAAGTGAGTGTTACCGGATCATACAAGTTGCTTGTCGGGTTTAGACAGTTTATGAATGTTACCTCCGAAAGAATCTACACTGCATACAGATACAGCAGCACCTGTATCGAGTTTGAACACACTTACGACCTCGGGACAGTTGTTGAAAGTGATATTTATTATCACCGACCAGCTGCGATTGTCTACTTTGACCGGCTTGACCTCACCTAGGAAATGTGGTGTCGAGATATTTTCAGCTACTTGAACTTCTGAAACCTTAGATAATTGTCTGCATACCAATTTCCAATGTCCGATCTTCCGGCAGTGGTTACATACAGATTTGATAGCTGGGCATCATGATTTCGGGTGGAAGCCTTTTCCACACCTGTGACAGGCTTTCGGTTTACTGGCTGGATTAGGGTTATAACTAGCAGCACCAGTCATTATGGGCCTAGCATTCTTGGCAGTCGCTTTCATAGATCTACGGTTTTTTCCATGTTTAACGCTGTCTACTGATGCCGACGAACCTTCAATGCCAGGTTTCACTACTGTCTGTGCCTGCTTTGCTGATTCATATTTTCTGCAAATGTATACAGCAGTGTTAAGAGTCAAATCTAATTCTGATTGTAGTTTGTTGCTCAGCGAATCCTCAGTAACGCCAACAATCAATCTATCACGAATGAGTTCTTCTCTCAATGAACCGTAGTTGCAATATTCAGCTTGTCTATACATTTTATTGATAAATACGTCCATGCCATTGTTGCCTTGAGTAAGCTTGTTGAATTTCGTGCGTTCTACTATCGTATTAGTACGAACACCAAAATAAGTATCGAAAGCATTAATTAGATTGTCGTGTGTATCCTCTGGGATGGTTTTGGCTAAAAGGATATCTTCTGCTTGAGGGCCTAACGTGTAGACAAGGGTGTTAATTTGTTCTCTGTCCCTTTGCTCACATAATCTACTTGCCTCCCGATACCTGAGCCATTTGGCTTTCTACCTAGTCCATTGTCCTGGGTCATTGAAGTCAAATTTGTCCGGTGGATTCAGTCTTGGAATTGAGTAATGTTTATGTACCACAGGAGCGGCATCTTCTTCCTCGCTATGCTCACTGTCTCCCATAACATTGCTGAAGACCTCCTCTCGCTGCCACCATGTAGTAAGATTGATTTAGCACGGCCACTAGACTAGATGCGTTCGATAGATTTTCTTATTAAGTCATTAACAATCTCGTGTTGTTCTGCTCGGAAGCAAGAGTGAATTTTATATTTTTCTACATAACCTAATATATAATCCCACTGCAATAATGCGGATACAATACACGTATATATGTGAACAAGGGAAGACAACTACTACAACACAAACGGTCTACGTTTATTACAGAAACCTTCGGATATATTTGATTACAAGTAAACAATGCCATGGACTAGAGAAATGAGCACGGTTTTCTCGTGAAATGCGCACTGCTAAATAGTTCTAATATCTGTCGCACAGCTTTATTGGCGTATCGTGGGCCGGTCCTAAATTTTATTAAACAGAGTTTTTCAAGCGTTTTGTTGCGATTTTTGGCCAAATTAATCTGTCTGTTTGTGTATAATCCGATCAGATGGGTAAGTTTTAAGATACTGTCGACAATTTACAATGACTTGGTAGCATATTTAAATAAGCTTATATGTGGTTTGTATCATTATTATACTTTAACGAGTCTACAAAACGATGGTTAAATTTGTTGATGAGATTTCGAAACAAGGGTTTGCGACGTTGTTGCTGAAAAATTTTCGTAAGTTGTGGTTCACTCTCAAACTTTGCTGCGCTCATTTGGTCGTGGAAATATTGCAAGATTATTTAAAGGAGTCTGCCCCATGGTGCTCCTCATCAATGTTTTGATTGCTTTAATGCCGAAAAGGATCACTCAGTCACTGCATTAGTGGCAGGCGAAACTAATACTAAATTTTTGAGCCTCTCCACTTCATCGCTAGTTGCAAGAGACTAGCGATGAAGTGAAGCGATGAGCTAAGAGCGATGAAGCAAGAGCGATGAAGCGAGCAATGAAATAAATTGCGCTAATTTACTAGCAACTAGCGCTGTAGCGTTAGTGGCTAGTTGGAAATTCCAAGTGAATGCGCTTAGACTGCAATTCTTAGTACTTAGCCACCAAAAATCATTAAAAAGTGGGGGCGGCTCAGCTGCCCAGCCGCCCCAGAGAATACGAGCCTGTATTATACTCATCTTGCATGTTATAACTCTAATTATACATGTGGTTCATTGAACAATAATTGTTTATTTTGATAGATTTTGCTCCCGTAAACCAGATGTAGTTGGACATACATAAATATGAAAATATATCGAGTAGCTTTTGTTTGTTAAGTCAGATGCAAATGAAGTTTACACTTGCTATGGTAAGCTGTTCATAATATTCTTATCTCTAGCATCTTTATGTAAAATTTAAAATTATAAATTAATTAAAAATAAATATAAACAAAATATTCAACTATAGTTTTATAGAACAAAGGTATTAAAAGTCAACAACATTTATAGTGACATTTACCTGTATTTTATTTTTATGCTGCAAGTACATTACAATGTAACTATTTATTACACTGTCTGGGCTTTTTCAACAAAATGAAAATTAGTAGCAAACTCAAGGATTCTAGGATTATACAAATGTTCATTACTTACAGCAGCCGGAGTTGGGTATTGTTAATATTGAAAACATTACTGGTAAATCATTCATTAAATAATTTAAAAGTTTGGTTTATGTAGCTGTTTTGAGTGGTTATAATGCTATAATTTAAAGCTCAGTTTAGGTAAAAATAAAAATGACAAAAATACTAATACGGTATTTAAAAAGAGTGAGTAAATTAAACAATATTTATTTTGGAAAATGATTTGAAAGTTTCTGGGCAAAGGTTATTAAATACGCAGGCTCGACTTTTCAACCAAACAAAATACTGTAATAAGCTCAAGCATTCTAGAACAGTAATAGAACATTCTAGAACAGCAAGTAAGTAAGTTATTACTAATGTATGGCGCCTTACAGTGCCTCCCGTTGCGCGTTCACAACTCGAGTTGTACAACTCGAGTTGCACAACTCAAGTTGTGAATGCGCAACGCGACTTTTCAAAAGTAAGGTGCAATATATTGGTATTACGGTAGCATAACCGTAGATCTGGTTATATTAACAATAGTACATCGATAGGCACCCGTTAGCTACTAGAAACTAAACTATGTATGTACTGTAAAATTAGAGCTAATAGCGATTTATACTGTGCCGAGTTTGCAACTCGAGTTGTACAACTCGAGTTGCACAACTCGAGTTGTACAACTCGAGTTACACAACTCAAGTTCATCAAAAATCCAGGCCGAGTTCTTTTAACAGCAACTCGAGTTCAACAACTCGGCTTGAGAACATCTCATCATTTCATTTTCTCTAGCTATATTTTCTATATATGAAATTTATTTTAGTGAATCATTAAACGACGTTGAAATAATTTCTATGTTCATTTTCGGTGTTCATTCAGTTTCTTGTCAGGTTCTAAAGAGATAACCCTTTTTTCATTTGAAAAAGAAGTGGCCTACCTCTCACATAGATTGTTTTTTAGTTTGCTTTTTACATTCTACAATTTTTTTTGTCTCGTTATATTTATAGAAATAAATATGAGCAAATATTGCCAATCTATATATAATTTAAATGTGTCTATATATTTAAATTATTAATGTTAAATTTCTGTAAATGTTCTGTAAATAAGACACCCCAATTACTCACTTTGCTATTTTTACAAACCCGTGTTAGTTTTGCTATAACACAACTCGAGTTAATCATAAACCCAGGCCGAGTTGTACAATTCGGCAACTCGAGTTGGACAACACGGCAACTCAAGTTGTAAAACTCGAGTTGTGAACGCGCAACGCGAGGCACTGTAAGGTGCCATACTAATGCCAAAGTTGCTGAATTTAGTCTTAACTCATTTGCACCCGGCGCGAATTAACCCGTTTATTTATAACGTTGCTTTGCACCCAATGTGCGTTATCTCACCTCTGAAATTAACCTACTCATTTTATCGTTATTTTTCAATTATAAAATAGAATTTTTAATTAGTTAGAAAAAAAATTTCTTGCCAATCAGACAAATTTACAAGTATGCTTCAATGATGTCTTTGGCAAAAGGTATGGCAAAAATAGTCAGCCATATCGACATCAACCTAAACAGGAAATCATCAAGGCAACCTTAAATTCTATCGTCCACAATAAATTTTTTCAGCTGAAGAAGTAAATATGCAGATTCAAAAGTGGTAAGACGGTGAAAGGCTGCATAAATCAAATCAAAACATTATTGTTAGTGTTTCAAAGTTTTTATTAACTTTTAATTGTGCCAGTTTGAACCGTTATGCTAGAATAAAAATACACTTTTTTAGGCTGTCAGCCTTAGACAGCCTAAAGCTATCATTCACTTTCGATTGCTGCGTATTGATTCTTAAAGTTGTATAAAAAGTCTGAAAAGTCAAGAACAGAGTTACTGAACATGTTTTCATTATTTGGAACATGCCAATGCCAGTTTATTTAAGTTATATCGGCATGTAAATTAGCTATGTTTTGGTTTGAAGGATGATACTCGCGAGGAAAAGTTCAAAATTAGAGTTTCATAACTTTTATGTTCATGACTAACTGTTTATGTATAAATAATATTCATAACTGCGTATATAATAAATAAGTAATTTAAGTCAAATTTTGTATATTTATCAATTTGTATGGTGCAGGTCTAACTTTGTTTCAGCAAATAACAATTTTTCCATATTTGGAAATTTTCTAAAACTACCTTCTTTGAGACACAGATCTACATAAAAGGGATTTGAGTTGTCTTATAAATGTAATATCATTTAAAAAAATACGTGGCTGGTTCTTGTGCAACTTGAATGAGTAAATTATCTCGAGTCTCTTTTTGGTAGTAGTGATTTGAATTATGGCAACTTTCTAAAAATTAGCGGTATTTGGAGCTAATCGCCTGAAAATTAGCCAGGCGCAAATGAGTTAAGGATCATGTAAAATAGTTGTTTTATTTTTTCTGATTCGGTTTACATCATTTAAATCTAATCAAATTAGCATTCTACTTTTCTGTGTTTATTTCACCAAAGATTCAACTGTAAACCAGTAGCAGATTTCAGTAGTTCTTTTTGGCAAGGCTGTTAAAGATGTGGATGCGTCAAAAAATTTGATTTAATGAAATTAAGACCAATAAAAGGCTAAAACCTCAGCTACAATTAGTTGCCATTTTTTTCTTTGTAGACCAACCATGTCCAGAGATATATGCGTTTGAATCATGCCCTCTTTTAAAAAGCTCATGTTCCAGAGGGTGCTTCTTTCGTGATGTCACTAGTAATACATCTGAAAAGAAACCACCTTAGATATATTAGACCTTATATTTATCGCTAGAGAGCGATAAATATATGGTCGTTTCATTAGCCAATCATCAGCGCGAACCTTTTTTATAGGTCGTAATAAATGTTATCACTCGTAAAACGCGTTGTCTGTGATCTCAAATTTAGGAATTTTACTCTATTATTAAATCGCATGGACATCAATATATACTAAATTGATTAACATCGTTACTTTGATGAATTACTCGATCGACACGTTTTATTGGCAAACAACATAATTGTAAAAACTGCTGTGAGATTACTGCGAAGGTGACTCCGAGTTTTCTGGGCATCAGGTGGTTAAAGTTCTACGGAAGAAGATCGGAGAATGGAGGTAAATTTACCTTTTACTTTGAGTCTCCTATAGAGTTTTCTGTTGAGTTTACATTCAGATTATATTTCCCTGTTTGAGGCTAAAACGTAAATTTCTGCGCGTGCGAGATACGTATGTACAGTGAGTTCTTGACAGCTTCTCTTTAATCCATAACATCTAGCAATACAATGGCTTAGATTGATGAATATACTAAAGGTAATATTTTAGTACTCACTAGCTGCATTACTCGTGTTCGGGAACAGATTTACGTAAAGCAATAATTTTATTGAGAGTTGTCTTTCATACTGTAAAACAACTCCAAATATGCAATCTTCTGAAATTTTTGTGCTGATCTGACTGCATACATATATGCAGTTGTACATTTCAATAATGTTGGAAAGACCAATGGAAATATGCAATGTGTTTTACAGCTAGTCTACAATGCATCAGTCTCGAACCACTCAAATCGGAATTGTCCTAAGTTTGTACACAGAACTGATAATGAAATTGACATTGCTAGGCAAACTGATGTTCTTCAAACTGGCAGTATTGAAAAGTTTTACATCTTTTAAATTACATATTTTAAGAAATTCTAGAAAATATTTTCCTATTGCACTGCTTAGCTATCACCAGCATTTATTGAATTGAGACTTCTACATGCTTGAAACACTAATCATGACTCGCCAGTTCTTCGTCTATAGCCTGTGTTTTGACATGGTATATACAAACTGTGCAGCAGTAATGTGGTCGTGTTGATAAATTTATTATCAATAAAATCTACTATATAAACTACATATATGGCCTCTCGCCTTTGCAATGTAAGGCATTACATCTGGAGCATTTTTGGACATTCGTCCCATAGAAAAATTCGACCCTTTACTATGTAGCAGGACTGTAGTCAAGTGCAAAGTTTTCTGTCCATACACGGCGCCTGGTAGCAGCTGCTGTAGTTAGTGCATCCCGCTGTTGTCGCCGTTTCATCTGCTCTGAAAATTCAGCTCACCGAGCAGCTGTTGTAGCTAGTGCATCATGTTCTTGTTGCCGCTGCATCTGCTTGGAGGTTTCTGCACGTCTGGCCGATGTAGCCGCTGCTCTGAGACGTTTGAGTCGCTGCTGGGTTGGTTCAGTAGTCTCTGCACTTCTAGTTGATGCAGCATCTATTCTAGCCTGCTCTCGATGTGCCTGTGTTTGTTCAGCGGTTTCTGCTCTTCTAGCAGATGCAGTAGCAGTTCCGCTTCGTTGTGGGCATAACTGTGTTTGCTCTGCAGTTTCTGCTCGTCTAGCTGCTGCTTTGCGAATTCAGTCTCTTTCTCTGCGGGAATCAATCTGTTCTTGCGTTTGAGCAGTAGGCTGTTTGGAAGGCATCGCACTGCTTCAAGCATTTCTAAAATTAAATGAGATGGTGTGCTTTTTTGTAATATACACTGCTCGCTTTCTTCTCACCGTCGCTTATCGCAACGCTCGGAGTGCCCGTGCAAGTTCTGTAGTAGCTGTAGATCTGTAGTACTTGTAGCTGGAAAAAAGTAAAAGTAACTCAGCTGCGGAAGGAAATGAACATGTTTACTATCACAAACAGTGGCAAATCCAGCGTTTTCAACCCTTTCACTGAAATAGACTCATTCATGCGCTTTCCATGGTCGACCGCCGTAAACACATTTTTGCCACTTTCCCAGCAATTGCTAGCAACTGAATTTTATTATTCGTTGGTAACATAACCAACGATCTTTAAGACTTTTATAGTAGTGTCAGTGTTGTCCTAAGATTTCTCTATAAAATTAGCCTAAAATTTAATTTTAAATCTTCGTTTGAGAATTTCCAACTTAAAAACGAAGATTTTTTGCGCGAGTTTATTAAATGCGTCCGAGTTAAAAATCAAATAACTACTTATGTTGATGACACTATAGCCATTTCAGATTTTGTGGTTACACAGATAATTAAAATGCACAAAGTGTAGATACAAGGATTTTTTTTGTATAGCAGTGCTTGTTAACATGTTGGCAAAATGAAATATATAACCAAAACAAACGTTATAGATGGAGTTTGAAATTGAAAAAACATCGTATACATATTAAGCAATATCGGCAAAATAGCTGGCAGTAGGCCGATAGCTAAATTTGTACACGAACGCAAGTGAAAGGTTTATGTAGTGGAAGTGTGGCAATTCATAGACAATACAGCATTGATTAAGAGATACTTACCTTTTTTATGTAGAAATGTAATAGGTGAGAACTGCGTTTTCTAGTGGCCGCGAGAAACCAACGTTTGCGTGACCTTCTCGGTACACATTGGCAGTAAATATTAATCGCATGTAAATTACTATTCATTAATTTATTTTATTTAATGATTAGTACATTTGTATAGCTGTATAGGCCGCCGAACTCTGAACGATGCTTTCTAACACGGCAACAATTTTGCTGTTTCAAACGCACCAATGTCGTTGGGCGCCGTAAAGAGGCGCGCTAACCAGATATGACGTGTTCTGGGTAAAAACGATTAATAGGTTGTACGTATAGACTATAGAGGCGTGTACTAACCAAAGATACCCCTTAACGCGCCCTAGATACCTAGTAGCTGCTGATAGTCCAAAAGGTACGGTACTCTATAAGGCGGACAATCAATCAATCAAGCACGCAGACAGACACACAACGATTGCCATTTATATAGTAGATATTGAACATGCAACTTAATAACTAATGCGATCAACAAAAACTTTAAAATAATTGCAATTTGAAGTATTTTACATCTAGATAGCACAGAAAGTGTGTAAAAAAAATTTAAAACAACTTGTTGATTGGCTTACCTACAATTTAACAAATTGAGTACTCATAATTACATGCACTTTATACCCTTGTCACGTGAGAAAAATAATTATAAAAATAATAAATTAAAAAATATGTAATAAAATAATATATATTTAAATTATATAAATATATTTTTTGTTTGTATAAATATATTTTTGTTTTTGATATGTATTTCTAAATTACTCGTAGTGTGGTGCAAAGCTACAGCTTTGTCACTGGAGAAAATTTAATAATATTTTATAAATATGTATATAATTATTTAAACTAAATGAAAGTTTCAAAATTTAATAAAATACAACTTATAAATGCAATTGTGTTTTTTTGGGTGGTTCTATATAATGTTGTGTAAGGTAGCACTCTTGACTGATTTTCTCACGTAACAAATAAATTTTTCGTACTGGCAAAGTGGCTCTTCCTGCTAAGCAAAAAAATGTTCTCTATATCAATCAACTGTCAAATCAATCCTGCGAATTTTTGTGTATGATCTGTCACCGTATTTGCAATTCTGACACAAGTTGTCTTCTCCTGAATATTTTATACTTATCTGCCAGCTCAGTAGTTGTCTTGCCTCGCTTGGGCACCAATGTATGTTCCTCTGTAGAATGAGTGTTGTTTTATCAGTATATAGCCTCTCTAGGGCGTCAATTTCAAGTGCTGGTTGCAAACTCAAATATCGCTGTCGTATCAATAATAGGTTGGCCTATCTCAGGCTTCGATATAAAGTATATTTATCAATAACAAGCCTCACTTGGGCATAAAACGAATAAAGAAAATCGTTTAAATAATTTGTAGTATAATAAGTGTATAGCTCGTCAAAATGAGCGATAGAAATGTGTCCTCAGAAACGTACAGTAAATATTATCGTAGTATTCAGCCAAATGGCTTATCTCCTCGAGGTAAAACAGTGGTAAAAGGGGTATACAATTTCACCCACTTGACCTCCCTGGCCCGCTCTCTCTGGCCTGTCCGGCGTGGCCTCTCTCTGGCCTGTTCTCTTATCTTAATCACTTTCAGAGGCTCCTTATATACAAGTCATCTGAGAATAACAACTTTTAATTGGCTTCTAGTCAGCATTTTGCAAACTTTGTGCAATTGCTGACTAGGCATATCGCAACGGATTAGCTGTGGTGGAGCGTCTGAGCTCATCTTTCTGGAAAGCCCATGATGTTTGAAAAACTTAGCCAATTTTCTGAATGTGGAATTTATAAAAGTGTTTCTATTTTTTTTGTTTTTAGCTTTAAAAATCTAGAAAAAATCTGGAGTATGTATTTTGCTCCATTCTTTTCATTACTATGAATGTCATATTTTTAAAAAATTTATTTTAGTTGTGAAAATTAGTAAAGCTTATTTTTTGAGGCTCTGCTTGCTGCTAGAAGCCAGCTCCTTGGGAAATTCCATGATTAAATGGAATCCCATGGAGACATAGTTGAAAGGACTGTTTTTCATGAGTTTGGTAGTTTCTGAGGACTGGTTTGACATTGCTAGTGTATAATAAAACAAAAATTAGCATAAAACATAAAGTTTAAAACTAACATAAAGTAAAAAGCATAAAATACAAAGATTAAAGTGTAAGCTCAAGCCATGCAGTTATTGTTTATGTAACATACTCAATATTTTTTATTGTAGCTCGGGGATGTACGCATGGAGGCTCTCTTCTACTCTGTACTGGCTCTTTATGGGAATGGATGGCTGCTCAGCTCTCACGTCTCTCCTTCCGATGTTTATGCAATATTTTGATGAGTTGTGTTGAATCTGAATAAGCATTTAAATAAATGTATATATTATGGTGAGATACAGTGATTTGTGGTTTTCCCGTCCAGCTAGCATCTGACATCCTGGGGTGGTCTGTTTGTTGTGCTAAGATGAATAGGTGATTAAATTTCCTTTCTGCGTGTATTGTTTTCATCATAGGTCATAACAGTTGCTGGTTTCCTTGGCAAAATAGGTTCTCCTGGTTTTCTTCCAGAACTGATATCTGACACCTCTCACAACTAATGCGTTTGTTTTCTTATTTTCATAAGAGATATAACTAGGTATATAAAGCAAATGTATATCCGTGTAAGATTCTCAACAAGTCAAGTTGTGTACGGATGAGTTTTTAAAAATAATATAATGCACTGTTGACATGTTTAATATTTTGATAAGCTAATAACCATTATAGTGATAATGCTTATATATAATGACTTACATGACTCATATAATCAACACTGTCATCAACTATATAAAATGTAGAGTAGTTAGCAGTTCCAAACTCTCCATCATGGGTTTCAAGGTAGATACTTAACTTCTGGTTCTTCCCAGTCAGATAGTAGATGCCTTCAAGCCCTGTATTATGCAAGCCATTAAGCATACAAACATTTACCAACAATAGTTCGCAACACTTTGAAAACTACAGAAAAGTTCAGACATTTTCTTTGTTATGTCTGCATTGCAGCTTTTTACATTGACAGGCTAGCTCCTTTTTGTTAAACAAAGTGATAAATAAAAATGCATTATGCATGTACACACATATACATAATTGTGTATATATATTGATTAGCTTCGTTTTGTCATTGTGTGCCTATGCGCGCGCGACAGTATGTGCGTAATTGTGTATGTGTGCGCATTTGCGAGTGTGTGCATTTGTGTGTGCAAGTAAAACATCATGTGTTACCATATTTCATAGTTATTAGCTGGTTGATTATCCAACTGTAAGTCATTAGCTGCAAACTTTCAGTTTTGGTAACTTGTAGTTGTAGATCATCAATCAAATTTGTAAAAATCCAACATAGATCCCAAATGCTACAGTTATAAAATAATCATATATGATGGCTGATAGCTAGTTATCTCACCTAAACAGTATTCTCCTTCCAAATCACCAAAACCATCAACATAATCATTCCAGCTTCTGTAGAAGTCAACACTGCCATCTAGTCTTCTCTGTATGAGAGTCCAACCAGACTCATCATCAAACTGACAGACCGCTCTGATCAGTTTCCAGTTTGGATCTGGACGGAGGTTGTAATTGTCTCCTGAGTTTCTCTCTCCATTCTCAAATGCATCTTGGCAATCTAGAACGAGGAGCTGCTATGAAAGCTAGTTTTTAACTTGGAGATTGTTTTCAATTTTGAAACTGAATTTTGATAGATCAATTGCATCAAGAATGAGTAGAATACAAATAACAAAACATGCAATTTCTTAATTTTTTATCAACCAAAAAGTGGTACGATAAAAGCTTTAACTTCTTACACAGACAAAGTTTGAAAAGATAAATTCATATTGAAGGTTTCAATTTATGTAAAAGCTTTGTCTACAAGACAACTGTTCAAATAAAACTAGTAAAAACATCATACTTGTACTGTACTTATAACATTACATCTGGTAGCGTTGTGGTCACTGAAACTTCATAAAATATATGGCAAATAATATGCTATAATCTTTGACTAGAGTCGTAGTTAGATGTTGAATTTTTGTTGCAAAATTTTGATCATCTAAAATGAGAGCAACAACTGAGGTTAATTTTCAACTGGTAAACTATCATATTGACAGATCAATTGCATCTAGAATCAGTAGAATATACTTTAAAACACACACTGTGTGAGACTGACTAGCTAAGTTTCAAAGTCAAAAACTCTTGGTGCTAAATCTCAACAATTGAATTTAACCCTTTCACTCCAAACTATGTACATATTTAGCTATCGGACTACTGCCAGCCATTTTACCAAAAAACTGCTGATTTAGCGTATACAATTATTTCCAACTTCAAACTCTCTTTAGAAAATTGTTGTTATAACTTTAACTTTTTCAACATGCTAACAATCAGCGCTATGGAAATAAATTTAATTTATCCATACTTTGTGAATTGCTACAGCGATGTGAACATACAATTGTTGCGAAACTAAACGATTCTGTACAAGAATTCTCACCTTTACAAAACCTTTATCTTTACGACAATCAGAATCAGTGCTGCTATTTGAATTGTTTGTGTAATCATTTAAATCTGAGTTTGAATCAACTATAATGTCATCATCATAAAGAACTTTTTGTTTTCTTACTCCGGAGGTACTTACAAAAGCCATAATAACAATTAATACTGTGGTTTGACAATCAAAATGATTTTCAGTTTTTCCTGAAAACTTTTTCCCAATTTTTTGGAAAATCTTTAAACAAAATATTGAAATTGCTTTGTGAGTTTAGGCTAATTTAATAGAAAAATCTTCAAACAACACTTCCGATACCATAAAAGTTGTAAAGATCGTTGAATACATTGTCAAAAACTAATGAATTTAAATCACTACGTGATAGCTAAGAAAGTCATAAAAGGTGCAATGGCAGTGGACCATATATTTCGCATAAATGCGCATACCACAGTGAAAGAGTTAAACCTTGAGTCATGTTCTTCTAAATATGACTTATAATAATGATATTATGAAACAACTGCTACATTGACATGTTTATAAACTAAATATTATGCTGTTATAGAATTTTTGGTATGAGCCATTTATTACTAATACTGCCATTCCCTCACCTGAGATTTTTGGTATGTGATAAAGCACCCATAAGTTTTTTTAAATATTGTGGTGGATGGCATCCCCTTACATTTAGCTAAGCCAAGCCGTTGTACAGCCGAGCCAAGCATAGCCAAGCCAGAGCCGTACCGACTGAAGACCGAGCCGAGCTGAACCGAGGCGAGCCGGCCGAGCCGTGCCGGGTCTAACCAAACAGAACAGAGATGGAGTTTAGCAGCTATATAAGCACAAACATTTGTCTAGTAGAGTAGAGCTGTTCTGGGCCTGTTCATTGCTTGTCACTTGATTCATTTCTCGTAAATCTTGATGAACTAAGCAGAAATATATGTATTGTACTCATGCATGAGTCTTGTACTAGTGGAGGAAAGTGAAGGTAGCACAAAACCTTTACACTGGTAGCAGCTGTGAAATTGGTAATGATTCCAAAAACTCCACCACAGGACTTGCATTGGATCACTGGACTCTGAATAAACTGGGCTGCCGGAAAAAGGGCAACACCACTCCGACTGGAAAAACTTCCTGCTGGAAGAAACCCAGAGAGAGTTGCGGAAAGCCCTACAGGATTAGTAGATGCACTGCGCCGGAAACAGAAACCTACTAAAAGAACCTATCTGAAGAGGCAGCATGCTCCTACTAGAAGAACTTCCTACCAGAAGAAACCCAGGAGGAGCTGCGGAAAGCCTGCCAATCGGACCGGTAGATGTACTGCTCCAGAAGCAGAGACCTACTAAGGGACCCAACAAGACTTGCTTAAGAAAGCAGTGTGCTTCTACTGGAAGAACTTCCCACAAAAGAAACTCAGAAAGGAGCCAGCAGCCGCAGACACAGTGCAGGCACTGTTCTGGGAGAAGAGTGGAAACCTACTAGGAGCCAGACATGGCTAACAGAAGAGCCAGGAGCGCTGACCCAGGACCCGACCGACTAGTCGAGGCACTAGAGTGGGTGTTGCTGATGCCGAAAGCTCAGGAACCGGCACCGCGCTTCAGGACTCCCAAGTATACTGAGAAAGGATATGTGGAATATTTTATTGCTCGCTTCACAGAAGTAGCGGACGCCAACCAGTGGGCGGAGGAGCAACTCTATTGCATCTTCGGGAAGCGTTGGGCAAGCAGGCTGAGGACTGTGGGCAAGCCGAGGACCAAGAGGCCATTTTCAATGCCTACCGGGAAAGGTTTGTACTGTCCGCTAGGCAGGCGCTGAGCCAACTCAACGCCCTTGAGAGAGAGGAAGGAATGACGCTGCAGGAGCATGCTATGGAGGTGGAGAGGCTGGTACGCATTGCAAACGGGGACCTGCCGAATCGCCACCAAAGTAACATGGCTATGGAGACTTTCTGCAGCTCGCTGAGGGACCCTGCCTTGCAGAGACATCTGTTGGCCGTACCTTTGTCCATGCTGGCAGACGCTGTACGAGCCGACAATGACCATCTCCAAATTTCGGCAGGCAAGCGTAGGCCTACCGGATTTTCAGTGTGAGTCCTGGAGGGAGGAACCTCTAACCAAGTGAACTCGGTCGAGACCGATGTCATAGGACAACGAGCCCGGCTGGTCCAAACTCTCACGGACAAGGTGAAACGGCTTCAGGAGCAGGTACGCACTCAGTTTAGAAAAGGAGCCAACCAGCTACTCTTTGCTGGGGGTGTGGCCAGCCGGGGCATGTACGAAAGAACTGCCCTCGCCACACCAAGCCGGCTTTGGGAAATGGAGGACGGCCACAGCAGTAGCTCCAACTACAGGCTGTGCCAAGGCCAAGCAGACACGGAAATATACTAGGATTTCGCGGGACTCGACAACGGCTGATGGCTGGTCTCAACTGGCAAGAACTAAGCCAAGGAAAATTTGTGTACAGGAAGAACTTGTGGTAACACGGAATTATAACCAGTCCTTGGGTGAGATTAGCTTGGACAGCCCCTTTGTCCTGGATATTGCCTACACCCCTTTGTGCAAATGGCAGGGATGTAGCCAGAAGCGTAGGAGGGTGACCCCCAAATCTCCTCCACCCCAGACACTGAGAACCATCTCTATTAGACTGGAAAGTCGGAAGCCTGCTTTAAAAGCGGCAGGGCCGACCCCTTCTTCGCCTTGGGAGTGGCAATCACAGGATCAGCAGAACTGCTCCGGGTGTAGTATGGCTCGAAGTGCTGACCTCGTCCCACCCTAGAAAGGAAGCCTTCTAGGCCTTGCGGAGGATGTCCTGGAGGATCCCACTAGGGCGCAAGCTCTCAGCCGATCGCACTCCACCAGCTATTTCCTCCCAGGAAAAGTGGAGGCGCGGCCCATCCAGTTCTTACTGGACACCGGATGCACCACCAATCTGATCAATAAGTAGGTATTTGATCGATTGCCAGGAGCCGTGCGGGACCGAATCGAGGAGAGTGACAGCCATTGACTATTGGCTGACTGAACACGGTTTCCTTTCTATGGAATAATCCGTCTAATTATCTGCTTGAGGGATGTGAAGACAGAGGAGGTTTTTGTAGTGAGCCGACTGAGCGAGGATGCCATCTTCAGAATTCCGTTCTTCGTAGCGCATCAATGCGCTCTCGAGTTTAAGCAACCGGTGGTTTGGCTAGATGGCAGACAGCTAGTCTGCACGGACCGGCATGGGCGGTTGCTCCAGAGCAAAGTGCAGGTGATAAGGGGGGTAAGGGTTTCTACCGGACAGAAATGGCGATACACTGTCGCATCACCACACGGAACTATTGCCCCATGGGACTAATTAAGGGCGTTTCCGACGAATCTCCCGTGGCCAATAGCTTGAACCAGCCGGGACCTAAGGGACAAGTCATTTCCCTCTGTATGAATACTACGCAGTAGCAGCTGACTTTTCGGTTTGAAGCCACTATCAGCACGTACACGGGAGAGGAGGCACCACAGGTCTAAGAAGACTATCCCTTACTGTGTGATGCCGGTACGACTTCATTCAATGGAGTGCCGGCTCACCTTGAGGAATTGTTCCAGTCGGCCGAGCCAAACTGTGAAGACAGGGGACAAACGTCCATGTTGGCAACTTTGCTGAGTCGGTATGCCACCATATTTAGTACGGGTGATGACGACGTAGGAAGGACCTCGGAGGTGGAACATTCTATTCCACTTAAGGAGGGTACTCGGCCAATCCGAAAACCCCCTCACAGACTCGGACCAAAAAAAGGAGGCAGAGGCCGAGAAGCAGGTCCAGGACCTGCTCAAACGAGGACTCATCGAGCCCGACGGAGGACCTTGGAGTTCCCCCGTAATGTTGGTCCGGAAGAAGGATGAAAAATGGTGCTTCTGCCTTGTCTACCAGCGTTTCAAGGCCGTCACAGAGCAGGATGCCTACCCGCTTCCCAGGATCGATGACAGCCTAGACTCCCTGTCTGGCAGTCACTATTTTAGCACGCTCGATCTGGTGAGCAGGTACTGGCAGGTGCCCCTGGATGCAAAAGCGTAGGAGAAGTCAGCCTTCTCGACACGGTCAGGACTCTGAAAGTGGAAGGTGTTGCCTTTCGGACTGACGTCCGCCCCCGCCACCTTTCAAAGACTCATGGAATGCATCCTACATGGCCTTGCATCCTACATGGCATCCTACATCGTCATTGCCCCAGATTTCAATACGCATCTACATCGGCTGGAGGAAGTCTTCCAGAGACTCCACAAGGCTGGACTAAAGCTGAAGCTTTCCAAGTGCGAGCTACTACAACCTCAGGTTTGCTACCTGGGGCACATAGTAAGCCAGAATGGAGTCTCTACAGACCCCGACAAAGTGGAGGCAGTAGCGAAGTGGCCGAGTCCACGCAGAGTAAGAGAACTCCAAGGATTCCTCGAGACGGTCGGTTATTACCGACAATACATCCCAGAGTTCGCCACTATAGCACACCCCTTGCACCGACTGACTGCAAAGGGAGAGCCCTGGAGATGGACGGAAGGCAAGCAGGCTGCCTTTGACACGCTGAAGGAAAGCATCAGCACCGCCCTGATATTGGGCTATCCAGATCCTCGGAGGCAGAATATCCTGGACACGGTCGCCAGAAAATGTAGAGTAGGGGCCATGCTGCCTCAAACACAGAAGGGCTGCGAGAGGGTCTTTGCCTACTACAGCAAGACCCTCACCCCCTTAGAACGCAATTACTGTGTCACTCAGCAAGAGCTACTTGCAGTAGTGAAGGCAGTCAAGCACTTTCGGCCGTATCTGTATGGCTAGGAGTTCCTCCTGCGGACGGACTACGCGTCACTCCGATGGCTATGCCGGAGGAGGTAACCCTCAAACCAAGTAGCCCGGTGGCTTGAGATCTTAGCGGAGTTCAGCTACATCCTAGAGCACCAGTCAGGGACTCGCCACAGGAATGCAGATGGATTAAGCAGGCAGACCTGCGAGGACTGCCGGCAATACGTGAGCATTGAACAGAGGGACGGTGGCCCCTCACGGAAGGAGCTAGCAAAAGAACTAAGGCCGTTACCCATGTGGGTACTGACCAGTTGCTTAGATGGGACTTCTGGCCTCGATGGGGTGGGATCGACCTTGGGCAATGTCGCATACCCCGGAAAGCCGACCGGCAACCCGCACGGGACTCCCTCCCCAACAGTTGAGTAATTGCACCTGGGTGCAGGGGGCTTCCACGAGGGGCTATCGGCCTCGCCAGGAGTGACAGGACCAAAGGGCAAACTAGCAAGAACACAGGCTACTGGTCAGGGACCAGTTGCCATCATGTACTGTGCCATCGCCACCGGGGAGGAGGTGCCAGCAGAACACCTGAAGGTCGGGAGCAGAGAGCTGGAAATCCTGCATTACATGCGGGGCTCTCTGCGCATACGACAGGACGGCGTGCTGGAAGCACGCGTGGCCCCGCAGAGCCACGCTAGATGGTGCGCCATCTACCCTCCTTTAGCCATGGCGGAAACTACTGTGTGGGAAACGCACGCTCTGGCTTACTCTGAGGTCGGAAGGACGATAGTTTGCCTCCAACTGACGTGGTACTGGCATGGGCAGATGTCTACAGTCAAGCGGGTCAACAAGAGTTGCGAGGTGTGCCAGGCCGCAAAGCATAGAGGGACAAAGCTGGTCGGAAGAAAGAGGAGGCTCTACGCAGGAAGAACCTAGCAGAAGGTGGCCGTGGATCTGATGGGGCCGTTTCCTGTCACACCAAAAGGGAACAAGTGGGTGCTGGTTTTTACCGACCACTTCACCCTGTGGCAAAACGCATTGGCACTACCTGATGCCACGGCCCCGGTGGTCGCCAACGCACTGGATGAGCGGGTCTTCTGCTACCTGGGATTGCCTAAGCAGATCCCCATAGACCAGGGGACACAGTTTGAGAGCCAACTGATGGCCGAACTGTGCCAACTCTAGAACATAGAAAAGACCTACACGACTCTGTATCACCCACAGATGAATGAAGTCGTGGAATGAAATAACCGGGGACTCGGGGATTCTTTGAGGGCGCTGCTCCTGACTCAGACACAGGACGAGTGAGACTACTGCTTCCTCAGCTGATGCGGGCATACAGAGGTACCCCTCACTCTACGACTGGATAGACGGCCAACATACTAATGTTAGAACGAGAGCTGAGGTTGCCAAACCAGCTAGAAAGTCACCTTCGACTGACCGAGTTTTTTCTTGCCCACGAGCACACTCTTGAGGTGCAGCGGAAGCTGCAGACAGTGCACGAGGCGCTCCGACAAAGCCAGATGGAGGTGCGACAAGAGGATAAGGAAGAACCACCGCTGTACGCTCCAGGTGACTGGGTGTGACTCACGAACAAACGCCGAAGACGAGGAGAAAATCCCAAGCTACAGGCAATGTTCGTGGTACTATACTAGGTCTTGAAGGTCTTGACAGTCTTTCATCTAGAGCGAAGGAAGGCTGAAGCTTTATCACGCTTCCCAGAGAGGTTGGGGCTAGCCCTAGCCACTCTAGAGCTAAGGAGGGGTCCAAACATGAAGGGCACTCAACCCAGCAGGCCGGAGAGAAAGCAAGAGGAGGGCAGAATAGATCCTGTACCAATAATGCCACTCTCTAGCTAGGAAAAGTTGTTATTAAAGGCTGCAAAGAATTGAGGAGAGGAGGTAACTCCCAGAGAAAATCTATCCAGACCAAAGAAAGAAGGAAGTCAAGGATGCCTTCCTAGTTCCGAAGAAATCAATCCGGCCACACGGAATAAAGTTTCGAGAGAACCGGAATCAAACCTGGTAGAGACCGAAGAGACCGCAACACCAGATAAATCAGCCCCGCAATCCAATCAGCTCCGGTTCGGCACAATCCGAGGCCAGCCCAGTCAACCAGGAGGCCAGAACGATACGGAGATGGTATATGCTACTCAATGGAATTATCGGAAAACGGTCCGGAGGTCACGCGGAAAGGAGGTAGGACTGTTTTCACGGACACAATCAGGGATTCCTTATTAAAGCACTCATTTTCTCAGAACGACATCAGAGCGTTGGAAAAGATGGAGAGCAAAGGCAACACATCTTTACATGAGTTACTGATTTTGGTCAAAATGAGTTTGAAAGAAACTGGAGAAGGAGTGGGTAGGCCAACACTGGCATAAGTGGTGGCCTACAAAGGGAGTAACACGGAGAGGGACGAGGCACAGCGGCCAGATTCTGCCGTGTTGGAGATTATGGAGGAAGGAGCAGAGGCGCTGTTAGATGCCAATCTGACAGAGGACAGCGTAGAGGAGCTACTGAATGAAGTTATGCCGGAACCAGTGGAAGAGGAGTGCCGGGTAGCTGCTGTACGCACAAAGAAGAGACGAATCAATCCCCCTTCACTGGAGTTGTCTTTTTCTCCACCGGCCATTGCCGAGAGGGAAAACACACCTGTGAGGCAGCCGAAGCCAGAGAGGGTCAGGCCACGGAAGAAGACCATTATGAGGACCATTAAGTACCTGTCTTCTCACACTTTGGTACGGGCAAAAGAGCAGGTGCAAGATGGGAGTTGCCGGATCTACCAGTTCACAACCAGCACCCGGCGGATCCAATTTCTTGTGCTGCAACACCAAGCCGTGTTTGTGTGCCCCTGCAATTGGCAGCACGTTTCATAGGACCAAATGTTACTACACCATGCGACTCACCAGCAAGGAAGAGTGGAGCCGGTGGTATATCTGGTGAATCAAGAATCTTGGGAGCAGTTTTGCCAGGAGAACATGAGGGGCTCCCTGACGATGGCTGCCTGCACACCCACTACCAGAGGAAGGAGACTTCGCAGACCCCGAAGAGGAGCACGGCGGGCTAGGACACCACCGTACCCCCAGCCCGGGTCTGCCAGGCTTCAACCGGGAGGAGCAAGACGACCGTGGAGCCCGCCGGGTTACGCACCCTGGCCGAAGTGATAGGAAGGACTTCGGCCAGCCAGACCCTCCTGCAGACACCACACAGCTGAGCCCGGTTGCTAGCGCAGGACGCACAAGAATAGATGGGGGCTGCTGAGACTATGCAGGCGACCCTGCGGCAGGGACACCTGGGGGGCCGTGAACGCCAGCTACTATTGGAAAAGATAGAGTGCTTCCGCTATGGAGCCTGCCAACAAAAGGCTCTGGCCCAGCTAGTCCTTCCACAGGATGTAAATTGGAGACCCTAGTCGCCAATGGGGGGTGTGTGTGTTGAATGACATCCCCTTACATTTAGCCAAGCCATTGTACAGCTGAGTCAAGCCTAGCCAAACCAGAGCTGTACCGACTGAAGACCGAGCCGAGCTGGACTGAGCCGAGCCGGGCCTAGCCATGCCGGGTCTAACCAAGCTGAACAGGGGCGAAGTTTAGCAGCTATATAAGCACGAACATTTTTCTAGTAGAGCAGAACTGTTCTGGGCCTGTTCATTGCTTGTCACTTGATTCATTTCTCGCAAATCTTGATGAACTAAGCAGAAATATATGTATTGTACTCATGCACGAGACTTGTACTAGTGGAGGAAAGTGAAGGTCGCACAAAATCTTTACAATATGTTACTATTGACACAAGCAGAGATTTTTATAAACTTCTAAGCTCAAACTAATAGTATTTTGACCTGTTCAGCCATTAACTTTATACACATTTACAAAGAAATCTTCTTACACAAACAAGAAGAAAAAAGTTTTTAATCAGTACATACGTTACCTTAGTCATCTATTAATGTAATGTAAACAAGACCAATTACAAGGTTAATATCAACATGAAAAACTCTGGTACTTATTTAAACTGGCGTAAAAATCATAAACCAATAGTTTTAATATAGACCATAGAGGTTCTTCACTAACTTGATTTTATTTAACCAAAATGTTTTCTGATGGTTTAAGAAATTCAGTGTTTAAATTCACTTCTAAAAAATTATTTCAGCGAATGATAAATTGAGACAGAGCAAAAAACAATTCTAAAAGTGTTTGAGGGAACTACTTTGGTATATCGATTCAGACTTGTAGCATTTTGGGTTTTCATCAACATAGAAACTCTGCAAACATAACAAGTTCAAATTTAAAATGAATGTTTTATGAAATTGAACCAGAGAAGCTCCCTAGTAAGTTATTAATGAGTGTTTTAGAGTTTGTATAATAGAATACTCATTATAGGACTTTACACACATTACTGGCTAACAATGTGATCAAACTTGATATCGATGAATGTCAATTTTCAGAACTAGTCTAGACAAGGATTGGTGTCTATCTAAAACCACTAGTAAAATTGCAGTTTTACTAGCAGTTTAAAAAGTACATGCCAACGGTTGTCTTTATTAGCCTTTTAATTCATACCTATATACACCAGAGATAGATGTCTAACTTATACTACTGAATAAAAAAGTAATTTTGACTATATATGGCCAACGTCATCACCAATCAATAATTTCAAGCCAGCTCATTTCGTAATTAAAAACAAAAGTGCGTCAAATTGTGTCACTTCTACAGCTTAAACAAACTGAATGCATTTCGAATTTGGCTGTTTAAGGTCACAACCAATGAACTATTTAAATTCAATGAATATCATTAGGCAATACAATACAATCAATACCAAAATCTTGATGCACCATGACAGCTATTCAACAGCCTGGCCTTCTAATTAACAGTTGTTATCTTTATATTTTGTTCTTTTGTTAAGTACCGACATCAAAATTATAGGTTTTTATATTGCAGCTCATTATTTATAAACATAACCACTCGCTGCATTTTGCCAGCTGTTAATCAGCAAACAAATGTTGACTACAAAATTTAGAATTAATATGTGACTACACTGTGACATACATGTATTTGTAAAAACTAATGGCTTATTCTGAACGGCACTGTTTATGGCTGCTTTATTCATTTTATTCAGATCTAAACCTTAACTTGGAGGCCTTGTGTACCACACTGACAACGTGAACACGTTAAAAATCCACCTCTGTCCTTCGCACATTGGACAAGTGAAATGGCTACCTGGCTCTGTCAGACTGGATGTGTTGCAAAATGTATCCCTTCAGGTTAATCTGACAGTTCCAGAAGAAGCCCTTGATAAGTGTTAGGACCACCCAAGGTAGCTTATAAAAACCTAGTCCTGGCGGTGTGTTTCTCTACTAGAGAACACTACCAAGCATTGTCACTACATGACAGAAGCATGCCATTATATATTATATTCATTTTATTGCTTTTACATGACTTGTTTTAAAAAATTTGGAACGAATCATGAAACCTCCACAACCTCCTCCGCAATTTATAATCACAATAATTAAAACGGATTCATGTAAGCTATTAAAGAAAAGCTGTAACCAATAGCAAGTGACCAACCTCAGTAAAACCACAGTTATACTTTTCAATGTAGGACAGGCTGCTATTTGTCTGCGTTGCGGTAACAGTCAATGTTGAAGAGAAAAGACAACACGTGTCTAATTCTCCATCAACTATGGCTGACATACATTGACTTTTAGATGTGCATATAGTGGCACAATGTGAGAGGGGGTTGATTTCTACAACAATGGTGGCAATGGTAGATAGGTGCTGAAACAAATCACTTTACAACTTGCCGAAACAGTAAAGCTAAGGTTTTTGATTCGAAATTAAAAAAGGAAATATTTGACTACTTTTTAAAACTCTCCTATAGACATTAGTCATAAACGTATCACTTAAGAACTTTAAATATGACTACAATAGTGCAAAACTAAAAAGTAAAGCTAACTGAAAATTCTCAAACTCGTTGTGGTATTTGTTCATCAAAAAACCAATAAAGACTCTTCAATTTCTAACTCCTTTGTTAATTGTAAAAAGTAAAAAGCTTTTCGAAAATCAAAAGTTATAATATCAACATTAAATAAGCAAAATTTAGAAAAAAACACTAATTTCAACAAAGTTTTTTGTTCACTCAGTTAGAGATTATAGAACTAGAAACAGCTAAATGCAATTCATTTCATCAGTCAAGGTCACCCAAACAGAGCTAAGCTTTTTATACACTGATATTAAACATACACATTGCTAGCATACATTCTAATAGATAAATTTGAAAAAATAAAATTGATAAACAAGCATAGACAGATTTTATATGTTCAATTTCATTTATAATATGACAACTTGTTCCTGTTTTTACAGCTTGAGACAGTTAATCGATGCATTGTTTTAATTTTGTCAGAAGTATTAGTTCAGTTTTATCATAAACATACAAACAGATATTTGATGAAGGTGTTGAAAAGTTTTAGAGAGGTTTGCTATCCTAGAACATAGCTTCTTAATAACCTGACTAAACGATACTTTAAATGTAGAATATGCAGAAAAATAAACAAAATATATGCAATTAAACGATTTGGTTATTAGCAATCACCTTTTTTGTACAGATGATTGTCTATACTTACCTGATTTCACAATTTCAGAGCTCGTATATGAGTTCTCTACTGTAATATTCATAGACATGTGATATAATCTCTGAGTTGATACAGAGCTTATAACGAAACACCAAGTTGCAAGAAGCATCATCGTGTTTCAATGCGAAATGACTGTGTGACACTTTGTCAAGCCAGACAATGGTGATCAACAACCTTAGCAGGAAATTGGATTTTAACTGCTTGGAAAGTTAATATGGAAGAAATATTACTGTTTACACAGTGTCAGCATAAAGTAAGCAACAGGAAATTATAAGCTGCAACACTTGCTCAACAATAGAAAATCAATATAATTTCAAAACTGTACATCAGAAAAACAGCTATTGAATGAAAAGAAAGTGGGGCAACAGACCTTCTCAATTAGCTGGAACAAATTTGCAGATATAAATACAGTCAATTTTTTTTAAAAGTTTGTTGCAGTAAAATCCTATTTCATTTATTGTTTAGAATGATAAAGAAATAAATAGTTAATAATAATCAAGGTAAATGTTTAAAAGCTCATCTGACCTGCTTGCAAACTTGTGTTCTTTCAGCTCTTTTACAGTTTTTACCAAAGTTGATATAATGTATCAATATATCTATATATGATATAAAAAAATACATATATATATATACATATATGTATATAAAAATAAACCTCAAAGTTTGTCTGTATGTATTTATTTTGGTATGTAATGTGGTATGTCAGGTTGTAGCTATTAAAATTTTAAAATCTAAAGCTTGCACTTTGCTGGATTTTAAAATGGTGAAGATTGAAACCACAGGTTTGTAATCCAATTATCTAGGTACCAGTCAACAAAGGCTCTGCTGCTTTATAGCTTTCACTATATACTGTAAACACCTTTTGCCAATTTCACCAGCTAAATGATGTATTAATTGAAACGTTATTAACTCTATCAACTCTGTGAAACAAAGTACTTTATCGTGTTTTCGTTAATTTCTATTTCTGGTTTGGCATAAGGTTTAATTGCTAAATTGGTAAAGGCCACTACTTTTGCAATTAAACCAAGACAATTGCATTATTTCAAGAAGGAAAAGCCTCTACATTTTCTTTTTGGTTGATCAGACAAAGACAGCCTGAAATCTTATTTTTACATTTGTATTAATATTTAGAGGTAGTGGTATTTCCATGCTCAAAGTTTTGATTGATAGCTTCTGCTGGAACAGCAACTTTTTTTATACACACACGCATACACGCGCACACGCGCACACACGCACACACGCACACACACGCGCGCACCCACACTTTTATGCGTGAATTGTTATTGTTAACTCAACATACTCATAATGTTGATTTGTTTACTCAGTTCATATTAATTGTATCATTACCGAATCACATTTTATTGTAATCGTAGCATACGGGCTTAATTTTGTTATTACGAGCTAATTAACTCGCATATACAATTTAAAACTTTTATAGTTGTATTATTTTGTTTCTTTTTTTATTTGACAGACCCAAATTTTTTTGTCATGTTATAAAGCTTGATAGTTAAAAATGTAACTTTGGTACACGTTAGATAAGGAAAGATTTTTTGCACAAAAGGTTTATTACACGGCAATGTTAGGCTTTTAGCTAGCTAAAAATTTAATATAAATTATACAATAATAGTTCTACGATTGGAAATCACAGTCATGAAACTGTAGGAACTGATTTTTGACTATGAAAAAATTATCTGCCAATAATCATTACATTAAACAATGTAAAAGTTTACATAAAATATATTCATACTTTAGACGTGTAAAAATATTAATGTTCAATATATTATGGTACATTATTTATCTCCAAAATATATATTTTACAACTTACCTGTACCTGAAATTTAGAGCCCTGATAATATAAATAATATTTAAATAGAGGTTAATGAGGTAAATTTATTTAAGATTATGATTGTTCTATTGCTTCAACTTTAGACTCTAATACCAGTTTTAGCTACTTGCTTGTTTCTATTTTTTGTTAAATCTAAAACAACAAGGACAGGAAACAATAATGATTTGCAGAAATACTACAAATGTATGTGCATCTATTCTGATCAATAAATCTAGGAAAATATTCTGACAGTTTATATCAAACATGAAGTGAAATACCTGGGCCCCTTACAAAATAAAATTCATGTTAGTTAAAAATATTTTATGAAACTTCTCTATGTAGTAACATCAATGTATTTCACACTCAATACTAAAGGCTGATAAAGTGCATGCTGGGAACTGTTAACCTAGTTAGCTGTTTATTAATTTTTAAATTTGTCATACAATGTTATTACTTATTGTGAAAAATCTAAAACTTGGAGAGCATTATTATTTGCCATGTATCAACAGAAAAATATTTTTATGTTCCAACTATAATATTAAACTATCGAAAAGAATACACAGCTAAATGAGTAGTTTAGTTGTTTTCATGTAGCACAGAAACCAAAACATATGGTACATTAAAACTATTTGAAAATAGAAGACTTATGAGTTTACTAGATAGGCAATTCTAATCCTTACAAAAGACTTGATATCATACTTTATTCATAATCTTAGTTTACGAGTTCAAAAAATAAAGCGTAACATCAGCCTAAATTATTTACGCGACTGCAGGAAAAAGCTTTTTCTATAGTTGTTGACAAAGTATTTGATTTTTACACCTGTATTAACATCCTAAACTGTCTGACCTAAAAATATTGGGCATAAATTTTATTTAGATGTATAAAAAAAAGTCATGCGCTAATTCTATGAAACTTGCTAACTTGTTATAATAACTCAACATATAAATTAGCACTTTGTCAGATTAAGTATCTATAAGCTAATGGAATACTATTGTGTCTTTCTCTGCAATAAATTAGTAAATTAAATAGTTAATCAAAAAATAATAGATTGGAGCATTGCTTAAAATCAATGCTCTACTTCTTTGCATATATACACATAGGTATCATATTATTAAACTCTAGTAGTACTTCGATTTCTCCCCTGGCCACATTTTAATCAAGTGTTGGTTACTGAAAACAGTAATAAGGCAATGGACAAGCCACAAAAAATGATGATGCAAACATATTTGTGTATAAATTAAAAACCTCAAAATGTGTTTTCAGCAGTCAATAGTAAAAAAACTGGTTGTTACGTTCTTGCCATGTCAAGCAAAAATAAAGTAAGAATGGTTTCTTTAATTACATGTATATTCAACTTGTAAAATTATCATTAATTTCAGTAAAAATATTTGGGTTAAGGCTTCTTTACCAGCTTTAGCGGTACTATCACAACAATACTTCAGTTCAAACAAATCTACTTGCAGGAAACTGTGATGAAAGAGTTACTATATGGCAAATATACTACCGTTCAAATGAATCAGCTTGCTGGGAAAAGTTTTGATAAAAAATATTAATGGTTATTATGAAATAACTAATAACAAGCGCTTTAATTATCTCCTCTTCATTTTTATTAAATTTAATAGTTTTAGTGTTTACAAGCATTGCTTACAAACTGTAACAGAAGCAATTGCAGAGTTTCATATTGGTATATTTATGCTCACTGAAGTAAGTTGATGAATATTATCTAATTGAATGAATCCATTAACATACCTGTAACTCAAATAGATACACTACAAAAATGCTTCACAGCAACAAGAGTTTTTATATCACCAAACTAGTACAGCTTACACAGCTTACAGCTTGCACAGCTTACGGCTCACATATATAGTAATGAATCATTAGAATGTTCGAGAACAATATTACTAGTACACGAACTATCAAACGTAACACTGTGTGCATATTTAATGATTATGCAACAAATAGCAATAATTTAATTACAAATTAAATAAGTTACAAATTAAATAAAACAGTTGAAAAGTCAGTGACAATCATGTGATAAAACTATGATTAATTAAACAAATAAGTTTTAAGTCTAGCTTAATATATTGAAAGAAGCAAAGTGTTTATTTAAATATGACTTAATCTCAATAAAGAGTCTTTGCTTGCAGTTTATTACTTGCAGTTTATTATATAGCAGGGTCAAAAAACAGAACTTTAAGCTGTAAGTTAAGTATAAAATTATTGGTGCTGCTGGTGCTAGACCAACACTATTGTTTAACATATTTGATTAAAACTGGTACTGTATTGATTTTATTGGCAGTCAAAGTTTAACCAAATAGAAACCATTGATAGTATTTGTTTTTTGATGTGCAGAGTATTTGACTCATTTGTATGCATTTAATCTAACCCTATGCTAATATTTACCTCAATTCACTTCAATAACAGATCTAATTTCATAAAGGTAAATTTACTTGGAACTTAAATTTAGGTTGAAGATCACACATTGGATAGAAACAGCCCCTTGTGCAATATCTGCCATAGTTGTGCTCTCACCAAAAGAAATTAACAATGTCTCAAAGTTATTGGCAGTTTCAGTTAAAATTGTCTCTCTATATTAGTTGCTAAAACGAAAATCTTGAATGAGAATGTATAGGTGATAAGCTCGTACTTACAAAAAACGTTTATCTGAACATACATGTAATATGTAACCTGTTTGTAAAAGTCATCATTTTATAAACAAAACCTTCTGTAAGAAGATTGATGATTTTGCTATCAATTAACAAGGAAGTAAACACCCTCTTACTAAATCTTCATTGGTCTCCTTTAAATTGGCAAAGGAACTTTATTGAAACATCTATGTTGTCAGTAAAATGCTGATTTCATTTGCATAACTATATTGTGTTCAAATTTGCCTGTGTAAGCACCATATTCTCCTTTGTGCTTTGTTTCATGCTTCCAACAAATGCCACATTTTCTTGGACAATTATCATTTATTCTCTATAATTATTATTTCTTGTAAAGAAATGGTAAAAAAATATATAACTTTCATCTTTCTTGAAAAACTATCCTTTCACCAAGGTTTATTTAAAACCAGAATAAGTTTCTATTGGTCATTTTTATAACACAATTAAATGAAAATCAACTTTACTCAGCTCCTAAACTAATTAATGAAGGAAAGTTATTGTTTGTCTATTAGTTTATGACTGCGCTACACAGAGTTTGAAAGCTTTACCGCAGAGTGGTCCATGCCTCTCACCTAATGTTTAGTTACATGTTAAGGTATCTGGCTATTTAAAGTTAGCACTATGAACTCTATTAACTTAAATTGTACTTCAATAATAAAGCACAAAAGCCATGATAATTATGTGTGCATTTTCTTTCAATGAAAAGTCATTGCGAGTCGCAAAAAACTACCTGGGTGGATGACATAAAATACCTTGTGAGCCGCAAGCAGAACTCAAATCAACTCTTTTAGACTCTTTATTTGGAGACTTGATTGCTAAACTGAAATATTCATTAACATAATTATTTGTAGTTCAAAATGTCGCATCGTAGGTTTGTATTAAATTTTCTTTTTGACTTGGATAAAAAAATGAATGAAATAAACAATTTGATTTGGGTGAACTATTTATAACCTGAAACTACACTATAACCAGACATCATTGTGCTACTTAGTTTGCAATATCTACTATAATAAGATTCATGCATGTTTATTTTATGTCCGTCTGAAGTCACAAGTGTTTTTGGGAAATTGTTTACATCATACATGATTCAACCACATGACCAACCCACTATCCACCTGCACCAATTATTGTCCATCCATGTTTTAGAATTTATGTGTACATACTGATTCTCTGACAATCGACAATCACACTTAACAATCTGTCACATCACAGCGTATTTCAAGAGTATTAGAAATTTAAAAAATTAAAAACAAGTCAAATTGCTGACTAATAAAGAAAAATACAAATACCCTTAAGGTAAATAATAATCTATATTTCTTCACACACCATGTAAGTATTGCCTTGCAATAATGCAATAAAACCATGATGACTTCGGCTGAATGGGAGCAATATCTAATCATCAAGAAGTTGCCTCTGAAATTATGTCAATTACACTTTTGTAATACGCTTAAACAAATAATCCAATGACTAAATATATTTAGTTTTTGCAGCTGAAGACTGCAAAAATGTATGCTCACCAAATTACTTTTTTTTCCAATGCTTGATTTGTTAAAAAATAGCAAAGAATATAAAATAAAAACCCAATTCAAAAATTGAAATTCTTAATCTCACAGTGCAACATATAGTCTGTTTACCTCAAGTAAGTCTACACATATGTGTATCTACAGGCAGGCTAATGTTTACTCATATGTGTCACTACAAATTCCTTGAGCCATTACTTTATTTGATGCTAAAATACTTGCAGCTCTTTGATAGCAAATGTGTGCAAAACAATTATCGACTTTTGTTTTTACAGGTGATTTAATTTTTTTAGTTAGAAAGGTATTAGACAATTTTAGCAATTATATAACATATACATAAAAGAAGATATATGCAGCAGATATTTTATATCTATCATGTTGGTGTTATCTTAATTCATTATGTAATTTCAACACAATTTAAATAGAGACGCATCTGAATTTTACATCAGGTAAACTATGTATAGTGTGAAGACAAAACGCAAACGTACCTAAAAATAAGAATTAAGGAGTTATCCCCTTTTTAGCTGATAACTAGCCGATAGGAAATTCTTCAACTCGATTTGCTCTACAAAGCAATAAGCAATACAACAAGTGTTATTGACTTAATCAATTACTGCAAACTGCCTTAAAAAGGAAGTATAACCATGACTGCTATGATTACTTTTTGTAATTTCACTCTGATGATCTAAGCCACTGTGTTGTTATTTTATCAGATGAATCAAGTTAAAGATGTAGTTGCAGCAAACTTTAGCTGATCCCATCAGAAAGTAGAGGTATTATTTTATAAGTTGCTATTGTTTTTGATGTTTGAGGAGGCCTGACTTCTATGATGGTTCCAGATTAAAATTGGCAAAACTTTATCGCTGTTAAAACTCTGAGGAAAAAAGATGTGCCAAACTGGCCCGAAATTATTTATATACTGGGACAGCCTGTCTTTATCTTTTGTATTTACATTGGCTAATGCAATAAAAGTCTAGTCTTCCATGACTTAATTGGCTATTGCTTTATTTTCTATCTGCTGATCATTGCTAAGATACAATCTTAAATCTAGCTACAGATAGTTTTTTATAAATGTCTCATACGCCTCAGATGTGAGAAATTTTAAATAGTTCATATTAGTTTCCTCTACGTGCTGTGGAAACATCTGAGCACCGACTACAATTCTGCCAGTCTGCAGTAAGCAGGTTGTCTAGTTAACTTATTTCATTAAAGCCTTTGTATCAGCGAGATTCCCAGTAGCTACCTACACCGAAAACTAGTTACTAGATAAATAAGCAAGCCACATCTTTAAAAATAATATGTTTAATTATATGGCGAAACCATCTGCATCCCTAAAAGGTCACGTAAATTCAATGTTATCTAGTCATTAGTGGTATCAATTTGTAAAAAGAATTACTGGTAACATTTGATTATTTGATTAAAGTAATTAACAGATGGTATTTGGAGTTGATCAAAATATCGAATGCAAAACAACGTTGATTTCTTTTAAATCAATTAACCTACTGATTCTGGCAATGGGTTCATAAAGTCATTCGATCACCTGGTTGGCGGTTTGTAGGGTAGACTCACCTGTTTTCACTTAGTAGCCGGGAGCATAAAATCTTGTTAGTAGCTTTTAACGTTTGGTGCGTTAGAATTGAGTCGAGCTGTGCAAAAGTACTTGTCAACACAGCTCTAATTACATTTTCGTAAATCTATCAGACCAGATTTTGTCGCAGATGAAAACGGGGCTATGCTTATTCAATATTTTTTTGCAAATAGTGTTTTGCATTATCTTCAACATTATTATTTTGTCATACAAATTTTGCAAGCTAAAAAGTTTTCATCTCATCAAAAGGTTTTTATTAAAAACATTTATCCAAGTCGTAGCCACTCACATAGTTCCAGCTAATATAACATGAAAAATTACTCTACCGCTGTAAACTTAACTCTGTATGTATCATATCTGAATGTTCCTCTTCATATTTGGTCTTAAGATATGTAGCTCTCAGTATGTTGTATACCCAGGTTGGTTGTGATCACTACTCTGCTCTTGTAAGTCCAATCTTGAGTATGTCCAAAATACCTATGATCTGTAAGTTTCCTCTGTCTTTGCAAACCATGTTGTACACCTCACATTCCTGCAGCCTCTCAGACGGTTTCAGACACTTCGAGTCTAGATACTTGGGTACTAACAGAATATTAAACCTAAAAATATTATTGTCATTAGATAATTATTGAATGTCGCTTGAAATCGATATGACATCTGGTGAAATTATCAACAATAAAAATACAATCAGCTACAAAACTCACCATCGTAGTGCTGGTAGTTATAAAAAGACACTCTCAATGGACCTAGTTTTAGAAGTTCTGTACTCTCCTGCACTTCTGCAACACAAGTAAGACCAGTCTGAGAATCAGAATGCCATATATCATGTTTTGTGCAGCACATAATCATGTCTCTCTTTTTTATATTTGGTATTTTTTACACTGACACCACTTTTCTACTGGTGGCATCGCATAAACATTCCTAATTTTATCAATTAGTAAATATATTCATGAGTAGTAAAATTATTACCTTTAATTTAGTATATATACACAAAGAACTCAAAACTAAAAATACAGTTACTTCCAATTTCTGCTGCTGACACCTGTCAGCTCTAACCATAAGTGGTCTGCCCCCATCTTTAACCACCTGATGCTCAGAAAACTCTGACTCACCGGCACTGAAAATGGAAGCATTGTTAAAACTATGATGTTTGTCAATAAAATGAGTTGGCGCTGCGTTGGATCCAGTAATTTAAGTCCTTAACGACAAGAGTCTTCAAGTTCGCAGACAATGCATTTTACTAGCGATAAAATTTATCATGACCACAATAAATGTTTTTTATGTAAGAATAGATAGAATATTTATCGCTCACAAACTCTTTCATGTTTGCTCACTATACATGTCACAAATAAAGCACCCGCTTGAATCTGAGCATTTCAAAAAATGCCTATATTTTTAAATAGGGTTTCAAAGTACAAATAGAAAAAACAAGATCAAACTAGCTGATGATTTAGCTTTATATTGGCTTTAATTTCATTTAAGTGGCTTCAATGGTGCAATCACAGCTTCAACTCTTTATATTAACCATAAACATCATATAACCATGATCATAAAGTACGTGTATATGCCAAGTGAGTAGAGTACAGTTGAACACTGTTTTCATATGCAATAGAATCTCCTGTAATGTATACCTCATTTTACAAAAGTTGTTGCGAGATAAAGCCAATGTATGTTTGTGTTATATTTGTTGTCAGTGTAATTTAAGAGCGACCTTTCAAGCAACTGTTATTTACATCAGCTAGAGCCAAGACTGAATCCAAACATATCTACAAGATAAAAATTAAAAAGTTGTTTTCTGTCCAACTGACAACTACTCAAAAGAAATTATTCTACTTGAGTTGCTTTACAAATACATAATACATAAGGTGTTGTTGAATTACTCATTTACTGCATACTGTCTTACAAAAAGAGTATTGATCATCACTGCGATAATTATTCCTTGTGTTTCTACTCTAAACATCTGAGTCGCTGTGTTGTTACTTTATCAGAAGAATCATGGTAGCAATTTATATTACACCCCAATATCATATAACCATAATAATAAAATATATGTTCGGTTAGGAGAGTACATTTGAAAACTGCTCTGATGCACTTCCTCTTTATTATATGTGTAAAAGATTTTGTAACCACCTATCATCAAATATAAGTATACTTCTCCTGATACAGTAATATGTCTTTTGTTGATATGGAGAGAATAGCATGTGCCTATTAAACTTCAGACAAGAAGCAGCTTAATTTCCTTAATTTAAAGTGTATTTCTGTTTCATGTATCTTTTATTGTTAGGACTTTATGTGAATGACTCTGTTCTTGCTCTTTAACATCTTAAGCCCAATATTGTATGTAAAAGCAAGTACCATGATCCAAAACCGCTTTAATAAAAAAATTTGTAACTAATGTATATATCTGCATCATAAGTATGACGATCATTTGCACTTCATGCTTCATTTTATTGAATCTTGTCTAATTCAGTTAGATAGAACTAAAGTTTAGCTGATTTCCAGACTTGACCTTCTTTCAAACAAATTTGGACCTAAATGGACAAATAGAATATAAATTGTAGTTTTGTAAAATAAGAAGAGGTTTTGATGTTTAATTTTAATAGTTATTCTATTATGTTGTTACAAACAAATTTTGGAATGTCATTAAATTGTTTAAACAATTATCCTGCAATGCTGGAATTAAAAAGATTGTTGCTGACTTGCTTCAAAAAAAAGATATCGTTTATTTCCACAACAAGTTTATTACATAAAGATCATAGCTGATCCCACACATGGTCACAGAAAGTGCAACAAGCCCCACTCAGAATTTTATAGTTTAGGCTAATTTAGTGAACTGCCATTTCTAAACTATGAAAAAGAATTCAGTCTGTTCTAAAAAATACCCAGATAATACCGTTTGTTCAAATTTACCAAAATTATTTTTTATCAATCGCATATAAGTAAAAAGTACATAAATGGTAAAACTATCACAACCCCAGTCAAAAAATAACACACTTTTTAACAAACTACAGTAAACACAATAATATCATGATGTCAAATGCTTAGGAATGTAGGTTTATAACACAAGTGTCATGCGCAAGATATTTCTACCGCGTCTCATGTTAGATGATCTTGTACACTTATGAGTAGAATAATCCTCTCCAGAAAAATCAAGCAGCGCCAAGTGCTTAATTAGAGGTATTACCACCACTTTGGTACTAGACTCCAATTATGATTGACTCATTGCAGGCTTTGTACCAACATGTGCCTGTTAGAGAAAAACTTTAATATTATTAGTGTTTGTACATTGCGATGTGAAGTTTTATGTTTATTTAATTCTGTTTTTCTTGTGAAAATTTACATTTTATGAGTATATGAGTTGATATCAAAAGGTTAACTACATGTATATGTTAAATATATGCAATAAAAATTGAATGCAAGTTTGCATTAATTCAGGTAACGTTGCTAAGCAACTAACTAGATATCATCAGGCTCTTTCATACAAATTTATAACAGAGCATTGAGTGCTTATAGCATTTTTTTTTGTTTAGGTTAAAACAATAATTTTTACATTTAACAGCCAGGTTGATACATCTAAGTATGTCATTTATCAACTAACTAAAAATTGTGCTTGCGATAGGTATGAATATAATTACGAAATAATAAAAAATGTTTCATTAAATAATTTTTAAACCTTTGAGTCATTAATATAAAATGATGAGTTAAAATCTGTTGGAGAAAGAAATTGATAACACTGAATATTTACAGGTTTTTATCTAATTTGGTTACACAAAGTAGCTAAAACAATAAAAATAATAGCGTTCTTAGCTGCTAAGTTTTAAAATTTAAAAAGGATTCCTTTCATGTAAAGATTTTGTCATTTCATCTGATCTACATTTTTGAGTTTGTCTTTTTTTCATGAGGTGAAATAATATCATAGTTTCTATCTTATTTGGTCACACACAGTAAATACAAAATCAAAGTAGTGATAGTTATAAACTGAGTGAAAAGAATGTACTGAAAAAATACAGTAAATAAAGCCTCAGAGATTAGGTAACTAGAAAAAAATAGTATTAGAAAATTATAATAATATTTGTAGTAATAATAAATATTTTATTAGAAAAGCTTAGGCCCTCAGGCCTAAGCTGTTCTAATAACATAATTTTAATATTTTTCGTTTTAATCCATGGCAACTAAACATTATTTTTAAAACACCATAAACTATTTATTACCAGAAAATATTTTTGTGATGCTATAATTTTCTAGTATAGCCTGCTACCTGTCAGTAAACACAATACAGATAATTAATTATTCTTTATCAATATTATTTTCATCAAGATAAGGCTAATAACTATGTTAGCCACTTAAAGAAATGAGCCAGAAATTTAGTTCTGTTTGTCATACACACGTTGGATGAATTTGTTTCTTCTAAATGCAATATATATCACCATATTTTTGAGGTTGTACAGCATCAAGAAAAAATAATTTGTATTCTATTATGTTGGTCTTTAGCAAAATAGTTTTGGATATTTAGTTGGTGAAAATCTTGCGGAGCTTTCAGGTTTTACACATAACCCTCTGAGGGTAATCAAACTCTATAGAAATAACTTATGTTCATCAGTTGTTGAAAGAGCTAGAATTTTAGTGAATATATTACAGAACAAAAATTGCTATACTCAATGATTTTCATCAGCTGTGGTATTATTTAGTACACTTATAAACTTATAAGCGGTATAATGGTATAGTGTAAGATTTAAACTAAACCTCATATAGCTTTTGAATGGCTAGCCTTCTACAATTAAGTGATGGTTATATTATTGATAGTCATGCACATTCTTGTACATGACTATCAAGTAATCAAGTAATCATACTTGATTAGGAGATCAGCATGTGATCATCTGTCTATATCAGTAATATAAGGGGCAGTTATTAACAAATAAATGTCACAAATCAAAAAGCTATTTCCAAAACTGATCAATCAGCTTTGACTAGTTTCGAGCTTCTGATTGGTCAATTTTGTGTCAACCCTTTGATTGGCAAAAAAATACATTTTTACAATACTACAATATTAAAATAATACAATATTACTTTGGGTTTAATCTAATGGGCACATTCCTGAAACCACAACTACTTTTGCTTCAAAGGTATTCTGATTTTTCCATGAATGTTTTATTGGTACTCCAACTTTGCACTCCATTGTAAAAAAAACTTGGAGCGTTTGAAAATTTTGCTCTTGATGCGAGTTCTCTCTTCAATAAAATAAAGACATGCAGACACATAGAATGTACTTATATATAATATAATAAAATAAACAATAAATTTTCTTCATTGAAAATTAATGTACATTTACTACGCATGCCAACAGACCACTGAATGAGTATAGTTAAACATTCTTCATAATTTCTCGGAGAGCTCAAATCCATATCGTAAAATGTCACAAGAATCGAACAACCGATGTCTATCTCCAATGTCCGCAAGCTTCATATAAATGAGAGGAAGTATTTTAGGCTGATATCAACTCCATGCAAGGTTTAGATTTATATATTATTAATTAATAATTTTGCTAATGTTATCCTCTTGTGTGATGAAAATTATTTTATAACTAATTTATGATCAACCATTATAAAATAACTACATCCTTTTTCATTCTGTTGAGTGCTTATCGACTTTTATATTGAACACAACTAAATATTCATAGTTATCAAATGTAGTTTTTCTTATCTCTTTCAGTGTTTTATTGATCTGTCTAAAAATAGCTTTACTTTGTGTACATTTTGAATACCATGAAATTGATACACACTTATTATTGATCAGTTTTTAAAGTGATCTTGAACAAATATGAAAGTTATTGTATATTTCTTCAAATTTTAAGGTTTTCAAGCATTAACTCCCCTTTCACCAATTCAAAAAACTTGGTGGATAACGTCTTCATGAATGGGAATAATTAATTTAATAAGGCAATTTATATGCAGAGTCAAAGTACAGTATATTTTGCTATTTGGCTGAGCTTTACATTTATCAAATCTGATTTGAAAATACTTGACTTTACAGATATGTATAATCTGCATTACTGGAGAGCAAAAGACAGTTGCAAACAAACTATTTCTGTTGCTTATGTTATACAAAGTTGAGCAGCATATATAAAAGAAGTCAATATGACAATTCAGTTTTTTGATAATCCATGATACATGTAAATGTTCTAATCCATTCTAATATCTTTTCAAACTCACTTATTCACCTCTTCAAACAAAAAATAAATAGACTTGATGTTTTAAAACATTGACGTTACAGTAACTAGTACTATTGGCTTTTGTTGGCCACTTTCCTCATCTTTCTTATCACTTTCATTTAGTTGGCGGTTTTTGATTACAGTAAAATTACAATAAGTTTTTGGAGGGTACACTTTCAATGTAACTTCGCATCGTTTTTGATCAATTTTTGTCAAGCAATGCCTGTTTTTCAAAGAAAAAAATAAAAAGTATTTATATGTTTACAACTAAGTGATAAGTATACTAAGTATACAACTAAGTGATAAGTATACTAAGTATACAACTAAGTGATAAGTAAACTAAGTATACAACTAAGTGATAAGTATACTAAGTATACAACTAAGTGATAAGTAAACTAAGTATACAACTAAGTGATAAGTATACTAAGTATACAACTAAGTTTATTCAAGAGTGGGTTCTGGTGGGAAACAATTCTCTAAATTATCTCAGGCTTCAAATCAATAAGTGTATTTCCATTTCTTGAATCTCATTATCAATAATATCTCATATTGCCTTTGTGAAATTTGCTTGTTTCATACCGAAAGTGCAGCTAACATCCTTTAGAACGTTATAGCTTTAGCTATTGTATTTTAATAAACTGCATTGTTTAAACTACAAAAACAATTCACACTTCGAAAATACTCTCTCAATTGATATATGTGTAGTTTATTAATACGTTAACAAATTATTTTCCATAATGCACAAAAAGCGAAAACAATCACCAACCCAGTTAAAAATAGCACAGTTAAACACATCACAGCAAACACAATACCAATATGATGTTACAAACTTAAGAAATCTTTCAAGTCACAAGATTAGGAAATAGCATTTATAATTTAAGGAAGTTATAAATGCTAAAGTATTATACGAGGTAATAAACTTGAGAATTTATAACTCAAGAAAATTATCAGAAAATTATCTTCCAAGTCTCATGTACATGTAGATCATCTTGAATGAGTAGTTTTTCCAGGCTGACCAGTTAGCTGCAGTTGCCTGGTTATAGGTATTACCACCACCTTGGTACCAGATTCCATTCAAGTTTGATTCATAACAGGCTTTGTATCACCATGCGCCTGTTGGAGAAGAGCTTTGATAATAATGGTATTAATACATTTCGATATAAAGTTTTATGTTTTAATGATTCTGTTTCATTTTTAGAAAAATGTACATATTATAAGTATATAAATTTATATCAAAAGGTTCCTTACCACAAACTTATGCGATATAAGTTGAATATAAGGTTACATTAGTTCATGTAACGTCGCTGAGTAAATAACTGGCTGTTACTGAACTTTCTTTAAACAAAACTTACAGCTTAGCTTCAAATGCTTCTACAATTCTTTATATGGTAATAGCTAGAATTACAACTTTTAAAGTTGACAACCCTGTTGATACATTTACATTGTAAGTGTATAATTTATGCGCTACTGATAATTGTGCCTGCAGCAGTTATGACTATAATTACAGAATACTGCAAAATATTTTATTTAATTCTTGGGCACTCTTTAGACACTCTCACTTGATTGAGTTCTTGAATCATTTATATAAAGCGATGAGTTTAAATATCTTAAATAATCATCTTTCAGTAAGAGATTATGATCATTTGATTATTTCTGCTGTTTAAATATGAAGTTCTTCTAACTAATCAAAAACTATTGTAGCTTTTATCTTGCTTTATCACCCAAAGTATCATCATTATTTGAGTAGATGATTTGTAGTTATAAACACTTTTAAGATAAACTAGCAAAAAGCTGCTTTGTTAGATTTTATCAAAAAATTATTGGTGTTTTTGTCATTTTTAATTGTTTTTGATATTTGAAATGAGCTGACTTCCAGGATGACCTTCAAGATGTTTCAAAAATAAAACCGGTAAAACTTCATCGCGTAAAAATTTCTCCGAAGAACAAAACACAGGAAATGATGTCAATAGATGATACAGTTACTGTAGCTGTTATGAGATATTCCGTTTAAGTAACAATGTTGCGCATCTTTATTTCGTCAACTTCTTTGCAACTGTAGACTTATTAAGCACAGTTTTCCTTGATCTGAGTGTTTTTACTGCAATCAAATTTTGTCGATTAAAATCTTGAAGCATCTTGACAGTCACCTCACCGCAGACATCAAAACAATAAGTTTGATGAATGATTTTGCCATTAAATGCTTTGTAATCACACTTTTGTTTTATCTGAGTGTTTTAATTGGGATCTAGTTTTGTTGATTTAATTCTCAAAACATCTTGACAGTCACCTCACCTCAGACATCAAAACAATAAGTTTGATAAATGTTGGAAATTACTAATACTTCTTGGTAGAATTTGTTGATACTTTGTAAAAGTTCATCTTTAAGCAAAGATTAGGATGAAATTAATTAATCCTTTAAATCTGTTTAATAATAAAACTTCATGTAGAGTTTTTTATGTTTAACAAAGAAACCTTCCGAGCAAGGCTTCTGTCATTTAATTTGCCTTTATAAAATAGGCTTATTTCATGAAAGAAAAGTCACAAAAGTTAGTTAAAACACCAAAAGTAAGATCGTTTTGTTATAAGCTCACTAAGGAAACCGAGTTAATAAAATATTAAATAAGGCATGAAACTAAGCTGTTTTAATATACTATTCTCAAATTATTTGTCTTAGTTTGAAACAACTAAAAAATATTTCAAAAAACACAGTAACTTCTTTATTGACACAGAAAAAAGTTTGAGATATTATAGACATCAAATCAGTATTAATGTCAAATGTCAAGGCTGAAATACACTAGAAGATTTTATCATGGGCCTCAAGAAGAGCGCGGAAATGCTGCAGGAGTTTGCCAAAACACATTTGAGCAATTGATCAACAAGTGTACGGTATGCTCACAAAAAGCCAATAAAACTCTATAATTTCAGATTACAAAAATGTGGAGTTATTAATAAATTTAAATAAATATGGCACCATTTAAAGAATGGCATAAAAAATTTTGTTTTTGTTAGGCCTATCTCACTTTCGCAAATTGTATGCTACAAAAAGATACAATAAAAATGATTCTATTATTTTAAAAGAAAAAATTCAACAATTTTTATATATAACTTATTTAAGTAGTTTTAAATTTTCAATATAATAAATAAACGTTTAACATTCTCAAGATAGTTAACCTGCACAATGACTGACTCCCAACAGTTGGTGTTCAATCAGGTATATTTTAAATTTTTGCCTTTGTCCTTGCCAAACCAATGAACAATTCAGTGTTCACTTTAATGGTGTTTCAATTGTAACAAAATAGCAACGTGTTGTTGCTGTATGTTGATAGACATTGACACAAAAAGTTAGCAGCTAGAGCACCACGTTCTAAAAAAAAAGTGTAATGCATTTCACATAAGAAAATGTTACGATTGCACTAGCCTAGCATTATTGCTCAGCATCAACTCACTCAGCTAAATCCAACATAGACACCGTGCAGCACTAAATGTCCCCTTGTGTGTTTGCACCTTGACAATAAGCTTATAACTCAGCATCTTACCTTCAAGGCAGTCAAATGTTATAAAAACAATTATTGCATTTTACCTTGGTAGTTATATGCACAGTTTTCTGTGCCACCATCTTGATCATTGTCAAATGTAGAGAAATCATATCCTTGATGCCTGGCAAGGGAATCTCCTGCATCTCCAGTATAGCCTGCAACCTGTGAGAAGATCATAATAGATGATTGATTATCAGCTATCAAAGTTATTTTCTTTGCATCAAGGCTAACAAATATTAAGGCCCCACATTCAGATTGGCAAGAAGGTTAAGTTTTGTTGGGCATATGAATTCTTGACTGCTAGTTTTTAGTGCAATAGACAACTGCATGCTTATTATGACGTTGTGAAACATAGAAAAATGAGTGGTAAGCTTATCTTTTTAGCTGCTGCAAAATAGATTTACAAATAAAATTTGTAAGTGTTTCTCTGAGTTTTATGACTGCAATATAGAAATTTAGAATAGAAAAAAAGTTGATGATCACAAAGTTAATGATGATAATAATAAGCTTTGATATTACTTAGTACACTAATAAACCCTGAAGATGTCTAGTGTAAGGTTTTAACTGAATTCATTAAACATTATTGATGATTAGCTATCTACAAATAAGTGGCAGTTATGTTACTACAAATACATATTTCTACTGGATTAAGAGATCATTCCAAGGCGTTTATATATTATAATTGTGTAAGAGTGCTAGTTGCTGTCTGAATGGCCATCACTCAGCAGAATGTCATATTTTAAGGATTGATCAATCAGCTCCAACAAGTATCAGGCTTATTGGAGCTGATTGGCTCATTCATAAAACCAAAATTACTTTTGTTTTAAAACTGTTCTTATCTTCGAATAGATGTTTTGGTGGTAATCCAAATTTGTATCACATTGTGAAGAAAACAATTCCAAGTACAGTGAAACTTGGATAACTCGCCCTCGGATAACTCGAAAATACGGTTAACTCAACGTATTTGTTTGGTTTGTTCCCACGCAATGATAAATGGCTTTAGATAACTCGACCGAAACTCCGTTAACTCGAACAGTTTTTTGCCGAATGGCTACCGAGACGGTTGTTACTATCGTTTAGAATATCACTTTATTTTAAGCCATAGAGATAAACATCGACTTTTAGTAGTTCTTAGGCCTCGTTATTACCAACATCGGCAAAATATTTTCATTAACGACTTTTCTAAAAGTGTGCAAAAATCAAATTTTACCAAACATCCGCGTAGCGATAGCCCTCCGAAAGCAAGAAATGTGAGGTAAAATTTAGACAAGTTTAAAGTAAAATCGGCAAAATTGATAATGGGTTTTTAATAGTAAAGCAGTTTTGTAATAACTGATTTACTGCAAAATTGATCTTAATTAAAACGCTCGGTAGAAAAATACGTATGTATTTTTTCTGAGCGTTTTAACCGCGATCAAGTTTTGCCAATCTTAATCTGAGAACGTCCTGGCAGTCACATCACCTAAAACAACAAACAAATCCCAAGTGATAGAAAAATATCTATACTTTCTGATTAAAAATATTTAAAACTTCACACGAGAGACCCTTTAACTTGCAACAAGCAATCTATGCTTTCGATTGATATATATTTTGTATATGTACATGTATCTACTGATAAATACGTGCGCTTATGACTGTCCTGATAACTTGAACGCTCTAATAATTCGAACACTTTTGCTCGGTCCCTTGAAGTTTAAGCTATCCAAGTGTCACTGTATTTAGAAAATTTGCACGCTATATCAGTCCCCAACTCAAAGAAATTGCAACAGGCACACTTGTAGAATAAAACTATACTTGATTATAGTAAAACTACAGGCTAATCAAGATGTACAAAAATACAATGATTACTCATCACCAGAGAAGGTTATACTCTAAATGATATACGTATGTTACTAAATACTGTACTGGAAATTACTAGATATTTGGTACTATACTATATACAGTATATATAACTATGTCAGTACTATATACTGTTCTGATATATTACTATATACTATACTGACATATTACTACAGACTGAACAGAAATCTTACTATACGCTACTGATATATTACTGTGCACTGTACTGATATATTACTATATATATACCAACAGGTCACAGAATGGTTAGGTTTGACCATTTGTTATAATCTTTAGGTTAGCTCGGTTAGCCAGAATGGGTATCGTAAATTGTAACACATCTAGAGCAATCAGAGCTCATCTCTCTCTAATGCCTAGATGCTTTTTAGAACTGAAAAAAGAAGTCTTAATCTAGTATTGACTCACTGGAATGTTTACAGCTGTACATTAGGAATTAATAATTTACGCCTATCCTATTTTTTGTGTGTGATATTAGTTACTTTATCAATAAAAAGATTACCATATCTTATAGCAAAGACTGCATCAACCTTTAATTCTCTTAACCGTTTATTGGTTTTTGTACCTAACAAAGATAAATATTCATAGCTATTAAATATAGCTTTTCCTTTTTTCCTTTTAATGTTTTATTGATCTGTATAGAAGTCAGCTTTACATTGCATGTATGTGGAATTCTATGAAAGCGGTGCAGACTTATTATTGATCAGCTTTTAAAATGGTCTTACAGAAATACGAAAACCATGGAAGACTCATTGCGGAAGTTCCAGGTTATTATGCATAACTCCTTTTTAACCAGTCTGTAAAAAACTTAGTTGGTAACTTATCTTTGTAACATCTCACTTATTTTAACGTCAGTTTATTTGCAGAGTGCAAAGATTCATATCTATATGACCCAGCTTTGAAGTTATCATTTATAGTTAACCCCTTCCACACTAAAAATGACAATATAGGAGTAAGGGACTTGTATTACCATATCGAACTTGTGTGAGCCTGTGTGATTTTGATTTTGATATCCCTTTCTACAATATTTATGTTTATTTGCAAATTTGTGTTATAACAATTATTTTTACTTGAGAAACTACAACAGAGTTTGAATCACCGTAAATATGATTTTCGTAGGTTTATTACAAGCAATAAATATCAACTTGCAGAGGTATTTCTCAGCTACCCAATGTTCTCAGCTTTTTTATAATTATTTAGAGATCTTCTGCCAGTTGGATGTAAGTTATTGCCACCTTTTTGCAGCTATCGCAAATGATAAAATTACTTACTGACAGGCCAATTATACTGTAAAATTTACAGCCAAGTTTGCTTGGTAGCCAAAGAGTTAAAAATGAGCCACAGCAAGCAATGTGCCTAAAGTCAATTTATTCATGAGTTTATGTCATCATGTTATGCAGTTTTTTTCTGAGAATTGGGAAAATAATTTTGTTGTAACTTTATTAATTAAAAAACTATAAAAGACTTTCTATGAGAAAAGCAATCAGTGTGGTAAAAATTATATTACATAAATACATTCAATTTATTTGTGCATATGAGTTGCATCATACATGACACTGCTATCTACATAATTGTGGTTGTGAGAATTAAAATTTACTAGCGTGTCAGTCAACAATTACTTAGATAAACCATACTTACATGTACACAAAAAATACAAAGTTTTATGATTATACCGGAATATCAAGATATTAAGTTTATTTTACTAAAATGTTTGCCAGTGGCCCTAACCATTAACTTTTTCATCAAAAACTTGCAGTTATTGTGGAGTTAGTTTTAATTTGTTGAATTTTTTGAAATTTGCAATCCTGAGTTGGTCAATTAGTGTATGACTACAAACACATCCACAAGTTCCATGCTTTGCTTTAGTTGAATGCTACTGTTACTATAACTATGAATTTTACCTAAAGGTATAATTTTGATTTTATGTTGCTCAAATACTTGACTTTGAACAAATCTATATTCCGCTTTACTAAAGAACAACAAAGTAACTTGTGTTTGGTTGCACACATCATCCAAAGTTCAAAAAAATACACAACAAAAAAAATGTCAAAGGAATAATTCAGTCGTGTGATAGATGAAATATTTTACTACATCTGGGATCAGCAATTGGCATAGATTATATATGAATAATCTATCCAAATCTTGTATGCACACATTAATCAAAGTTTGGATTATCATTTTTATAAAATTGTAAAAAGGTAACAAAAATTGTACTTACATTCGACGTGTAACCAGAATTGACATCTTCAATGTAGAAGGAAGAGTAGTTTGCAGTTCTAGACTTTCCATCATGATCCTTTAAGTAGATGCTGAGGTTCTTATTCAGTCTGGTAAGATAGTGAATACTCTCCAAACCTATAAATATACATGTAAGAGTTTGTTTTCTGTAGCAAAATGGTGTTAAGAGATTAGGGTGTTAGGGAATTGGGATATCTGGATATGTGGATATCAAGATTTTATGATATAAGAATATCTCGTTATTAGGGTTGTTAACCATCTTATTTTAACTAGATAAAGTTTAACTTATGACAACACTGAGGTCTGTATCAAGTTTGGTAAGATAGTAAGTACTGCCCAGTACTTACTATCTTACCAATAAATTTGCGTAAATTTACCAGTAAATTTGCGTGTAAGAGTCAGCCCTCTATAACATAGCGATGTTATGATATTAAGATGGTAAGATATTAGATTATGATATTAAAGCATATTGAGATTAGGATATTAAGATATAACATGTAGAATATTTAGATACCGATAGATTATGATACTAGAGTATTATGATGTCATGTTTGTTGAGTATGAGGACACTAATAATACTAGGGTGCAAGAATGACACAACAATGTATAACTTACAATTTTATTGTGATGCATGACGGGTGATTGCCAGCTTAATTTGCCACAAAGTGTAGCTAATCAACTCACATCATTGTGTTTGTTATATAAATCTTACACTGGAACGTTACACATAAATATTGTAAGTTGTGTGTCAAGGTAACTACATGCTCAGGTACACTGACCTAAATATGTTTAAACATTAAAGTACTCAATTAACAATTAGTAAAATATTGCTTACACCAAATTAAATAAATTTCTACATCAGTTGTCAATTTGCACTCAAGATCTGAGTTAAACAGAACATTCTTATAATTACTCAATGCATACAGTTTAATAATATTGACTGGCTAATATATCATGCAAGGGTGTAGCAGATGTATGCGTAAAATGTATTTTTCAAGTGCTCAAACTGATCAGTGTTGATGTTATCAAATTTAAACTAATGCGGCCAGATGCACCATTCCCAGACTGAAAGTCGCAAACTTACTCAAAAATAAACATTCAAATTTCTGATTGGACCAAAAATTATTTTATCAGAGGCATTTTAGCAATCAGATTTTTTTACATATAATTTTACAACATCCTTGATTTCAGCTCTCTCCAAACATCAAAAGCGACTGCAAATGATAAAAACTACTGATTCTTTTAAATAAACTTTATTCATAATTTGTAAAAGTTTTTCCTTCAAATCAGGCATACAAGTCTTCATAAAAAATAATTCAGTTTTGACAAAGAATAAATTTGTTGCACAAGTAAATTTATTATAATGGAATAAAATGTAATATTTAAGTATAAATTTGTTGCATAAATAATTTTATAATAAAATAATAAAACGTCACATGTTGCACAATTAATTTTAATGTAAGGTAATAAAATGTGGTATTTAAGTATAAATTTTTTGCATAAATAATTTTATAGTAATGAATTAAAATTAAATTTGTAAGTACAAATATGTTGCTATTTGTAAATATGACATCAAAAGTAGGCTGATACTTTAGCACAACAAAAATTATGGAAAATGTTCTTAAACAGATTTTAACCTTGGACAGCAGTAAGAGCAGCCTGAATATTGTTATTATTTAAAATGATATTATGAGATGCTATAAAAGACGATTGTGTATTGTTTCTACTAAGTTTAATTCCAGATATAAATGTATTAAAGACATGATAAAGATTTTACAATTATCTAAATTTTAGCTAACTAAATCAGGTTTTTATGCTTTTATCATGTAAGCAACAGTGTGATACTTGCAGACATTTTTCAAAAACTGCAGAAAATGTTTGTGAAAAAATACTAGTACTTAGGCTTTACTATATTTTAAAATTTACAAATATAAACTGATTAAAAATCAGCTCTAGTACATGTCTCTCTAAATATTTAAAAAATTATATAAAAATTGGAACCTGTGAAAGAAGCATGTAAACAGCAGGCATATGTCAATAACAAAACAAGTGAAATCAATATCTTGAATTTTTGCTCACTTGAAAGTTTACCGCAATGATAGAGCAAAAATTAAAAAAACTTTGAAAGGAGCTAAATTTTACTTTAAATAAAATGTAATTAAATTGAATGTAAAAGTTATGAGCTACAAACGTTGTATAGTGTGATTAAAAAAGAATGACACACATTAAAATACTATCTCACAAAACAACAAATGTTTTCCTGATTAAATGATATAGTAGTAAACAGAAGTCAACCTGTTTTTAAATTTCTCACTTACGCAGTTAACTCGACGGCTTAATGTAAGCAAACATATTTGTGTTTGATAAAGATCTTGTAAATGTCTTAACTTTGTTTGTAATAGTCAGTATTTTGATTTACTTAATGTAAATTAAGTACAAGATTATTGATGTTTTTTAAATCATTTATGGTGTTGGCTGAGGCTATATCTAAACCATACAAAAACAACAACCACGTTTCTACTTACCACAATCACCGATATACATGTATCTTAGCTCTTTCAATATACACTGCAAAGTGCTTAAGTGAACCTTAGTAGTCTTAATTCAATGTCATTCTACTCATTTAAACATGTTAATTTGCTGACACCAAATTTGCACTGACAAACTTCATATCAACTGCATAACAATATCAGTCAAAAAATGTCTTATAGTGACCAGCTACTATTGGAGTTACCAACTACAACATTTAGTCTTACCAATCCAGTATTCTCCGTGAGGATCTCCAAAACCATCAATGTAATCATCCCAGCCTCTTTAGAAGTCAACACTATCATCCAATCTTCTCTGTATGAGAGTCCAACCAGACTCATTGTCAAACTGACAGACTGCTCTGACCAGTCTCCAGCTTGTGTTGCTTGTGTCTCCAGTGTTGCGATTGTATAGCCTATCTTATGATATTTAAAATGATTACCAGATAACGATACATTGGTAATGTACATGACAATAGTCAAGCTGTTTAAATAGTTAATGAGATTTGTGCAAAACTACCATAAAACCAGGGTATGCAAAAATCTTAGAGTTAAAACTGGATTTTTAATATATATTCACATGAAGGAGTAATTTTGACTCAAAAAACACCAGCTAGTCCTTAGCTGCAGAGCTAGCGCCCAGTTAAAAAAATTTGTGTTGTAGCTTGTAAAAACTCATTGACTCCAAAACCTGTTGAGAACTCTGCCATAGAAGTTGAACAGAACACTTTTTCATAGAAGCTAGTTAAGTTATTCAAATTGATGCTTTTCAGTTTATTAAATATTAAAGCTATTCATCATTAAATATTCTAACCTCATATCATACACATGAAAAGTTGAATAACTGCCTAAGATTAGTGAGTAACTCACCTTGATAGATAGATAGATAGATAGATAGATAGATAGATAGATAGATAGATAGATAGATAGATAGATAGATAGATAGAAGCTACAGTAAGTCCTAGACAGTTTGGATTATCTCCCATATAACAGCATTCCTTAAAATAAAAACTAAATTTGTAGCTTCATTGCAGATAATTTTATGTCAAAGTATGGCAAAGTAAGATTTGTCTTTTAGTTTGGCTAAGTATCACACAGCAGGCATATACATGTTTATTTTAAAAAATTGATCATATATCTAACACTGTGTATTTTTATACATACAGTAATGTATATTTTTATTTATGCCGTAGTGTGTGTATTCTCATACACGCAACACTGCATATTCTCATTCATGTACCACTTTGTTTTCTTTCATTTAGCTCTGTATGTTTTTATATATAATTCAGTGCATATTCTCATAGATGTAGCGCTGTATGTACATGTAACGCTGCATATTCTAACACCTGAGCTATTTATATTGTAATACAGGTACCAGAGTATATTCTAGAACATTTAACACGGTGTATTCTCAAACATGTAGCACTGCTAATGCTAAGACATGAATACTGTGTAATCTACTCTGTGAAACATTCAAAATTATCATACATGTAACAATTTATAACACTGCACCACGTTAAATTGTCATGTATTTAGAACTGCATATTCTCTGGGCACTATATACTACATAAATTAACTCCAGCATTTGTTATTTCAAGTATTCAATGTACTACTTTACCGAGATCCATCCACAAGCTCTTTTCTCAAGGTAAGTCAATTCAGTCTCTGAGACGAATGTCTTCACATCAACGAGCGATGAAAAGAGTTCACATTGACCTGACTCTCCATTTCTCAGTGCTGACAGACATTCGCTGTCTTCTGTACACATGTTTGTACAGTGAGAAAGAGAGATACTTTCTGTAAACATTGCAAATGATAGAAAACAAACCAACAAAATACAATGTATAATATCATAAAATATTGTATAATAGAATTGATAAATTTCAAAAAAACAGGTTAATTTCTTTATGAAAATATAAATGAACATATGATACACTCTAACAAACTATAATAAATGACAATAAACTCTTATATAATGTAACAAACTTATAATGATGTTGATATATAATTAATAAAACTATCAACTGTATTTACAAGATCTGTTAAACCTGCTCATCTGTAAAAGGGGGAGTAAACAAGATTAAATACAAAAGTTTCGTATTCTTTCACTATATATTTTATTTTTTATCCTAACTTAGTTGTTAATTTTTTCTGAGTTTATTTGGGTTATTAATTGTGTGTAGTCGTTATATATACATATTTATTATGGTTTTTACAGCAAAAATCCAGGTTAGTTTTTTTCTTGAAAACAGCCGAACATTTTTTTATTCGGTATTATTCACCAATAAAGAGTATGTTAAAGTCATAAAAAAAGAAATTTATTTATATTTTGTAATCATGAAAGTAAAAGTTTAATGTAGGTTTCATAAAAAAATAATATTTTTGGTATAAGAATTACTTTAATGAAACAAATGTTTGGTTAAAGTTTGGTGCTAATCAAAAACTAAATTTTACTAAACCATCATAATATAATAATGGTCTTTCCTGAAAGGGAGTAAAAGAGAAACCATTACGTAAATAATAAACATGTATATTAAACTTATCATTTTAAAACGTATCAGAGCCGAGAAAAATTTCTCACCTTTTTGGATATATCCTGCAGGTTGTGAAGCATTTCTCTGTACAACAGCTTGCTTTATGCTGTATAGAACTCCATCATTTGCCGCCAAAACCCTTGAAACCATCAGAACAAAAAAAGTGATTCTCTTTGGCTTTCCCATCGCCTGTATTCTGTTGACTTCAAAAAACTGTTTTTTTTTTGGCAGAATATTAAATCAATATTATCAGGCATGCAAAAAAATAAAAACTTTGTAATCTCAGATCTTTGATATATTTAGAAAAATTTTTAGTATTGACTTATGTAACAGATCAATAAAAGTGAAACCAAATAGGTTTATCAATAGATGTAAGTTAGCCAACACAACTATATGTTTCCTTCTGTAAAAAATTGAGTGAAAGTAAGTCCACTTAACCACTGAATTTAGGGTGTTCTCAGACTACTCTCTAGCTTATTTCGCTATCTTTGCACAACCCTTATTATAAGCCGCTAATAAGTTTGTTTCATATTAGCATTTCACTACACGTATATTTTGAAACTACCATTTTTTAAACTCAGTGGCAACAATAGAGCTAAAGAAATAATATTGATCTGCTGCTTTTGATTACTGACTATTTACCACGGCAACTTTAAGATTTTATCAATGTAACAGAAATAATCATATAACCATTTGAGAAGGTTGTTGAAAAACCTTTGTTATCTAGGCAGTTTTTTTGAACAGAAAAAAAGGAAAATATACAAAATATCTTGATAACATCATCAAGTTCATTCAGTTTAGATTATATATTATGATGACATAGATTGATGAGAGTATTACTCTACTAAGGAGTACTTGTTGAGACTATTGCTAGATAAAGATCACTTGTAAAAATACTTTATTTTAAATGCGATCGTTTAAGAAGTTAGCCAAAGTGTGAAAGTTAAATATGATAAATTATTTATATGGTTACCTGATGATGGAGCCAGTCATTTTTAGTTTTGCTATTGATTTACCTGTTGCTAAGCAGTCTGCTTATGAAATACTTTCTTCTCATAAATTATTCATCAGTATCAATAGATGTATAGAACTACATCAAAGAAAATGACTTCTCTAAAATCGGCCAATAGTGTTTTATACAAGCATAATTTTATAGAAAGTTCTTACATAACATTATTTATAAAGTTACCCCAATATTAATGGCACACACAGTAATTCCTTTACTCTGTTTAGAATAACTATCAACTGAACCAATTAACAGTTTTTTAAACACACAAATATAATTGAGAACATTTCCACTAAATACTTTTATTGAAAATAGTTTAAATACAACTATATGTAAATTTACTTTGAAATAATGTTCAAAGCTTTTTTATACCAATTTCTTGACCATTGTCATTCATAAAACAACTACTTTTGACTGTTTTGAAATTCTTTTGTTTTTTTTTCATATAGTGATTCGTGTAAGGATTATTTTTTGTATCGATGTAGTCACGTTTAGGTACAAAAATCTTTTTAAAAAGAAAAAACAATTCAAGGTGTGAAAACTGCACAACATTGTTGGTACTTTGTATTTATGTATTTGTATTTAGAAAAATATTCTTATTTAAATATGCAAAGCTTTTTATGTTACCCATAGTTCATAGTTTGCATCATATAGCTGAAAAAACTATAAATATAAGTTCATAGGATTTTTCCGTACTTGAATCTGTTTAAATTTGATTTCATGTCACAATTCACACAAATTTTCTTCAAATAATTTTATATTATGTTGCAAGCTAGTTAGACTAAGCTCTTAAACAAAGGTCTGGAGTAAACCACATATAGCATTGCGCATTACCCAACTAAGACAACCGGAGCGTAATGGTGGAGTCTATCAATTATTATATTCATTTGTTTTTTTTTTGATAAATTTGCTATTTTTTCTGATATAGTGATTTTTGTGAACATTATCTTTTTTGTGTAGATGTATTAGTGTTTAGGCAAAAAATTATTTTATATAAGGAGCAAATCAATTCAAGGTCTGTCCATATAACAGTGTTGCCTGTATTTAGTATTTATACATGTTTAATTGAACAAAATTCTCATTTAGACAGTTATTTAGTGATGAAAAAACTATAAAGACAAGTTTTGTAGATTGCTTTAACAGTATTTTAATCATATTTAAACTTTGATTGCAGGTCACCATTCACACAAAATCCTTCAAATAATTTTATATTGTTATGCAAGCCAGCTCGAGAAAACACTTAGACAAGAGCTTGGGGAAAATTGTGCGTAGCGTCCCAGATTAATCAAGCAAAATGGCTCGAGCATTAGGTGGAGCCTTTCATAAAAATGTAGTATTTAAGGAGACGTGTTTTATTAGGAGGTTGAAATAAACAAGCCTGTGGTTTATGATTTTACTAGCGCTAGTCTTGTATAATATATTCCTGCTACAAATATTTTATTTCACTGTGACTACTCAATATCAATGAAGGTTCACAAGATTTGGTGTCGTTGGTGAAGCATCTGAACTCCAGCGGAGTCTGTTTACAAGACTGCACAGAGTCTTGGTTTCTTTTACCATAAAAGTATCTAAAAATAATTACAATGTACCGAACAAAAATAAATGTGTTACTATATTTAATAATTTAATACAACAATAATGATTTTAACATGAACACAGAATTAAAGATCACAGTTTAGTTGTCAAATGCACGGAATTATCTGTCCAGTATATTATTGGTAAAGAAATAGGCACCTTGTTTTAAACTGACATCACAGACCTTTTAAAGTTTAACTTAATAATTCGATGAAAAAGATTGATGAAAGTTTTACCATCTTGTTGAGTAAATGTTAAAACTATTGTTACAAGATGCTCACCAACAAATATACTATTATATTAAATTCTGTAACATGAAATAACCGCTATACTGTCAAAGTAATACATGACTGAATATTTACGTGTTCACTTCAAGTTAGGCTTAGATGTTGAAATTAGTTTGACTATGAATTTACTCATGAGTTATTCAGCATAATCGACGGCAGTAACAAAGTATTGTTTGACAAGAACCTTTTGAGATTTATCTTATGTAAAAATACGTTTTACAAAAATTTGATCAATAACCCTATTTATGGTGAGAATTTTTGAACTTGTAGCAACATCTTTGACATACACACAATAATCTCTTAAACTTTGGTTAAAAAATATTTTTGTTGAATTAATTTGGGAAAAATAACTTTACAGACAAATATAGTTCAAAATGGTTTTTTGCTAATTCTAGGGAGAGCCAATCGGAAATACATCTGCTAACTATTACATGGAATAATTCTTGCAAGCCCAAATAAGTATCATGAATTAATGCCATAAAAACCAGAATTGTAAAGTAAAAGTTTCATTATATTTTAGTGCTACACAATGCTAAAACTGTACAACCATATTACTTTAACTTGTAAGAGTAAGTGATAATCTACCAACCTAGTATACACATTCTGAAGTTATCTGCATAACATCTTATAGGGAAGACACAAATAAATTATATCATAGGTGCAAGATGTATAAAAAACAACAAATACAAGGATGTAATTAATAATATTACATATAATCCAAACACTGTCATGGGACTGAGTATGTTACATCCTTGAAACAAAATGTTCCCTTTTCAAGTAAATAGTGCAAGTAGTAGTACTGCTATGAACTTTGACTGAGAAACTTACATAGCAAAAGAACCATCTAAAGACAACCAGACTAACATGCTTCTTTTAAATGTATGCTTTCGCTATACTTAGTAAAGAATTTTTATTATAAAATGATTTACATAGTGTGTGCGCTTATATATCTTTACTACAACAACTTGCGCCTTACAGAAATGAAACTCAGATCTTTGGATTTTCGGTCAAACATGCTATTATATCACCACTCCACAGTTTTTGACATCTAAGAATAATTGTGCACATAGCTACTACACATGACAATCTCTCAAAGCACCCAGGACTGTCACTGTATGAGTCCTTATATACTCTAGGCAACATATATGTACTTCCATATTTTTAATAAAATTTGGTCAACTGATTCGAATACAAAGTTTAATCTGTTAAACCTGGCAAAAGTTGAATAATTTTGGTTTTAGACTCATACATTTTTATACCATGAACAGTTTTAACAAGTTTTTAAACTTTCTTTGGTATACTTGGTTTCTGACAAAGATTAAGTGTGAACCTAATGGATAGAAAGTTAGTTTTACTTTTAGCATTTTTATGAGCAAAAGGTTTATAAACCACAGATTAGGCAGACAACATTTTACAGTAATGCTACATTCTCTCTATAGAACTTCCTACTCTAGAATTGCTAATAATTTGCAAAGTAGGCATAATCTTATATAACATTCTTGATCTTTATCCTATACCAAACACATCTATATGTAGTTTTTAATCTACTGCCTTAAAAATAGATTCAATGGTTTTTTTTATCTTCTAATAAACTCACTTGCTACTAAAATTGTGATGAAACCAATTAAATTTGAGGTGTGCCACCTAAACTGTTTGATTGATACTTGATATTTATTGATGTGTAAAACAGCAAAACTTTCCTTCATTCATGTTAAACTTATTATTCTACACATAATAAAACAATTAAGTAGAAAAAAAAGCATTATCAAAATTTTGTTAACCTCTTTTACACTTCAAGAGTGCTTCTGTCCATTTGAAACTTCAACTTGCCTGACAATTTAACACATTTTCTCATAATTAATCTTGTTACAAACAGGTCTAGATGACTAAAACTGCTCGGCAGGATATAAATAACCCAACTACAAGGCTTGGTATAGAAGTACAACATCAATGACATTATATGTGCTTTGAATTTAGCAATCATAGCTCAGACAAATTGAGCATTGAGTTATCTGCTCAGCCTCATGTGGTTTTGTACGAGTAGTAGAAGCCTCTCCAATTTTGCTAGACACTTCCATATTCATAAGTTAAATTTTGATTATCTTGTTGCCATGCTCCATTAAGACTTGAATAAAACCAGGTTCTGTACCACCATGTTTCTGTTTAAATGGTAAATATGTTCTTTCTCTGCTACATGAGTGTTGTTCATCTACTTTGGCTTTCAGGATTTGGAAAAAACTCCTAATAACCATTATGTAATACAAACAGGTAAATGAGTTTAATGTTTAATTAAAACTGCTAGCTATGTTAGTAAATATTTACAGAAAGATGGTAAATGTCAAAGTTTATCTACTCTAAGTTATAACGGAGATGGAGTTTAGCTGTAAATTATTTATACTCTGATAATTCATAAAAATATGGTTGCAACAAAAATAACAGTAGTGAAATTTAATAGCAGACACTTTAGCATATAACCTTAGCGTTATAAAACTGCTCCCACTCTATGAGAGATAGAAAATATAAAAAAAACTTCTCTTAAACAGGAAAAAATAAGTTTTAGCTGTAAACTTATTTTCTGATTCTGCTGCATGGAACGACTATTTTTGTTTTCTTGATTGTAAAACTACAAACGAAACAAAAATTAAAGGCCATCAAGCTTTTTAAATTCATGAATAAGTTAAGAGGTTTTTCATCCTTTATTTTGCATTTGTTGCTGGGATACCAACTCACCAAAGCATTGACAGTCTGTGCTTCACCTGAAATCACAATAAATTCTTGTGAGTAGTTTCTAGTTTAATTAACACTAAACTCTGAGAGTCACTGACTTTACATGTTATTAGTGTTATATTAGTTTCTATGATTATTAGTAGCCTATTATTATAATTAGCAACTTTATTATCATGATCCTTGAGTTACAAAAACTCTTCTCATCTCAATATTGTTTCTGTAAATATGGTACTGTGATAAAATTTCGCTATTTCCCATCTAAATGTCCAACTTTATTTTTATTTTTGAGATAATTGTTTACATTTGCGGTTCACTTTTTGTTTGAATTAGTGTATGGGCACTCCATACTTATTTGCTAAAAATCTCGATTTTCACCTTTTACATAACCAATTCAGTTTCAAAGACTTTTCACTTCCTAATATTTCTAAATATTCACTCAAAAAGTGGTTTTAGTTGTCAGTTGAATTTGAAAATAGAACAGAGAAATAGAATAGAAAAGAGAACGGTTGTAACAGAAAGCAGCATATGACAACTGAGTTTTGTGCTTATTGGAAATTTGGATTTCTTAAACTTTACCAATTCGCTGCTAAAAACTTTAAAGTTTTTGGGCTCATAAAATATTTTGTTTAAAAATTTTTTTTGCTCAGTTTTTTGTAACGAAAATCTTTTTTTTGCAAAAAATAATTAAGATAAGTACTAAAAATGTGGTAAAAGCTGATCGGCAAGTCTTTAAAAATTATAACCACAGGTTTTAAAAAAAGGCTAATGCACGTCAAAATATGTTTAAAAAAATAAGATAGATCAGCGCTACAAGCATATAAAAATAATTAGTGATTTCCTTCAGATTATCAAGTAGAAGAGCTTATAATTATTACTCAGACTTATTAATTTGGAACCTGACTATTAGTCAGTCCTTTATAAGGGAATAATAATATTATGATAGACAACAGGCAGTGAATTACATAGTAGTAAAAGTAACTGAGCTAGTGAAACTGTGATTGTGTACAATTCTAAGAAAGCCTAAAATAGTCAGGAAATGGCTCTTACATGGTGAAATGAAAGTATCGATGGGCTCAAATAGAAGTCCATTTCTTGCACCCCATTGTCTAGATGGCTCAAACAACTATGACTAAGTTAGAATTATTACTCAGACTTATTAGTTTGGAACCTTTGTCTTTTGAATTGAATTTTAGAAGTCAAGATGAAAAGCAACTCAAATGCATTTCTCAACTGAAATGATTTTTAATACTAATTAGAAAAATATCCATTCATTAAGTAATGTTTTAACGATATGCTTTTGAGATCTTCTTCTTAGCGCTAAAATTTTTGACTTTCTATTTTACAAGATTGTAGATCTTTTATAATGCAAAAATGCTAGGGAAAAAGTAATATGTTTTATTCTTATCTCCAAAATGCTTAGAGTGCAGATCAGAAGTATTCACATGAAAAACCAGATACAGACATATTGATTTTTTGAGTACTGTGAGTTACCCATTTTACAGGGATAGAAACTTAAGGGAATGTGAAGTTGATCATGATTTGGTCTTTCCAATTTATAAGATTTTAAATTTTTAGTTATGTCAAACACTATAACAAAACTGATATTTTTAATTCTCACCATCTAATAAGGTATAACGTAAGCTGAAAAGATTTGCTTAAAAGATCAGTTACAGATGAATCGATTTTATGAAAATTGTGAGCTATATTCTATACAGGAGTGACACCTTATGCAATAAACGATCTACTTTAAAAACCATTGAAAGAAACATTTTAAAGATCAGGCCAATCGGTGACAGCTTATAACAAGTGCTGCTCTATTGAAGATAAAAATTCTGATATTAAAGGTTTACCTTGATACTTGGAAGCACAGCTATCAATATCAATGTCTTAATCCTTAGTAAATGTAGAAAATCTAATTTATTAAGTTTGTAATCTAGTTTATTAAGTTAGAATTGTTATCTTTAGACCTGAATTTTTGGAACAATGTTAAAAAAATTCTAATGCATTTTCTAACTAAAATGATTTTTAGTACCAACTAAAAAAATATCAAATAATTAATTAATACTTTAATGATATGTTTTTGGGATCTCTTCTTAGCATTAAAATATTTGACTCACCGATTTACAAGGTTTTAGAGCTTCAATAATGTAAAACACTAAGAAAAATAAAAGATCTGCTATTCTCATCACTAAAATAATTATAGTGAAAATGTATAGAAAAATGACTTTTTTGAAAATCCGCTTGCAAACATATTGGCTATCATCAAAAAATTGTGCTGAAAACTGATTATTAGTTTTGTACCAGTAAACATAAGTATTCCAGGCGAGCCAACTAGTCGCAGTTTCCTAACTAGAGATATTACCACCACCTTGGTGCCAGGTTCCATTTAAGTTTGACAAATAGCAGACTTTGTATCAACATGCGCCTGTTGGAGAAAAGCTTTGATAATAATTGCATTAATACATTTAGATATAAAGTTTTATGTTTTAAAAATTTGGTTTTATTTTTGTAAAAATGTACCTGTTATGAGTATATGAGCTGATATCAAAAAGTTCCTTACCACAAGTATAGGCAATATGAGTTGAATATAAGTTTGCGTTATTTTAGGTAATTAATGTAAGTAAATAACTGAATGTTATCAGGCTTTTTTACACGAAACTTATAGCTTAGCATTAAATGCTTATACAATTCTTTTTATGGTTTTAGCTAGAATTTCAACTTTTACAGTTAACAACCAGGTTGATACATTTAGGTATCTCATTTATGTACTTACTGAAAATTGTACCTGAAATAGGTATGACTATTATTATAAAATAATACAAAATTAATATACATGAGTAAAATAAATTAAATAAATGGGAACTCTTTAGACACTTTCACTTGATTAAATACTTTGTATCAACATGCGCCTGTTAGAAACAAAATATGGTAATATTGGTATTGGTACATTTCGATATAAAGTTCCATGTTTTAATAATTCAGTTTTATGTTTGTTAAAATGTACATGTTAAGTTTACATGCTATCTCTTTTATATAAATTTATACTTTAGCTCGAAGTATTTATATTATTCTTTCGTGGTTTTAGCTAGAATTACAACTTTTACAGTTAACAGCCGGCTTGATACATTTAAGTACGTGTTAAATATTTAAGTAAGTGTTTTCTGTAAAACATTCTGCTTCATTTTGTATAGAACTTCATCATTTGCAAAAAAAAACAAATGAAGTTATTAAAATGAGAGAAGCGCGTCTCATAGTCTTTGGCATTGCTTGCATTCTACTGACTTTTCTAAGAAGTCTCACATTTAGCAAATTATATAATCCATATTATCAGGCAAGCAAAGGATAGAAAATTTGTAACCTAAGGTCTTGATATATTTTTAAAAAATTTGGTATTGACTTATATCAGATTATAACTATTTATAACTAATTTATAACTATTATTAATTTATATAACAGATCATTGAAAATGAAACCATATACAGTTTAGCAGTATAATCGAAGTTAGCAAACACAAATATCTGTTTTGTTCTATATAAAATTTAATGACAATGAGTAAACACAGCCATTGATTTTAGTGAGTTTTCACACTACAGTCTATCTGATTCTTTAACTCTACACAACCATTATTTTATGTCACTATTAAATTATTTGCAAGTTAGCATTTCACTACTCCTATGTTTTTAAACTATTTCTCTAAACTCAGTAGCAACAATAGAGCTAAAGAAATCGTATTGATTTGCTGCCTTTGATTACCAACTATTAAACATGATAACGTTAAGATCTGATTATTGTAACAGACAGAATCATACTAATAACTTGTGAAGATTGTTGAGAATTTTTTTTATTCGAGCAATTTTTATTGAACTTAAAAAAAGAAAATATACAGTAACAAAGTTGTACAAAGCTGTACAAAGTAACTTATTGACATCATCAAGTTTACCAAGTTTAAATCATATCACATTACTAGCTGTACTTCCCAGCGTTGGCTGAGTAATAAAAAGTCTTTTCACAAAAAATTGATTTGTATTTAAAATGTAACAATATTTGCCGGTCTAACTTTTAAACTACATATCATGAGGAGAATTTTTTGTGCAAGTCAAATAATTTACAAAAAAATAACGATTATAAAAGGGTTTATATGTAAATGTTAAATCATTGGCTATAACTAAACTAAACTGGTTTTGCTACAATTACAATAAAGGATGAATAGGTAATAATCCAATAGTACAAACTGAGAAAGCAATATAAAAATCCTGAATATGTTGAATTCATAATAACAATTTTTGCATAAAAGTATGTGTTTAAAAAAAGTTGCTGTTTCACCAGAAGTAATTCATCAGAACTTTTATTATGATAATTATACTAGTACCACTCGATACTAGTACAAAATAATGTAAAAATGAGATATCATACAGTTTTTGTCTGACCGAACAGACCGAGAACTTCGAGGCTCTTCCCAAGGAGACAATATAATTGTCCGCGTAAGAAGACTTGGCCTTGACCCCAGATATAGTAATTGAACCATATAAAAAATGTTTTTTAATAGAGGTGTGGTAAACCGTGGGCACAGTGCTAAAATATCAGCAAGTGCATTCCGCTATAAGGTAAATGATAACATCTTAAATCATTACTCTTGTATGGCTCAGTGCATGATAGAGCGCTTGGATTTTTAATTTCTGTTAGCATCCTCTGTGAGTTATCCATCAGAATGCAGAATATCATTTTCAAGAGTTCAATGACTGTAGCTGGACACGCGTGCACTCATATACACATACACACAAACTTTGAAAAATACATATATTGATGGCACAGATTGATGAGATTATTACTTTACTGATGGGTACTGGTTAAGACAATTGCTAGATGGTGATCCTTTGTAAAATAACTTTATTTGAAATGCTGTAAATTAAGATGGCAGCCAATATGTGAAAGTTAAATATAATCAATTATTCATGTGTTTACCCAATGGTTGTGCCAGACATTGAATTTAGTTTAGCTATTGATTGACTTGTTGCTAAGCAACTTAGTGTTAAAATGCTTTATTGTCATAAATTATTCATCAGAATCAATAGATGTATGGAACTTTATCAGTAGGATGTCTGACCTAAGACCTGCTGATATTGTGTTATATGAGTATGTTTTCATAGAGCGTTTTTACGTTACTTTATTTCTGAAGTTACCTCAACATTAATAGCACATGCAATAATTCCTTAACTCTGTCTAAAACAACCATCAATTGAACCCAATTAAGCCAATTTTCAAACATAAAACATAATTGAAAACGTTTCAATTAAATCTATGGAGAATAGTTTATATATATGAATATGTAGATTTACTTAAAAATAATTTGCAAAGCATTTTCATGCATAATGCTTGCTTGTTGTTATTTGCGAGAGAAATATTTTTGTTTGTATTGTAAACTTGCCTTCTTTTGAGATATAGTAATATGGGTAAACATTATCTTATTTGTGTAGATGTACTAGGGTTTAGGCACAAAAATCTTTATAGAAGAAACAAATCAATTAAAGGTCTGTGTTACTTGTATTTGATACTTACACATGTGTAAAGGAACAAAATTATTTTTTAAAGTATGCAAATTCTTATATCAATAATAAGTTCAAAGTTTGCAGCATAGTGGAGAAAAACCTATAAATACAAGTTTGTAGAATGCTTCAACAGTATTTCAAATCTGGTAAAGTTTTGATTTTAGTTCACAATTCAGACAACCATTTCTTTCAAATAATTTTTTGTCTTGATGCCGGTCAGCTCAATGAAACTCTTAGACAGAGACCTGAAAAAAACACACAGCCTGTCACAGGTTAACCAACTAAGGTGACCGAAACAGAGGGGAGGAGCCTATCACCAGAATGTGGTATTGAAGAAGAGATATTTAGGGGACGGATTAGCCCATCTTACAACTTATAATTTCACTTGCGCTATTTTTGTATAATATGTTTTGCTACAAATATTTATCTTCACTGTAACCACTCAATATTGCTGAAGCTGCAAAAGAGTTAGTGTCATTGGCTTAACATCTGGACTCCAGAGTAGTCTCTCACTAGACTCTCTGAAATCCTGGTTTTATTTACAATATGAAATTGTCTAAGGCTAATATATGCAGAACAAAACGAATCAGTTAATAAATTTAGCGTTTTAATATAACAGTGTTGACTTTAAGATAAAATGAACTGAAGATTAAAAAACCACAGCTTGGTTGTAACATGCATGGAGTTATCTGCTCAGTATAGTATCAGTGAAGAAATGGGCACATCCCTTTACACTGACAGCACCAACTTCTTTATCTAAGGGTTACTTACCCATTTGGTTGCACAAATTGATGGAACTTTTGCTATCTTGTTAAAAGCTAAAACAATTGTTAGATGATGCTTAGTAATAAATACACTATTATAATAAATTTTGTGACCTAAAACAATAGAAAAAATGTCACTGTTACACTTATGTGTTTACTTTAAGTTTGTTTCAGATGTTGAATTTAGTTTAGCTCTGAATTTACCCATAAATCATTCAACATAATTGATAGCAATAACTAATCAATAGAATATTGTTTGTTTAAAACCTTGTGATATTTCTCTTACATAAATATTTATTTTACAGAAAATTGTTTAATAACTTAATTTATGCTCCAAATTTTGGAATTTGTAGCAACATCATTGACATACGCTCAATAATCTTTTTCATTCTGCGGAGAAAATTATTTTGGTGGAATTAATTTTTAGAATTAATACACATCAAATAATTTACATATCTTTGTATCTTATAGAATCAAGCAGAGACCCTTAATACAGTCAAATGCATGTTTTTTCATATTCAGTGTAGAGTCTTTGGTACAAAACTTGTCACATCATGTGTGTACTTGCTCACTCTTGCAAATTTTAAGCATTGTATTTCCCTCTTTTTTATAAACCCTATTGGGTTGATTATTACTTTGGCAGGTTTGTTGTTACTTTCACATCTAAGAATAACTGTACGCAAAGCTACAACACATGAAGATCTCTCAAGGCCCCTATGACTGCTACAGTATGAGTCCTTATATACTTTAAGCAACATACTTCCAACATTTTTACAAAATTTGGTGAATTAATTCCAATGCAAAGTTTAATGTATTAAACTTGGCAAAAGTTGAATAATTTCGGTTATGAACCTATACATCATTGTACCATAGACATTCGTACCAATTTCTTACTCTTTTTGAACATATTTGGTTTCTGGCAAACACTAACTTTAAATCCAATTGATAAGTTTGTAAATCATACTTTTAGCCTCTTTATAAACAAGAGGCAAATAAACAACATATTAGGCGGACAAGATTTTACAATAATACTATAAACATTCTCAATAGAACTTTTTATTGTAGAATTTGCTAATGTTTTGCAAAACCGCTATCATCTTGCATAACATTTTTTATTCTTTGTCTTATACCAAACAACAAAGCATTGGTCCGTGTTTTTAATCTACTGGCTTAAATATAGATTCAGTAAATTTTTTTTTCTTCTCGTAAACTCACTTTCAACTAAAATTGGGACGAAAACAATTTAAATCAAACATTCAGTTAAACTGATTGATTTATATTTGATATTTATTGATGTGTAAAACAAGGAAACTCATTTATTCATGTTAATCCTTTTGTTTTGCAGATAAAGCAACAAGCAGAATAAGGCTAAAAAAGTATAACCAAAGTTTTGTAAACCTCTATTACACTGCAAGAGTTTTTCTGTATATTTATAATTGGCTTCTGCATCATCACTTAAGATAATTTTTCATTTTTAATTATAATACACATAGTTCTAGATGATCAAAAAAGATAGACAAAATAGAAATAACCCAAACACTAGGCTTGGTATACAACAGGAATGACTTTGGATGTTCTTTGAATTTAGCAACCATAGTTTAGACATCTCAAGCATGAAGTTACCTGCCCAGCCTCATGTAAGTGGTTTGGTACGAGTAGTAGAAGCCTTTCCAATGTCTTCAGACAATTCCAAGTGCATAAGTTGAGCCTGGACCATCTTGGCGCCATACTCCATTAAGACTTGAATCAAAGCATTGCTGTACCACCATGCTCCTGTATAAATGGTAAATATTTTCCCGCTATTTACTCAAGTGAGTTCAATTACTTTGGCTTTCGGAATTTGAAATAGAGCTCTTAATAAGAATCATGTAATATAAATACGTTAACAAATTTAATGTTTAATAAAACTAATAGCTTTTTTGAAAATATTTACAGAGAGGTTAAAGTTCAAAGGATATCTACTTGTATCATTTGGTACTTTGAGTCTATACATGTATATATTTTATTCTTATTTTCAGTAGTACTATTCTCACATTTTATTTTGTATTTTAATTTTTTCAAAGTTTTGTTGCCAAAATTAAATACTCGATTTTAATCATACTCAATTATATTTTATAGGTGGTGGCTCTCTTTTTACTTTCTACTAACGGTCTCAGTGAGTGGGCTAAAACAGGCCGGTTTTTAGATATTACCTTATAGGAAAAATACGAATTTATATAGAAAAAGAACAACTGAAACTAAGCTATTCAATGGTATTAAGGACATTAAAATTAAACCAACGGCCGCCGTGTTTCAATTGTTTGAAGATCACCATTATAACTCTATATACTAGTAACTAATGGGTAGCCACGTTGTGTACTTGTTACAAGCCAAAGCGCCACCTATATTTCCTGTTTCAGTATTAACTGTATCCTATTTTGAGCATTCTCTTGATTTGCTGTTTTCAGAAATACTGGGTTTTTATTAGTCAATACTGCATCTGTTTTTTTGGTTTCTCATTGGCTATCATTTGATGATGCAGTCCAGCCAATCAGAGTAAAATGAGATGTATATGAGCAGATGCTCTGGTATAATAGAATAAGTGTGAACTTCATATAATTCCCAACTCTTTTCCTACTTAGTAAGGTAGATTGAATTGGCTTTGCACTGCTCTATGTACATGGTCTAGATTTGGACCAAAAATAGACTCAAAATTATTATAGAACTAGGTTAGTAAAAATACTAGCCAGGGTCTAGGCTGTAATCTTGCAGTAGGAATAGCCCGATGAGCAGTGGACGAATTGTCCCCTCATCCCCAACGTTAGTTTTATTGAGCCATGGGTGGGCACGTCCCACTCAATAATTGACAAACCGTAGCTGGAGAGGCCCATTTGCTATAGCACTTAGTGCTAGACCATGGCTGGAGTAGCCCCTCTAGTAACGAGTATAGTGGGCAGAATCTAGCCCCTTGCTTGTAGGCAAAACTCTGGCAAGACTGAATTAGGTCTACCAAGAAACTGTGGTTAAGTAAACAAGAGATAAATTTACAAATTTAGCTATTGACCAAAACTCTGCTTAAATTCCCACATACATGTTCTACATGTTGTGAACAATCCTGTGATCCATAACATACTCTAAGCTATGGTTTAGATGGAGTTTAGCTGTATTTAAACTGTGATGATTTATAAAAGATGGTTCCAGTAAATATAAAAGTAATAAACTATAATGGTAGATAACCTTAGTATTATAAGACTGCTCACATTTTATGTGAGATAAAAACATGAAAATTGGTTTCAACTAGACAAGAAACAATTTAATTAGTTTTAACTGAAAAACTTATTTTTGATTATGTTGTCAAAAACGATTAAGTTTATTTTCCTGTTTGTAAAACTGGAAACAAAAAAAAATTCTAAAGGTACAAATGTTTTTTTTTAAATACATGAATGGGTGATATAGCTTCCAATAATTGCTTTGCACCTAATGCTAAAATACCAACGCATCAAAGAATTGACAGTCTGTGCTTTAGCTGAAATCACCATAAACTCTTGCTAGTAAAATTTCTAGTTTATTAAATCCTAAACTCTGATAGTCAAAAACTTTACCTGTTGTTAGTATTATAATGTTAATATTAATTTGAGGATAGTAGTAATAAGGATATTATTATAATAAATAGTATCCTTATTATCATTATCCTCAAGTTACCAAAAAACTCATCTCATCGCAATAATTTTCTGTAAGTATGATACTGTGAAAATGTTTCCCTATTTCCCATCAGAATGTTCAGTTGTATATTTATTTTGGAAATAGTTCATTGCCTTTGCTGTTTACTTTTTATGGTTTTTTGTGTTTGCAGTCTCGTATGAGCACTCCGCATTTGATAACTCAAAATCTTGATTTTCACCTTTTATGTAAACATGCAGTTTCACAGACATTTTTCCGCCTAATTTTTCTAAATAATTGCTCAACGAGTTTTTTTAGGTTTCAGTTGAATTTGAAAGCAATCAACTATCATTTTAACTCTACATAAACTGTTAATATTGAGACAAAAAAATAACACTTATAGCACTAAAAAGTATATGAAAACTGAGTTTTGTGCTTATTGGAAGTGTTAAACTCTCAAACTTCACAATGTTGTTGCTAAAAATTCCAAAGTTTCTTGTCTCATGAAATATATTTTTTTGAAAAAATTTGTTTACCAGTTCTGTAGCCACAACTTTTTTATGCTCTTTTTTGCAAAAAAAAATGTAAATAAGTTCTAAAAAAATGGTTAAAGTTGGTCAGAAATTGGTTAAAAATTAAACTTTATTTTAAAAAATTTTTTAAATTAAATTTTTGGTCTTATTAAATATATTTTGTTGGGAACAAATTTTTGTCAAGCTGATTTGTAGCGGAAAGTATTTTTATGTTTTTTTCAAAAAATATAAAATTAAGTTCTAAAAAAGTGGTTAAAGATGGTCAAAAATTGTTTAAAAATTCTAAAAATAGAGACATTTAAAAGTAATCAATTATTTCCTTCCTATTATCCAATTACAGAGTTAAAGATTACCACTCAGCTATATTATATTAGAGTCTTTATCTTTAGAATTAATTTTTCGGAACAGTGTTAATAAATGATTCAAATAAATTTCTAAATAAAATCAATTTAATAATATTAATTAAAAAACATCAATTCAATAATTAATGTTCTAACGATATGCTTCAGAATAATCTTTTTAGCATTAAATTGTCGACTGTCCATTTCACAAGATTTTAGATCTTCAATAATAGAAAACACTAAGAAAAACTCGTTTTCATCACCCAAAAAGTTATAGTGCAAGGTGAAATAATTCTTGTAAAAAAACAGCTACAAATTTATTGACTATTATCACAAAATTGTGCGGAAAATTAATTAATAGTTTCATATGAGTAAACATAACTATTCCAGGCGAGCCAATAATGGCGGTACCACCAACTTGGTACTGGACTCCCTTTGAGTCTGACTCATAGCAGGCTTTGCACCAATATGCGTCTGTTGAAGGAAAACTTTGATAATAAATTATTGGTATTGGTACAACTTGATATACAGTTTTGTGTTTTAATAACTCTGTTTTATGTTTGTTGAAATGTACATGTTAAGTGTACATGTCATCGTGCTCCTTTTGTACAACTTTATAATTTAGCATCACATGCTTATAATATTCTTTTCTTGGTGTCAGTTAAAATAACAAAGTTTACAGTTAATAACCAGGTTGATACATTGTAAGTATGTCATTTATGAACTTATTGATAATTATATCTGTAACAGTTATGACTATAATACAAAATAGTACAAAATGTTTAATTTAAACAGATAAAGTTTAAAATCTAATAAAACATCATTATATAAATATTATGATCTTTTGATTGTTTCTGCTTTTTAAAAATCTTTTCAAAAACACAGTAATTTCTTTATCACAACAGAGAAGAGTTTGAGATGTTATAGACATCATATCAGTGTTAATGTCAGGTTTAAAGCTGAAACATGCGAGAACATTTTATCATGGTCCTTATGATGAGCGGGTACGTGTTACAGGGGCGTGTCAATATACATTTGGTCAATTCACCAACAATCAATAACATGAGTAAATTTAAGAACAGACAATGAAATTCCATAAATCCAGTCTATTTGGAGTTGTTAATAAATTTCAGTAAACATTGTGCCCTCTAGACAATTACATGTATGTAAGCAACTTCTGGTTTTATTAGACCTATCTCACTTTCTCAAGTTGTACGCAAAAAGAAGACAGTAAAATGGAACTCATTATTTCAAGCAATTGTATTTAACAATTTTTATATGAAACTAAATTTTTAGTAAATTTTAATTTTCAAAATAATGAATAAATTTTTACCATTTCCAAAATAGTCAACTTGCACAAATATTGACCCTCAAAAGTTGGTTTTAATTGGGTATATTTGAAATTTTTTTGTGTTGTGTTGTACAGGACTGGGCCTGCTCTTATCAAAACAATGAATTATTCAGTTTTCATTTTGGTGATTTTTTAATTGTAACAAAAAAGCAAAAGGTACTTGATATTTTGTTACAAATGTATTCACCAGCATATAGCAACATGTTGTTGCTGTATGCTGGTAAAAATTGGCACACAAAATTAACAACCGGAGTTATGCATTTTGAAAAAAAATTGGAATGCATCTCACATGCATCTAATCTATTTTTATTTATATAACAAATAAGTATTTATCATTTTTAAAATGATCAACCTGCGCCAAATTTGACTTCTAAATGTTGGTGTTCATTTGGGTATCTTTGAAAATTTTATGTTTAGTGTCATACAGGACTGGGTGTGCTCTTATTAAGATTATAAACAGTTTAGTGTTTATTTTGATGATGCTTCAGTTGTAACGAAATAGCAAAACGTTGTTGCTGTATATTGGTAAACATAGACCTAAAATATTATCAGCCAGATCATTGCATTTTTGAATGAAAAAGTCGGAATGCAAATCTTGTGTGATAAAGTTCTGATAGTGCAAGCGTAGCATTATTGCCCAGCATCAACTCACCCAGCTGAATTTAATGTAGATTGGCACCATGCAGCAGTAAGTATCATCGTGTGTTTAAGGCTCAACAACAAGTTTTGAACTCAACATTCAACTTCCAAGGTAATCAACATTTTATAAAGAATGATTATTGTATTTCACCTTGGAAGCTGTGTGCACAATTTCCTGCGTAAGCATCTTGATCATTGTCAAATGTAGAGAATTTATATCCTTGATGCTCAGCAAGAGAATCCTCTGCATCTCCAGTATAGCCTGCTACCTGTGATTAAATCATAACAGATGATTGATTCTTAGCAATCAAAGTTATTTTTTTGAGTTTGGGCTAATAAATATTTCAGTCACACATTTACATTTGTTAAAAAGTTAAGTTTTGTTGGCCATATGCGTTTTCTACTGTTTTTTTGCAATAGACAGTCACATGGTTTTTATGATCCTGTGGAACATCAAAAACCAAAGAGTGGAAAACTTTTTTAGCTGCATCAAAATGAATTCAAAAATATTATTTTTAAGTTTCACTGAGTTGTATGACTGCACATAATGTTTTGAGTGTCATCATAAACTATAGAATTATTCCGTGATCATTGGATTTTGAAAAAGCTAAATTGTTAATAAATCTGCTTCACACAATAATAAAAAAATCACAAAGCTAATGATGATAATAATAAGTTTTGATATTACTTATTACACTTCAAAAACCTGTAAAAGTCTCGTGTGAGGTTTGAAATGAATTTATTATACAATATTGATGACTAACCATCAAAAGATAAGTGAAAGTTGTGTTTCTATTAATACATGTTTTTACCTAATTAAGAGGACAGCACGAGGTGTTTACCTATTTTATTGGTCTACAGGTGTTAGTTGGTGTATAGATGGGCATCACTAGGCAGAATGCCATATTTTAAGGATTGATGAATGAGCTTCAAAATGTATCAGGCTTGTTATTGGTGAAGTTTGTATCAAGGTCTATGATTAACTGAAACTTAAGTGTTTCTATTCTTTCTTCAGAGCATCTCTAGAGCATATGTACCTCCTTGCTGGTTGGTCAACTTTTAAAACAAAACTAATAACACTTTAATCTGATTGGCTGATTCATAAAACCAGAACTACTTTTATTTTGAAAATGCTCTGATCTTCGAATGGATGTTTTGGTGGTAATCCAAATTTGTAATGCATTGTGAAGAAAACAATTCTAAGTAATTAGAAATTCTGCACTCTGTATTACTTTCCAACTCAATAAAATAACTACATGCAAACTTTTAGAATAAAACTATACTTGAATATAATAATACTAGGCGCTAATGAAGATGTAACAAAAGACATGGAATACTCAACATCGAAGAAGGTTATACTTTATATAATATACTTACTATATACTGTACTAATATATTACTATACGCTGTACTATACTATACACAGTATATAGTAATATATCACTATTATAAGTTTACTGATAAATTACTAAATACTGATATGATATATTAATATATACTATACTTATATATTATTATGTACTATACTGATACATTACCACAGATTGTACAGATATATTACTACATGAATCTATTCTACTGATATATTACTATATACTCTACTGGTCTATTGGCATATACCTTTCTCATATGTTACTGTATACTGTAGTGATGTATTACTATATAATTATACTAGCTGCATTACCCGTGTTCGGGAACAGATTTACGTAAAGCAAGTTGTATTGGTAGTTGTCTTTCATACTGTAATACAACTCCAAATATACAGTCTACTGAAATTGTCCTGATCAAAGAATGCATGCACATATATATGTCAATGTTGGAGAGAACAATGGAAATCTGCAATGTGTCTTACAGCTAGATGCGTGTAAAATCTAGTAAATATTCTAGATTCATGTGTCTAGATTCATGCATCCGTTCATACCCGTCTATATTTGCAGTTGACGATCGCGCACTTTTGCCGCTGAGCCCCGCCTCGGCTGACCAGTCTTCACACGCCTCGCAGTTGACAATTGCATTCTTGCACTCACCTCGCAATCAATCGCTTCGCACTCACAATCAATCGCCTTGCAATCAATCGGCCCGCCTCGCAATCAATCGCCTTGCACTCTCCTCGCAATCAATCGCCTTGCACTCGCCTTGCAATCACCTCCTCTCGCAATCAATCGCCTTGCAATCAATCACCTCGTACTTGCAATCAATCACCTCGCACTCGCTTTGCAATTAATCACCTTGCACTCGCAACCAATCATCTCGCAATCATTCGCCTAGCACTCAATCGCCTCGCATTCACCAACTCATTCATCCGGAAAGCCGCGCCTGTAGACTCTTGCTGCACTCGGGGCAAAAAAGGTAACCCGAGCATCCCCGAGTGACGCCACGGTCCCAAGCCTAGCTGTGCTACCCGGCGTTGCCCGGGTAGTAAAAAAAGTCTTTGCACAGAAAATTGATTTGTATTTAACATAATTGTTTATAACAACATTTGCCATTCTAACTTTCAAACTACATATCAGGAAAGAAGAGTTTTGTGTAGTTGAAATAAATTAAGAGAGAAAATAAAACAACTGTAAAGGTTTTCAAACTTTTTCACAAAACTACAACTTTCAAACTTCATATCATGAGGAAAAGGTTTTGTGCAGGGCAACTGATTTAAAAATAAATAAAACAACTAAAGGTTTTCAAACCAATGTAAATTTAAAATTTCATAACTTTCAGCGACCTATATCTTTTGATAACGTATAGTGGAACCTCAGTTCTCGAACATAATCAGTTCTAGAACTTTGAGATCTGAAACAATTTTTCCCATTAAAATAAAATAATGTAAATTTTAATCCGCTTCAAGGCGAGAAAACAACTTCGGTAAAGTATTTTTTCAACATTTTACACCATAAGCTGTACTTGTACCCGGGTAATAAAAAAGTCTTTGCACAGAAAATCTATTTGTATTTTTAACATATATAACAACATTTGCCATTTTAACATTCAAACTACATAGGTAACATGAGAAAACATGATAGGTAACCAACCTATCATGAGAAAAGTGTTTTGTGTAGTTGAAATAATTTGAGAAAATAAAAACAACAGTAAAGTTTTATCAAACTTTGTCAAACAACTGTAACTTTCAAACTCCATATCATGAGGAAAAGGTTTTCTGCAAATCTAATAAATTAAAAAAATGAAACAATTGTAAAAGGGATTAGATGTAAATTTAAAATAATTAGCAAGTTAAATAGCTAAATTAAGTTGGTTTTGCAACAATTACAATAAAAGATAATACGGTAATGATACGATTAATACAAACTGAGAAAACAAAATAAAAATCATGAATTTGTTGAATTAATAATAACAATTCTTGCATAAAAGTGTGTGTATAAAAAAGTTACTGTTCCACCAACAGCTATCCACCAAAACTCTGAATACGACGATACTGCTACAACGATATGTTATGTAAAAGTAAATTATTGTAGTGTCTTTGTCTGATCGAAGGTGAGAGAATATAGATGTTACTCCTACTCGAGATAATACAATTGTCCGGGTGAAAAGTAGTGACCTTAACAGCAATTTAGCAATTGAACCTTAAGAAAAGCCAGAAATAGAGGTTCACAAAAACGGCATCGTGTTTCATAGAATAAATAAAATTTAGTCGCCAAATTCTAATATCGAGAGAGTCTATTGTCGATATCGTTTTGCGGAAAACAAATTAGCCTTAATACGTCGAGGACAAAAAAGCATCGCGTGTCATGTAGCTAAAAGAAAGCCGTAGAGTTGTAATTATTACGTCATTTTGGGGTGAAAACGGCAAACGATGAATAGGTTATGAGGCGCAATAACCGGAGATTCTCGTTAATGCGCTCTAGATACTTAGTAGCGGCTAATAGTCCAAAAAGTACGGTACTCTATAAAGCGGACAGACAGATACACAAATAGATAGACAGACAGATAGACAGACAACGATTGCCGTTTATATAGTAGATATCAACAGGTTGCAGAATGGTAACGTTTGACTATCTGTCATAATTTTAGGTTAGCTCGGTTAGCCAGAATAGGTATCACTATATTTCACACATCTAGAACATCCAGAGTTTGTTTCTCCAATGCCTAAATGCTTCTTAGAATTGAGAACAAATTTCCTTGTCTAATATTGACTCAAAGCAATGTTTACACTTCTAAATTAGTAATTAATAATTTACACCTATTTTATTTCTTTGTGTAATAGTAATTACTTTATTAATAAATAATTACCGTATTTTACAGCAAAGACCGCATCAACTTTCAATTCTTTTGATTGTTCATTGGTTTTTATACTCAACGAAGTTAAATATTTATAGTTATTAAACATAGTCTTTCTTTTTTTCTTTCAATGTTTTATTGATCTATATAGAAGTCAGCTTTACCTTGCATGCATGTTGAATTCTATGAAAGTGATACAGAGTTATTATTGATCAGCTTTTGAAAAGTTTTGCATAAATATGAAAACCATGAAAGACTCATTTCTAAAGTTTCAGGTTATTAAGCATAACTAACTTTTCACTAATCTGAAAAACTTAGTAACTTATCTTTGTGACATCTCACGTAGTTTAATACATCAATTTATATGCAAAATGAAAAGATTTATTTCTATGTTATCCAGCTTTAAAATTATTTTCCAAAATTAACCCTTTCCATACGGAAACTAACGATATAGGTGTAAGGAACTTGTATCACCATATCAAACCGGTGTGAACCTGCTTAGATTCAACTTTTCATATCCCTTTTTCAAATAATTCTATTTATTTTTAAATTTGTATTATAAAAACATAGTAACTACTAGTTTTACTAGAGTAATTACAATAAAATTTGTATCATTATTTTTAAACTATGTTTTTGCTTAGTCCTCACGTAAAAGCTGACCATGTCACTATAAGTTTCTCTTTATTACGGCAAAAAGTTTGTACTTTAAATGGCTACGCACAAAAGTTTGCTTTGCTAAAGAAACTGTTTGAATGCTAATATTGACTAGTTGAGCAGTGTAGACAAAAATTTGACATTAGCAAACACTGTGGAAGATATTGAACCGCTAAAAGAATGAAATAAATTCGACTGAAAGCAACAATCTAGATGCAACTGGCCAAGCAAATGCAGAAATTTTTGTTAAAAAATTGGTAATTTTTGTTTTTGCTAGTTCTATAAATATGATTTGTAAAAATCAATTGCTTTTTGCTAAATATTTGCAATGTTCGATAGATTAATGCTACATAGCTTATATATTTGCAGAATTGCAGCATATTAGTTGATGGTTATTATTAAATTACGGTTATTATATATTATTAAACTTGGCTTCCTATAGATAGATGCTCATTGCAAATTTTCATTCGCCCATAAAAATTTGGTTTCTGTTGCAAACTGTAGCAGACCTATAACTCATTTCAGTTAGCTTTTTTGCAACAATGCTTAATCTATATATTTATTTTTCAAAGTTCATCTTCTGTCTTCCTTTGGTATGTCCAGTTGTAGGTCTTAAATTCTTGAAATAAAAATTCCATGTCTGGATGGATTAGAAATCCCTATGAATGCTTCCGCAAGGGTTATTTATTTGAGCGCCTCACCACTGAGTTACATAACGCATATTGCACAATTATGCTATCATATTCCATATATCATATGCACACTAAAATCATTTTAACACTGCACCCACATATTACGATGTCTCTGGTAAGAAATAATTTAGGAACTAGGTACATGCAACACAATGCCTCTTCATCTTTTTTCCATTAGGGCAAAATTGTTCCCACAATAGCAACAATAATTTATCTTAAACTTAAAGTTTGCCGATTTGTGTACTGATCATATACATTGTTTAAAAATTTATGTTACTGAACCTGCCATGGTGAGTTATCCGTATCTGTTATCTGGTATATCCAGTATCCGCTATAATAATAACGATTCGCAAATGGATAAATGGTAAAACTTTTTTTATTGTTTGAAGTTTACTAGAATATATGCTAAAACTTTCTTCAAGTATGTATTTAGTAAACTAAATTCATTTAAGTTAGATTCAGCGTTTATGTTACACGCCTATCACAAAGGTAAAAACTCTCCGCGTAGTCCATTATAATATTACATTATCTTGCAGATCATAACCACAAAATACATTAAACTCACTGTAGGTACTTATAGTAACTATGGTTAACATACATGAAGTATTTTTGTACTTTTTTCAAGGATGATGATTTTTACCAGGAAGTGATTGCATTAGATAATGACAATGGGTTTCTATACTTTTTCATGTATGTCTATAGCCTCTGTATTTTTGCATGTCAACACTGAAACGAAATGAAATCATAATTTTATAACAAATATTTTTTTTATTTTAACGTAGCAAAATAGGCAATAGTTAGCCATTACTTGTTTATGATTTTACAATTAAAAACCTTAACATTTTTATTTTTTTATAAGTTATTTCAACAAAACACTTCTTTCAAGTTATGACATTTTAAATTTACCATTGTTTGACAACCTTTACAGTTGTTTGATTTATTTTTATATTAGCTTTCCACCACAAAACTTTTTTCATGACATGAAGTTTGAAAGCTAGAATGGCAAATGTTGTTATATGCTAAATACAAATCAATTTTCTGACCAAAAACTCCTTTATTACCCGGGCACCACCAAGTAGCGCAGCAAGTATAGTTATAAAAATATGCCTACCGATTAACAACAGTTAAATAAAAAATTAGATCTCAAACTACATGTATTTGTGGTGCAGTCTATAAAATCTTTATATGTTTATTCTAAGCGATTAATACCAACTTGTAGAGGTATTTTTCAGCTTTTCAATGTTCTCAACTTTGCCATAATTTTTCAGAAATCTCAGGCTAGTTGGAGGTAAGATCTCAGGCTAGTTGGAGGTAAGTCATAGCCACCTTCTTGCAGCCATTTCAATTGATAAAATTACTTACTGACAGACCATGTACGCTGGAAAATTTTTAGCTGGCATCTAGTGCTTTGGAGTGAAAGTGTTAAAAATGAGCCACAGAAAGCGATGTACCTTGAGTCCATTTGCTTATGAATTATGTCACCAGCAGTTTTTTTCTGAGAGTTCAGAAAAAGTTCTTGTTTTTTGTAGCTTTATTAGATAAAAAGCAAAATTCACAATAAGGAAAACAGTCAGTGCATTCAAAACTGCTATTACATAAATATATTTATTTTACTTGCACATATGATGTGCTCCTTATATAAAATTGCTATCGGTATCACTGTGCGTTGTAAAAATTAAAATTAAATACCATGTCGGACCTAACAGCTACCCAAAAAATACATTCCTCACACAAAAATGTGAAGTTTTATGATTATACCCGATAGTCAAAATTTGAAGTTTTTTTACTAAAATGGTTGCCAGTTGCCCTAGCCATTAATTTTTCATCAAAAAACTTAAATGGTCGAAAAGTTTGTTTTAATTGGACAGCATTTTCGAAAGTTACACTCCTGAGTTAATCAACTGATGTATGAATACAGAAAGGACCACAAATTCAATGCTTTGCTTTAGTTGCAAGTTACTGTATAACTCTTGATTTTACGGTAAGGTACAGTTTTGATCTGCTGTTGCTCAATGCTGGACTTTAAATATTTACAATCCAACAAAGTCTGGGCAACAAGAGCCCTTGTATTTGGTTGTGCAAATCATCCAGAGTTCAGAAAATTATACCACAAAAAGCAATGTCAGAAAGATAATTCACTCTTTGATGAATAAAATATTTTACTACCTTTGTGGCTAAAACCCTTGAATTTAAACTAATCTATAATCTACATTACTGAAGAGCAACAAAGTCAGTTGTGTTTTGGTGCAAAAGGCATTCTAAGTTGAGGAAAATGTATAAAAATAACCAAAAAATAGGAAATTTAACTCAGTCTTACGATAGATAACATATTTGACTAGCTACATGTATGTGATTGACAATTGACATAGATTATATATGAATAGCTTATTCAGATTTTGTATGCACATATTAATCAAAGTTAAAACCCAGTTTTGGATAACAATTTTTTATAAAATTATCAAAAAGTAACACAAATTGTACTTACATTCAACATGTAACCAGAATTTCCATCCTCGATGTAGAAGGGTGAGTAATTTGCAGTTTTAAATTCTCCGTCGTGGTCCTTTAAGTATATGCTGAGGTTCTTGTTTAGTCTGGTGAGATGGTAGATATTCTTCACGCCTATAAATATGCTTGTAAAAGTTTATTTTTAAAGAGAAGTGTTATTATTAGGATTTTAGAATATTATGGCATTAGGATCTGCAAATATGAGGATATTATGATATTAGGGTATACGAATATCCAGTTATTAAGCAATTATGATATTAATGATGGGAGTGGGCTAGCAAAACACAACTGTACATAGCTAGCAAACTATTCGACACACAAGATAAGTGACTGAGAGCGTATTTCAACTAATTGAAGTTTTAATTTTTGACAACACTGAGGTTCTTATCGAGTCTGGTAAGACAATGAGTACCCTCCAGACCTATAAAGTTGCATGTGAGAGTCAGCGCTCTATAGCAAAGTGGCATTAGGATATAAGGATGCTAAGATCCTACATATTATTACGAGATTAGATATTACGATACAAGATATTAAGATATTGGAGCACTTTTAAATTAAGATACTAAAATACATAATGCAAAATATTTAGTTACCAAAGTATTATGACACTAGAATATTATGATGTTACAATACTACAATATGAGGGTATTTATAATGCTAGTGTAAAAGAAAGATGCAACAATATATAATTTATAAACTTATTGTAACACACAATGGGTGACTGACAGCTTAACTTGCCGCAAAAGTGTACCTGATCATCTGACATCAATGTGTTTGTTACAAAACACCCACACTCGTGAGCTATGCAGAAATATTGGAAGTCATGCGCCAAAGTTACGACATGCTCAGGTACACTGAACTTTATATGTCGAAATGTCACTCACAAACTGGATGATCACAAACTACCTTGAAGGCAGTCTTACTGGTTTAAATTTGATGCTCTCTAATTTAAAGTAATGCAACCAGGTGGTTCATTCAGAGACTGAAAGTTGAAAACTTGTTCAAAAACGAACCTTCAAATTTCAAACTTTATCAAAAAGAATTTTATCAGAAACTTCTTAACGTTGATCACGTTTTTCAGTTTTAATAGTACAACATATTTGTAATCAAATCACTTTAAACATCAAAAGCACTAAAAATGATAAAAAAAAACTACTGATTCCATCAGAAAAAATCTATTAAAAACTTGGATAAATTTCTCTTTAAAGCCAGACATACCAGTTTTCATAAAAATGTTACAGGTTTGACAATGCATAACTATGTTGCATGAATAATTTTATTACAACGCAATAAAAGTTTATTGAAATATAAATATGTTGCTTAAAAAGACTGACTATTATGAAATATATTATCTCATAAAATTACAACTATATTACTGATGAAGTGAAGTAGTAGTAAAAAGAAGACAACATTTTCTTAGATTTCTAATCTACGCAGTTACCATGATGGCTTGATACAAGCAATTATACTAGTGTTTGCTACATATCTTATAAAGGTTTTAGCTTTGTTTGTAATAGTCAGTCTTGGGAATTCCTTAATCTAAACTAAACACAAGAATATTGATGTTTTTTAAATAATTTATGTTGCTGGTAGAAGCTATATATAAACCATACAAAGAACAACAACCACGTATTTACTTACCGAATTCATCAATATAATTTTAGCTCTGTCAATACGCACTGCAAAGCGACTAAGTGAACCTGTGTAGCATTCATACGATGTCAATGTACTCATTTAGACTGAGCTTAATTTGCAGCCACCAGACTTGCACTTACAAACTTCATATCAACTGAAAACAGTGTCTGTCTAAAATAGCTTACAATAACCTGCTACTATAGGAGTTACAAACTACAACAGTTGGTCTCACCAATCCAGTATTCTCCGTGAGGGTCTCCAAACCCATCAACATAGTCATCCCATCCTCTGTAGAAGTCAACACTACCATCTAATCTTCTCTGTATGAGAGTCCAACCAGACTCATTGTCAAACTGACAGACTGCTCTGATCAGTCTCCAGCTGGGGTCAGGTTGAAGGAAATAAACTGCTCCTGAGTTTCTCTCTCCATTTTCAAATGCACTTTGACAGTCTAAAGTTTATATGATAGGTACTAGTAGTTAGAATACTAAATACTGAATTTTAACTTTTGTGTAAAATGTTTCTATGGAAAAACAACAGACTATTGTGCCATGTTTACAGTTGCATAGAGGATGTATTAGGCTTTTATTTTATTAAAACTATACCTAATTAAACTTTTGTGTTGCGATTGTTCAGCGTAACTCCTTATATTCCAATCATTACTCGATAAGGATACATTGTTAATGTAGATGATAATAAGCAAGCTGTTTAAGTGGCTAATGATATTTTGCAAAGCTGCTGTGAAACCAAGATTAGCCTAAAATTTCAAGTTCAAAAAAGTTTTCGATAAATATTTGCATGAAGAAGGAGTAATGATGACTCAAAAGAACACCAGCTAGTTTTTGGCTAAAATACTAGTGGGAAGTTAAATATTTTTGGTATTTTACTTTGTGTAAACTCATCGACTTCAAAGACTATTGAAAACGTTATCTGCCATAGAATTTGATTAATAAACTTTTAATAAAAATTAGCTAGGTTGTTTACATTGCCTCTTTTTGGTTAAATGGTATAGCGTTCATTATTCAAAACTCATACCAAACACCCAAAAATTTGAATAACTGAACAAGGTTGTTGATTTACCTACCTTGATAGATAGAGATTACATTAGGTGCCAGACATTTTGAATTTTTTCCCATATAACAGCATTCCTAAAAATAAAAGCGGAACTTGTAGCTTCAGTGCAGAGGATTTTATACCAATGCATGGCAAAGTGTGATTTGTTTTTTTGTTTTGCTAATTATCACAGAGCAGACATTGACATATTTTGAAAGATTATTCATTTATCTAACACTGCGTGTTTTCTTACATGTAGTACTGTATTTTTCATTTGTGCTGCTGTGTGTATTATCATACATGCAACACTGCATATTCTCATATGTACAGCACTTTACATTATCAGACCTGTAGCTCTTTATATTCTACAACATGTAACATAGTGTGTTCTCAAGCATGTAACAATTTATATTGTAATAAATGTAGCACTGTATATTCTAACTCACAAACTTTGCATATTGTATCCTATGGGCTATTTATATTCTTTTACATGTAGCATTGTATATTCTAGTATATGTAACACTACATTCTAACACACGAACACTGTATAATCTAATCTGTAATACAGTGAATATTTTCATTCATATATTGATGTATAACACTGCACTGCTGTATCTTGTTATGTATTTAAAACTTTATATTCTCAGGGCACTATATAATACATAATTTAACTCCAACATTTATTATTTCAATTACTTAATGTACCACAGTACCGACATCCATCCACAGGCTTTATTCTCAAGGTAAGTCAGATCAGTTTCTGATACGAATGTCTCCACATCAACGGTTGAGGAAAAGAGTTCACATTGACCAGACTCTCCATTCCTCAGTGCTGACAGACATCTGCTGTCTTCTGTACACAGGTTCGTGCAGTGAGATAGAGAGATACTTTCTGTAAACATAAGCAGATGATACAAAGCAAACCGTCAATACATTAAATATCATATTCTAAAGTATTTTGAATAAGATTTTCCAGATTTTGTGAAAACAGTTTAATTTTATTATGCAGTTGTGAATAAACATATGATACATTTAATAAACTGTAATATACTATAATTAACCTATAATGATGTTGATATTTGAATAATAAAACTACTCATTGTATTTACATGATCTGTCCAAACTGCTCACTTGTAAATAGTGTCAATCAAAACATGAGTAAATAAAATATAGTATTTTTGTTTGATTTCATTTGTTATTTTATTTTGCTCTTACTTTAAATTAATAGTTAACTCTTTATGTGTTTAATTGAGTTATTTATTAACTGTGGTTGTGTTATATCCGTACATATTTATTATGCCTTTTTTAACAAAATTTCAGGCTAGTTTTGCTTGAAAAAGCTTACAATTTTATATTAATAATTCCTAATTAACCTACAAAGAACATGTTCAGGTGTTAAAAAGGAACTTTTGTGTTTACTTGGTATTCATAAACAATAAAGGTTCAAAGGAGATGTCATAAAACCATAATATTTTGTAATAAGAAATTGATTAATAAAAGAAATACCCTACCAAAGCCTGGCGCTAATAATGAACAACATTTTAATTAACTATCATAGTCTAAGAATTGTCTCCTCTGAAGAAGACAAAGGTAAAGAAAAGACATTAGGTAGATGATTGACATTCACATCAAAATTATTACTTTTGAAAGTATCAGAACAGAGAGACATTTTTCACCTTTTTGGATGTATCCCGTATGTTGTGAAGCTGTCGTCTGTACCAAATTCCGCTTTATACTGTATTGAACTCTATTATTTGCTGCCAAAACACCTGAAATTATTAGAATGAAAAAAACAAGTCTTATTGACTTGGCCATTGCTTGCATTCTACTGACTTTTCTAAAAATGTCTCATATTTGGCTAAAGATTAAATCAATACTATCAGGTATGCAAAGGATAGAAAATTTGTAACCTCATATCTTTGATACACTTAGAACAAGCTTTTTGTATCAATTTATAAAAGAGATCAATGCGAGTGAAACTAAACAAGTTTTAGCAGCTAATACTAGTTAGCAAACATAAATACCTGTTCTCTATATAAAATTTAATGAAATTTGGTTAACTTAACAACTTAACAACTTAACGACTGATTGTAGGGTGTTCGAGGACTACAGTCTAACTAATTCTCTAACTCTGCCCAACCATTATCATGAGGCACTAATAAATTTTTTCCTGTTAGCATTGCACCACTCCTTTATTCTGAAACAATATCTCTAAAATCAGTGGCAGCAATGGAGCAAGAGAAATAATATTGATCGTCTGCTTTTGATTGTCAACTACATGTATTAAACAAGATAACTTTAAGATTTGATCAATGTAACATAGAGAACTATATTATATTATAGAGAACAGTTTAGACTATATACTATGATGACACAGGTTGATTGAAGTATTACTCAACAGATAGGTATTTGTTAAGACATTTGTTAGATGATGATCACTTGAAAAAATAGTTTTATTTCAAATGCAGTAACTTAAGATGGCAGCCAAAATGCCAAAGTTCCAGATGATTAACTATTCATGTGTTTACTTACTGGTGGTGCCAGACATTAAATTTAGTTTTGATATTGATTTACTTGTTGCTTAGCAACTTGCTGTAGAAATACTTTATTCTCATAAATCATTCATCAGAATCAATAGATGAAAGAACCTACATCAATATAATATGCCTTCTCTAAAATCTGTTGGTACTGTTTTATATGAGCATGTTTTCATAGAAAGTTCTTACATAATCTGCTCTCAGAAGTCATTCTAATTTTAGTTGCACACAAAATAATTCCTTTAATCCTGTACGAATAACTATCAACTGAACCAATTAAACAACTTTTTCAAACATGCAAACATAATTAAAAACATTTCAATTAATTCTATTGATAATAGTTTAATACAAGTATATGTAGATTTACCTTTAAATAATTTTCAAAGCTTTTTATGCAGATTTCTTGATAATTGTCATTCATAAAGCAATTGTTTTGGAATGTTTTGAAATTTTTATGTTTTCTCTGATATAGCAATTTGTGAAAACATGATTTGTTTTGGATTGATGTACTCGCGTTCAAGGACAAGTATCTTTATGAAAAAAACAACGAATTGTTTCAAGGTGTGAAAAAGGACAGCATTGTTTGTACTTGATATTTATATATTTGTAAAAGAAAAAATTTTCTATTTAATTTTCTAAAACTTGTTATGTTAAGCATAGCTCAAAGTTTGCATCAGTTAAAAAAATAAATATAAGTTTGAATTGTTTAAATTCGTTTAAAATTGATTTTCTGACACAATTCACACAAATTTTATTTTTTTCAAATAATTTTATATTGTGATGCAAGCCAGATAGACTAAGCTGTTAAACACAGGCCTGGAGAAAAGCGCACTTAGCATCACGCATTAACCAACCAATACCGCTAGAGCATAGGGGTGGAGCCTATCAATTATTAAAATTTATTCTTTGTTATGTGAATTTGCAATATTCTCATAAATAGTGATTTGTGTGAACATTATCTTCTTTCTGTAGATGTACTTGCGTTTGGGCACAAATGTTTTTAGAAAAGGAGCAAATTCATTCATTATTTGTCTATAGTGTTATTGGTATTATTATATTAGGAGGCCGGGCTAAACAAGCCTGCGGTTTATTATTTTACTAGCGCTATTCTTGTATGACATATTCTTGCTACAAATATTTTATTTCACTGTAACCACTTGGTTTTAGTGGGCTCAAGTCATAAGACCGTCAGGAATCTTGATTTTGTTTACACAATAAAATAAACTAAAATTATCTTTAAATTTAAATTAACTCTAAATAGTAAAATTATCTAAAGTTAATTACTATGTACAGAACAAAATGAGTCAGTTACTAAACTTAGTACTTTAATACAACAACGATGAGTTTATCATGAACTCAGAATTAAGAATCACAGTTTAGTTGTTACATGCATGGAGTTATCTGCCCAGTATATTATCAGTAGAGAAATGGGCACATTCTTTCACACTGACATCACCAACTTTTTTAAGTTTATCTTAATAATTTGATGTAGCGGATTGATGAAATTTCCATCATCTTGTTGAGTACTTGTTAAGGCTACTGTTACAAAATGCTCACCAATAAATATACTATTATACTAAATTATGTAACTTAAACTAACAGCTAACAAAAATAACAGCTAAAATATTTACGTTCAGTTAATATTTATTTAATTGGTTTCAAATGTTGCAATCAGTTTGACTATGGATTTACTCGTGGAATATTCAACATAATTGATGGCAATAACTAAGCAATAGAGTTGTGTTTGTTTAGATCCTTGTTATATTTATTTTATATAAATGTGTTTCATAAAAAATTGTTCAATACCTTTTTTTACGTTTTGAACTTTTGAACCCATAGCAACATCAATGACATATGCTCAATAATCTCTTTCACTCAGCTTAAGAAATTTTGTTAATCAAATTATTTTAGAAGATTCACTATTCTTCAAAGATCTAACAGTCAATATTTTTGAAAGCCCAAATGGATATCATAAATTTGTGTTGTAAAACCCAGAACTGTCTAGTAGAGAGCCTAATTGTATTTTAGTGTTAGGCAAAACTGTAAAACCTCTTTTCTAATTCATAGCAGGGAGTAACACTCTGACCACCTGACATGAGCTTACTAAAGTTGTATATACAACATATAATAAGGAAACAACACTAATTCATTATATAATAAGCAAATGAAAAATAAGAAGGCATAAGAAATGCACACATATAATTAGTCATCTTACACATAGTCTAATCCCTGTCAGGAAACTTGGTCTTGTAAACTCTTTAAACAAAATGTTTGTTTTATAAGTAAATAACAGTAGTTTTCATACTGCTGCAAACTTTACCTGGTAAACCTACATAAATAAGAATCTTTTAGAAGCAATCAAAGAACCTTACTACATTCAAATGTGTGTTTTTGTCATATTCAGTATAGATTATTAGGTATAGAATTTGTTACATTATGTGTGTGCTTGCAAATTTTTGTAAATTTTAGGTGTCCTATTTTCATCTTTCTTATAAACCCTAGTGAGTTGATTGTTACTTTGATGAGCTGCTGTTACTTTCACACCTAAGAATAGTTGTGCACATAACTCCTACACATATAGACATCTCAAGGCACCTAGGAATGCCACTGTATGAGTCTTTATAAACTCTGGGCAACGTAGTTCCATATTTATGGTATAATTTGGTTAAATGATTTGAACGCAAAATTTGATGTTCCAAACTTACAAAAAGTTACATAGCTTTGGCTGTCAGTCTATACATCATAGTACCATGAACATTCATATTAATTTTTTACACATTTTTTTAATATATTTGTGTTTTTTTGGTCAAAACTACATGTAACTGTAAACTCAAATGATAAATACAAAAAACACACTTTTAGCCTCTTTATGAACAAAATGTAAATAAACAACAAATTAGGCAGACAACACTTTACAATAATACCACTCTACATTCTCAATAGAACTTCCTTCTGTAGATTTTGCTAATAATCTGCAAAACAGGCATCATCTTGTATAATATTTATGATCTCTATATTATACCAAACAACTCTGAAGGTGCTTTTCTTTAATCTATCTGCTTAAAAAAATAGATTCAGTGAATTCTTTTATCTTTTTGTATAAACTCACTTGCTACTAAAACCAGGACGAAAACAATTTAATTTGAGTTATGTAAATTAAACTGCTTATTTGATATTTCATACTTATTGACGTGTAAAACATCAAGACCTTTTTTCATTTATGTTAATGCATTTATTTTACACATAGTAAAACATTCAAAATAGAAAAAGGTTAAGAAATATAACCAGAATTGTTTCAATACATCTCCAAAGTGTTTTTGTCTATTTAAAACTTGCTTTTGCATCACAATTTACACATTTTATCATATTTAATTCCCAAAGAAACATATCTAGATAATAAAAACAGGTGACCAGAATAGAAATGAGCAAGTTACTAGCTTTAGTATAGAAGTACTACACCAATTACTTTAAATGTGCCTTTAATTTAGCAATCACAAGTCAAACATGGAGTTATCTGCCCAATCTCATGTAAATAGTTTTGTACAAGTAGTAGTAGCCTCTCCAATGATTCCAGACAATCCCGAGTCCATAAGTTGAGTTTGGACCATTTTGGTGCCACACTCCATTAAGACTTGAAACAAAACAGCTTCTGTACTACCATGCTCCTGTAATAAATGGTGATTATGTTCTCTCTTTGTTGCTCAAGCGAGTTCAATTACTTTAGCTTTCAGGGTTTAAAATAAACTTTTTAATAACCATCATGTAATACAAATACATAAATGAATTTAATGTTAAATAAAACTACTAGCTTTGTTCCTAAATAATTATAGAAAAATGTTAAATTTCAAAGTTTATTTAAATGTTCAATCAACGAGTTGTTTTAGTAGGCAGTTGAATTTGAAAGCAATCATCAACTAAACTCTATGTTAATTGTTAATATTGAGACAGACAAAAGAACACTAGTAACAATCAACAATATATGACAACTGAGTTTTGCGCTGATTGGAAGTTCTGATATTTCATACTTTAACAATTATTGTTAAAGATTTCCAAGTTGCTGGTCTCGTAAAATATTTTGTTATAAAATAGTTGTTTGTAAGCTTTTTTGCAGTGGAAAGTTTTTTTTTCCAATTTACATTAATCCCTTGAACTCAAACTACCAGCTTTCTGACATTGACACACTCACATCCATTGACTTTCCAGCTTTCCGGGCGTGTCAGAATCTTTATCGGCCCAAAATCCAACATCACACGGCTTTGTTTACAAAAGCCGTTTTTAAGAAACAGCGTTAAACAATCGAATTAGTTTTTGCACAAGATTTTAGACAAGAAATTTCTCTTCTATTTATAACAGTTTTCAAATATCTTTTCCTAGATCCTTCATTTTAATAACAAATTTTACTTGAACAATATTGCGAAGAAATTGATACGACTTGTTTGTTAGTAGATTATAGCTTATTATAATGCAAAGAAAGAATTTTTTACTACTAATTATAATTTTTCGGTATATTTTGAGTCATAAAATGATGATGAACATGTGCTCAATAAAAATGGCGCTATTGTAAATGTTTTGCCAAGTTTTCAAAAATTGTACGAACTTTTATAGTTTTAGCCCGAATAATGGTAAAGTACTATTTTGTTCTGTTTGATGACATTTGCTGTGTGCTGTCCAACTTTTTTTGTGTTCTACCAAATATTATTGTGTTCATATCACATTCAGATCTGTTTAATAAAAGTTTTAAAACTTTGGATTGATTGACAGATTGTTCAAGGCTTCTGACACGCATTGCCAAAAGCGGTTCAAAAGGTTAAGATAAGTACTAGAAGGTGGCTAAAGCTTGTCAGAAATAGTTTAAAAATTAAGATAATCTCTGAAAGCATTAAAACTAATTAATGATTTGTTGCACATTATCAAATAGCAAAATTTATGATCAAAATTGAGGTATTTTACATAGGCATTTTTATCTTTGGATTTGAACTTTCGACCACTTTTAAAAGTAGTTAAAAAACTAACATTTTTATTCTCATCACCAAAATGATTATAGTGCAGGTCAAAAGATTTTTTGTCAAAAACCAATTGAAAACATATTTATTACTATGAGAAAATTGTCCTGAAAATAATAATTATTAGCTTTGTAACAGTAAACATTATTGTTCTAGGCAAGCCAGCTAACTGCAGTTGCCCGCTGAGAGGTATTACTACCACACTAGTACCAGGCCTATTAAAGTTTGACCAATAGCAGGCTTTGTACCAACATAAGCCTGTTAGAGAAAAACTCTGATGATATTGGTATTGGTACATTTCGATATAAAATTTTATGTTTTAATAATTCTGTTTTATCTTTGCTAAATGTACATGTTAGCTGTATATTTTATTATGTTATTTTATGCAAATTTATGATTTTGCATCCAGTGCTTATATCGTTCTTTCATGGTTTCAGTTAGAATTACCTTTGTTTACAGTTAACAACCAGGTTGGTACATTTTTGTACTCACTGAAAATTTTGTCCGCAACAGTTATGAATATAGTTAGGGAATAATAAAAGAATGTTTAATTTTGCAATTGGTAACTCATTAGATATTTCCAATTGGTTAAATACTTTAATCATTAATATAAACAGATAAGTTTTAATATCTAATAAAAGATCTTAACATGAAGATATTACGATCATTTTATTATCTCTGCTCTTTAGATATTAGATTATTCAAACTCTTGAAAATTTTATACTAGATTTTGCTTGACTCCATCACACAAATTACAGTATATTTAATACCTGAGTAAGTGTTTTTTTGTTATAAATGTTTCAAAGTTGAAATTGCAAAAAAATTGAGTAGGCTTTATCAAAGGTTATTAGTGTTTTTTTTTGTGAATTGCAATTGTTGTCGATGTTGGAGATGATCTGATTGGCAGGATGTTTTAAGATTAAAATCTTTAATCCTTCCCACGCAAAATACTCAGAAGAAAGGTACATAAGAATTGATGTTACTAGTTGATATTTTTACTGCAGAGGATATCAGCTACTGCATTCAATTTTCAACCTTGTGAGTCTCTATTTTGTCAACTTCTTTGCAACTATAGACTTCATAAGCATACTTTTGCGTGATCTGAGAGTTGTATCTGCAATCAAGTTTTTTTTAATTTAAGTCTTAAAGCATATTGGCCTTCAAATCACTCAAACATGAACAGCCAGTTTACATGATCAAAAATTTGAATACTTTCTTGTAAAATCTAATAACATTTTGTGCCAGTTCAATTTTAGGCAAATTGTATTAAGAGAACCTCCATTAAATTTTCAGAGCTGTTTCAGTAATGAAATATTAAGTTTTACCATTTGAGAATTTAACAAGGAAAGCTTTTGTGCAAGGACAATGCTTTTTAATTTACTTTTTCGTTATAAAATAAGCTTATTTCATAAAGGAAAAAGTAACGAAAAATAGTTACAGCACCAAAGTGAAATAGTTTTTTTATAAGCTCACTAAGCAAAAAGAGGCATTAAAATATGAAATAAGGTTCACAACTTAGCTGTTTTAATATACCATTCTAAAGTTCTTTGTTTAAATTCGAGCTTACTGAAACCGTACATAAAACACGTCTAGTGTTAAGGCTAAAACGCAACACACTAGGTAATTTTATTATTGGCATCTGGTGGGGGCGGATAAATTGCAAGTGAGTGCCTACACGCCTTTGGGCAACTCGCCAGCAAGCGGTAACATGGGCGCATTTGCAAACCATCAATAAATTTAGTATCTCCTGATTCTTCGGCATTGGTAATCAGTTTAAGTAAACATGGCGCCTGCTAGACAACAACATAAATGGCTTCTGCTTTTGTTGGGCCGATCTTACTTTCAGAAACTATACACTACAAGAAGATATACAAAACAAAACCATTATATTGTTTGAAACGATAATATTTAATGATTTGTTGTAGACATTTGGTTTTATAGCAACTTTTAATTTTTGATACAAGAAATAAATATTTACCAATTTTAAAATGTCAACCTTCTCAACGATTGACACCTAAGTGTTAGTTTTCTACTTAATTTTGGTAACTGTTTTTTATTTGTTTTTCCTAGACTGAGTGCGCTTTTAATAATTTTACAAACATTTCAGTGTTCACTTTGATGACGTTTAAATTGTAAAAAGTATCAAAATTTGGTTGCTGTATGTTGGTAAACATTTACACTAAAAAACAGCCAGAACAATGCTGGGCTGAAAAACAGAAACCATCAGAATGCATCGCAAGTAAGATAAAGTTCTCATTCCCCAAGACTAGCGTTATTGCTTAGCATCAACTCACCCAGCTGAATTAAACATAGAATGGCACCATGCATCACTAATTATCACCTTGTGCGTTTGCACTTTAACAACTATTTTTGAACTTATTGTCTGACCTGCAAGGCAGCCAACATTTTATTAAAAAAATTATAGTATTTTACCTTGGAACTTGAGGGCCCAGTTTTCGGTTTTAACATCTTGATCATTGTCAAATGTAAAGAAGTTATATCCTTGATGCCAGGTAAGCGAATATCCTGCATCTCCTGTGTAGCCTGCTACCTGTAAGTAAACCGTAACAGATAATTGACTATCAGCTATCAAAGTTACTTTTCTTGGATTAGGGCTAATCAATAAATTAGCCACACAATGAGATTGGTTAAAAAGCTAAGTTTGTTCATTCATATGCATTTCTGACTGCTCTTTTTGATTTTGATAGATATTTGCATGTTTATTATGATGTTGCAGAATATGGATATCAAATGAGTAGTGTGCTTTTTTAGCTGCAAAAAAAGAATTGAAAATAGACTTTGTAAGTTTCTCTGAGTTGTATGACTGCACTTAATGCTTTAAGTGTAATCATAAACCATAAAAATAATCTGGGATCATTGGATTTTGAAAAAGCTAAATCATTAATAAATTTGCTTTAGAGTGGGTAAAATCCCAAAGTTAATGATGATAATAATAAGCTTTGATGTTACTTATTACATTTATAAACCTTGTAAGAGTCTAGTGTAAGGGTTTAACTGATTTTATTATACAAAATTGATGTCTAGCCATCTACAAACAAGTGACAGTTGCGTTAATATCAGTATGTGTTTCTACTTGATTAACGGGTCTGCACAAGTTTTTTACCTATTATATTGATGTAAAGGTGCTAGTTGGTGTTTGAATGGGCATCACTAAACAGAATTCCATAGTTTAAGGATTGACCAATCAGTTTCAACTAGTATCAAGCCTATTGTTGGTCAAGTTTGGATCAAGGTTTATAATTAACTAAAACTTTAGCTGTTTTTGTTTCTCTAGAGCATCTTTAAAGTATACTTGCTGCCTTGTTGATTAGTCGACTTTTAGAGACAAACAATAATTACTTTGATTGGATTGGTTTACCCGTAAAACCAAAGCTACTTTCATTTGGGTACTGTTCTGAACCTTGAATGCATTTTTTGGTGGTAAGCCAAGTCTGTATTGCATCAAAGGAGAAAATCATACTCTATATGATATATTGCTATATACTGTACTGATATATTACTATATACTGTATAAATATTATGCGGTATACTGTACTGATATATTACTGTATACTGTACATATGTATTACTGCGTGCATCAGCAGGTTAGGGAATGGTTAGGTTTCACTATTTGTCATAACCTGTAGATTAGCTTAGTTAGCTCAAATAAGTATTGTAAAATCTAACAAATTTAGAGCAAAAACAGTTTGTTTCTTTTCAATGTTCAAATGCTCTATGGAATTGAACAGAAATCTATTCTAATATTGACCCGAAGCAATGTTCACACTTATATATTAATCACTAATGATCTTTGCCTATCTTATTTTCCTATAAAATAAGAATTAGTTTATAAGTAAAGTTTGTTTATATCTCATAGCAAAGCTTTCAATTCTCTTGATTGTTTATAGGTTTTGTACTACACAAAGTTAAATAGTCATAGTTATTAAATATAGTCTTTCATTTTTCCTTTTAGTGTTTTATTGATCTGTATAGAAGTCAGCTTTACTGTGCATACATGTTGAATTCTATGAAAGAGATACAGACTTATTATTGATCGGTATTTAAAACTGTATCACAGAAATATGAAAACCACTGGTGACTTGTTTTTGAAATCTCAGGTTATTAAGCAAAGCCACTTTTTTCACCAATTTAAAAAACTTACTTGGCAACTTATCTTCATAAAAAATCACACATTTCAATATTCATATTTCTATATGCCAACTTATAATCAGAGTAAAAAGATTTATTTTTATGTAAGCCAGTTTTAAAGTTATCATCTATAATTAACCCTCTCCGTATCAAAACTGACGATTTAGGGTTAAGGGACTTGTAACTCCATATCAAACCGCTGTAAATCTGTGTAAATTCAGACATTGCTAGACCTTTTTAAAATGATTCCGTTTATTTATAAATGTGTATCATAAAAACTATTTTTATTTGACTAACTACATGTATAATTGAAATTATACTATTGTTGGAGGCTTTAATATGTGCTTAGCTCTCAAGTGACAGCAGAACAAGTGGTTATAAGTTTATCTTTAGTATCACAAAAATATGTTATTTTAAAACGTACTGCAAAAAAGTTTTGCTGTGCTCAGAAAATTTTTTTGGTGTTAATATTGACTAGTTAAGTATGGTAGACAAACATTTGACCATAGAAGACACTGTGGAAGATATTGAATAACCAGAAAAAAACTGAACTGAGTTTAACTGAAAGCAAGAATCAAAACGTTAACTCACCGAGAAATGCTACAAAGAATTTTATTTAAAAAATATTAATTTTTGCTCAGCCATATTTTATGAATTATCTTTATTTAGGTAACTTATTTTTAACTAAATAATTGAAACGCTTAATAGATTAACACCATTAGCTTACAAATTCACAGCAATGTGGCATATTGGCTGATAATTAGTGTCTAAACTTGCCTTCCGATGTATAGATGCTCATAACCAATATCCTGCTGCGCCTGCAAAATCATTTTTTACGCAAACTGTAACAAGCATATCAAAGGGCGCAATGATATTTTATTCAACATTGTTAAATATAGTTATAAAACAAAATATGCTCACAAATTTAAAACAATTAATAGAAAAATGCAATCTCAAACTATTCGCAGTGCAGTCTGTAAGATCTTTGTAGGTTTATTTCAAGCAATAAATATCAACTTGTAGACGTATTTCTCATTTTCCCAATGTGCTAAATTTTTTCATGTTCATTTAGAGATCTAAGGCTAGTTGGAGGTAAGTTATAGGCACCGTCTTGCAGCCATGTTAAACAATAAGTTTACTTACCGACAGGCTAGGTCCCCTGGACTATTTTCAACCAAAAGCGCTTGGTAGTAAAAGAGTTAAAAATGAGCCACATCAGGCAATGTATTTTATGTCAAATTGTTCATGACATTTTTTACCATGTAATACAGTTTTGTGCAAGTCTAGAAAATATTTTGATTTTTTAGCTTTATTCGTTAAAAAGCTATAATCCTTTTACTATGAAGAAAACAATCATTGCGGTCAAAACTACTATTACATAAATAATTATGTTTATGTTAAATGCGCATGGGATTGACATCTCATGTAGCATTGCTATCTGTATAATTGTGTGTTGTAAAAATTAAAATTGAATAGCCTGTCAGACAAAACAATTACTCAAGAAAACCTTCCCAACACAAAAAATACAAAGTTTTATGATTATACCGGAATGACAAAATATGAAGTTTTTTTTGCCGAAATGGTTGCCGTTTGTTTTAGCAATTTACTTTTTATTAATAACTTGCAGTTTTATTATTGTTTGTTTTAATTTGACTGCGATTTTAAAATTTACACAAGCAAATTAGTCAACTGATGTATGAATACAATAACACCTAAAATTTCATGATTTGCCATAGTCGCATGCTACTGTATAGATCTGAACTTTACAATAAGGTACAAGTACACTTTTGATTTGGTGTTGCTCAAATACTTAATTTGCCATCGATCTGTAGTATTTGGTAGAGAATTTTTCACATTATCCGTGTGCTTGCAAATTTGAGGCGTTGTATTTTCATATTTTGTTATAAACCTTACTGGGTCGATTCTTACTTTGGGAGATTTGTTATTACTTACACATCTAAAAATAATTGTGCACCTAGCTACTACACATGACGGTCTCTCGAGGCTGGCAGCGTATGAGTCTTTATAAACCTTAGGCAAAACACTTCCATTTTTTATATAAATTTTGGTGAACTGATGCGAACGCAAAATTTAATGTATCAAATTTAGCAAAAGTTAAATCATTTTAGTTGACAGTCTATAAATTGTTGTGCCATGGACATTCATATTAAATTTTGACATTTTTTTAATATATTTGGTTTTTGGCAAACACTAACGGTAAACCCAACTAATAAGTACATAAAACACAATTTTAGCCTTTTTATGAACAAAAAGTGAATAAACAAAATATTAGGCAGACAAAATTTCACAATAATACTACTGTACATCCTCAATAGAACTTTCTACAGTAAAATTTGTTAGTATGTTGTAATCATTTTGCATCAACTTGTATAAGATTTGTGATCTCTATTTTGTACCAAACACTTTGAAAGTGCTTGATTTAATCTATTAGCTTAAAATAATACATTCACTGAATTTTATTTTCTTTTATACACTCACTCGCTACTAAATTAGGAGAAAAACAATTTAATTTGAGGCGTGTCAATTAAACTGCTTGAATGAAATTTGATAATTATTGATGTTTAAAGTAACAAAACCTTCATTCATGTTAATCTATTTATTTTACACACAGTACAACATTTAAAGCAGAACCAGGTTAGAAAAAGTATAACCAAAATGCTGTAAGCCTCCAATGCACCTTAAAAGTGTTTTTGGTTCAACACTTAGTTTTGCATCAAAATTTAACACATTTTCTCATAATTTCATCTGATAGAAAAATATCTAAATAATTAAAACAGGTCGCCATAGTAGAAATGAGCACATCACTAGCTTTAGTATAGAAGTACTACAGCAATGACTTTATGTGTGCTTTGAATTTAGCAATCACAGTGTAGACAAAGATTTGACATCAGAAATAGCTGTGAAAAAGAAAACCAGAAAAAGATGAAATGAGTCGAACCAAAAGTAAGAATCAAATTGCAACTGGCCAAAAATGCTGCAAAAGTTTTTGTTTACAAAGCGTTAACTGTTGTGTATCCATGTTTTATGAATATTATTTATATAGGTCACTTGTTTTTAACTAAATATTTGTAGCACTTAGTAGATTACTGCTACCAGCTAATAAATTTGCAGCATTGTAGCATATTGGTTGATGATTATTTTCTTAACTTGCCTTTCAATGAATAGATGATCATAACAAATCTCCTATTGCGTATAAAAAACAGTTTTTGCTGCAAACCGTAACAAACATATCAATGAGTGCAGTGAGTTTCTGTGAAACATTGTTAAATAAAGTTATAAAACATATTATGCTGACAAATTTAGAACAATTAAATGAAAAATGAAATCTCAAACTATTTGCAAAGCAGGCTATAAGATCTTCATAAGTTTATCCCAAACAATAAATATCAACTTACTGACCGGCCATGTAAGCTGAAAAATCATTAGCCAATTGTGCTTCTTAGTTGAAGAGTTAAAAATGAGCCACAGCAGGCAATGTATTTTAAGTCAATTTGCTATGAAGTTGTTGTACCGTGTAATGCAGTTTCTTTCTAATGATTTAGGAAATATTTTTATTTTTTGCAGCTTCATTTGGTGAGAAGCAATAAAAATTTACAATGAAGAAAGCATTCAGTACAGTAAAAACTATTATTACACAATTATATACATTTATGTTACTTTCGCGTGTGATTGGCATCTTATATAGCATTACTATTTGTATAATCGTTTGTTGTAAAAATTAAAATTGAATAGCTTATCGAACCTAACAATTGCTCATGAAAACCTTTCACACACAAAAAACACAAAGCTTTATGATTATAGTAAAATGGTGAAACACAAAGTTTTTTCACCAAAATGGTCACAAGTAGCCTTAGCAGTGAGCTTTTTATTAAAATCTTGCAGTTGTAGTGGAGTTTGTTTCAATTTGACAGCGTTATTTTAAATTTACACACACAGATTTGACAACTGGTGTATGAATACAAAAACATCTAAAATTTCATGCTTTGCTTTAGTTCTATGCTACTGTATAACTCTGGATTTTACCGTAAGGTAAAACTTTGACTTGGTGTTGCTCAGATACTTGACTTTAAACCAATCTGTAATTTGCATTACTGAATGGCAACAAAGTGAGTTGTTTCTAGCTGCGAAAATCATCTAAAGTTAAGGAAAATAAACCACAAAGAAAATGTCGGAAACATAATTCACTCTTATGATAGATGAAATGTTTTACTACTTCTGTAATCAACAATTGACATAGATGATATATGACTAGCTTATGAAAATCTTGTATCCACACATTAATCAAAGTTAGAACCAAGTTTTGGTTAATCATTTTTTCGAGAATTATTGAAAAGTTACACAAATTGTACGTACATTCAACATGTAACCAGAATTGCTATTCTCGATGTAGAAGGAAGGGTAATTTGCAGTTTTATACTCAACATCACGGTCCTCCAAGTAGATGCTGAGGTTCTTGTTCAGTCTGGTAAGATAGTAAATACTCTCCAGACCTATAAATATGCAAATTAGCGTTAGTTTTCTATATGAGAGTATTGATAGGATTTTAGGATATTAGGACATTAAGATATCAGGATGTGAGGATATTACAATATTAGTGTGTAATAATATCTAATTAATAGGATATTATGATATTAATGATAGAAGTGGGCAAGGAAAACACAACAGCGGGGGGTCCTCCCATCTTTTGTGACGATTCTGACGACCCGACGACAGGGATATTTAAAAAGTGACAGACGAGACGACCATTTATCCATGTAGGTGATGAGGTGACGATGATTGTCTAAGTAAGATTACTAAAGGTATGGCTAAATGTAACAAGTTTGTCGTTGGTTCTGAGTTCTGGCCGAAAACACAGAGTTCTTCGGTCAAAAATCACAGAATTATTTGAGCTGTGCATGCGCACTGAACTCGTCAACGAAACGCTTTCAACAGACTAAACAAATTCTTAGCGAGCACGATTCTAGCAGCTTTAGCAATTAGTATAGTCCAAGACACGTATTGCGACACACAATAAAGATACAAAGGCAATTCAACATGGTACACACGATGTAACTGTTTATGTTGGACTATTGTTGGTTAGCGAGCATGAGTCTAACAAATTTTAAAATTTATGTAGTCCGAGAACATAATGCGACACACAACAAAAATATCATGGCAATTCACCATAGTAAATACGATGCAACCGACTTGATTGCGGTGAAAATGGCAACATTTTCTACCACAAAACTTTTGGTGCTAAAAAGGAAATTTTTATTATTAAAAATAAGCAATTTGTAACCAGACTGTCCAAAAGATAAATACACACAACAGTGCAAACTAAGCAGTTGTATCGTGTGTACAATGTTGAATTGCACTCATACTTTTATTGTGTGTCATTATATGTACGTGTCTTGGACTATACTAATTGCAAAAGCTGCTAGAATTGTGCTCGCTAGCACGATTCTAGCACTGTCACTGATTCGGCTGTCACTTTTTGTGGGGTAATCGGCAACGCTCCTAAACATCACTAATAAGTTTGTGAAGGTCGCTCGCTGAGCCATGCTTTTGATTAGCAGGAGGTAAAGCTGAGCAAGCTTCAGGTTTTTCACGCAACCCTGTGCCACCAGAATGGATATTTGTATTAAAATAACAAATGTGAAAAGAGAGGTTGTTTTGCTTACCAACTTAAAAAAGTGACGACAGTGATTTTAAAAGTGACTATTCTGACGACAACTTTTTGTAGTAAGACTCTCACAGCAACTAGTTTGCAGACTAATAGACACACATAAAATGTGACAGACAGCTTACTTTAATTAACAGAAGTTTTAACTTATGACAATGCTAAGGTTTTTATCGTCTCTGGTAAGATAGTAAATACTCTCCAAATCTATAAATTTGCAGGTAAGAATCAGTCTCCTCTAGCAAAGGGGTGTTAGGATATCAGGATGGTAAAATATTAGATTACGATATTAGAGCATTTTGATTTTGACGTATTAAAATATAACATAGAGAATATTTAGATACCAAAAGATTCTGATACTAGAATAATATAATATTAAGTTATTGGAGTTTGAGAATATTAATAATGCTAGTGTGCAAGGAAGACACAGCAATGTATAATTTACAAAATTATTGTAACACTTGACGGGTGACCGACAGCGTAACTTGCCACAAAGTATAACTGATCATCTAACATCAATGAGCTTGTTATAAAACACTTACACTGGTGATCTACACAGAAATATTGTAAGGCGCGTGTCAAGGTAACTATATGCTCAGGTATACTGACCTTTATAAGTCTAAATGTTAAAATGTTATAAGAGAGGATTGTCCATTTTGTCCATTGAATTTAAATCTGGATGTAAATGTACTAGGTGCTGCTAAATATTTTACGACAATCAAATTAAGTAGAAACCTGTAAAAGAAGCATGTAAACAGTGGGCATATGTCAGTACCAAAACAGGTAATATCAGTATATTGAACATTTGATTAGACACTAACCGCTATAATAAGCAAAAACTCAACAAACATTTAAATGAGTTAAGTTTTTTTCTATTAAAGCTATTTTAATGGTATTTCTAGATCATGAGTGACAAACATGGTATAGTGCATTTTAAACAGATTAATACTCATCAAAAATACCATCCCATAAAATGACAAATATATTCCTGATGAAGTGAAATAGTAGTAAACGGAAGTCAGCATACTTTTAGCTTTTTTACTATTGCAGTTACCATGATGGCTTGATATAGGCAAACATACAAGTGTTTGCTAAAGATCTTGCAAACGCCTTAACTTTGTTTGTAAGAGTCAGTCTTTTGACTTCTAAATGTGAAGCAAATAAAATAATATAAATACTCTTAAATAGTTTATATTGTTGTTAGAAGCTATATCTAAGCTATACAAAGAACAGCAACCATGTATCCACTTACCAAAATCATCAATATATTTCTAGCTTCTTCAAATGCCCTGCCAAGAGACTAAGTGAACTTATGTCGTTTTGATGCAATGCCAAGGTACTCATTTAGACGTGTTTATTTGTTGCCATCATATTAGCACTGAAAAAATTCATATCAACTGCATAACAATGTAATTTTACCAATGCCTTATAATAACCAGCTACTATTGGAGATTCCAACTACAACATTTGGTCTTACCAATCCAGTATTCTTCTTGAGGGTCCCCAAATCCATCAGCATAGTCATCCCAACCTCTGTAGAAGTCAACACTACCATCTAATCTTCTCTGTATGACAGTCCAATCAGACTCATTGTCAAACTGACAGACAGCTCTAATCAGTCTCCAGCTTGGGTCAGGTTGAAGGATATAAACTGCTCCTGAGTTTCTCTCTCCATTTTCAAATGCACTTTGACAGTCTGGAGTTTATATGCTAGATAATATTAGTTAAACCACTAAGAGCTAAACTTTAAGTCTTGTGTAAAGATTTTCTATAGAAAAAGAAAAGACTATTATGTCACGCTTGTATAGAGGGTGTATTAGGGTTTCATTTCTTTAGAGCTCTATTTATTTAGATTTTGTGTTGTGACTGTATACTTATGATATTTAAAATGATTATCAGATAAGTATACATTGATAATGTACTTAATAATAAGCAAGCTGTTTAAATAACTCATCAGATTTGTGCAAAGTTACAATGAAACAATGATATGCTTAAAACTTAGTGTTAAAAAGGGTTATTGATAGTTATTTGTATAAAGAAGGAGTAATGATGATTTATATTAACACCAGCTAGTCTTTAGCTGCAGTGCTAGTGCCCAGTTCAATAATTTTTTGCTTTAATTTGTGTAAACTCATTGACTCCAAAACTTGTTGAAAACTCTATCTGCCATAGAAGTTGAACAGAACACTTTTTTAATAGAAGTTACTTAAGTTATTCAAATTACTGCTATTCAGTTTGTTGACATAGCATTAAATATTCCAAACTCGCATCATTTACATAAAAAGTTGACTAACTGCCTTGGGTTGTTGAGTTACCTACCTTGATAGATAGAAGCTACACTAGCTCCTAGACAGTTTGAATTTTCTCCTAAATGAGAGCACTCCTAAAAATAAAAGCTAAATTAGTAGCTTCACTTCAAGGTATCTCATCCCAATGCATGGCAAAGTTTGATTTATTTTTTAGTTTTGCGAAGTATCACTGAGCAGGCATTGACGTATTTTGAAAGACTGCTCACATATTTAACACAGCCTGCTTTCCTACATGTAGTACTAAATATTCACATTCATGTATTAGTGCATATTCTCAAACATGCAGCACTGTATATTCTAAAAAAATTAGTGCTGTTTATTCTAACTCAATCACTGCATATTCTAACCCACAAACTATTTATATTCTAGTACATGTAGCATAGTATATTCTATCACATTTAATACTGTGTACTCTCAATCATGTACCCCTGTATAATCTAATACATATATGTCGCTGTATATTCCCATTCATGAATCAGTACATATTCTGAGACATGAATACGGTATGATCTAGTATGTTAAATAGTGAATATTATCATAGATGTAACAATGTATAACACTGTAGTACTGCATACTGTTATGTATTCAAAGCTCTATATTATCTTGGCACTACACATAATACATAAATTACCGCAAGAATTTCTTATTTCAAATACTTAATGTGCTACTTTACCAAGACCCATCCACAAGCTCTATTCTCAAGGTAAGTTAGATCAGTCTCAGATACGAACGTCTCCACATCAACAGTTGAGGAAAAGAGTTCACATTGACCTGACTCTTCATTTCTCAATGCTGACAAACATCTGCTGTTTTTTACACAGGTTTGTGCAGTGGGAAAGAGAGATACTTTCTGTAAACGTGAGCAAATGATACAAAGCAAACTATCAATAAATAAAATATCATATCATAAAAAATTGTGAAACAGATTTGACAAATTTTGAGAAAACTGTTAATTTTTTTTATGCAAATTTGAGAAAACAATTGATAAGCTGATATTTAATGTTTAAAAAAATAAATTTTGTGTTTATTTTGTAATCACAAAAAAAAATTGAAGTAAGTGTTGTAAAAGCCATAACATTTTGCAACAAGCAATCAATCAATAAAAGGAATTTTTTGCTAAAGCCCGGTGCTAATCAAGAACTAATTTTTGCTAAATCATAATACTTTAGGAGTTGTTTCCCCTAAAAAGAATTAAAAAAAGAAGCTATAACGTAGACAATATACATTTACATTAAAATTAATGTTTTCGAAAATATCGGAACGGAGAGAAATTTTTCACCTCTTTGGATGTACCCTGTATGTTGTGATGCTGTTCTCTGTACAACATTCCGCTTTATGCTGTATTGAACTCCATCATCTGCAGCAAAAACACCTGAAATTATTAGAACGAAAGAAGTGAGTCTCATTAACTGGCCTATTGCTTGCATTCTACCAGAGCTGCTCTCAAATCATGGTTTTTGAGTATTCGAATATTTGAATATTTGAAACAAATCATAATGTACTGATTTGACACAAATAGTGATTTGATTTGATTCGATTTGAAAAGTTTTGGAAGTAACTTGATTTGATTTGAAGTTTCGGGCCGATTTGAAGATTTGATTTGAAAAATAAATCAAATCACATCGCTATCGATAGCTTTTTCTTCTGTAACTAATCGAAACATTTTTACTACGCTTGCGAAGTTAGCCCAAACTTTGGCAAGAAATGCGCACCATCGATACCGAGGCTAAGCAATTGCGTGCGTGTCTCTCTACAGAACAAAGAAAAGGACCGCGTGTCGTGTGTGTAAAAGAAATCAACATGAGCAGCTCTGGTAAGCTGTGGAAAAGGCATGTTTGCAGTTGTGGTGCTGGCATTGAATACTTTGATGTCAATTATTTGATTGCTAGAAATTGGTTGTTACTATCCCACTTTAACCTCACAGTCACTAGTCAAAATAAAAATTACTTGTGCTGTGCCTACGGCATGAATGAATGAATAAAGTTTTATAATATAAAATATTCTATACAATACTATTCCATGCCGTGGACACATTCAATATTCACAGTAATGACAATGTTCATGAATATAAATATGCATTATATTATAATTGGGTAGAATTTAATTAATAAAATAAACTAAAATTTTATTTGTTATATCAAATTTATTAGAATAATATTAAATAAAATTTTTATTTAATTTATTATTTTAAATTATAAATGAATAGCATAACAAAAACATTCTATCCAAGTAAGTATAATAAATGTAATAATTATATATCATACATAGTTTTAACATTACCATTTATCTAGTATACATTATTATTATATAATTAATTACATTATATGTATAATATTATAATTAATAATAATTTATACACAGTCACTTATTTACTAAGTGAAGTAAAATACTTAAAACAGGATTTCGATTAAAAAGGACGAGGTACAGAAAGAGGAAGCCACATGCACTCAGCAAATACAAATATGTGATAATGAAGATATGTTGGCTGATTTTTTGAATAGAGCACCTTTAGCTAGTACAAGTAACCTGGATTCAGTAAATCAGGAAATTGAAAAGTATATGGCGAAAAGCAGATCTTCTTGTAACACTCTAAGCTATTGGCAAGGTGAGACACAGTTACTGAGGCTTAGCAAGCTGGCGCTGAAGGTCCTTTTAGTACCAGCTTCATCAGCTCCCATAGAACGGGTTTTTAGTAAAATAGGCTTCATCATGAGGCCACACAGGAGCTCCTTAACATCTGAAAACTTGTGGAAGCTAGTTTTTCTAAAATGCAACAAGTTTATTTAAGTAAATGTGTTAATATTATGTAACTGTTAATTATAAGCTCAATGCTTAGTTTCGTCTCTTTCAAGTTTAAGCCTCAGTAACTGTGTTTCACTTGCCAATATTTTCAGGTTTTATCTTATATTTGTATCTTACATTTTGTAACTTTAAACAAGTATCTAAAGTTTTTTTTTACATTTGTACGTTCTTGCTTAAAAGCTTCAATAAAAGCAAAGTCACAGTCATGACGATAAACTGTTATATAACCCTCCACTCATTCATTGATGTGTCGAGCCAATGGTATGATGTGCTCTGCAATGATGTTTTAGCATACCTCGTAGAACAAAGAACAAAACCGTATCTAGTGATGAGTTTAGCATACATAATACATATAGTGGTACAGAGATACAGCTATACTATGCCTATCCATAGAACGCAAAACGGGCAGGGCGGGGCAAACCCCTTACCCTTTCTCTCTGGTTCAGGTCCTATGGATAGGAGTACAGGCTACGGCGTTACAGCTATACTGTAGATTGATCATACTATGCAACAATTGAGCGAACAATTTTAAAGAGTATTTCAAATCATTCTCAAATGATTCAGGATTTGAATTTGTTATTGGGCTGAATCGATTTGATTTGTTTTGAATCTGCTGACAAGGGTGGGGATTTGATTTGATTTGTAATTCGCCGGATACGATTTGATTTGAGTCATAAAAAATTCATTTGAAAGCAGCTCTGCATTCTACAGACTTTGCTCGCGTATCTCATACTTAGCAAAACATCAAATCAATATTATCAGGCATGCATAAGATAAAAAATTTCTAACCTCAAATCTTTGATATTTTAGAACAAGCTTTTGGTATCAGCTAATAAGACAGATCAATAAAAATTAGACCAAATAGGTTTGACCGGCAAATGTAAGTATGCAAACACAAATATCTGTTTCATTCTGTATAAAATTGAGTGAAAGTGAGTGAACTCAATCGCTGAATTTAGGGTGTTCTCAGACTACTGTCTAGATCATTCCCTAACTCAGCACAACCCTTATAATAAGCCACTAATATATTTTTTTCTTTTTTAGTATTTCACTACTCTAATATTTTGAAATTATTTTTTCTAAATGTAGTCGCAACAGCAGAGTTAGAGAAATAATCTTTATCTGCTGCTTTTGATTACCTACTACTAAAAATGATAACTTTAAGATTTGATCAAGGTAACTGAGAAAATCATAATGATTGTTTGTAAAAATGGTTGAAAAGATTTTGCCAACTAAGCAATTTGCTTTAAATACAAAAAAATGAAAATGTAGAAAACTACTTGCTAACATCATCAAGTTTATGCTGTTTAGATTATATAACACAATGACACAGATTGATGAGAGTGCTAATCTACTGAAGAGTACTTGATAAAAAAGTTGCTAGATGGTGATCACTTGTAAAAATAACTTTATTTGAAATAACTTAAGATGACGGCCAATATGTGAACGTTAAATATGATTAATTATTTATGTGTCTACTTACGGTTGGTGCTAGACATCAAAATTAGTTTTGCTATTGATGACTTTTCTTTAAGCAACTTTGTATTAAAATATGTTATTATCATAAATTATTCATCATAATCAATAGATGTACAGTATAAAACTTTATCAGTAAAATGTCTTACCTGAGACTTGCTGATATTGTGTTATAAGAGTTTCATAGAGAGTTTTTATAATACCTTATCTCTGAAGTTACCTCAACATTATATCATGTGCAATAATTCCTTTACTATGTTTAAAAATAACAATTAACTGAACCCAATTAAAACAATTTTCAAGCATAAAACATAAATGAAAACGTTTCGATTAATTCTACGTATAATAGTTTATATATAGGAATATGTAGATTTACTTTAAAATAATTTTCAAAGCTTTTTCATACACAATGCTTGCTTATTGTTATTTGTGAGAAAATTGTTTTTGTTTGTATTGTAAACTTGCTGTCTTCTGAGATATAGTGATATGGTTAAACATTATCTTATTTGTGTAGAAGTACTAGCGTTTAGGCACAAAATTCTTTATAAAAGGAACAAATTAATTAAAGGTCTGTCAATAGTATCGTGTTGCTTGTACTTGATACTTATACATGTGTAATAGAACAAAATTCTCATTTAGACATAACTCAATCTTTTCAGCATAGTTGTAAAAAACTATAAATACAAATTTGTAGAATGCTTCAAAGCTGTTTTAAATCTGTTAAAATTTCGATTTTAGGTCACCATTCCCACAACATTCGCGCAACATTTGCAGAACAAAAGTGAATCAGTTAAGAAATTTAGTGTTTAATATAAAACGGTTAATTTAAAATAAAATAAACTTAAATTTACAAACCACAGCTTGGTTGTATCATGCATGGAGTTATCTGCTCAGTATATTATTTGTAAAGAAATGGGCCCATCCTTTTATACTGACAGCAACAACTTTCTTTTCTAAGTTTTGCTTACTCATTTGGTGGCACAGATCGATGAAAATTCTACCATCTTGTGATAACCCGTTGCTAATGTCCTTCTTAGCAATGTTACCCTTAGGGGACTTATTCTGTTTAAGCCAAAGTTTGTAAAACTGTTTTTCTACCACAAGATTTAATACTGCGATAACGAGACAGAGGTCGTATTTAAGAACAGTATATTTAACGATCTATATTACTTAGCGAGAATTTATAATAAAATATGAGCGTAAGAGTATCAGTATGAATGTTTGAACGAAAGACTCCTCACAAACAAGATGGGGTTCCCTTATATAGGAGAGTATGACTTGCATAAAATATGTGTGGCATGAGTCAAACACAAGATACAAAAAGGTTGCAGAATAATATTTACGCAATTAATTTCGTTCCAGGCGCACAGACAAAGATAAGCAAGCGGATGCGGACAGATCATTAGCGTAGTTGGAATGTTTATAGAGGCTGACACAAATGGTGACACAGACAGTCTTGGCAGGAAAAGATGTTGGTCTTGTAGTAATTGTCAAATGTCAAATGATGAAATGTTATAGAAAAGTGTTACGTTCTTATCTTTTGTGTATAGTAAAATAACAACTTAATGAATAAAAGATATGTAGCTCTGACATGAGAGTTGTTCTGACATCGGTATGTAGAAACTGCAGCTAGGCAGAGGCAAGATGAAACTAGGTCATAGTCAAGATACAGGTATCTTACAATCTTATTGAGTGATAAAAATAGTTAGACAATTCTCAGCAATAAATGTACTATTTTATTAAATTCTGTAACCTAAAATAATAGCAAAAATGTCAAAGTGTCATATTTACGTGTTTATTTTGAGTTTGTCTCAGATGTTGAATTTAGTTTAGCTATGAATTTATTCATAAGTTGATCAACAGAATCGATAGCTCAAAATAAGCAATGGAATATTGTTTGTTTAGACCTTTGTGATATGTCTGTTATATAAATATGTGTTTTACAGAAAATTGTTTAATAACTTTATTTATGCTTCAAATTTTGGAGCCCATAGCAATATCTTTGATATGTGCACAGTAAAATCTTTCAATCTGCTTCGAAAATTATTTTGGCAGATTTAATTTCTGATGAACAACTATCTTTGAAAAATCTAACAAGCATATTTTAAAGCCTAAATGGACATGATAAATTATTTTCGTAAAACCTAGAACCGTCAAGTAGAAAGAGTGAATGTTGTTCAATGTTAGACAACACTAAAACTGTACAACCTCTTTATTTTAATTTATAAAAGTAAGAAACACTCTGATCACCTGGCATAAGCTCTTTAAACTTTTTTACAAAGCATATAATAAGGGAAGAATTATATAATAATCAAAAGAAAAATAAAAAAGCATAAGAAATGCACAAAAATAATTAGTCATCCTACACCTATTCTAAACACTTTCATAAAACTTGGTCTTGTAAACTCTTTAAACAAGCATTCATTTCTAAGTAATTACCAGTAGTTCTGATACTGCTGCAAACTTTAACTGAGAAGCTTAGATAGCTTGAAATCTTCTAGAAGCTATCAAAGAACCTTAATACTTTCAAATGCAAGCTTTTGCCATATTCAGTATGGAATATTTAGTATAGAATATGTCACACTATGCGTGTGTTTGCAAATCTTCACTATAATAAAAGCTGTGTCTCAATCCACGCTGAAAGCATCAGGGAAAAATATTTCACTGCACAGAAACAAAACCCACATCTTTGAATTTCCAGTCAAGCATGATATTAAGTCACAGTTTCACCATTTTCTACATCTAAGAATAGTTATGCACGTAGCTACTACACTTGTCGACCGCTCAAGGCACATGGAACTGCCACTGTATGAGTCCTTATAAGGTTTTTGCTTCATACTTCCATATTTCTTGAAAGTTTTGCTGAGCTGTTTCAAATACTGAGCTGTTTCAAATACAAAGTTTAATGTAGGGAACTCAGCAAAAGTTGAATAGCTTTGGCTGCGCATTTATACATTTTTATACCATGGACAGTTTAAACAAACTTTTACACTTTCTTTGATATATTTGGTTTCTGACAAACACTAGCTGTAAACCCAATTGATAAGAAGGGGAACTCTTATTTTTACCATTATAATGAACAAAAGGTTTATGAACAACATATAAGACAGACAATATTTTACCATAATGCTACATTCTCTCTACAGAGCTTCCCACTGTAGAATATTTCTAATATTTAAAAAAAGCAGGCATCATCTTATATAACATTCTTGATCATTGTGTTATACCAAACAACTACATAGGTGCTTGTTTTTTAATCTACTGCCGTAAAAAAAGATTCAGATTGAAAATAATAGATTCAATGAATTTTTTTTTATGAACTCACTTGCCAGTGAAACTTTGATGAAAAAAATTAAACTGGAGGCGTGTCAATTACACTGTTTAATTAATATTTGGTGTCGATTGATGTTTAAAACAACAAAACATTCCTTCGTTTTTGTTAAACTCTTTATTTTACACATAATACAACATTTAAAACAGAAAAATGTTAAAAAAGTATAACCAAAATGTTATAAACCTCACATACTCTTCAAAAGTGTTTTTTTGTCTATTTAAAATTTTCTTTTGCATCACAATTTTACACATTTTGTCTCAATTAATTTTGTTACACGTAGCTCTAGATAATCTAAACCGGTCAACAAAATAGAAATAAGCCAGCTAGTAGCTTTATTATAGAAGTACAACAACAATGACCTTGTATGTTCTTTGAATTTAGCAATCATAGCTCAGACATCCTGAGCATGGAGTTATCTGCCCAGCCTCATGTAAGTGGTTTTGTATGAGTAGTAGAAGCCTCTCCAATATTTCCAGACAATCCCAAGACCATAAGTTGTGTTTTGATCATCTTGGTGCCATACTCCATTAAGACTTGAAGCAAAGCAGTTGTTGAACCACCATGCTCCTGTATAAATGGTAAATATGTTCTCTCTTCTTTACTTAAAGGTTGACTTGCAACAAAATTCAGATTACAGTTATTTGGTATCAAAAGATTCACCATGTCTTACTCTGTTGTGTTGTAGGTGCCAAATATGTGGAAATGTGATTACAAGCTCTTAAAATCTCAAAAACGAAATGCTGCCGTAGATTGGAATCTTTTTTTTCCTCTGACGTAGTCATGAAATTTGGTTATTGTCTTGTCACGGAATGTTCTCACGTGAATTGAAAGGCCAATAAAACGCTCAACATAAAACTTGTCGTAACTCTAGTTTATGACAAACACTTTGGGTTTTACCAAAGACCCCGTATCAAATATAGATGCTCGCTACTTCACAGTTTTGTTTTGACTTGGTCTAATCGTCTAGTTGTAATCTGATCATAATTTCTGCAGCACTTTTTGATTACCACAGGTGATCAACAGGCTCGTCATGATTATCAAACAATGATATGTACTTCTTCAAGCTAAGGCTAAAAAATTTAACAAATTTTTACTGTAAGTTATAAGATATCACTGCCAAAAGTGGCAGCATTACAATGATGATAAAACAGACGCGTAAGAACAATAGACATGGTTTAATTGAATGCGTGGAGTATATTAGTGAAAATACTTTGACGAATAAAGTTGCATGAAAGTGTAAACAAAAACCATCTACCACAGCTACGTCACAATTGAGCCGTTTTGGAAAGAGAATCCAAACTACGGCGGTCTCGTGTGGCTGCGATTAACCATTAGTTTTTAAGCTTTTAAGAGCTTGTAGCACATTTCCACATATTTTGCACCTACAACACAACAGAGTAAGACATGGTGAATCTTTTCATATCACATAACTGTAATGTGAATTTTGTTGCAAGTCAACCTTTAAGTGAGCTCAATTACTTTGGCTTTCAGGATTTGAATTAAAATTTGTAATAACCATTATTCAAAACAAATACATAAATAAATTTAATGTTTAATAAAATTAGGAGCTTTTTTTGTAAATGTTTACAGAAATTTCAAAGTATATCTACTCTGATTTATAACATGGATGGAGTTTAGCTGTATTTACACACGGATTATTCATAAAAGATGGCTGCAACAAAAATAACAGTAGTGAATTTTAATAGAATATAATCTTAGTGTTATAAAACTCCTGAAATTTTATAGGAGATAAAAAATATGGAAGTTTACTTTAGGTAGACAAGAAACAAATTAATTAGTTTTAATTGAAAAACTTATTCTTTGATTCTGCTGCGTGGAGCGATTAATTTTATTTTCCTGATCGTAAAACTACAAAGAAAACAAATGTTAAAGGTACCAAAGCTTTTTTTAAAGTAATGGATGAGCTATAAAGTTCCCAATAAGTATTTGCACCTGTTGCTGGGATACCAACTCATCAAAGAGTTGACAGACTGTGCTTTACGTGAAATCACAATAAACTCTAGCTTGTGAAGTTTCTAGTTTGTTTTACACTAAACTCTGAAAGTCACTAACTTTACCTGTTGTTGGTATTATAATCCTCAATATTATTATTAGCATTAGTATAACTAGTATTCTTATTATATACCTCAAGTTACAAAAACTCTTCTAATTTGCAATAATTTTTTGTAAATATGATACCATGACAAATTTTCACTATTTCCCATCAAAATGTTTGATTCCATTTTAATTTTTGAAATATTTTGTTAAATTTGCTGTTTACCGTTTTTTCTGTCTGCATTCTTTTATTGGCACCCCATATTGTACTGCTAAAAATCTGGATTTATTACTTTTTACATATACATTGCGGTTTCATAGACTTGTTGCTACCTAATATTTCTAAATATTTATTCATCGAGTTGTTTTAGTTGTCAGTTGAATTTGAAAGCAATCAAATAAACTCTGTTTTAATTGGTAATATTGAGACAAACAAAAACACTAGTAACACTGAAAAATGTATGACAGCTGAGTTTTGTACTTGATGAAAATTTTGATTTCTCAAAATTCCCCAATTTGTTGCTAAAAATTTCAAAGGTTTTTGTCTCAAAGTATTTTGTTAAAAAAAATTTTGTTCAGTTATGTTGTAGCGAAAACCTTTTTATTTTTTTTTTCGCAAAAACATAAATACTATAAAGTGGTTAAAACTGGTCAAAAATTATTTAAAAACTAAGGTTAGCGCTAAAAGCATATAAAAGTACTTAATAATTTCTTTCTCACCATCAAATAGCAGAGTTCATGATTAACACTCTGATTTATTAAATTGGAATCTTTATCTTAAGAAATAAACCTTGGAACAATACTAAAAATAGTTCAACTGCATTTTTAAACGTAAATGATTTTTAATACTAGTCAAAAATATTCTAAAAATTTTTTAACGTTATAGCGAATTAAAAATATTAGTATTTTAATTAATATTTTAACGATGTGTTTTGCGATTATCTTGTTAGCATTATAATTTTTGATTGTAAATTTTAAAAGAGCTTAGATTTTCAACAATTTAGGAAAAACTAACATTTTTCTATTCCCATCACCAAAATAATTATAGTGTGTGTCAAAATGATTTGTGCAAAAAATCAATTACAAATTTATTGACTGTTATTGGAAAACTGTGCAAAAAATTAATTATCAGCTATGTATGAGTAAACATAATTGTTCCAGGTGAGCCAGCTAGCTGCAGTTGCCTGATTAGAGGTATTACCACCACTTTGGTGCCAGACTCCATTTAAGTTTTACTCATAACAGGCTTTGTACCACCATGTGGCTGTTGAAGAAAAAGCATTAGCATTGTTACATTTTGACTTACCGTTAGGTGTTTTAATAATTCAGTTTTATGTTTCATGAAATTTGTATGGTAAGTGTGCACGTTATCATGCTTTTTATACAAATCGATAATTTAACAAGAAGTGCTTATATTATTCTTTTCTCGGTTTCAGTTAACGTAACAATATTTACAGTTAACAACCAGGCTAATACATTTAATTATGCTATTAATGTACCTACTAATAATTGCCTCTGCGGCAGCTATGAATATAATTATGGAACAATAGAATAAGGTTTAATTTAGTTCTTGGAAACCTTTTACACACTTTCGCTCAACTTAATACTTAAAACATTTACATAAACAGATGAGTTTTAATACCTAATAAAAGGATCTTTCATGAAGATATTTTGATCATTTGATTATCTCTGCTCTTTAGGTATGAAGTTATTCCAAATATTAAAAAATTATATTAGCTTTTGTCTGAATTTACATGTATCATACACAGTATAATCATTACCTGAAAAAATAGTTTGTTATTATAAACTCTTTTTGGATGAAATTTAACCAAAAATTTTAATAGGTTCTATCACAAACTGTTAGTTTTTTTGTCATTTGAAATAACTGCAAATAAAACAATAATTAATGGTTTCCAATTTTTGAGCTAATTTAATTGCTAGAGTTATTAATGATTGAAATAAATGAAATTTCATCGCGTAAAAATTATCAGAAAAAAGTACATGCAAAATGATCTTCACTAATTGATATTATTATTGTAATTGCTATCAGCTTTTGTGTTCAAGTTGCAACGTCGCATGTTTTTACTTTCTCAGCTTCACTGCAACTATAGACCACGTAATCACACTTTTGTTTGATCCGAGTGTTTCAACTGCAATCAAGTTTTGTCAATTTAATTCTCAAAGCATTCTAGCTTTCAGATTACTTTTAGCATCAACAACAACTGCAAACAGTAAAAATTACAAATACTTTCTGTTAAAACTTATTACAAGTTTGTGTAAGTTTGTATTTAAGCAAAATGCATCAAAACAACATCGATTAATCTTTCAGAGCTGTTATAATAATAAAATTTCAAACTGTGGGGTTTTAAAATTTAACAAGGAAACCTTCCATGCAAAGATTCATTTAATTTATTCCGCCTTTATAAAATAGGCTCATTTTCTAAAGGAAAAGGTCACATAAAATTGTTACAACACCGAATGTGAGGGGGTTTTGTTATAAGCTCACTAAAAAAGAGGTAATAAATTATTGAACGAAGCATAAAAATAAGTCATTTTATTTTACTATTCTGAAAGACTCTTTTAGTTCGAGGTAACTAAAACGTGAAAAAACGCAGCAATTTTTTTAGTAATACAGATAAAATTAAATAAGAGCAGTAACACAAATAAAATGTTTGAATGTTATAGACATCGACTCAGGGTTAATGTCAACTGTAAAGGGTGAAACACACTAACACTAACACAGGCGATTTTATCATAGACACCAAAAGGAGTGCGGAGAGATTGCAGACGTAGGCCTAATGACTCGGGAACTCACCAGCAAGCGATAAGATAGACGCTGGCCAACACCAAAAAAGATTCATATTTTTATTTTACCTGAAGTTTTTAATCAATTTAAGTAAAGATGACATCTTCTAGACAATGACACAAACAGCAAACAACTTTTATATTTTGCTGGGCCTATTTTACTTTCCCAAATTGTACATTGCAAAAAGATAAAAGAAAAACGATTCAATTATTGTAACCAAAATATTAAACATTTTTTTGTAAATAACTCGTTTAAAAAAATTGAATACAATAAATAATGATTTAACATTCTCAAGGGGGTCAACCTGCACAACAATTGACTCCCAAGTGTAGGTTTTCAACTGGGTGTCTTTCTAATTTTTGTTTGTTGTGCCATACAGGGCTAGGCGTGCTGTTATTAAATTTATGAACAATTCAGTGTTCATTTCGATGTTTAATTGTTACAAAATATTAAAATGTTGTTGCTGTGTATTGGTAAGCATTGACCCAAAAACCTAGCAGCCAGAACGTTGCATTTTGGAAAAAAATGAGCCAATTGGAATGCACCTCCTGTGTGAAGTTCTGATTGACTGAGTCTTGCGTGATTGGCCAGTATCCACTCACTTAGATGAATAAAGCGTAGATTTGAACCATGCAGTACGAGGTATACCCTAGCATGTTTGAACTTTAACAAGTTATAAACTCAAATTTTGACCTTCAAGGCAATCATCATATTATGAAAATAACTATTGTATTTTACCTTGGTAGTCATGTGCACAATTTCCTGTGTAAGCATCTTGATCATTGTCAAATGTAGAGAATTCATATCCTTGATGCTCTGTAAGAGAATCTCCTGCATCTCCAGTGTAGCCTGCTACCTGTGAGTAAATCATAACAGATGATTGACTATATCAGCTATCAAAGTTATTATCCTTGAGTTAAAAGGTTAGTTTTGTTAACTATATGCATTTTTTGACTGATTTTTTTTATTGAATAGACATTCGCATGTTTTCTATAATGTTACAGGACATCAAAAACAAATGATGTGGTATGTTTTTTTATTTGTAGAAAAACAAATTTGAAAATAGAATTTGTAAAAGTTTCTCTGAGTTGTAGGACTGCACATAATGCTTTGAGTGTCATGAAAGGTAAGCATGAGGTTATTTCTCTATTTTAGTTAGTTAGTTGGTTAGTCATTTGCTGACCAAATGGGCATCATTAAGAGTATGTCATTTTTCAAGGATTGACCTATCAGCTTCAACTAATATCAGGCTTATTATTGGTCATTTTTATCGAGCTCCGTTACCAACTAAAACTTTAGATTTTCTTTTGTTTCTTCTTAGCGTCTATACAGTCATTCGTCTCTTTGCTGACTGCTCCATTTCTAGAACAAAACTGGTATCTTTTTAATCTGATTGGCTCACCTATGAAACCAAAATTACTTTCATTTTGAAACTGTTCTCATCTTGCATTGGATGTTTTAGTAGCAATCCAAAACTATATTGGTAAAGGAAACAATTTCAAGTCTCTCAAGTATTAAAAGATTTGCAAACTATATCGGTCCCCAAATAAAAGAAATAGCAACATACGAACGAGTAGAATAAAACTATATTTGATTATAGTATTACTATGCGCTAATATAGATAATAACTTGGTTAGCCAGAATGGGTGTCTTAAACTGTAACACATCTACAACAACCAGAGTTTGTCTCTCTCTCTAAATTCTAAAGGCTTCATGGAATTGAGAAAAAATCTCTCAGTCTATTATTGACTCAAAGCACGGTTTACACTAATATATTATTGAGTAACAATTGATGCCTATATTAATTCATTGCATGATAATAATTTCATTCTTGAAGGTAAGAACTCTGCATATACGTAGTACATTGTGATATTTCATTTTTTTGCAGATGATACCCACGAAATGCACTAAAGTTATTGTAGGTAACTATAGTTACTAAAATTAACAACTATTTTTGTTATTGTTTTTTAGCGATGATAATCTTTTGATGATTTTCAACTGATGGTGATCGCATTAGATTATTACTATGGGTTTCTATACCACTCAATACATCTTTGCGATATTTTCACTTTATGATGCCAACACTGAAACAAACTAAAATCATACAATCGTATACCAAGTAATTTTTTATTGTAATCATGGCAAAGCAGATTATACTTAGCAATTACTAATGATTTCACATTTACATTTAAACATCCTAACAGTTTTATTTTTTCTTCTAATTTATTTCAACAAAACACTTATCTCATGATATGAAATTTAAAAGGTGCAGTTGTTTGAAAAGTTTTATACCCTTTAATGCAGTTGTTTTCTTTTTTCTTTTACAATAATTGATTTGAACTGTACAAAAACGCTTGTCTCATGATAAGAGGTTTAAAAGTTAGAATGTTAAATGTTATGTATGTTAAATAAAAATAAATTGTCTGCCCAAAAAATCTTTTATTACCCGAGAATTTTTTTTTAAATGTCAAAAAGTGACACAAATTTTACAGTACTTACATTCAACATGTAACCTGAATTGCCATTTTCTATGTAGAAGGAAAAGTAATTTGCGGTTTTAGACTCTCCATTGTAGTCTTCCAAGTAGATACTGAGGTTCTTGTTCAGCCTGGTAAGATAGTAAATATTTTCCAGACCTATAAATATGTGTGTAATATTTAGTTTTATATAGGAAAGTGATGTAAGGATATTAGGATCTTAGGGCATTAGGATAACAGAGTAAGAGAATATTAAAATATTAAGATGGTAAAATATTAAATTTAAAATATTGGGATATCAACAGATTATGATACTAAAATGTTATCATTTCTGGTCATTAAGATATTACGGTATTATTAATATTAGTGCACCAAAAAAATACTGCACTTCATATATATACAAACTTATTGTAATGCATGATGTGTCATAGAAAGCATAGTTTACCACAATGTGTAGCTTATCACCTGACATCAATGTGTTTGTTATAAAACATCTCCATTAGTGAGTTATACAAAAAAATTTAAGTCAAGTGTCAAGGTAAGTACCGTAAAACCTCTAATTGGACCCGACCTTTATTTGAATGCTATATACATGTATTTATATATATATGAATGCTATGAATATATGAATGCTATATACATATATATATATATATATATGTATATTTTTTTTTATCTGAAGAGTGCAAGCCTACCGCACGAAACTTTAAGTAATAAAATGTTTTAATTAAACTTGTAGTTTTTTTTAGTACACATAGTTTTATATATATATATATATATATATATATATATATATATATATATATATATATATATATACTAGCTGCATTACCCGTCTACAGGAGCAGATTTACGTAAAGCAATAGTTTTATTGAGAGTTGTCTTTCATACCGTAAAACAACTCCAAATATGCAATCTACTGAAATTTTTGTGCTGTTCTGACTGCATACACATATGCAGTTGTACATGTCAATAATGTTGGAGAACCCATTGGAGATATGCAATGTGTTTTACAGCTAGTCTACAATGCATCAGTCTCGAACTACTCAAATCGGCATTGTCCTAATTTTGTACACAGAACTGATAATGAAATTGACATTGCTAGGCAAACTGACGCCGTTCAAACTGGCAGTATGGAAAAGTTTTACATATTTTAAAAAGTTCTAGAAAATATTTTGCTGTTGCACTGCTTAGCTACCGCCAGCTTTTATTGAATTGAGACTTCTGCATGCTTGAAACACTAATCATGACTCACCAGTTCTTCGTCTATAGCCTGTGTTTTGACATGGTATATACAAACTGTGCAGCAGTAATGTGGTTGTTGATAAAATTTATTATCAATAAAATCTACTATATAAACTACATATATGGCCTCTCGCCTTTTCAACGTAAGGCGTTACATCTGGAGCATTTTTGGACATTCGTCCCATAAAAAAAATTCAACCCTATACTGTGTTGCATGACTGTTGTCAAGCGCGAAGTTTTCTGTCCATACACGATGCCTGGTAGCAGCTGCTGTAGTTAGTGCATCTCGCTGTTGTCGCCGTTTCATCCGCTTCGAAAATTCAGCTCGGTGAGCAGCTGTTGTAGCTAGTGCATCATGTTCTTGTCGCCGCTGCATCCGCTCGGAGGTTTCTGCATGTCTGGCCGATGTAGCGGCTGCTCTGAGCCGTTTGAGTTACTGCTGGGGTCGGTCTAGTAGTCTCTGCTCTTCTAGCAGTTGCAGCAGCAGTTCCGTTGTGGGCGTAGCTGCGTTTGCTTTGCAGTTTCTGCTCGTCTTGCTACTGCTTCGCAAATTCGATCTCTCTCTACGGGAATCAATTTGTTTTTGCGTTTGGGCAATAGGCTTTTTGGAAGGCATTGTACTGCTTCAAGCATTTCTAACATTGAATGAGATGGTGTGCTTTTTGTAATATACGCTGCTCGCTTTCTTCTCACCGCTGCCTATCGCCAGGCTCAGAGTGCCCGTGCGAGTTCTGTAGTTTCTGTAGTTCTCGTAGCTGGAAAAAAAAGTAAAAGTAACTCAGCTGCGGAAGGAAATGAACATGTTTATTATCACAAGCAGTGGCAAATCCAACATTTTCAACCCTTACACTGAAGTAGACTCCCTCATGCGTTTTCTATGGTCGACCGCCATAGACACATTTTTGCGACTTTCCCAGCAATTGCTAGTAACTGAATTTTATTATTCGTTGATAATATAACCAACGATTTTTAAAACTTGTATGAAGTGACAGTGTTGTCCAAAGATTTCTCTATAAAATTAGCCTAAAATTTAATTTTAAATCTTTGTTTGAGAATTTCCAACTTAACCACTTCGGGTGCATGCACCGCTATAGCGGCTTCGAGTATATTCTTCTCAAGTTCATTAGCCAGTTTTTAGGCTTTGCGTAGTTGCATTACTCATCCATCTATATTTAGAGCCTGCTTACAGTTACACTCCATCTACAAAGCTAAGCATGACCTTCAGACATGTTCGCAGACATGGACTGGTCAAACAGCTATGGTCAAATGAAAGAATTTCGAGTAATTTGGGTTCAAAATTCAACATCTAGATCAGTTAGTAACAACGCGTAGTAGTTAGTAGTTGATGCTATAGGCCTCCATTCAGCGATAGAAATGGCAGACTTCCAGTAGAGTGGTGACGAAGATAAGTTAACAGCTATGGAAGAGACTGTAGATTGCATTGTATACACAGTGTTTTAATTGTTTGTTATTATATATAGTTTTATACATTTTCATGCTACCCTTATTAGTCAAAAATGTTCGTAAAACACGAATTTTAATAAAACCGCTATTTCATGCTACTTTCAATATTTATTATTTTTAATTTTTGAAATAAAGATAATACGATCAGATACAGAATTTTCTTTGCTTTCCAAAAGTATAGGTGTTCTATGTAAAAATGTGAGTGCTTCTACGGTTAAAATGACTTTTGTTGACCCATGTCATAATCCGTAGAGCATCATGATTTAATTGTACCTGAACGCGAAATTGGATTATGCAATTGTAGCCGAAGTGGTTAAAAACAACCATTTTTGTGTAAGTTTTGAAAAATGCCATCAAGTTAGAAAACAATTACTTATGTTGATGACATAGCTGATTCATATTTTTGTGATTACACATATAATTAAAATAGCAATAGCAATAACATAGTAAATAGCAATAACATACAACAATACTAACCTTTTCGATGTAGAAATTTAGTAGGTAAAACTCAGTAGCAGTACCCATGCAAGTTCTGTAGTAGCTGTAGTACTCGTAGCTGGAAAAGAATAAAAGTAACTCAGAACGAAGTGAACATGTTTACTATCACAAACAGTGGCAAATCCAACGTTTTCAACCCTTTCACTGAAGTAGACTCATTTATGCGTTTTCTATGGTCGACCGCCGTAGACACATTTTGCAATTTTACCAGCAATTGCTAGTAACTGAATTTTATTATTCGTTGATAACATAACCAACGGTCTTTAAGACTTTTATAGTAGTGACAGTGTTGTCCAAAGGTTTCTCTATAAAATTAGCCTAAAATTTAATTTTAAATCTTCGTTCGAGAATTTCTAACTTAAAAACGAAGATTTTTTGTGCGAGTTCATTAAATGCGTCCGAGTTAAAAAACAAATAACTACTTATGTTGATGACACATGACAGATAATTAAAATGCACAAAATATAGATACAACGATTTTTTGTATAGCAGTGCTTGTTAACATGTTGGCAAAATGAAATATATAACCAAAACAAACAGTATAGATGGAGTTTGAAATTGAAAAAATATCGTATACATATTAAGCAATATCGGCAAAATGGCTGGCAGTAGGCCGATAGCTAAATTTGTACACGGACGCAAGTGAAAGGTTTATGTAGTGGAAGTGTGGCAATTCATAGACAATACAACATTGATTAAGAAATACCTACCTTTTTTACGTAGAAATGTAGTGGGTGAGAACTGCGTTTTCCCGTGACCGCAAGAAATCAACGTTCGTGTGACCTTCTCGGTACACGTTGGCAGTAAATATTAATCGCATGTAAATTACTATTCATTAAGTTATTTTATTTAATGATTAGTACATTTGTATAGCTGTATAGGCTGCCGAACTCAGAACGGTGCTTTTTCACGCGGCCGCAATTTAGCTGTCCCGAACGCACCAATGTCATTGGGCGCCGTAAAGAGGCACGTGCTAACCGAAGGTGACGTGATTTTGTGTAAAAACGATGATGATTAGGTTATGTATAATAGAGGCCTGTAGTAACCGGAGATTCCCGTTAACGCGCCCTAGATACCTAGTAGCGGGTAATAGTCCGAAAAGTATGGTACTCTATACCGCGGACACTCAATCACATACACACACACAACGATTGCCGTTTATATAGTAGATATATATATATATATATATATATATATAGTAAAACTTGGATAGCTCGAACACATGGCTAACTCGAATGGATTTGTTTGGTCCGTTCCCACGCAATGATAAATTGCTTCAGATAACTCGATCATAACTTGGTTAACTCGAACAGTTTTTTTGCCCAACTGCTACTGAGATGGTTGTTATCGCTTTAGAATATCCCTTTATTCTAAGCCATAAAAATAAACAACAACTTTTAGTAGTTCTTAAGCGTCATTATTACCACTATCGGCAAAATGTTTTCGTTAACGCCTTTTCTATAGATTTGCAAAAAATCAATTTTTACCAAACATCCGCTTGGGGATAGCCCTTTGCAAGTAAGGAGAAGTGAAGTAACCTTCAGATAAACTTTAAGAAAACTTGGCAAAACTGGTTTTTGTTAAAACGCTCAAAAGATAAATATGTCTTTTTTTCTGAGAGTTTCAACTGCAATCAGGTTTTGCCTATTTTAATCTGAAAACGTCCTTGCAGTCGCATCACCTAAAACAAACAAATGAACCTCAAGCAATAAAAAGAAAATACTTATAATTTCTGATAAAAATTGTTAAAACATTACATGAGAGGTACCTTAATTTGCAACAAGCAAACAATGCTTTTGATTTATATATAGTTTGTATATGTACTGATAAATACAATAATACATGCACTTGTGACAGTGTTCTAATAACTTGAACGCTCTGATACTCGAACACTTTCTTTTGGTCCCGTGAATGTTAAGTTAGCTGAGTTTTACTGTATATACATATAATAAAAATATGTCTTCAAATTTAGAATGAAATAGAAATTAAAATTGCTAACAAATTGCAAGAAAGACACAGGGTATAATGTCATCACAGGTCAATTGCAAGCAATAGATATTAACTGGTAGAGACATTTCGTTTTGGTTTTATTTGGACATTTGATTTTCAATGCACATTTATTAAAAGATCTTTGACAAGTTTAAGGTAAATTAACAGATTTATTGCATTTAAAATGTTTAATATCGGTTTACCGGAAAATTGGGCAATATATGGGCGACATTCGCTTTGCACGTAATGGGGCTAAATTTATTTTTCGAAAATTCTGATTAGTTGAAAAATAGACCGCCAGCCTCTATTTGAATGTTGCCTCCATATGACCATCACTATAGGAAAAAGGTAGAAAAATACAAAGCCATGGCGTTTAATTAGAGGCTTTACGGTATATGCTCAGGTACATTGACCTTCATACGTCTAAATGCTAAATATGTTAATGAATCAACAATTCGTAAATTCTTACTTACATGTAGATATAATTAAATAAATTTTGACATCAGCTGTCAAAGCACACTCAATATCCTATTTGAACAAAAAATTCAGAACATTATTAATACTCAATATGTACAGTTTGCTAATATATGCTAGGTAGTATCACATCAACGAATGTGTCAGCAACTTGTGTAAAAAATATTTTTTAGGTGCTCAAACTTTTCAGAATTGATGTTAACAAATTTAAGCTAATGCAACCAGTCACTGTATTCAAAGACTAAAGGTCACAAAATTACTTAAAGCCTGTCCTTAATTGTTTGACGGAGTAAATTTGTTGCTATTTGTGTACATTGCATTAAAGTTTAACTGTAACTGTTGCGCAAAAGAAAAATTATGATGTTTTTAACACATTTTCTCTTAAGGCAACAACAATAGCTACATACTTGCTAAAATAGTGAACATGTATACATTGCTACATTGTAGATTTACATTGTAACGTGGTATAAAAGTAGGAGCCTGTGAAAGAGGCATGTAAACAGCAGGCATATGTCAATACAAAAACAGGTAAGATCAATATATTGAATAATTATTCACTTTTCACTTTTCTTCTACTCTGCACCTACTCCCCAACAAATACTCACTCTTACCATTATCTTAGAGAAAAAATCTAACAAGCAATTTATTGAGCAACAATTTGTGTAAAATAAATATATATTTATTTTGCAAAAGTTAACCCAAATGTACGATTTGTCAAAAGCAACTAGCAAAACTATTTTCAAATCATGAGCCATTAGTGTTGTAAACTATAATTCAAATATACTGAATGTCATCAAAAATTAGTTTTCACCAAATTGACCTGTTTATTTTCAATAGAGTGAAATAGCAGTAAAAATAAATCAATTTTCTTTAGATTTCTACTCTACACATTTACAATGACGCTTGGTATGTGCCAATTTACTATTGTTTGCTAAAGATCTTGTAAACATCTTACACTATTTTTGTTTGTAATAGTCAGTCTTTTGATTTACTTACTGCTAATCAAATAAAATAGTGTGGATGTTTTTAAATAATTCATGTTGTTGGTGGAAGCTACATCAAAATCATACAAATAACAACAGCCACTTATCCAATAGCTACATTTGCCAACATATTTTTAGATTTGTCACTTTACAATGTACTCTTTTAAATAAAAAAAACTAGTTTACTTAATTAGTTTAACGATATGTAGATGCATGTTATTAAAATCGATTTATGACATCATTTCTAAAATATGAGCAACTAGTGTTGTATACTTTCATTCAAATAGACTGAATCTCAGTAAAATTTCAATATTATTAGACTTATAAATGTATTCCTGATAGAAAGAAATACATGTAGTAGTATTCGGAAATCAAAGTGTCTTTAGATTTCTCACCTACGCAGTTACCATAACGGCTTGATATAAGCAAACATACCATTGTTTGCTAAAGATCTTGTAAACGTCTTAACTTTGTTTGTAATAGTCAGTCCTTTGATTTACTTAAGATAAATTAAATACAAAAGCATTGATGTTATTTAAATAATTGATGTCCTTGGTAGAAGCTGCATCTAAACCATACAAAGAACAACCAAAACCTATCTACTTACCAGATTCATCAATATATTTTTAGCTTTTTCAATATGCACTGCAAAGTGACTAAGTGAACTCAAGTAGTGTTTATGCAATGTCAAGGTACTCGTTTAAACTTAGTTTCATTTGCTGCTAGTAGATTTGCACTGAAAAACTTCATACCAAGCCAATATCAGTCAACAATTGTTTTATAGTATTGATAAAGCTAACTATTAAATAAATAACCAGCTACTATTGGAGGTACTAACTACAATATTTGCTTTTACCAATCCAGTATTCTCCTTGAGGATCTCCAAATCCATCAACATAGTCATCCCAACCTCTGTAAAAGTCAACACTACCATCTAATCTTCTCTGTATGAGAGTCCAACCAGACTCATTGTCAAACTGACAGACAGCTCTAATCAGTCTCCAGCTTGGGTCAGGTTGAAGGATATAAACTGCTCCTGAGTCTCTCTCTCCATTTTCAAATGCACTTTGACAGTCTAGAGTTTATATGGTAGATAATATTAGTTAAACCACTAAGTGCTAAATTTTAACTATTAAGTAGAATGTCTGTATAGAAAAACAAAATACTATTATGTCAGGTTTATACAAAAGATGTGTAAGGCTTTTATATATAAAAAACATATTTAATTAGATTTTGTGTTGCGATTGTTTAGTGTAACTCATAATATTTAAAATGAATATCGTATAAAGATAAGTTCATAATGTAGATGATAGCAAGCAAGTTTTTCAAATAGCTAAAGAGATCTTTGCAAAGTTACCATGGAACAAGGATATATTTAAAACTTCGAGTTAAAAAAGATTTTTGATAGATATTTCTATGAAGTAGGAGTAATGATGATTCAAAAGAGCACCAGCTAATATTTAGCCGCCGGGCTAGTGCCCAGTCAATTAATGTTGTGTTTTAGTTTGTGTAAACTCATTGATTGTAAAACCTGCTGAAAACTTTATCTTCCATAGAAGTTGAAGAGAACACTTTTAATAGTTTTTAGTTAGATTGTTCAACTTGATGCTATTCAGGTAATTGATACAACATAAAATATTCTAAACTCTTATTATACACATAAAAAGTTGACTAACTGACTAAGATTGTCAAGTTACCAACCTTGATAGATAGAACCTACATTAGGTCCTAGACAGCTTAAATCTACTTCCAAATAACAGCATTCCTAAAAATAAACGCCAAGTTTGTAGCTTCACTTCAAAGAATCTTATAAAAATGCATGGCAAAGTCTAATTCACGTTTTTTAGCTTTGCTAAATATCACACAGCAGGCATTGACATATTTTAAAAGATTGTTATATATCTAGTACTCTGTATTTTCTAGAGCTAAACAATGAGCACGTTAATTAAATGATTAACGCGATCAATACAAATACACGATTAACTGAGTTGAGCCAATTAATCTTCAAATAAAATGCAACCGAGGTGATGATCATGATGTGGTTCTTTTGTATTTTTAATATACTGTAAAGGATTTTGCTGGTCTTTACTCAGGCACGATCTAGATAGTAATAAATGATGCATAAATTGTTAAAGAAGTGAGTATGGTTTTGTCGTTTGTTTTATTCCGGAGGAAATTAGTTGTGGAGCTGTGACCTCTGCTCTCCTAGCGACAGCGCTCCCATATACATATAATTTCCCCGGATCGCATAATGAAACCGGGTAGGAAACCATATAAGAAGAAATGATTAATAGAGTCGCTAACACGTTGGCTTAATTACAGCCAAACTAATAAAGTATTAGCAATAAGACACATAATAAAGACAGACCCAATATGCAAAATATATGTAAAAGTAATTATATGCAAGTGTATAAACATCAGAAATAAATTCATGGCCCGGCGTCCGCCAAAATATAACATTAACAAAGCAGGGTACTACCATTTAATTTATGACAAGCAACGCCTTTTTACCAATTAAATACAACCACAATTAATTTGCACTAAACTATGAAAACACTAGGTGAGTCACCAACGTACAACTTGTTTATACAACAAAAAAAGCGCCGTGTCAATCTAGTTGTACGCGGCCATGTTGTTAGTTGTTTGAACATGTTTCTAGGTAACAGCTATAAAATAGCAACTTCAGTATTATTTAATATCTTACAGTCTATTTTTTGTTTATATTTAATAACTTTTTAGGTAAATTATACACCTATTTTAATTTTTCAAAAAAATCACAATCATATTACAGCTTTAGAATAATAGTAACAAAAGATTGACACTTTATTGGAACATGAAAGCAGAAAAATGTCCTCTGTACTAGCTGACGCATTTTCTGACATTTTTGGAAGCATAAACAAGAAAGTGAAGTGCAATATATGCCAGAAAGAATTTGCCTATCACCACAGCACATCATCATTAAGATATCATTTAACGAATTCGAAATTCGAATTCGAAATAGCAAAATTTTATTTTACAAAAAAAAGCTTTACGACTTATATGCAAAGACCTAAACATACCCCATAAAAACCATCACTTACCACTTACCAACTTAATAACAAGCACTACTGGTGTTCTTCCCTTACCTAAGCTATCACATTACTTTACCTGCCTCACTGCTCATTCAATACTCCATGATAACTGCCCTAAATATCTCAGCTATAGCTTTCAAACCGTAAACCATGGTCACAAAACCAGAAACAGATTCAAATTACCTAGTGCCATAAACCACAACAAACTCAACAGTAACCTGCTAAATTCATTTAATAATCTCTGCATTCATTTAAGAACTCTTCCTTTGCAATCTTTTAAAACAAAACTCAAACTACACCTACTATCCTCTGACCAATAATACCATTCACCATATAGCCTTACCTATTTTAATCATTTTATATTACACTTTGTTTTCATAACTAGAAAACTGTTGTCATAGATAAGTATACTATTTTCACTGAGCTATTATTTGTCCACTTATTGTTTAAACAATACTCATATCAATCCTCAAGCTTGCGTTTTACATATTTTATGCATTCAGTTCTAATATTATTATATTAGTTAGACTACTCACTAGTTTTTTAGTTAGACTATAGTTTCTTTGCGGTCCTTTTTATTATTTTGTTGTACACCGCTTTTTAGTTAGTTTACTTGCCATGGTACTATGTGGAAAACATATTGTAAAATATGACTATTGATTACCACAATAAAGATTGCTCATATATAATTCCCATCCTACCGCTCAGAATTTATCACCGGCTGTCGCAGACAATAACTTCTGCTACTGACTACCGCCTTTACTGTCTCCTGTGAGTGGCTATTCTTTAAAGCTGGCAATATTGTATGTAGGAAGAGGGCATCTCTTCATTTGGATACTGTGAACAAACTGTGCTACCTCAACTTTTGGCTGGCTTTATTATAGACTTTCATGGACTGTTGTTATACTCATAATAATTAATACATTGTAACTTGTGTACATTGTACATAACATGTACTTCTGCTAACAATAATTGTTTCAAATATAATTAATTTGTATTTTGCTGTATTATTTGTTTTCGAATATGCAGGTTTGTGCTAGATTAATTCTAAGATTAATCGAAGATTAACTGGTTCAGACCAGTTATTAATCACGATTAATGTTTATAATAGTTGTTCAACTCTAGTATTTTCATATGGATAGTACCGTATACTCTCATTCATGCTACGCTGTGTATCCTTATACACGCAACACTGCATATTCTCATATGTGTAGCACTTTGTGTTTTCATTCATATAACACTGTATACTCTCATACATGTAGCACTACATATTCTGACACATGTGATATGCATTGTCTAGTATATGTAGCACTGTATATTCTAGCACCTGTAATTATGTGTACTCTCAAACATGTACCAATGTATATTCTAATACATGTGGCGCTGCGTATTCTGACATGTGAACACTGTGTAAGCTAGTATGCAAAAGAGTGCATATTTTCATATGTGTAAGAATGTATAACATTGCACCACTGCATCTTTCTATGTATTAAAGCTGTATACTCTTTTGGTACTAGATAATACAAAAATTAATGCAAAACCTTGATTCAAATATTTAATGTTCTACTTTACTGAGACCCATGCACAGGCCTTATTCTCAAGGTAAGTCAGATCGGTCTCTGATACGAATAACTCCACATCAACGGCTGAGAAAAAGAGTTCACATTGACCTGACTTTTCATTTCTCAGTGCTGACAGACATCTGCTGTCTTCTGTACACAGGTTTGTGCAGTGGGAAAAAGACATACTTCCTGTAAACATGGGCAAATGGTGCAAGCAATTTAACAGAACCTAAGATATCCTATCATAAAATATTGTGAAATAGAATTGACAAATATTGAGAAAACAGTTAATATTTTTATGCAAATTTGAGTAAAAAGTTAAGAAGCTAAAATGTTAAGGTCTTAAAAAAGCAACTTTTGTATTCATTTTGTAATCATGAGAATGAAATTTTAAAGTATGTAGGTGTTGTGAAAACCATAATATTTGGTAACAAGAATTCAATCAATAAAACAAATGTTCTGTTAAGGTCTGGCGCTAATCAGGAACTAAATTACCCTAAACCATTATAATAAAAGAGTTTCCTTCTCTGAAAAGAATTAAAAGAGAAGCCATTACATAGACAATATATATTCATATTAAAATAATTATTTTTGAAAGTATCAGAATGGAGAGACATTTCTCACCTTTTTGGATATATCCTGCGTGTTGTGATTCTGTTCTCTGTACAACATTCCGCTTTATGCTGTATTGAACTCCATAATTTGCAGTAAAGACGCCTAAAATTATTAAAATGAAAGAAGTGAGTCTTATTAACTTGCCCATTGCTTTCATTCTACTGACTTTGCTTAAAGGTATCATATTCAGCAAAAAATATAATCAATATTATCAGGCACGCAAAAATAAAAACTTAGTAACTGCAGATCTTTGATATATTTAAAAGAAGTTTTTGGTATTGATTTATAAAACAGGTGAATAAAAAAAAACCAAATGGGATTGAGCAGTAAACATAAGTTAGAAAACACAATTATTTGTTTACTTCTATTGATTATAAATTGGTGAACTTGACCGCTGATATCAGAGTGTTCTCAGACTACTGTATAGCTCATTCACTAACTCAGCACAACCATTACTATAAGCCATCAATTTTTTTTTCATGTTAGCATTGCAGTACTCTTATATTTTGATACTATTTTTTTCAACTCAGTAGCAACAATAGAGCTAAAGAAATAATATTGATCTGCTGCTTTAAATTACTAACTATTGAACATGATAACTTTAAGATTTGATCAATGTAACAGAGAGAATCATACTAACTGTTTGAGAAGATTGTTGAGAAACTTTTGTTAACTAGGCAATTTTTTAATTAGCGAAAAAGGAAAATATACAAAGTATCTTGCTAACATCATCAAGTTTATCTATTTCACATTATATATGTACATGTATAACATGATGAGTCAATTTGATGAGAGTATTACTCTACTAATGATTGCTTGTTAAAACAATTGCTAGATGATGATCATTTGTAAAAAATAACTTTATTTTACATGCTGTAACTTAAGATTGCAGCCGAAATATGAAAGTCAAATATGATCAATTATTCATGTGTTTACCTAATGTTGATGCCAGACATTAAACATAGTTTTGATATTGATTTACTTGTTGCTAAGCAACTTGTTGTAGAAATACTTTATTCTCATAAATTATTCATTAGAATCAATAGATCTATGAAACTCTATCAGTAGAATGTCTTACCTGAGACCTGCTGATATTGTTTTATATGGGTATTCTTTCATAGAGCTTTTATATAACCTTATCTTTGAATTGGCTAGAAAATTAAAAACGTCGGCAATAATCATTTTTCTCTGTTTAAAAATATGCACCAAGTGAACCTACTTAAAAAAGTTTCAAGCAAACAAGTATAATTGAAAACCATTTCAAATACTTCAACGGAAAACAGTTTAAATACAGGTGTATGTAGATTAACTTTGAAATGATTTGCAAGGCTTTTTCATATAGAACACTGGATCATTTTCATTTTTTTAAACACTTTTGATTGTTTTGTACATAAATTTGCTGTTTTCTGAGTAATAGTGTGAGCTTCCAGAAATTGGTGTAAACATTATTTTCTATTTGTAGATGTAGTTAAATTTAGGTGCAAAAACTTACACAAAAAAAACAAATCAATCCAAGGTGTGTCAATAGTTAAGTTTTGCGTCTGTTTAGTATTTATTTATATATAATGAAGCAAAATTCTTATTTAAGTATGCCGTTTATATTGCACACCATTCAAACTTTATTGCATAGAGATGGAAAAACTACAAATACAAGTTTGTTGAACGCTTCAACAGTGTTTTGAATTTATTCAAATCTTGGCTTCATTTTACATTTCAGACAATTTTCTATCGAATAACTTTACATAAGCCATCGAGAATGAGCTCTTTCACACCAGTTTAATAAACTACACATAACATCACGGATTAACCAACCAAGATGACCGGAGCATAGGGGTGGAGCCTATCACAAGAAAGCCGCATCAAAGGAGAGGTATTCTATTAAGTGAACGGACTAACCCAGCCTGCGGCTTATGATTTTACTAGCGCTTTTCTTGAATAATATATTCCTGCTATAAATATTTTACTTCACTGTAACCAGTCGATATTGATGAAGCTTCACAAAAGTTGGTTTCATCGGTGAAGCATTTGGACTCCATCAAAGTCTGGTCACAAAACCGTCTGGAATTTTGGTTTCCTTTACACTATAAAATTGTTTAAAATTAATTGCTATGCACAGAAAAAAATAAAACGGTTAATAAATTTAGTACTTTAATATACCAACAATGACTTTAAAATAAAATGAATTTAAAATTAAAAACCACAGCTTGGTAGTATCTCACATAGAGTTATCTGCCCGGTATACTATTAGTAAAGAAGTGGGCACATCCCTTTATGCTGACATCACCAACCTACTTTCCAAAGTGTTAATTGTTTCTTAGCACAGATTGATAAAAGCTAAACCATGTTGTTAAAAGTTAAAGAGTTTGTTAGATGCTGTTCAGCAATAAATATACTACTATGTTTAATTCTGTTACTTAAAATAACAGCTAAAATCTTAAAGTCTCATTTTTGAATGTTTATTTTAAGTTTTTTTCACATGTTGAATTTGGTTTAGCTATGAATTTACTCATAAATTATTCAACAGAATTGAAAGCAATAACTAAGCAATAGAGTATTGTTTTTTAAACCTTTGAAAATTTATGTTATATAAATATGTGTTCTACAGAAAGTTGTTCAATAACCTGGTTTATGCTCAAGAAATTTGAAACTGTAGTAACATCATTTACATACGCACAATAATCTTTTCCCTCTGCTTAGAAAATTAATTTGCCGGAATTAATTTTTGAAAAATCGCTTTTCTTCAAGAATCTCACAGTCAATATTTTTAAAGCTTAAACTGATATCATAAAATATTGTTGTGAAACTCAGTAGAAAAAAGTGGAATTATCAAGTAGAAAATGTCATACTTTAGTGTTACACGACGCTGAAACCGTACAGCTTCTTTATATTAATTTATTAGCGAGAGTGACACTCCGGCCACCTTAGATAAGCTCTGTTATAAACTTTTCTACACAGTACATAATAGGGAAAATGCAAATATTTTATATAATAATCAAAATAAGAGTAAAAAAGCATAAGAAAAGCACAAATAGAATCAATCACTTTACACAGAGTTTAAACGCTGCCATAAAACTTGCTCTTGTAAAACCTTTAGACGAAGTTTATATTTATCAAGTGAATAACAGTAGTTCTGATACCGCACCAAACTTTGGCTGAAAAATTTACATAGCTTTGAATCTACCAGAAGCAATCAGAGAATAAAAATACAATTTAAAAAGTGTATATTGTACTTGTATTAAAAAGCTGCTCATTACATTTTATGGGAGATAAAACATATAAAAATATATTTTCAACAAGACAGGAAGCAGTTTAATTACTTTCAACTAAAAAACTTATTTCGATTGTACATTCATTTTCTTAATTAACTTGTATTTTATGTTTACTTTTCATGTTTTTAGGTTTAAATTCTTTTATTGGCAATCATAATTTATTGATGAAAAGCTGGATTTTCAGTTTTTACCTGAACAATTTAGTTTCTTAGACTTTTTACTGCCTAATATTTTTTAATATTTATTCAATGAGTTGTTTTAGTTGTCAGTTAGATTTGAAGACAATCCATTTTAATTAAAACAGGCTAAACCCTGTTTTAATTGTTAATATTGAGACTGGCAAAAAAACCTGCAACAGTAAACAGTATATGACAACTGGGTTTTGCATTTATTAGAGGTTTTAATCTTTCGAACTTTACCTACTTGTTGCTAAAAACTCCAAAATTTCTTGTCTCCTAAAATAATTTTAAAAATTTGTTTTGCTCAGCTGTTTTGTAGCAAAAACTTTTTGTGCTTTTTAGCAAAAAAAATTATTATGATAAGTTCTAAAAAGAGTTAAATTTCATCAGAAATTGTTTAAAAAATAAGATCATCACTAAAAGCATTTAAAAATAATTAATGATTTTTTTCACATTATTAAATAGCAGAGTTTAGGATTACTACTCAGATTTATTAAATTGGATTCTTTATTTTTGGAATTTAATTTTTAGAGACAAGGTGAAAAGTGACTCAAATGCATCTTGAAACTAAAATGATTTTTAATACTAATTAGAAAAATATATAATCATCAAATAATGTTTTAACAATGTGCATCAAAGTTCTCTTCTTAGCGTCAAAATTTTTGACTGTCCATTTTACAAGATTTTAGATTTTTAATAATGCAAAACACTAGAAACAAAGTAATATCTTTTATTCTCATCACCAAACTAATTACAGTGCAGGTTAAGAAAATTCACATAAAAAATGAAATACAAGTGTATTGATTATTTTAGTACTGCGAGTTAACCCTTTTACAGGGATAGAAACTTAAAAAAAGGTGAAGTTGATCATGATCTGGTCTTGGTAGTTTATAAGGTTTTACATTTTTAGTTATGTCAAACACTATAACAAAACTGATATTTTTTATTCTCATCTTCTAATAAAGTAGGCTAAAAAGATATGCTTAAAAAATCAGTTACAGATAAATTGAATTTATGAAAACTGTGATTTATATTTTATACAGGAGTGACACCTTATGCAATAAACGATCTGCTTTGAAAATTGTTGAAAGAAACATTCTAAAGATCAGGGTAATCGATGACAGCTTATAACAAGTTCTGCCCTATTGAAGATACAAAATGCTGATATTAAAAGTTTACCTTGACACTTGGAAGCACAGATATAAATATCATTGTCTTGATATTTATTAAATGTAGAAAATCTCTCTTCTTGATGAAAGGCCAAAGAATTTTCGACATATCTAGTGTAATATTCGACCTGTGCAGGAATAAGTTTAGAACTAGAGAAAAGTTTAGAGAATGATTGTTGTAAAATAGCAATCAGAAACCACTTAAAGCTTTCAACTTTCAGCTAAACTTTTAACAAGTTTCATCCCTTTTGCAACATTCACTTTAAGTTGGACTTTTTAAGGCTTTTTTAGAAAGCAAAGAAGACAGCTTTTAAAATATTTTAAGGCTTTCAAAGATATGGTTACATAAACTGTATATAGCCAACAAACTGTGAAACTTGAGGATATTTCAATATTTTCTTACCCCTATGTGCTAAGACTATTTTCAGACACTAATGAGCTGAGGTTTATTTCAGACCCCCTTGAGCTGAGGCTAATTATGTTATGTATATATATATATATATATATATATATATATATATCTAAATATCAGGGTAATCAATGACATGATATATATATATATATATATATATATATATATATATATATATATATATATATATATATATATATATATATATATATATATATATATATATATATATATATATATATATATATATAACAAAGCCACATTTAAATGCAAATCCTAACCACTAAATAAGTATTTGTCACTTTTGAGTGTAGGTGGAGAGTTAAAACAAATAAGCCATGATTTTGTTGAGATTCATTGTTTTTAAGTGCGTTTTTAGAGGATGAGCACTTTAGAACCCCTCCCAATTCAAATATAAAACAATTTGATTTGAGATGCAAAGGATTTTGCATATGAGCTTGGTATGAGAACGCAATAGGCTTGTATCTCAAAGTATTACTGTAAATATAACTTTACACTGAATATCTCTAAGTCAGTCTATAACAAGAAAGATAGCTGAAACCGAACTCTCAACTTCCAAAAGGAAATTGAACAGTTTGGCTATCTTGAAGTTCCTAGACTGTAGACTGAAACCGGCTTAAATTTAAAGCTTAACAAAAATCACTTTTTTCTACTGTATGTAGAAGGAACAAAAGTTGGCAGTTCTTGTCTCTCCATCACGATAATTCAAGATAGATGTTTAAATTTAGGTTTCATTTCGTCAGATATTAGATTCTATCTAAACCTGAAGATATTGAAAAAAACACTAAAATAAACAGAAAATATGCCTAAAAGAAGTTATTCTTCAAGCTGGAGTTAGTATTATGATCAAATATACAATTCTCCATTTTGGGCACTCTATAAAATTATGATTATCTATAATTATTAAAACATTATGGTTCATAATTGTTCACTTTGATTAGTGTGTTTTTATAGAGTAGATAGCATTTCTATTGACTTTTTGGTCAATTGAATGCCAGAAATATTTTTGGAAACTTGCTGAAAAAAATACCGTGAAATTTATATTTGAACTTGACCCTTACTTAAATGCTACCACTAGTAAGATAAGTAAAAAAGTAATAAAAATACAGTGCCGCTCTTTATTTGAACTTCACTAATAAAACGTCACTAGAAAAAAAGGGTTGAACAAATGAATGTCATGGCGTTCAAATAGAGATTTTACGGTGTTTAACAGCGCATAGTGACTTATGATACATAGAATAATATATAAAAGTCTGAAAGCATTTGAAATTATAATATATCTTGAAACCCTGCAATCAATGTGTCGCCAATTTTTTTGGTAATATTTATCTTATTTGCTGACTAACTACTTTTTAAACCACTATTTTTAATGACTATTTAAATCACATCAGTATGTTTTACTATTTGAATCAATTTCCATCTACTTATTGCAGATGTAAGTTAATTACAAATTGTGACTGTCGAATGCAAATAAAACTATTACTCATCTGCTTTCAATGATTGCACTGAGATGCGGAGTTGTTTGCTCATTATTACATTGAACGCTCATGTTTATAATTTAGCTCTTAAAAGGCCCGTTTCAACAGCATAAACATATATTTAGCTGATAAAACTGTTTTTAAATGTTGGTAATGTTAATTAGCAGATTGACTATAATTATAATAACAATGATAATCAACATTCAATTATCTGCTCTATTTGGCATGATAAACATGTTAAGAAAAAATGCTATCTATCTAGGTTCAGTAGTTATAAACAAGCAGCAAAGTTATATCCAGCAACAGTGGTACAGCGCGTTAATAATTTTAAAAGTAGCAGTAGTAATAACAATTATAGAAAAGCTTGCGATATGGTGCGTAAATATTGAATAACACTGGTATAGGGCATGCTCAAAGTATTATATGACATCAGGGGAATTGTAAAAAGTGGGATATAATCCTGGAAAAAACATAATAGACAATTTGAGTACGTAACCAAAACATAAGAAAACAGTTGAATATGAGACATGATTTTTCAGGGAGACAATCAGTTCACACTGATGTTTGCTATAATCATATTGACTATAGTACTAAAAAAACTAATGCTGACATATAAAAAAGATAGTGATACAATCAATTAACTACTTTATATGGATGATTTAAATTATAAGTGAAATCACAGAATGACATGGAACCACATATACATACTGTGGGAATATACATCAATGGCAATAGAATGCAGTTAGGAAAGGAAATGCGCTACAATCATGAAGAGAAAAGCTACCAGCGGTAAAAACAGTAGTACAAAAAGATAAAAGTGATATGCAAGAAGTAGAGGAGAATAATGAACATGAATATTTTAATGCTAAAAACAAATGACATCAAACATAATGGTATGAATGTGAAAATACCGCAACAGTATATGAAACTAATGAAAAAAGGTTTCAATTTTAAGTTTTAATTTCTAAAGCTATCAACTTGTGGAGCGTTTCAAACAACTGTTCAAACTACAATCCTAAATAATAATTATAATCATTCATGTGTTGTCTATTTGTGAGACTAAGAAAGATTGACGGGAACGTATTTGTGGGTAAATGTTGATCAGTTGCATACTAAAAACACATTTTAGTAGAACTTCTCGTTTTCTTTCATTAGCATAAATGCGCTTGAATCAACTGAGACAGTTTAAATCAAAAAGCATTGTAAAAATTATGTTTTAGTTCAAAAACGCTCTCACAGTAATGGTTTATAAGCTTACAATACCCTTGCTTAGTAATTGTTTTACTGACCAATAGCAGTTGATGATTAGTTTTATTGTTGGAAAGAAGCTAACTTGGTTCACTGAAAAGGTTGATTAATTGACAATGGACTATTACTGTGTTACTTGCTATCTCTAAAATGTTTATAGTGTTAGGTTTAAGACCAACTGTATTATTTGAGGAAGTAATTCTTTCTTCAGATAAACTATTGTAAAATTTAGGTATCTGGTGCATTTCTGTCTACTTATCTGAAATAAGATTTATTTGTATGGTAACATTGGTAATATAATAATACCTTGATTGTCCGCAAATGAAATATTATTCAATTTATTAATTTAATTTCAGGGAATGTATTTTAATATATTAAAAGACAAAATTAGAACATTTCCTATTTTTAAATTAAGCAGAACTAAAAATAAAGAAAACAGTGTTAATTATTGCTTTTTATTTGTTTTTATTTCAAATATTATTGCCTGCTATAAATATTTATATAAAAATAGGAAGGGATCAGCGCCTGATTGGTATATAGGGTTTAGCAAAGCTACTTTTAGCTTTAGCAGCATTCACAACAAAAGATTTTAACCTTTCCAAAATATAGCGACATATCTCCTTTGAACTATTAGGAATAGAACAACAATTAAACTGTCATTATCATTAAATCAATGACACAAATTTAAATTACAGTGTGTTAAAGCTTGATCGCCTTAATTTGACACTTTTTAAAATAGTGCTAATGTTTTTGTATTTGTAGGATTGCTGAATTTGTTTACAGAGACTGTATCTATGAAAACAGTATTTGAAAACGAATCCATCCTTGTGCAAAGTCCTAATTTTCACAAGTAAATCATACCAAAAAAGAACAAAAAACTGTATGATAAAAAATAAACATATCACAGTAATACAAAAAACTATTTGCATATGGTGATATATTATGGTACTCGCAGTTAATGAAATCGATGATTTTGTAAAATATACTAATATTTCTATGAAGTTAGTTTACATTCCAACCTTTATCTTTTTAGCTCAATCCCAGTTTCTTACAACACATGGAAACTTCATTCAATAATCGAAAACATTCTTAAACAAAAATTATTCAATATATAGCCTTAGATAACTCCTAATATATTCAAAGTAAGATTAGACAACTTCTGATACAGTTATTAGTACCGTCGGAATATCGTGCCAAAACAGATTTGTAAAACCACAAATCACCGGTCCATCAAGTCGGTACTCAAACTTCATTCCCACCACTTATGATATTAATTATATTCATAAAGTGTGCTGATTAAAGTATTGCTATGTAGCAAATTAAATATGGGAAAATAATACCAACATCATTGCTCATATGAGGAAGAGTATATAATTTGCATATTCATATAAATACTCAGCCACCAGTGAATTTACATATTTATTACATTCCTGTGACTTGCATCAATTTAATGTAGTACAATACTCTGCTAAAACTTTAGCTGGTATTGATGATTCTACGTGTTGCAGGACTCTAGGCCATGCTCTTTGTCACTTTTGTCACTTTTTCAGAATATACCGTAGATATTCTTATAAAATAAAATCCAAATAGCGTAACATAAGAAAATAGCATCAGAGTTTAAGTGAAGATATTGTGTGTATCACATAAAGTACTCTATATAACATGAAGTGACAAGTTGGTGCAAGTTCTCAAACTCAATTCGAAAAAAGAAAAAATTATAGTCAGCCTTAAAAGAGTCCTTTTTCTCTTGTTGCAGCATGACGAAAAATTGATGTATTGGTGTATCACTATTGTATATACTAGTAACTAGGTAGTCTAGTGTGCCGTGAGAAATTGTCAGGTGTGCCGATAGAGTGTAGATAATAACTGGCTGCTCAGTTACTCAGAAATACCAAATGGTGGTCAATCAGTGTAGGAGTTCGACTGCCCGTTTTCTAAGCTAAATTTCATGAAGTAAAGTTTTATTGAAAGCGAATTTTTCATCATAACATTTCATTTTGGCTTTAAAGAGTTAACTAGTCTGACAAACACCCCCCTCTGATTATAGTAGTGACTTTTTTATTATTTTATTAGACAACATTTTAGACATTAAAAATTGTTTTTGCAGCATCAAAAAGTTATGAAAAAGCAAAGATGTTGAAAGAAGCCAAAATACCACAGTTACTGTAAAGTCATTAAATTAAAAAATTAGGTTTAATTTTATTTCTGTTTTGAAATGCTTAACGTGGAGTTTGAGACAATCTTAAAATAGTCTAGGCACTTTACATGTATTTTACTGTTCATATAGAGTGAAATCCATATAATGTGAACATTCTCTGAATAGGTATTTGTTGTATTCACTATTGTACTTGTGAAGAATTGGTTATAAACTTTAAGTAAATATTTAAGTAGCAGAACATATACATTATTCATAAATTACCATATTAAATTATTACTATGTAAATTAACATATATATATTTGTAAATTACTGACATAAGTGATACACATCAATGAAAAGTTACAATTTCACTTAGTTTTTTTACTGATTAGTGCTGACAGCAGACATAGATTAGACTGGATGCAGTTATTGCCATACTCTTGAGTCAGCAAATAAAAACATTTAGTGAAATATTCTTTACCATCTTTTTAAGATACAGGTCTACACACTTTGAAAGTGTATGCCCCACGCTTAGGGCATTCTCGTTCAAGGTTAGTTTTTAAGCGGTTTAATCAACTAGTGCATGCTTTTAAAATACTAGTAATTTTACTAAGTGGGACAAATTATCAGGCACTACAAATTATCAATTAATACGCATTCGAGAAGGTTGGAAATTGTAACAAAATTTAACATATATTCATATTTACTAAGTATAAGTTTTCAATGACCTTAAAATATCAATTAGAACATTTGCAATCAGAAAGAATTAGCAAGTACTGCACATTAGCTAATAATGCAAATCAGTTACAGTTACATTATGACAGTTAAATTTTAAATACAGGCCTAAAATTTCACTTGCTCAGTTGTATCCTCATCCAAAGAATTGTGGGCAAAATGACATTTTGCTCGCAATTAATTGTATCTCTTGATTAAAATTTATTGTTCCGGCATATTTTAGCTGACCCATTTAGTGTTTTTCCCAGGCTTAATCAACTTCCTTCAGACTAGTTTTTTTACTAATCTTTAATTTTATGTAAGCTCATCACAATCATAAAAATAACTTATTACGCTGTAAATATGTAAATAACTGTTTCATATACAAGTTGAAGTTGAAGTTGTGGTCCCATAAACTGAATTTAAGAAGAAGAAAACTTTAAAACACAGCTGTCTTGTACTGAATTGTGAAATAAAAGTTGCTAATTTCTATTACTTAATTTTCACTCATTAAGCAGACTTTTATTTACGCTTATTATACATGTATTTTACACAGTCAACTGTTACACACATATAAAGCCACACTCCTTTCTATACACCCAACTACAGGCTGCCAGTTAAGTGAAAATGAAGGAAAGAAATCTAAACATATTATCGTTCGAGCATTTTAAAATGGTATGCTTATGTTTGACTTCTATGTAAAACTAGACTTGCTCATCTAGTGCTGAGTTACAAGCTGTATGTGCAGAACCTAAACACCTGGACTCAGTGGTCGGCTTTAATAAGCTAAATCCGCAATTGCTCATCTAATGAAACGTTTAGTTGGTTATTTTAATAAATATGGGCAGAGTATCACAGGCAATCATTACAGTTTCTGTTTTAATTGGTTATTAAAAAGTACTAACTTAAATATGGCATCTTAAAGAGACAAGCTCAGACTTTTTTTTAATGAATCTATTAGCAGCAATAAGCTGTCTACAGTAAATATAAATTGATGTACCTGACAAAAACCTGAGTCTAATCTGAACTACATTTAACACTTGAAGCCCAACTGGTACATACTAGCAAGTCTTTGGACCTGAGTCTAATCTGAACTACATTTAACACTTGAAGCCCAACTTGTACATACTAGCAAGTCTTTGGACCTGAGTCTAATCTGAACTACATTTAACACTTGAAGCCCAACTTGTACATACTAGCAAGTCCTTGGATCTTCCATTGTACTAACAAATTTCAATGGAATTCAAAAGTAGTTGGGATAGCATAACTGTTTTTGAACTAAAAATCATTTAGAGGCTTCAAGCTTGTAGAACTCATTGGAAAGACAGAAATCAAATATATAAAATAGATTTTCCTACACTCTTTCAAAGATTTGATGTTTGAAAGGTAACTGAAGAAATTCAATGATTGCAGTACACCGAGTCTGATAGAGTTTGTATATTTGTTATGAATAGAAAGACAAATAGTTTTACTGTAGAGCTGTTGTTGCTGAAGAGAAAAAGTTTTTTAGCTCTGTCTGTTTTTGATCTTCATTACTAAAAATTTCAATCAGTATGTCTTTAGAAACTCATAATTTTTCGGCAGACATTTTGCATTTCTTGGTCAGCTAAAAGTGCCCACAATATTTTGACATTATCTCAACAATGAATGAACTAATCAACTTCAACCTTTGGAAGTATTCAGTAAATTTATACCAAAAAAGCAACCATAATTTTGTAATCCTACATTAGTTGGGAGCACACAAAAAATTGAAACCACGAAGCCGAGTTTACTCGGGTGCCAGAGATTAGTTGAGAAAAATTTTCTAAGAATTATCTCAAACTAAGGATTCAATGTGTTAAAACTGACACAAAATTGTCATTTTTTGTTTTTCAGAGAACTGCAGTACAGTACAGCTATCAGCACATAAACCTGTATTAGATTACTGATGTCCATGATTGATTCTCGTTTAAACTCAACACTAGCGAATGTTCCAAGAATACTAGCAACAGACTTTAGTTAGATAAGAGGGTGTCACGCTAGTCAGAGTGAGTGGGTAGAGAAACATCCTGTCTATGTGATTAAGTAGATAAGGTCTAGGCGTAAAACCAGTCCAGTTATTAAGCAACCAGAACAATTAATCAATGGATTATAAATCCATGACCACAATTCTCTACCTACATTTTGCACTTCGATTAGCTCTACAAATGACGAAATTGTAATAAATGGGATAGCAAGTTTCACGGAGTAAATAATATGTTAAAATTTTAGTAATTGGTTTAAAGACAGAATAGATGTAGTTGAGAAACCTTCCAAAAAATGGTTTTTAATGAAAACTAAACAGAAGTAAAAAAAAAACGTTGATGTGCAAGCAGTCAGACTTTGTTAAGCTGTTGTTAAACTGCATATTGGGGAAGCTGATGTGCCTCTGGTCTAGCATGATTGTTGTGAATATTTTAGCACTTGCTCACATTTCATTGGCAAACTATGTTACTACTTGACAGCAATTTGTCCATGGTAAGTTCCAAAAACAATAACTCTTTTAAAGGGAAAATAGAGAAAGATTTTCTAAAGGTGAATTGAAAGAATAACTTTGCTTACTAATAGGTTACTAAAGAATATAAAACATATCCACAAGTTTATTACTACTAGTAGTCTATTACTACTAGATTTTTTCAAAAGGTTTAACTAGAACTCTCATCAACAAGAAATTCACTTCTTATTACTCTCATGATTGCCAAACTCCAATATAATTTTTTTGTTATCAGCTTTTCTGCTAAAAGCGGTATCAAGTTCCATAGTTTCCTTGTCACTGCACTCAATTCTGCTTTTAATATAAAGCACTGAAAATTCTTTAAAACACATGTTTACTGGTCAAAAAACAGCTTTGCCAGCCAACGATGGTGTCAGATGCAACAATTTGTAAGTTTAACTGTCATAACGGCTTTTGGCAGATCAGCATTTCAAGCTTAGCTAAGAGAAAATTTATTTTCAATATTTTCAGGGAAAACATTTGGTCTAAAATTGCTTCTGTGCGTCAACATTACATGAAGTTGGGGACCCATTGAAGCATGTCAGCTCATCTACCTGTAATTCCTGTCAGGTATATTGGATTTGCCTTTCCAGCGTTTCAGGAGAGTTCGCGGCAAGAGAAGTATTTAGTCAGTAGTAGAACCAGCCGAGGTAAACTACTTAGTCCCGTTGTTCATTCACTTAAAACATTTCCCATTGCGACAGAAGTATTACTACAGACCTACTACCACTGTAGGCTTACTGTTTCACTCAATATGAATTATGACAGAAGCAATTACAATCAGCTACTGAAGGCGAGCTACTAAACCAATAACGTTCTATATCAACACAACGATGAGCTTGCTTTTTTACTATAATCATATGCTATAATCATTTTACGAGTCACAGACAGTTAATCCCTGACCGCATTTCTAATTAGAAAAAAGACAACCGCTAATTTATTTCTTTTCAGTGGTGTAAAAATGGCTAGAGTTATTTAGATTGCGAGTGTTAGACGCTGAGTATGCTATGGCTTGCCATCTATTATAATAACACCCGGTTGGTACTTTTACCATATCTTTGAAATGAAAGACATTCAATTTTGTGATTATGATTATAAACAACAATAAATCTTGTCCATTAACCCTATTATTTTATATATAGAAAAACGGTGAGACGCGCAGCTTTTTTTGTTAGAGACCAATAGTGGTGCACATGTTCCAGGCTAAGCCATATGACAGCAAACTCTAAGAGCTCTCTTTGGGCAAACCAAATGTTTCCTTCTAAATTTTTTATTTTACATAGCATGAAAAGAAACCAACTCACACTTATAATTAGGTAAAGCTTTAAAGCACATAAATTACATATTTTTTATTGTATAGTTCAATACATCAGAGTCTTGGCTTTTAAATGAGCTATTGTTTGCCATGGTGAGACAGACATTGGTTGGTGTTTATAGCATTTCCCCAGAGCTCTACCGCAAAAAGGTTTACTGGCATAGTCTCGAAAATTGTGACGTCACAATTCTCATATTTGTTGTTGTGTGCTCTTACCGCTTATTTATCAACTACGATGATGATGATAATGACGCTAGTGGCAGAAGAAGGTAGGACAACTCCAGAGAACGAATGAAGATGACAAAGGAATCACTGTCATTAGTTCTCCATGTACATATTATTTCTATGATAAGTACCTCAGACTCCAAGAACCATACTATATTTTCCCGATGATATTATGCACTAGCTCTTTATTTTTAATGTGATGTTGAGGGTGACAACTGAGACTACATGTGTTTGTATTGGTCGAGCGTTAGCACCATCGCAGACATGGTTGATTATCTAGAATCTTAGTAAATTATTAGCGCTCTCCAGGTTTTACATCACGATTGTCACAGAAAAACGCAGCCTCAATGGCAGCGGAAGGGATTCACGACCAAAGGCTAAATGAGAATTAGGATGTCACATTTTGAGTACCTGAACCAAATGTTTTTTTTTTGCAGGACGTACTTTTGACACCCCGTTTTTCATAGTTCTATTATTCTTTGTGTATTGAATATAGGCTCATTCAAATCAAAAGTCAAGACTCTGATGTATTGAAATATATAATAAAAAATTATGTAATTTGTGTGCTTTAAGAAAGAAGTACATTGGCAAAATATCATGTTTTCTTAAAAAGTTGCAGAGCAGACAAGTTATGAATATTTCTTTTGTTCTTAAAAGTAATTAAATACATATAAATACAACTATTATTCTTATAGCAAGTATATATAACTGACCTCCCAGATTTAATTTAGATTACTGTAGATGTAAAGCTGGAGAATATTTTTGTCTCACTAATTATATTGATTTCTTTTGATCATTCTACATCAACCTTCACTCGATAATGTAGCAAAACATTTTATCAATTCATTCGAGATCTCTCACAGCTGTACATGTACTACAAAAAGTAAATCAACATGAACTACTGCAAAATAATAGTTCCTTAACAGTTGCCTCAACACACCAAAGTTTCTCACTTGTTTAACTATCTTGGTACCAAATTTGGCAGCCTCGGCTCACCTGATAAAAGGCAATCTATCACTAAAGGAGTACAAAATGTGGTGGTTTGTGCCAAATCTTTTATGCTGCTTTATTCCTACTGACCTGTAGAATTCTATTTCAGCTTGTGTAATACTATTATCATAACTAGTAGTATTGCTGTTATGATACTGACTAGTAGTAATACTATCATTATCATCATTATTAGTATTACTATTATTAATACTAGTATGCTGGCAGTCGTGTATGCCTTTGGAGATCATCATGTGTAATAACTCTGTGCACAGTTAATCTAAGATGATGCAAGGTGGCTGAGCAGTAAAGTGGTTAGTGCGTTGACTTACCAAGCTCAATATCATAGTTAAATTTTTGTATGATGTGTTTTTTCTTAACACTCAAAGCGTGGTTTCGAATGAACAACTGCGCAGACGGACAAACAAATGAACAGATGGACAGGCATGGTTCGTATTATAGTAACAACTATTAGTAGTGTTACTATTATATTATTATGGCTAATACAACTTTTTCAAGTAGTCGCATGGCCACAGATCTGTTATTTGGCACACTTCTAGTTTTTTAGATTGAGTGTTAGTGTATTGAGTGACTCTGACTTAATCCCATTTAATTGATTTGTGGCAAGTGTGGAATGGTTAATTTAGGGTGGAGTCGAATACGACTCTTTGAGTTCTAATATCTAATTAGACATGAAGGTAACCAAGCATGAAGGAGCGAGCAGGTGGTTATAAAGCAAATAAGCAATAATTTCAGTTGAGAAATTCTAAGTAGTCATAACAGAAAATAATACCTTGAAAACACCTAGGCCTACATAATGAACTCCTTTGCTTTAGATTTGCTTTCTTAGAAATATTCATGTATTTTAAAGGTGAGTTAGAGGTATTAGCTATTCTCAGCAATAAATAAATTTATGGTCAGTCATAGATAAATAATCTACAATTCTTTACCTGGCTTTCATTTTTTTCTTTAATAAGGGCTTGCTAAAATGATTAATATGTTATCATAAGCCAAAAACATGTGAAATACAAAAAAACTAATTTGCAAAAATTGTCAATTTGGTATTTGAAGATGAAGACAAAATATATTTACCAAATTGAAGTTGACAATAAATCTGTGTTGTTTATTAACTTATAACTTACAAACAGTATTTAATTGTATTTTAATCTAATGCTACTATGCTGTTTGTTTATAGTTCAGGTGTAGTTTGATGAACGTAAAAAGATTCTTTTCAAACTGTAGTCTTAACATTACTAAACACAAGCACAGTTGGCTCCGCTTGTCATAGGAATCTGTCTTTTGATGAAAAAATGTCTTGGTTAATTAACTACAAGCTGTTTCACCTAATATATTTTGTAGTTTACCCGGGTTTGGTCCAAGTAACTAATGAGTGGTCATGTGTTTTCAAGGCTAGACGATTGTCAATAGACCATTGATGCATCAATCATTTAAGTAAGTGACAAGCTAGTAAAGATGTTTCATGTTTTGTAAAAGCCTTTTTGAAGTTAGGATATGAGATGTTTTATTACATTGGTTAGCAGTCATTTAACTTTACACTTTGATCAGGCCATAAGGTTTGAATCTATCCTTCGATCCAAAGTTATAAGTTTGTTCACCAATTTTTTTAGTATTTGTAGCTTATTGGGGTTGTTAAAGATCAATTAAACAGAAGTTCACTACAATCCTTTTGGTCAGTCATGTATCTTGTATGCTTTTTTAAAGTTCATGTGTGATCATAGATTAGATTTTCAATCTAAATTAATAACTTGTTTTATCGTTTTGAAAATGAATCTTTCAAATCATTGTTTTTTTTCTAATTTGACTGATAAGTAAAGAAAGTGAGATTTGAAGCCATCTCATTAGATGTAAGAAATACTAGATAAGTACTAGATAACCTGTTATTATCAGTATCATCATTATTATTATTGTTGTTCTGAGGTTGAATTTTAAATCAAGTACATAAAAATGCAAAAAAGACAAGTATGTTTTCAGAACTATATGCAATTTAATACCAATATAAGCTGTACTTAGAGCCACAGATTAACATGAAAAATAGTTGTATTTTCTAAACAGCTATTGTTGTATTTTACATATATGTGTAAAATTTGGTGGCTAAAGTCAATTTTAAGTTACAGAAGCACTCGCGCAATTTTTCAGAGACATAATTAGTCACCCAGTTTATTTCAGTGGTATTTCTAAACATGGCCATTAGCTAGGTTCATTCAAACATTATCGTTACTGTTTTTCTTTTAACGAAATTTTGAAATTTTTGAAATACTGCTGGTGGCATAACCAGATATGTTTAATGATGTTATAGCCTAGTATTTCTATCAAAGTTATCATTATTTATTAAGAGTTAAGAATTATTTTGGTTACATACTTACTGATTTCAAGGAATTTTCAACTTGCAGTTATAACTAGCTTACATAGATGAAAATCAGGAAAAACTTTCAAGAGAAGTCTAAAGAAACAATCACTGAGCATAGGCTCTGTAAACAAACATGTACATGTTGTTCATGATCAAGGCACTGTTAAAAGTGTAATAGTGGTTTATCATCACTTGCATTGTTTGTTATTTCTGATTAGAGTTAATTTGTATAGTCACCTTTGTAAAATGCAAAGTTGATTGTGGCCATCACCTAAGCTTTTGCCATCATAAGGAAAGTTTGTAAATGTTTGACTTAGCAGATTCTGGACCACAATTAAACTTTAAATGCTTGTACAAAAACATAAATGGTTCTTAAGTAAAAGTCAATCAATGTGAATCGATATATCTTGAATCATTTAATATAACGCAGTTGACTTTTTTATGTTGGATTCTGATCTTCATTTGAAACTAGCGGTGTTTGTTAGCGCTACTGCCATCTAGAAAAAAAACTTTTAGCAAATTTTTTGTCCATGTAAACAGCTCATACTTATTTTCTACTCATTCTAAAGCATAGGGGATGTGTAAGCATTCTAAGAGTTTTCACATTGTATGACTCTAACAGGGTACCAATTTGGCTTGTCCCTGTAAATTGACTATGTAACAACAGATATCCTGCTCACACCCCTTGCAAAGTCAGGTATATTAGTACAACATGCATTGTGGTATCAAATTTTATCTTTACCTTTTTACGTCTACCGTGACAGTAAGACATGAGATGCTGATATCCTCTTAAAATAAGTTTATGTATGTACTTTGGTTCAGTTATGTATAGCAAACTTGTTATAACAACATTGTGAAAAGTAGTAAGTGATCATTGCTTAAAAGTTTCTGAAAAAATATTAGTGTGGCCACAGCAAGCGATTCCAAATTTTTCAATCTCAATATTTTCGATAATAAAACCCGTGCTCATCCGCCCAATCGAAACCGCGGTTGAAAGTTGGGAAAAAAGATTACATCACATAGGATTAGAACTCACAACTTTCAAAATAGTACACCAACACTCTAACAACTAGGCCTATTAACCACTTCCACGCATTCCAGAATAATTGTACATATAGTTATTATACCCAATGATCTCTCATGAGACACTAGACTGCCTGTAGTTGTTACACCCAATGATCTCTCATGAGACACTAGACTGCCTGGCTACTAGTCTATATAAGTCAAATCTAAGGAAGCCAGTCATATCATTACCGGCACAAGAATATTCAAAATATTTATTGTAGCGGCAAAACCTTAGGATCCTATTGCCGGTACAGAGAAGGTGACATCACACAATACGGACCCACCAGTAATCAACAGATGTGGAAATCAAAGGGTGTGAGATATGCTGGTAACGCGAGCGTATTGATTTAATTATCGCTTGACACATTTGCTTTTCCATGTGAGTCAATGATAAATACTAACCCTGATTGCCTTAACAGCAGATGAATAACTGAAAACACCAGCAGCACCATAAGATCCTATTATATAATTGCATTGTTATGTAATTAGCAAGCATTTCAACAAATTTCCATGACTAAAATTAGATTGATTCTCTGGAAGCTTATAAAGCTGCTATATATTTGTCACTTGGTCTACCGCACTTCCCATGGTCGATCTTGGCCCAATCAATGGCATCTCTTTCTGCTATTGGGTAAACCTCAAATTAATAGCTGTAATGAACACGTAAGAAGTATGTCAAAGTCAATAGCAAAAATATATTAGCCAATCTCATTAAGTACAAACTGCCTACGATATCTGTTACTGCATGGTATTATGGCTATATTTAGTGCAAAGTAGATCTTTCAGAGTCGATGAGTCCAAACCCTTGAACAATATTTTCTAGATAAGACCAGTTTTTCAACATCTTTTGTGCCAATTGTATTAATCTCATTTATGTTAATTTATTGATTTAATTGTATTAATGTATTTTATGTCGGTATTTGCTAGAATGATGTCATTCCATAGATATTTTTTGTAATTTACTTTCTAATACCCTAAGACACTTATATTTTGCTAGTATTTAGTTTTTTGAGTAGCAAACAGAGTAAAATTTTGCTGCAACTTAATTTCGCAGCTCTGATGAGTGTGAAAATATAGTGATGTTAAAATAAATGCGGTGGAACAAACGTAAGTAGATTCTTCCGGTTCAGTTCACCGAAAAGAAAAAATTTCAACCTGGGACTAGTTTGTAATTGTGAACCGCAGGTAGAATGGTGTGGGCAAGGTCGATAACGCAATTTTATCGCTTGCTGCTATTTGTTTCTTGAACTATCAATGAAGGAAGCTATTTAATTTCCTGTTTTCTCTCGTTCGTTATAATAGTTTAGTTTCGCACAGGAAGTTTTCGAGAGAGGATGACTCCGCGAAAACGCGAAAGTTAGATGAGGCGAATACATAAGTGTCCTAGGGTATATGAAAATGGACGGGTCTTATATAAAAATATACATTAACAGCATATACTTGGAACGACATGCAATTGTGTTCGATGTAGCAAACTCGACTGTGTGGCAGCTGTTTACAGTTTTTTTTGAAACCACAAATTATACCACCATTTTAGTTAGTAAATCAGTGACAGGGTGTCATAAACATGACACGCAGGTGGTTGGTTAGCTTCCTGTGTTCCATGTGAGTTTTCTGAAGAAGCATTCAGCATATGTCATAAAAAATTGATTGAGTAAAATATTGAACAGTTTCATCTATTAGAAATAACTGAATTTGTTATCGTTATATCTTTTGTTAAACTTTTAGGATAGTTTTGTTTAAAAGAAAGTGTGAATTAAAAAACTTTGTTTTGCAAAATTGTTTTTTAGACATGAATTAATTTTTGTGAAGCCTTGTATAATATAATGCAGTATAATGAAATATAATATAAGGCAACATAATTTACTATAACTTAACTCAATATAATATTGATCATAAATAATAAACTGAAACTCTGTTCCAATTATTTACTTCTTTGTTATTTTATTTTTAAAAATGTTATTTTAGCATCATGAATGTTATTTTAAATAACATTTTAAAGCACAAGGAATGAACCTAGTTTTTTAAACTTCAATTATTCAAGCATGATCTAAGTAAGGCCTGCTAAAGCAAACTTTGGAGAGCTTTGGTGGTTGGGTTGATACTTATTTAGTAAAAAATTGCTTTCATTGTCAGGTCATAATGCCTAAGATGATCATGGTTCTCCAAGATTCAAGTTTATATGATCGAACACAAATCTCTGTAAAGATCTTTGGCCATTATTTGCTCATGAAAAATATTGAATCATTCAAGCTTTTTGTATGTTCTCAAAAACAAATTTAAATTATGATTATTTTGGAACAAATTTTTTTTTAGTGATGAGCTAAATTTATTACAAGTAGTTTTCAATTCCGCATATTAAAAATTTTGAAAATTGTCAAAAATATGCTTAATGAAGCTAAAAAAGAATAGAACAAATAAACTAGCCAAAACCATTAAATTAACCCTAGTTTTATGTACAGTGTTTGGTGTTTAATATCTGTCATAGTTGAAACATTATAAAAAAGACCTATGGTACATGCAAATGCTAAACGAAAAGAGAAATTCCAAAAAAGCAAACATAAAGAACAGTTAAAAATATTTAACATCTACCACAATGTACCCTATACCATTCTTCTCAGCACTGAAAGCAGTCATTACCTAGTGACCTTGGATGCCTGACCTGCAAAACACAGGTTGAAGTCGAAGTCCAAAAATGGCCATTGGTGGTCGCTGGAATGATATCCAACCACAAATTGTTGTCTGCAACTAGGCATGTCTCCAGTCATCAAGATTCTTGTGCCATTAGGCTCAGACATGTCTAGTCAAGATCATAGAGTTATTTCTTGTGTAACAATGCTATTTAAAAACAGGCGCAGTTTTTGAAAAACATATACAACAGCCTCTGTAGCCGGTGCAGACGGCGATCTACAAGGAATCACTTAATAAAAGTAAATATATATAGTGTAGGCCTACTCTGTACACTGCTGCAGATTTTCACACAAAATAAATCTGAAACTAAGTAGGAAGCTAAACTATATGCAAAAATAATAAGATTTTAATAAAAGAAATCATTTTTATTACTTTTGAAAAAGCAAATAGGAGTGAAATTTAAAAGTAGTAAAAATACACAGTGTAACTTTTATTAAATGAAGTTAAAAACAACTAATTTGTATTTTTGGTGATTTCCATATTATTTTTGTTGAACTTTTATATTTGATAGCTAAACAGCAACTAACTAGCTACATAAATGATACAACTGAGTAAAAACATAATTACATAATACTTACATAATAATTACATAATAATTATATAATAAATAAGTGAGTAAATATAAACAAAGGAGTCTGAATGGCTATATACAAAAGTAACAAGTGACCGTGGTCAGTCTTGGCAACTACATGTAGTAGCTATTCAACAATTTTGCTCTAATTTTTAATTGTAAAATTTCTAACGCAGTTCTTACGTGTTCCGATTCTTTGCAAACTTCGAATTAGTTCTGGTTTGGTACTGTTGGAAAATTTGTGTGCTGAGATGCTTTTAACTAAATGCGTGGCTGGAGAGAGAATTGCTGAAGGCTGCTTTTATGGAAAGTTTAGATATAATATATATTTCACAATCAGTATCTTTATACCTTTTCCTATATTGGTTTAAAATCTAAAATGAAGCTGTGCAGTTTTAGAGCACCTTTTTAAAAGATTTGTTGCAGTAGATTCTATGGGGTATAACATTATGTTAATGATCATTGACAAAAACTCTTTGGTAGTCATGTTTTATGTTGTGTTCAGATTTAAACTAATTTGATTTTTCATAAGCGGATCAGAAAGCTTAAAAATTCATTTAAAGTTGTGGCAACTTTATTTTGTTTTCATACCTTTCAAACAAGCATGTTTCATCAAACAGCCATGTTCATCGACAAAGGAACTGACCAGCAATGACTTGTATTAACCAAATGCAGTTGTTAACACTCAAGGACTTAAGCTGATTATCTACCTGTTTGGTGAGCTTCTCTGAGTCAGAACTGTAAAATTTAATAGAAATAGCATTTACAAGTACAAAAGAACACCTGACTACATCAGAGACATTAAATAGAAGATTCCAGATAAGCTGGCTTATCGACAGTCATAAGTAGGAAGAGAGAAATGAAGTTTTTTTGCAAAGTTACCAAAGCTAAAGTTAAAAGTTATTTCCTTAAAAGGCAGTTTTTGCGGGTTCTTGAATTTAGTCATAGGTTTACACCGTGCTCAGGATTCAACAGAGAATTCAATGAAATTGGCTCAGCTTTCCACTATTTCAACAAGTTCGAATCCAGTATGGAGTAATCCTTTTTCCTAACCTTCAGCGGGGACTTCCCACAGATGGTCAAATGGCCACAGCTCTCATGATAGGTAAAGTTTTATTATGCAACACTTGGTATATAGAAATTACTCATAATGCTAGCCTGTCTTGACAAGCTGTTGTTTTGCGTAGTTGTCCCCCCGTCGAGCGGCGAGCAACAACAGCTTGTCACAAGACGTACTGCACCTGATGCATCAGCTGCACTTATAAGGAGTTGTTCTCTTCCGTCTATGCGGCTTGGCTGCGGTGTTCTTCTGGTCGCTCCATTGGTAATCACAACGGATTTTACGCAAAAATCTATGTAGAAAAATTAAGATAAGAACATTTAACTGGCGACCCTCTCTGCAGTAAACATTATTAGAATTTGAGAACTTAGGCAACAACAGCGACGAAACATGTCGTTATTTGTGCGCTCAGTCAGTTTTATTTCTATTTTTGTATCAGTCAGTTTTATTTGTTCTTATGGATTTTATTTTAAGTTTATTTTATTCTTAAGTTCTACTAAAGTTTATCACAGAAACTGATCTTTGGTTAAACGTTGTAATCTTGTTTTTTCTACATAAATTTTTGCGTGAAATCCGTTATGATTACCAATGGAGCGACCGACATAACATCGCGGCCAAGCCGCGTAGACGGAAGAGAACAACTCCCTATAAGTGCAGCTGATGCATCAGGTGCAGTACGTCTTGTGACAAGCCGTTGTTGCTCGCCGCTCGACGGGGGGACAACTACGCAAAAACAACAGCTTGTCAAGACAGGCTATCATAATGCCCAATCGCACAGTCTTTCTATGCTAAGAAACCGTTTATGTCGCCACACTATGGCTGTACTAGAAGCTTTCACAGTTTTGCTTTCAAAAATACACCTGATTGTGTAGCGTTATATTACCGTTTATCATCCTTTCAGTTTCATAACATAAACTGTCAAGTATGGGCGGTGATCAAGCTTTAACACACCAAAATCAATGTTTCTGAACATAAACTGTTTAGGTTCATAATTCAAAATAGCTAAAATAAAAAGTTAGTTGCTTTAAAGATGAGCTTAGTAGACTTCATCGGAAAGTAACTGTTTTTTTCTATCATTTGCGACTGTTTTTAATGTTTGAGATGATCTGACTGCCAGGATATTTACAAATTTAAATCAGCAAAGCTTGATTGCGGTTAAAATGCTCAGAAAAACAGTATTTACAAAATGACGTCACTAATTGATTTCAGCTATTGCGTTCAAGCAGAAGCATTATGTATCTCCATTTTGTCTGTCTTTTTGCAACCATAGATGTCCATATGGCACTTTCGTTTGATCTGAGTATTTTAACTGTAATCAAGTTTTGTTGATTTTAATCTTGTAACATTCTGGCAGTCAAATCACCTCCAGCATCAAAGATATTTTCAAAATAATAAAAAATAACGATGGATTCTGATACCATCTACTAGAATTCTGTGTAAGTTCATCTTTAAAGGGATATTTTATGCTCCATTTCAGATTTTAGTTTCAAAAGTTTTTCTACAAGTAATAATAGTAATAGAAGTAGTAATAATAATAACAGTTGCAATATTCTAAGCTAATTTTTCTTGGACAGCTTTACAGGTTATAACCCTAATCAGTAGTGAGCCATCGTCTTGGATTTTTACCATTTTTAATGAGACAATTTGCAGGTGAATGTTTAAGGCTGGTTTTCAAGAAAGGCACAAGTTTTGAAAAAAAAAAATTATAGCAGCTTGAACGAATGCCTAAAATGTAAGCGTATGAAGTTTGCATGATATCTGCGGAAAATATGAAAACGCATAGTGTTTATGCAGACTAACAGACAGAAACAAAGGCAATTTATACTCTTAGTCAGGAAATTTAAATAGTTTATATTTCTTTAATAGGTGTTTAAGCCTATATAAAGTAACTTGAGGACTCTCTAGTTTCAAAAATTTTCTAAATATGACTGCTTTTAATTACAGCCTATCATCGTGTGCATCTAAATTATTCACTGTAAATCATTCATCAACATAAATACCTTTGTCACTATCCTCATTGCTAGCAAAATAGCACAAACCTCAATCATCCAATAATTTCCTGCTGCTCTATTTTAAGGGCTATGATCATTTCCTATACAAAGAAATTATTAATGACTGACAGATATTTCAACTTTTTTATGTAAAATGTGATCATAAGCGTAAATTTAATTTAACCAAAGTTATATAACAATGCGCAAATGCTTGACATTGACAGCTAGAACTTGATACCGGCTTTCTATATACGGTCTAATTATGTTAGAAACCACAAAAATGTGAAATGGTAAAACAGCCTGTTGTGGATAATTACTTTTTGATTGAGCTGAACCTTGTGCAAGTTTGTTTCCTAGATATATAGCTGAGTATAATTTAGATTAAAAAGTGACAGAAGTCACAGAATTATGGTGATTAACTTTTACAAAAATATTGACACCAGCTTAGATTGAACGTACAGGCATGAATTTACATGTGGCCATTCCTACTTAAAATATAAAACTTTAAAAGACGCAAAGAACCAATTAAAGCTAGTTTTTTCTGGTGTCAAAAGTGTTAAATTTGCATTCTAGTCAACAGTTTACTGGCTAAAAGCACTTTAGCTTTTACCCAGCGTTTGTTTAAAAGCCTTTTATTATGAGGCTAATGTTTGTCATGAATGAGATATATTTTACATTTTAATAAAATTAAAGTTGAAAAAAGTTAAAATTAAATATTTTTAATTAGTTCTAAATCTGGTGCAGCAATGGCGTGGAAGTTAACAATGAAATATGTCGTTATTTGGAAATAATATATAGCTATACAGAACTTTAAATTACAGCATGTGATACAATTAAAGTTTTTTCTAATATTCTCCAGCAGACATTGTATTATTATTGAAGCTAGTATTTTGGCAATCTATACTGTGTCATCAGAGATCTTCAGGTGTACTAATGCTTCGCACAATTAGTCTGCAATACTATTGATGATCGATTGGTGCATTTGTTAAAGTGTTGGTCTGCCACACTGAAAGACATGAGTTGAAATTCTGCATGATGTAATGTTTTACCAACTTTCTACATTAGCCTCGGAAAGAAGGAGAGATGTAACCAGTGTTTCAACTGTGATAAATTGTCTCTATTTTAATCTTGAAACATCCTGGCGGTCAAATTACCTCAAACATAGATGATAGATGCGTAGGTCCATTTTAAGAGACTAGAAGATTCTTGTTTATTTGTCACTATTTACTTAGTTTCGTGATTAGCTTATTATAGCACCAACAAACCTTGGATTTATCTTTTTCAAATCCTTACTACATTGGTAAGTTTCCAAATTTAATCATTGCTAAAAATTAACTTTCGCCAATATAGCAGTTTTCTGGTCTGCCAGTAACCCAGGCAAGTGAGAATGGTGCGAGCAGATTCAGTGATAGCAGTAATTGAGTAGATGTATGTGTATATTGTTGTTTAATGACATTTATTATGTGAGTTACCGTGAAGTCTTGGGTTTGCCATTCCTGATCACTGATATAAATTTTGTAACTTAAAACGTACTAAATACAGAATAATAGTTTGTGACACACTGTAAGAAAGGTTCTAAAAAGACTGACCAAGAAAGCCCAGCTGATGAGTAACAACAATCAAAACACTACCCACCACCATCAGCCAATGAAATCGAGCAGCAATGCCCACCAACCCAAAGCATCAAAGACCACCAAAGTATTATCATAGGTTTTATCCAGTCACCTTGGCTAAGGACAGTTTGTATAAACAAGCAGTAATAATAGCGCAGAGTAAGCGCATCTTTAGATGTAAACGCTACCGGCTCAACAGTCCAAATGCTAAACTAGCTAGATGTTACCTTCTTATTGCAAAAGCTGTAGAAAAGTTATTGTATTACAGTGCTAAAATGTTAAATAAACAGAAATGCAGAAAGTTAAGAAATGGTTAAGTTTAGAAACGAGACCTTGAAGTAAGTTTGTTAAGTTCATCGGTAAATTTGTTCTCAAGAAATTACTTAAATTAACTTGTCAATAAAACAAGATTTATTTTATTTATACGCGTCTTTAAGTCAGTGAACAAGCTCTAATCCTTTTGCTACCCGGAGACAAAACTGTAATCTGTTGGATTAACGAAAACGTCAAATAAACCAATCATCTTTTCCGCCGTGCGTCACACATTACTGACAGTGTTTAACTGTTTACCACTCAAATGGCTTTTAGTAATAATTGCAATCAACCCATGGCATGCCTATGATAATTCAGTAAATTATCAGCTCACTGCAAATATTAAATTTAGACAACAAAATGTTTTTGATTTCCTGTGAGGTGTACTGGATTTAGCAGCTTATTTTCCATGAGGAATGAGCATACAAGAGATTCAGACTAAAGGTTCAAATCTTGTGATGCTCATCGTGTCATATAGTCTTGAATATTTATTTTCCTTCCATAATGCAGTCAATTCACAAGTTTGTTTCATTCGCAAAATGGAAACAGCAAAAATCCAAATAGCAAGCGACTTTTGTTACTCGCTAATCTTTACCAAATGATTCATTCTTGCAAAAGATGGACACGGCACTTGTGAATGATGGACACGGCACTTGTGAATGATGGACACGGCACTTGTGAATGATGGACACAGCACTTGCAAAAGATGCGCAAAAATATTTTGTGCAAGCAATTAAATTTTAACCATTTTATTCACTTCCTTTATTCTTATTTTGATATGAACAGTTCTGAATGCGCCGCCATGACCTCTTACTTAGAAACCTTTTTTAACAAAGTGCCAGCGCTAACACGCAACGCGCGAATGTCCATTAAAACATCGCAAAGTAACTTTGCAAGTGAACAACTCTGAAACTGCATAATATCACAACATGGAAATGTAGTGATTGTCACACAATGACTAACATTTATGATTCAAACTACTAAACAAAGAATACTCAGTAGTGATCATCATTAAACTAACCTCTATAAAAATATTATCCGTATGAAAAGGTGGTATAAGAGAGGACAAATTTTCTGAAAATCTAAAGTAAATTAGCTTGCTCAGGCCTACCGCACAGTCTGATCAATTCTTAATGGATATGACTATTTGCTAGTCATAGAGAGTATTATGTGTTTCAAGAAAATATCTACTTTGGCATCACGGTCAGTTGAGAAAGCAAAAAACTCTAGCTATGTCAAGATATTTCAATCAGTTCAGCAACTTATTACAAAAGAATGACACAAAAATGCAAATTATTGAGTGTGTTGACTTGTCTCAACTGTTTATCAGCCATCTTGTTTTTTTTACATAATTTTTACTCACTGATTTTCAGATACCGGACAGGTCTGAAATAATTCGTCTTTTTCAATTTAGTGGGCATTGGGTGAATTTAAATTCATTTTATTGCAAATAAACAATATTTTTTCTCCAATTCGATTTCATCATTTTAATTTCTATTGATAGTTTATATTGTTTCCGCATGTACTTGAAGTTGTTTTTATAGAGAACATAATCTAATTTGGGAGGCTTAAAAGCAGTTTTATTTCAGCAACTAAATTGGACTTTGCATTATGACTACTCTACTCTAAATGAAATAAGACGAAGCAATAAAAATATAACTCTGTGTTATTCAAAAGTATATTACCTTTTATCAAATGCCTCCAATGCCTAATATGTTTAGACAATATAATCCATCTACTGATCAAACCTAATTTCAAGTTTTCAAGTTTGGTAAAACTTATGAAAAAAAATGAAAAAAATCTATTAGATTTACATTGGCCACTTTCAGCACTATTATGTGTAGGTCTATACTCAATAGAATTTTATCGGTTCGATTTTTTATCAAAGGCTAACATGTATGTATATTACCGCAAGGTTCTCCTAGGATGAATACCACTGATATTACTAGATCAAAAGGTTTAGGTGCACAGAAACCTTTCAGTCTTTCAGATGTATTACATTGTAAGTAAAGTTGAAAATAAAATAAAAGTTTGCTATTTAAAACGCTATGTACTTATGCTGTCAGAACAAAAGTATTAAAGTCAAAACTTTGTTACTAAAAGAAAATGCATTCAAATTTAAATCTTTTTACTGTTAAAACTGCATATCCTATGTAAGCAGGATATAATAGAGCATATAGATTTCCTGCTCATAAATAGGATTTAAGTTAAGCTATGGCCATTTTGATGATTGGCCAACCCAGCATTTCCTGTGACTTTGCGCTGACTAACGCAACTAGCTATTTTATTACTTTTCCTGTGTAAGTGGATTAGTGAAAACTGATCCATTTTGAGATAATCTTAGACCATGAAACACCTGATTTATAGTGAGCACGCTTCACTAGACTAGTGAGACCTAAAGATGATAGGCTCTGATATAGCAGTGATAGTAGCTGTGAATTGTATGAAAGTACTATAATTTGCAGACGTTGGACAAAATATGTCCAATATCTCGACTACTGTACTAGCTAATTGTCTATGTAGGCATTATACAACTAATGATGTAGATAGTTGGTTAGCAGTAATAGTAGTGATAGTATTGATAATAGTAGTAGCAGTATTAGTGCAAGTAGTAGCAGCAATTGGAATTGTAGTAGTAGTAGTAATAGTAATAGCAGTAATAACAGTGATGTAAGTGGTGTTAGTAGTAATAGTAGTAGTAGCAGTAGTAATTGGAGTAGTAGTAGCGGTAGTAGTAGTGATAATAGCATTAGTAGTAGTAGTAGTAGTAGTAGTAATAGTAGTAGTAGTAGTAGTAGTAGTAGTAGTATAGTAATATTATAGTAGTAGTAGTAGTAGTAATAGTAGTAGCAGTAGTAGTAGTTGTAGCAGTAGTAGTGATAGTAGTAGTAGTAGTGATGGTAGTGATAGTAGTAATGGTGATAGTAGTAGTAGTAGCGGTGGTGGTAGTAATAATAGTAATAGCAGTAGTAATAATAAAAATAGTTGCGATAATCGAAACTAATTTTTTTGGAAAAGCTCTACAGGTTTTAACTCTAATCAGTAGTGAGCCATCGTCATGGATTTTCACCATTTTTAAGGAGACAGTTTGCAGGTGAGTGTCTAAGAGGATGGTTTTCAAGAAAGGCACAAGTTTTGAAACGTGTAAGCGTGTGAAATTTGCATGAAATCTGCAGAAAATATGAAAATGCATAGTGTTTATGCAGACTAACAGACAGACACAAAGGCAAAGTTAGATGCATTAATATAAATGGTGACAAGAAGCCATTTCAAGTTCGATGATATTTTTGAATTAGTTTAATTTTTGTGTGTAGTTTGTAGTTATAAGAATAAGTCACAAAGGAATAAGAATACTTTCATTGATGATTTAGCACTTCACAATATACTTTAATTCACAAATAGAATAGCTTCATCAATTAATAGACATAAGTTTTTAGTAGTCGCAAGCCTGTTCATCTGGTGGTACATCTAGTGTTATGTATAGATATGTTATATATATTAACGGAATAAGAATAGCTCTATGAGTAGCTAGGTTGCTCAACGCTTTTGATGGTAATAATGGTACAGATCTTCGAGATAAGCTTATTGATGGTTTACTCACAAATAATCTGGTACCAGAATTTATTTTCACACACTATTTTTAGGTAATAGGTTTTTGTTATTACCTAATGCAAAACAATTGAGCACCGGCCTCCTTTGTCATTGGCCATCGATTTTATAATGAGCATCTAATAGCCCATTAAAATTCCAACTTTTTAATATCGTTGGTAAAGGCGTTTCTGCTTTCAAAACAGTTTCAAAGCCAATTAAACTGGTTTTTCTAGATTTTATCAACAAAACAAATAAAAGGTTACACTATCAGTAATTGAAAAACTTTGACAGATTTACCAGAATGGCGTTACTTAAGATTGTCAAATTGTAAATGAAATTAAATATCAGCCGATTGCTTGTCATCACTTGCTACTGCATGTAATATAATGTAATTGACTGTAATATTTAGGCAGTATATCAGGTTGATTGCATGATCAACAAGCCTTTTGAAGTTTTTTAACTAAATGAAAGCAAATACTTTTGCTAATAAAGTAGAACACAACTCTTGTGAAATGGGTGACTTTCAACAGGGCCGAGGGATAAAACAGGATTTTGTGAGGAGGCATATGTATGCCAGAAACCAAGGGAAAGCGACCAATCTTGCATGCCGATTGGTTAAAGTTATATTTCCTGCCAGGGCAACAATTGTGGACACTGAGTCTAAAAATTTGTAGAAACGTGTGTATCAGCTCTTTCTCCAGTCTAGACTGGTGTGCCTGCAGTACAAAAAAACTGCGCGTAAAATCACAAAATAAAAATGAAAAATTAAATTGAGTGTTGTTTAATGTTGTATTTATAGGACTCCGGGTTGTGATTATTGTCTTTGCTTATATCTTGACACTGTAAATATTATGGATCGGTCTGTGTAACTACTGTGACCCGTGCTACCTATAAATTTTTATAATCAATACAAACTATTAAATTCTCAAAATCATGTTACGCTCATTTGTTAGATAATAAGACGATCGAGTTGTTAGCCTTCATGATCACGTGAGGTTCCTAGAGTGTGCGCTGATTTTCTGTCATGTAAGTTATTTCCAGTCAGTATTATTTTACTGCCCGTTTTGTTTTTAATATTTTTGCATTTTCATAATAGCCAAAAATCCTCATAGATTAGTGTTACTTTTTAAATGATGTTCCATTTTTGCTCTCACTTATATCAGCATCACTATAAGGCTAGCTGTATTTGTAAAAGTAAAACCAACTGGGTACATGAAATCTTAACAAAGTTTCAAAAAGGTAATCTTCTTCTGGTTGCTGTTTTTCTCAGAGAAATTAACAACATGTTGTAATAGACTTGATCTGGAAACTATCTGATAAAGGTGTAATTAGCTGATGTTGAAATAACCGTTTTTGATCATCAGTCACAAAGTTCTCCAAACCCTATGCCGAAATTATTGTGAAACAGCAATAAATTTCTCTCAGGCAAACAAGTACAAATGATGTGAAGTCAATAATGTCTAATCAATCTATTTAATGCAAGTTAAAAAGACAAGATGTTTTAAGAATTATGGGTAGTGACTAAGTAGCGTGGTAAGCGGCACAACTCAGGTGACTGTTTCCTTTGTTGTTGTTATGCAGAATTGTACTCTCGACCAAAGAGCATCTCACATAGATCAGTGTATGTAAAGCCATAATAAACTTTATTTATTGATCATACCAATTCTACCATCATATTCACCGATGCAATATGGTCAATATTTTGCATATTGGATTCTATTTACACTAAGAGCTTTGTCATTATAAACTTTGCCTGCCCTCGGAAGCCTTTTATACAAAAAAGATATCCATAAGAACTTTTAGTTGAACTTACATGCAGTAATTCTATAAGCAAAGCCTTATAAGCCGCTACCAAGGCCAAAACTGCTAACTAGGGTATTGTCAGGTAGTCCAATGAAAAACCTGTTCCTATTTACTCAAGGTTCCCCCTCCCCCAACCCTTCCTCGGTTCAGTTATTTAATGTTCTTGTGTTTTTGTATACAATTAGTAAGCTTGCTTTTACAAAAAGCCCGTAGCCATTACAATTTCATTTTTTTATTTAATTTTACCCTTGCATTTTTATAAACAGCCTCCAATTTTAACAAAAGATATTTTTTAATGGATTTTTGTATTTTGTTTACATTAACAGAGATAAACTCTAATACTTGCTCTTACTTAACTTAGAAAGTTTTGAATGAACAGATACTTTATTTTTTCGGATAATACTAAAACATCTTGAAAGAAATTTTCCTTTGATAGAAAATCTTATTGTAAAAAGAAGGCCAATGCAAGTTACTGTTAACCCATCATCATTTCTAGTCTTGATAGTATTACAAGAATACAGCATAAAGTTGTTTGCCAACAGCAGTCTGCACTGATTGGCATTGAGTTAAATGACACCCTGAATTTTTGTCACAGCCTGAACGCTATATGACATCAACTAAGGCTGTCTGCTTTGTCTCCCAGTGTTCAAAAGTGATATGTTGACAAAGTGGAGTTACAGGGATTAAACCCGCTAGCCCAAAAAAACAGGATATGATATGCCATGCAATACTTATAATAGCCACTCATTAAAAATTGTAATTTGAATAGGTAATTATGCAGCTCGGCCGATTTTCAATTCAGTAAACGCAAGCCAAAAAACCATGGTTCACTTACAGAGTGCTGAGAAAATTAAGTAAACAGAATAAATTAATATATAATGAGGATGATATTGAGGTATGTGGAATGATGTTATTAGCATTTTTATGAATGCATTGTTTAAATTAACTAAAAAAACTGTTGGTAAACCAGCTAAAAAGGCTAATCTCATATGATTGATATATTTCATACAAGTATCTGATAGATTTCAAAGTATTCAGCTGAATGATTACAAAGTTGATGAACAGACTAGGAATTTATGATTTATATATTTCTCACGAACATTTGATAGTCTGATTTTAAACTATGCTGGATAACAACTGGATGATTACAGTGTTGATGAACAGACTATGAGTTCATGATGCAAATGCAATAGACAGACCAACTCATTGCTAGCAAAAAAAGCATTCCAATAAATTCAGATAATAAATCATTGCTGATATTCAGAGCTTCGCTGTTCTTATTTTTAAGTATTTGTACTAAATTACTAGTTCAAAATTATGAGTTATTTAGAAATACTTTTCTCAATCAGCTGAAATTTGGCTGATATCAGAACAGGCATCATTAAGGATTATAAAGAATGTTTCAGCAATTGAATAGCTAAATTAGGTCAATCGTTGCAAAAGTTAGCTAAAAAAATATTCTTTGTTCAAGGGCATATAAATTGTCCAGTATTGAAATATTTATAGACATCTCGGTGAGTTTAGCTTGTAAAGATTGTCAATGGCATTTTTGTACAAATTTCAAGATGTAAAAAGTCTCCTTGAATTTGTGTGCTTATAATACATATATCCTGATCTAAAAGGAGTATAATTGAAAATATTAGTTATGGCTTTTACATTTTTTTAATGTTTTACTCTTCTAAAATTTTTTTTTCCTAAAATTTTTGACTATTGTAACTATACTTTTGCTAGCTCGCTCTCTAGTAAATAGTGAATATTTAGGATACAAAATACAATAAGCATCATTGTATTAATAGCAAAAATATTTGCATAGTTCGCTCGGCCAGTTGAGTTCAGATTGTTGCTTTTATTTGGAGCGGTTTAATCTTTTTCTGGCTATTCAAAACCTTCTACAATGTCTTTTGACCTCAATATTTCTTCTGCACCGCTAAACTACGACGTTAATGTTCAAACAATCTTTTAGCTGAGCAAAACTTTTACTCGTTTTGTTTCTCACAAATAATGATAAACTTTGGGCCACATGCGGGCTAAGTACAACTTTTAGCCTAAAACTAGATGTTCATATACAATCATAAGTGTTAATCAAGACGCGCTAAACAAGATACTACTATTAGCCTGATGCAATGATTAATTATCTCTATGATGCTTTCAAGTTTTAACAAAAAATTGGAAGTCGAATCGTTCTTCCAGTTTTAGCAGCTAAACCTTTAACTGCTTTCGGGTCATATGTCATTAAAAAACATAACCACAGATAGCTAGTGGTCACCAGAGGTTCTCCTATAAGATCAAAGCATTAAATCTCTGTTTTTCTAAGGTTATCATGGTTTCAACTTAAACTGAATGCCAGCTACTGGAGTGTGGTTTAGATAAGGCAAAGACTCTAGTCCGGTTCACTTGAATAACATGTTTAAATGACAGATGTATGTCACAATTTCTTACATCTCCTGCTACCAGCAGAACGCTCGGCAGCTTATCTAACTGAGGGTTAGGTTACACCACATTGTGGCTGCAGATATGCTGGTCAGTACATTTGTGGTCGCGAGCTCTAGCTACATGAGCACACACAGCTGGCAGTTTTAGTATGTGAATCTGTAACATCCTGTTTTTTAATTTGCGATGTCCTCACCAAATTCATTGCCATAATTCTATAGAATAAATCTATGATGAATATAACTCAGATAAAGGTGTTTATGATATAAAAAAAATTTAGGTTTTAGGTTTTCATTTTTTAAATTTGTTAGTTTCAAACCAATAACTTTAAAAATGTTTTTTTCAGTCTTTTTTTAATTCTCTTTCTTCAGGAGGTATACGAATAAAACAAGTAAGAAAAGTTTGAATTGAAATAGGGTATTCTTTATAGCTGCAGAAGCATTATAAAAAAATTATTTAAATTTCCCAAATTAGGCAGACTTCGTTGACAGGAGATCAGTTTTGGCTATTTGAAACATCAAAACTTGGTTATAAGATTTTTGTTAATAGTTAAACATTGAACAATTAGAGTTTTAATAAATAGCTAACAGAAGCTACAATAACGTACCATTCATCATAAAAAACTGTGTTTGATAAATAATAAAACTTTTCATCAGAATCATTTACAAGCTATCATTTTATTTCAAGATTATTTTTCTTGTGGATTATTTAAAGGTTGAACAAGTTAATAACTGCAGATTAAGGAAAGAGCCGAGTCCTGCAACAAGTGTTTTTAGTAATACCATGGCTATGGTAGTTCGCCACAACATTTTTTTTCAACAAAAGAAAATAATTTCACAATTTCTTTTTACAAAAAACTAGTTTTTCATCCTAAATAAAATGTGTAAGAAGTTTAAAGGTGAATCTAACAAAATCTTCAGTAAATTTTATCAGTATCAGTGTTTTTCTATCATTTTTGAACAATTAGGTTGTTTGAAGTAATCTGACTGCAAAGATATCTTAAGATTAAAATTGATAAAACTTGGTCGCTGTTAAAACGAACAAGCGAAAGTGCAGTTCTGGAGTCTGTAGTCCTAAAGAGACCAACAGAATAGTGACAATCAACTAGTTAATATAAAATACCTTTATTTTATGAGGCGGCTAAAGAGCTATTAAAAGGGCATATATTTACATACGTACATGTCTCTCTAATTATATACTATCAAAGACTTATATTTACTTTAATGAGAGCCACGGTTGAATAGTGAGATAAAATATCTGTTTCAATAGAAATCTATCTCAATACATTCAGCTCTTCTTTTCTGCCAATCAACTGTCTCTGTGGATTTCAGAGCAGATGGTTCTTTTCTGAGCTTAATTGGCACACCTGATCAATGTTCATGGCACACTAAACTGCAAGGGTACTAGTATGTCACTGTAACAAAGCTTGCATCATCACTTTGGTGTCAACACAGAATTGCCAATATTATTCATTGTACATCATTTTTTGTAAATATAAAGTAGATATGTTATGATCAGCAAAAACCCTTTACAAATACAAAGTTGGTTAAACAACTTTTTCATATTTGTTCATAGCAAAAGGAACTATCACAATAAAAGAACTATTGTATCTAATGGCTTTCTAAAGACTGAAGAACACTGAAAAACACCAAAAAATTTGGCAAGTAACAGCTGTCAATAGCTGTCACTAGCATTCACACCATTCTTACTGTTAGTGACGTTAACAATGAACCATCCTTTTACTTGCATTTCTGCAAGTATAAGGGTGGTTTTAGATGTGTGCCACAGTTGACAAGCTGATCGTGGGAGACAGTGTTTTGACACAAAACTTGAAATTCTCTAAAATAGAGTAGCGTAATATTAGTAAATTTTATCAGAGTATTGGTATTTTTTACCATCTGTGATTGTTTTTGATGTTTGAGGTGATCTGACTACTAGGATGTTTCAAGACTAAAATTGACCAAACCTGATCATAGATAAAACACTCAAAAGCAAAATACGTGCTGAAATGACGTATCTAACTGCTTGGCTGTTTGTCTCTCTTGTTATTGGCATCAGCTAATCTGTTTAAGTTGTAGCGTTACACATCTCTATTCTGTCTGTCTCTTTACAACTATAATAGACGTCATAATTACACCTTCACCTAATCTGAGTGTTTCATTTGTTCTATTTTCTTTTGATACATATATCTTGAAACATCTTCTATGTTTCAAGATGTATATATGTCCTTATCGAAACATCCAGATCACTTCAAACATCAAAAACAATCACAAATGTTAAAAAATACCGATACTTTCAGAAAAATCTATTAAAATTTTGTGTAGGTCTATTTTTAATTAATAGCAAAAACTCTGTCACTCTGAAATAATATGACCTTATTTTGAATCAGATATTATTTATTGATAACAATATGAAAAGAAAATGTTCAAGAATAAACTATTCATAGCTCCAACTCTAGAGTAAAAATTGTGCTTCCAGTGTGAATCAAAGGGGTTTAAGCAAAGTTGATAATAGTACTGGTATTTCTAACTATTTTTCCATTGTTTCAGTTTTTGTGTGTTTCAATCTTTCAACAATATTTTTGGCTAGTAGGCAACAAAGTTGAACAACTAAACGTGGTTCCCATATCGGCTGCGAGACCCCAGTGATAATTTCGCACAGCATAACACTTGCGGAACTAGGCTCGGCAGCTTACGTTCACATAAAGCTGTGCAGCTGATGATCTCATAATAATGGCTCATCTCCACGTCGTTTTGAAAATTCTGACCTTCACCTGTACAGTGCATTTCAAAAAGGTTTTTGCCTGCGGACATTTGTGAAAGTTGAACAGTGCCAAACTTCTGTGTTGACCGTCGGCAACTACCAGCGATACTCAACGCGTAGGTTTTCATTACACCGCCGATAGCCCTGCAATCCTGCCACTGATGCTTGCAGCGTAAACGGGAACCAAGCTTTAAAAGTAAACTGATCATAAAGTAGTCTGAACAAATGGCAACCAGGTAAGTCTCACATCTTACCAACAGAACTAGTCAAGATGATCCCAGCAGAGGTTGCTAAGAAACTCTCACAAACATCTTATTATAGCTATATAAAACTAGTGACAAGCAAAGCATTCACAGTGCAAAATATAGGTGTATGATTCAACTCCATGAAAAAGAAGAGACCATGCGTGTGCGCGTTTCAACGATTATCTGGAAGTAACCACATTCCATTCTGATTAGTCAGAAAAATGGCGATAGCTCCATTTGCACCCATTGTCATTAATTAATCTTAAACTGGCTACCTACAGCTGAGACTAATTCCACATTGATAACTATTGCTCCAATATATGTAAAGAAGAACTACCTGGTTATGTTTGCCGTCAAAAGTCATAAACAGAGTCATCTGCACTCTGAGTATTCACTCTTTGAATCCTGTATCTTTGCTAACGTAAATGAAAAACGTATTTGGTAATGTATTCAACAAACTATTTGTAATCAAAAATAGTTAAACTATCAGTTATATGGAAACTATGGACTCAACATCAACATGGTTTAACATTTTTAAGCAACTCCGTCTGACAAAATAATCAGACTAACAGCTCAAATGAGGATTGGGGGCTTATTCCTCTTTTTGCACAGCTAAAGATTAATTGAAGATTACAGATGAGTTTGCACAAAATGTTTAGTAGATTTTATCAGAAAGTATCGGTGTTTTTCTGTCACTTGCAATTGTTTTTATGTTTGATGTAATCTGGCTGCTAAGATGTTTGAAGATTAAAATCAACAAAATTTCATCGCGGTTAAAATGTTCACATAAAGCGAAAGTGCAACTATGACGTCTATAGTTAGTTGTAAAGAGAACGACAGAATAAAGATTCATAACGCTGCAACTTAAATGCAATAGCCGATAGCAGCTATAGCAATTATAGCAATTATAGCAACTAGTGACACAATTTTGCACGTATTTTTCTTCTGAGCATTTTAACGGGAATCAAGTTTTTTCGATTTTAATCTTTTGAAACCTCCTTGCAGTCAGATCACCTCAAACGTCAAAAACAATTGCAAAAGATACAAAAATAGCAATACTTTTGCATAAAGTTTAGTAAGTTTTTGTGTCATATCATCTTTAAACAATCAATCTAGAAAAACTGTGTCTGCTTCCAGACTATTATTTTTATTGACTATAAGTATGCATTTCCTTGATTATCATTATTCTCAGGGTATTTTAGTTTAGACAGTCCGTTCCAAGTTATAGTCTCCGGTTATTTGAAAAAGATTTTAGCCTAATTACCTGCTAGAAAAACTTAGTCTCGTGATATAAACTGTACACTGGATCACCTACAAGTTTCCTGCTGTTAGTGTATGCTAGTTAACTGTTTTATTGTTGTTATCTTTTACTGAGCTAATATGCTGAGAATGAGAATACATGTAGTTGAAAGCGTGTTGCCATAATTTTAGTTAAGGTAAATACCAGCTACATTTTTTAAATGAGCTTACACAGATTTTTGTAGAGTTCGCCAGAAAGTAGTTGTATTTTTCTACCATTTGCGGATTGCTTTTATGTTTGAGATGAATTGATTGTCGGAATATTTAAATCTTTCACGCTTAAAGCTGACAAAACTTAATCGCGGTTAAAACGCTCACTAGCAAAATACGGGTGATATAACATCACCAGTCGCTGATTGCTATAGTTGATGTCGGCAATTTCATTCACGTGGCAACGTTATGAGTCTTTGTTCTGCAGTTTTGTTTGCAACTATAATCGTCATGAATGTACTTTCGATTGGTCCGAGAGTTAGAGTTGATTTTCGATTGGTTAATTGCAATTGGTCAAGCCCCAAAAATGACTGTAAATGATAGAAAAATATTGGTATACTCTAATGACTGCAGAAATTTTGTGTAAGTTCATCATTAAATGTACAGGCTGAAAAAATCTTTCAAATTTATTAGCTGAAACCATCTTGACTACTCATTGTCTTTCGTGTTCTCTATTTTTATTATTTATATTTATTATTAGCTTCTAAATTTAAATTTTTAATTTTTTCAAATAAACTTTTTATCTGTTAGTTTCTGGAAGTTTATTGTAAGAGAGCTAATTGCAACAGTTGAAATATTTTGAATGATTCTGTTACACATATGGAGAACTGTGTAACAAACTAGAAACACACCCCTCTTGGAAGACAACTCATCAAGAACCCGGTGCTTCAGTTTAAAGAATATACGTGTATGTAATACACATATATAACCACTAATAATAAGCCTATATTGCATCTAAAGTTTGTGACCATTTTAAAAACCAAATTGATATATCCTACCATGTTTTTTTTAAATATAAATAAAAATAATTTGGAATACTCATATTGGTAGTATTGATTGAAATACCGCCACACTTGAAAACAATAGATTTAGTTCACTGAAAAATAACCAAAATAGATTAAGTGAGTTTAGTTAAAACAATTTATTAACAATGTGTTGCTAAGCAGTCTTTCATCTTGCATCACCAAATCTCAAGTCATTTGAAACACCCAGTAGTGTGTTTGTAAAACTTTTCAAACAGCTACCATTTTACCCAAACATTTCATGACACATAAAAAGAATTATGCATTATTGCTTAGGGAAGCTGATGAGTGTTATAGCGATGTTTATATTTTACGTATAAAAAAACCGTGCAATAACTGATAGCTAACTTTCTCAGTTATTGTGTTGAATACTGTTAAATATCATTGTTGAGGCAGATAGGCGACTATCTTTATTTTTCATCTTATTTGTATGTCTTTATTAATCATAAACTTTCAATGACTTTGTAGAATTATAAAAAGTAAAACATTACTGACTAATAGGAAAATGCAAATTGCAAAGCTGGGAAATGGATAACCACAAATATGAATGGAACTAATTAGATAAACATCAAGTAAAACAACTGTGTGAGAACTTATAGAATACTAGTGACAGATATTCATGTATCTTCATTGTGCAGATAATAGAACTCACTGCAACTCATCGGACTCTAAAATGTCTGTAGCAAATCTAGTAGACTTGTGCAATGATCTAGTAATAGAGCATTGTACCCAAAGCACTAGGCATATTTTGGCATTAAGTTAAATGACAGGAGTTCTGTTTCTTACAGTGCAACTATCACAATTGTGGAAGAACTGTGGTAGTTTTTTTTCTTTGTTATGGTACACAAGAAACTTGAGTAATGGTAGAGTGAATTGACAATAGATAGGTGTGTGGCACGTTCTTGCATCATTAACAGCCATAGCTCAAAATGTCATACAACACTCTAGTCCTTGTGGACTACAATAGCTAAACTATTCATAAAAGTAACTTTCATATGTGGTACAAAGGTTTGCTTTGACTCAGTCACCTGATCATTAATAGAGTAACTGCCATATTGGTTCATACTGCCGAGATTGGCATACACAGAATAGCTCAGTGTGATTGAATACAAAAGCTTATTACAAATGAAAATCAGCAATTGACATCATGCAATCCTACCAGTGACCAATATTAAGTTATTTCTGTAAAAATAATTTTTAGTATAGTAGATCCACAGCAATCCAAAAAGGCATTTATAACTTCAGATGTTTCAGTTGAAAAACGCAATGGAAGAAACAAAACCTGAAACGTTTTCAACTAATCACCTTCAGCTATGCTCAACTTGATTCATTCAAGCACAACCACAGCTTCGAAATGATATCATGATAGCATGCTATCAGTAAATGGAATATTCAATATATATCTTCTATCAGGTCAATTCTGAATCAAAACGCAAAAAATATAACGGTACTGTCACAAAGCAGAAAATGGCATAGTCATATGAGGAGGCTGCTACTTGTAATTGTTGACTGTTTTAGCTAAGATAGATGTGCAATAATATTGGAAGATCTAGCACAAATACTGGGTGAACATGGCTTAAAACCATTTCAGTTTTAGAATTCCCTTCCTTCTTCATTCAATTTAATTGGTTATTGCAAAATGTAAGGATAAAAGATGTTTAGTGTCAAAGTGTATCAGGCAGCAGATTAAATATGTCATATAAGGTGCTTTCAGATTTTCTATGCACACCCTAGGAGTGTTTTGAGACCAAATATTAAGAAAACATACAACCTCATTGCCCTATGGGCATTAGTGAACATTCAACTTATTTTCAACATGCAACTTTCAGCAATGTGCCTGCCATTGACAATATAAATCTTTTATCAAGGACGAGTAAACCATTCAAACAAAACACTGTAAGTGTTCACTGAAGGTTTTTGGTTAAAATAGCATTAAAATAGTTTTAAATTTTTAAAGATCTCAGACTTTGGGTTTTTCTGATTCGTGCTCTTATACTCTCGGTTTCTATGCTTTTAATGGATTTGGAGTTTCTTCCTCTCCAAATCATAGAAACGGTAAATCTGAGCTTACTCAGCACTAGTGTGGCGGACGTTGCATTTACTTTATTTACTCTTATATGCCTTATACTGTCTTGTCCTTTTAAATATCGTGATTCGTCTCCCCTGTCTGTTGTATATGCTTATTTCTTATTACTCTGTACATTTTTAATTGGCGACGCCAATAATTATTTAATCATACTAATACTTCTTTTTATATTATTATTATATTCAGTTTCGACCGTGTGCTATGTTTTTACTTGTTTTTGTACATATCCACCTTCCTTTTATATGGTAGTAAATTGGGTGACTCGGCAAGATGGGCCAGGCTCCCAGCGGAGTTGCGAATGCCTCTGTTGTACATTGATTTTGGCGCTTACTGTCAAATACAAACTTATTCACTTTGAACTCATACACTCTTTCTCTGCCTGAAACAGTGGTGGATTGCAGTAGCCAGTTAAGGGAAGGCACTTGACCTTACCACTATTTTGCTCCGCTAAGTTTTTTCAAAGGCATTCGTGGTAAAACTTCTATCCGATGTCACAAAAATGCTCACTGCGCATGCCAAGATCTCCCAAGTGAAGATAAAAAATTAACAAAATTTCAACACACTACCACGTGGGTGTATTCTAACCACTATTGCCAACGATAGGTAGCTTATATGACATTAATAAAATAATTATCTGTTTGTTTTATTACCTCATTGATTAGATAACTAAACCTATAGGTTGTACCGATTCCCACTGCATTAGTACTGACCTTTTTCAAAGCTTAACTCATTTAGCATAAAAAAAGATTTTGACTAAAAGTGACTGTCGTTCATGCGACCTTGGAAGTAATAACTGTACCGCAGACAGTAAATTATGTCACTGTTTTGTAATATATAGAGCCGCAATAAGGAAATAAAATGAAAATTTTGGTCAAATATTTTGGCTGAGTTAGGGCAACAAGTGTACAAAATGCAAATTGACAAGTGGCCGTGACCCAAAAAAGAGTCTACTTTAAAAATTTCTGTTCTGAGGAGCACATCAATAGTCTTGAAAAGATCAATAAAGTGCAACTCTAAATCATTGAAGCTGTACAGTGCAAATTTATCGGCAGAGGTCAACTCCGAATCCATTCAAAGCATGGGAACCTAGTAGTTTACTATCAACTAATTCTGCCGAACTCAGTTCTAGTGCATCATCATGTATCTCAACCAAATTAAAGACTAGCTATTTTTCATAAAATTATGATGGAATGTGTGATAAAAGTTTAAACCTCTCGCGTGTACCTCAAACACATACAACTACTCCTAGGGAATCCCAAATCAGCTAAATCTACATGTATAGTACTGTAATTAACACTTCTTCGCCATTTTGTGTTTGTATGGTATGATGTGTGTGCATGTGTGTGCATGTGTGTGCCTGCGTGTGCATGCGTGTGCCTGTGTGTGCATGTGTGTGCGTGTGTGTCTGTTAGTTCATGTAAACACTATATGTTTTCAATTTTTTTTGCGCTCTCATTTAGGCTTACAGGCGTTTGCTTTTGGTGATATACCAGGTTTCTAAGAATCAGCCTCTCAACCACCCACCTGCAGGCTATTTGACTAAAAATTAAAGAAATGCCAGTCATCGATAAGCTGGCGGTTAGTCGAGTATAAAAGCTGAGAAGTACAAAATGCCTTAGTTTTGACATTAGGTGGAGTACACGCTTTACTAATAGTAAAACAAGATCTGAGCCGTTTAAACACGCAGAAGGATTGAGAGTGAATTGCGTGTCAAAATCAAGCCATCATATAATCCTACAGCCTAATCTGTTATAATGGAGGCTGTATGAAGATTAATCACTTTGAGTTTCCTCTACTGCTCCCATCCTTTTGGAGTTGAGGACATCAGCCCGGAGCTATGATAAAGTGCCACAAGTGTGTTAGTAAGACTGTTGCTGAGTAGGCTAGTCACCATGCTGAGCTACGCTTGATGGACAGATTCTCCCTGATGGAGTAAAGTATCTTTATTTTGAACAAGTGACAATTCATATCCGTGTTTTGTCACACCAGTAAGATTTGAGTAAAGCTAGTTAAAGGTGAAAAGTCACTGAGTGGTCATAGTCCCACGACAAAGTTAACAACAAGCAGTATGATAGTGTCGCATTTAGTGCTTATAGATAAAATTGCACAAAATTTAGGTGGATTTTGTTCAGAAATTATCAGTATTTGTCTATCATCTGCAGTTGTCTTAGTGCTTGAGGGGGTCCAAGTATCAGGTTGTTTCAAGAGTGAAATTGCAAAATTTTAATCGCGATGATCAATCGAAGGTGTTATTATGAGGGCTATAGTTGCAATGAGATCGATAAAATGGAGATGCATAACGCTGCAGCTAGCACGAGTATGTTTACATCTGGATAAAGTTATTTATATCTAAACACAATAAATTAAAAGCCTCTTCTCAAAAACAACTACATTATTATAGTAGCTTTTTGGTTGAAAATCTATACTCTCAAAACTTATGTCTCTTGTGATTAGCGCTAGCAAAATTTTAGTGCCTAAAGAAGGAAAGGTAAAATCATGTAAAGACAGTTATTATAACAGGAGTAACGTCCTGTACAAAAGTTGAATGATTCATTAATGACTTCCCCTGCTTCAAAGCTGCTTGGTGTATTGTTAAGAAACTTGCAAACTTTCTTAATTTTATAAATTTTGAGTTGTAGAATGCTTTAATTATCTGTAGCAGTTTATTTTAATATACACCCTTTTTGTGGAAGTCATTATAATATAAATGCAACAACATTAGCAAAATACCAAGATCATCCTGTTGAATCGCTGATCACTGATTGCTTTTATAGTCTGAATAATAACGTGTGAACATAGTTTCCTTTGCCAAATGGATGGGAAGTTATGGATATTTCTCAAAAGCTTGTTGAAGAACTGATCAAAGAAGTTTTAAAACTTCAGTATCTCAAACTTGTTAGCCAAAGGCCCATCTTGAAACAACTTGTTGTCTTAAAGCTATGAGTTCTGCTCAGCAAACTTTCAAAACAAAATCATTGGCGTAAATAAACTCATTATTATAAAATACAGTTAACAGCTATCACCAAAAGGAAGAGGGAAAGTTTTTTCTGTCACTGCAGTTCAAGAGCTAATTAGCTTGAACAACGATTGACACAGGTGGATGAGTGTCAGTTCATTATACTAAAGGTTGTGAGTTCAAATTCCATTGCAAGCAAAATTTTTTTATTATTGAGTTCTTGTTTGAGCAGCTGTTTCTTTCAAGTTGCTACACCATAGACTAGACTTATTTACCATAAATATATGGTTATATAAGCATAAATAGTAGCATGTGATAATGCGGGTCTTCTCAGCAGATTAAGTCAATAACGTTATTAAAATTTATGCACTCCAGATGTAATCAAAAGATATGCAGGTACATTGCATGACCAAGAGCTTACTACATTAGTCCTAGCTTGCTTGCATAAACACCATTCCTGACCACTAACAAATATGTTTACCATGCTCTAGTTCTTTGGTTAGTTGATGGCATACAAACCTAAAACCAAAGTGAAACCAGCATAAACTTCTATGAATTGAAGTTAATGAAGATTACAGAGGCTGTCAAGAAACTTATAAGTACGAGTCATAGTTTTAGGCACTAGTAAAAACTTCTACTATAGTGAGAGCCGTGTCAAAACCACCCTTCCAGGTTAGGAAAAAGGCTTGCCTTCAACAGGATTTGCTACGAAACCTATGGTTTGGTAGACTGACACCTTACCACTGAGCTACTTCACCACTTTGGCACCTCTTGGAATAGTCGTGCACCTATTTATTTTAGTATACACACGTGTCTGCTGTTGACTGACTCTGATGCTGTGCATTTGGCCAGTTAACACACAGAGAACTATTACAGAAATGCAACAATGCTGCTTGCCACATTACCTATACATGTAGTTTATTACTCCTGGCGATCTCTCATGACACACTTGACTGCCCCGAGTGGGAATGTTTACAAAATGGCACGTCAATTCTAATGAAAAAGTTGTATTATCTGAAAAATGTTATAACGCAAGACAGAGCTCAATAAAGACCTTGCCAGGTTACTAAAGTAAAGCCTGTTAATTTATAAAAACTAAAAACAGTTTTAATAAATTCTCAAAATAAAGCATAAAATTAGATAGAACTCTTGAAAATCATAAAATTTACAGCAAACATTACCACAACAATTTTTTTAATAAGAAAATGCAGCTACGTTCTCAATAGCTACTCCAACTTCCTCTTTCAGCTTTTCTCATTAATGATCTTCACCACAAATGATCTTTTTCCTAGTTTACGATTGATCGTGACCATTTGTTCATGCCATTTGGCACATGATCAATTGTTTAGATGCCTTTTCTAACACCAACTGGTCCTTGTAAGACTTCAACTAACAACCTACTGGTGATAAGCCAGGACACTAACTGCTGAACTCCATTCTCTCATCAGCCAGATAGATCAGCTTACAATTTTTTGATTTAAAAACAACTTACGAAATACTAGGATGCTTGCAATCTCATTCGCTGTGAGAAATCTTCAAGTATAGTATTCAATTGCACAGTTATTTGTCTATTTTGGTACAGTTGGGGTTTGCTTGGCTGAAAATCCAAATATGTGAGTTTGAACCCTGTACAAGGGAATCTTTTCCCTAACACGCTTAGTGTGGCTTCAGACAGAGTGACGATCATGGTTCTTATTATAGTAAGGATTGAAGGTAAAAATACAACTGAAATTTATTCAATTGCAGACATGCTGTACAGTAGACTCTTACCTTACAATTTAATTCACTCCGGTGTTTTGGCATTGTAAGGAGAAAATGTCATATAGAGGGGTATAGAAACCTATAATAAATTTCTAGTGCAGGTGGTAAGAAACATCAAAATTTTATATAATTGTTTCCATGTGTAGAATTATTAGCAAAATAGTATGGTAACCTTTGTAACTTTAATGTATACAGTGTATTTAGTCATTATGATCTGCAATAAAATCTAAACTTACCATATAAAGTGTGCAGTACATATAATATATAGTATATATATATATATATATATATATATATATATATATATATATATATATATATATATATATATATATATATATATATATATATATATATATATATATATATATATATATATATATATATATATATATATATGTGTGTGTGTGTGTGTCTGCTATTGCCTTCAACTCTTACAGTATACACATGTGTCTGCTATTACCTTCAACTTTTACAGTGTACATATGTGTCTGCTATTGCCTTCAACTCTTACAGTATACACATGTGTCTACTACTGTCTTCAACTCTTACAGTATACACATGTCTCTACTATTGCCTTCAACTCTTACAGTATACACATGTGTCTGCTATTGCCTTCAACTCTTACAGTATATACATGTGTCTGCTATTGCTTTCAACTCTCACAGTATACACATGGGTCTGCTATTGACCAATTCTATGCTGTGCATGGTGCGAGTTAGTAAACAGAGAACCATTACAGAAATGAAGAGATGCTGCTTGCCACATTTGTTATAGTTTTTGTAGCAATGTCTATGTTTATGAGATTGATGCTTTAACTCGATAATATGCTGATACAAAAACAATAGAAGAGTTTTAGTTATGATCTTTGTTGTTCAGAAGTTGGTTTCAAGCAAAATTTAGAGAAGGGAAAATCAGTGAGAGTCATACCATCTTGACAAATTTTATCAGTATTTTTTGTTAACTACGCAATGGCACCCAGATTGAATCGGTTCTGTATTAGAATACAACTAGATTTTGGTTGAATTGACATTTTGCTTCTTGGCCACAACTCAACTTTTCGTTGTCATATTCAGTTGTCTGTCATAACTAACCAATTCTGGTTTAGTATGATGGCTTCATGCTGAGTCTTTGATGTTTTAGATTTCGAGGTTCTATCATAGAGAGCAAGCATTTTTTTGACAATTGTACTCATTTATTAAAATGGTGGCAACAAGTTTTAAAAGATAATCTCTTTTTTAACTTATTGCTTTATTCATAAATTAACAGCTCAATGCTTGTCTTTTACCTGTCTGAGTTGTGGAGCTCCTGCAGCTAGTTTCATCATTTTATTCAGTAGGGTAGCTTTTCAAAGCACTTTCTCTTCACAATTTCTTTCGTGCATAAAGCTAACTATAATTTAAAATGTATTTTTTTAATTTAAAAAAAAATTTATATTCCTTTTCATATGTTTGCACCATTTAAGATTTTGTTGGTTGCTTTAGGTAATCTGACTGCCAAAATGTTTCAAAATTCAAGTCCCCAAAAATTAATCACGGGTAAAACGTTCAGAAGAAAAAGACTTCTCTAAAAATGACGTCAATATTCATACTTCCTACTTTTTCTTTTAGTTATGCCAACAGCTATTGTGTTCACGTTGCAATGTGACTCTTCCCTATCGATTTGTATTTAATTTTGTATTAGCTCAAGATTGTCGCAATAAAACTTGAATTATAGTCTTAGATACAGAGATATAAATATTTCAAATAGTTTAAAGATAGGTTGGCTCAAAATCATCTAATTGTTTGTTGTCTAAATGCTCTTTAAACATAAAGTGCCCAATGATAATGAGACCGTATATTTATCTCCTGTAAATAATATACACGATGACTGGCGTCATTTTTGAAGATGTCCAGGCATGTCTTTTTTGATAATTTTAATGGCGATGAAGTTTGCCAGTTTTATCATTTAAACATCATGTCAGTCAGATGAGGTAAAACAACAAACGAAATCTCAAACGGTAAACAAATATTTTTATATTTTTTTGAAATGGTTGTTTTAAAACTCTTTGTAAATGATATTTTAAAACTTGGCATGAGTGACCTTTGAAATGAAATTGTCTTTTTTAAAATGTATGCCAATCATGCTCTGTATCAGATGACTTACAAAACTAGTCTTTCATCATGATGTGGTAACTTACCTAAAATATGGCTTGTCTCATACTTAACCTAGATATTAGCTAAATTGTTATTCGATATTACAAGCACGCATACAACTATTTTTCAAACTATGAAAAAAACGAACGCCTAGCCAGTGTTTAAATTTTTGCATATAAATTAAGCTAATATACAGTTGTTTATGTTCTGCAGTGATAATGCTGAAATTAGGACTATGGACTTACAATCAAATTTTTCTCACTTCTGAATATATTAAAAAAGTTATCACTTTATCTGATCGATTGCATTGGAATCGGCTGTACTCATTGGAATCGGCTGTACTCATTGGAATCGGCTGTACCCATTAGAATCGGCTGTACTCATTGGAATCAGCTGTACTCATTAATGCCTGACAAATTTTTTTTTTGAGTGCAAGTAAGTAATTAGGGACATTATGTTTTTTTCATTGCTTCGATAGACTTGAAAATCAGCAACAACAAAATAGCTGCTAGGCAACTATAAGATAAAGAACGCAACACCAAAATACTGCATCATTTGTAACACAATCTACATGGTTTTGTAGTTGCTCAAATGTGGATTCAATTTCAATTTGAAAATTAAATTTGTGAAAACTAATAAAAGAGAACAAACTGATATTTCACCTTGATGAGAAATAACTGAAAGCCTGTAAAAATGCTTATAATAAATTAACAAATTCGTCAAAAGAGATGAATTAAAATTTCATATTCATTTGTTAATATAATCAAAAATACAACAAAAATGTCATTAGCTTTGATTACTTAACAAACTGGGTGTGGTTTTAGTGAGGTTACTCACTAAAAGGCATTAAAGGTAAGCATTAAAAGGCATTAAAGGTAAGCATTAAAAGGCATTAAAAGAAAGAAAGCTGAGAATTTTTATCATTTCATCTAAAGGTTCAGTGAGGTTACTCACTAAACATCGAAAAAAATGTCGTGTTCCACATCGTAAGGCAAAATAACCTTAAAACAGAGACATCGTACACTGGTATATATTTCATGTAACAAGAAAATAGAATCAGGAAGAGCTACTAAAATGATTTTAAAGGAAATTGAACATGTTTGACTTGATTGCATAAGGATTTTAAGGTTCTCTGTAACAGTCGGAGATCAGGTTGGTCTTTTGTTTATCACAACTTGACACCAATTGAGAATCTAAAGAAGATTAATTTATAAAAACTTTCTTTGTTATATATTGTCATGAAAACACCTTTCTTGGTCAAATCCTTCTAACATAATGAGAAGTCTGTGTAACCTAACCTGTTTTTGTCGTCGTTTTGTCATGGCACAATTTCCTACATCATTTTTTAGGTTACACTTTTACTTGTCTAATTGCATAAGAAGGAAGCTCTATAGAATGCTCTAATCAAAAGATCGGGCAGGGTAAATCTTACAAAAAATGAGATCAGTACATAAAGTTGCTTTTGCGTAGCTTATATGTCTTTTTTATGTTCTTTTTTTGGGTTTATTAATTTGGTAAAAAACTTCCATGACACATTTGTTAGCATTTTTGTTAGTACATTCCAAGTTTTTTTTATTAAATTTTGAAAAACCTAGGTTAAGTGACCATTGATAGATATTGTTTTATGTTAGCCTACAAAACTTTATAGATTATCAAGTTATAAGTTTTCAGCAATTTTGATTGTTTCAGTCCTTCTGGGAATTTATGTACATTTCCAAGGCATTCTTTTTTAGAAAAAATTTGCTTTATAATTAAGGAGGCTGAGAATTTTTATCATTTCACCTAAAGTTGATAAGGCATTTTAAAACTTTACAAGCATATAGAAAAAGATGTTATTTATTTACCTAATTAACAACAACAAATTTTCAACATAAAAAAACAAAAAGCACCATTTTTTAAATTTTGTATTGGCTTTTATTATCTCTTGTTGCGGAGAGTGATAGTTCACTGGTGCTGCACTGGATAAAGTGCTAGCAAGTGCTTTGAAATAAAATCTTACTATGCATGATAACAAATTCAGATCAAATCAGTTTGTCTCTCTCCTGAGCTAGTAATGAAACAATGGTATAAATAGATTGGTGAGAAATAGCTAAAAATCTGACCTGTTGATTTTAGAAAAATTCATAGAAAAAATGTGTCAAATGGCTATGATATACACTATGAAGAAACTAATCAAATGAAAATACAGCTTGCAAACAATTGTTCCAACACAAAGAAAATCAAAGAGCTTGGACAAATTGTAATGACTGAATAAATGTCATAGATGAAAAAGAAAGATGTATTAAAGAATGTCTAACTTTTTAAACAATTTGCAAACCAAGAACTTTTCATGCAGAAACCATTTACTAGCTATTGTGTTTGAGGTACATAGTCTAATGTATTCTTGCATCGAATCAAGACAAAGATAAGTTTACGAAATAATCAAAATCATTAAATTTCATTAGAAAATGCAAAGGCTAACCATTATCCAGTAATTTAGAAGTGAGATGGTATTGATTTGTAAACAAATTAAACTTTTTTCATGTAAGATATTGAAATTTGAAGAAATTCGTACTGAATCGTGAAAATGCCCAAAAATAGCTAAAAAAGTGTAGCTACGCACATCGGCAAAATGCATAGCAGATGCATAGTGTCAATATTGTCTGTAGTGGCACTAACTGGCACTAATATGTAATATGCTTCATTGAAAACAGATTGGTCATGTCGTCCTTTTTTAGATTGTTTATTTTGATTATCAAAATACCATCAACATATTTATTATCTAATATGAATAAGCAACAAAGTAATAACATTTTTAAAGCTACGTAATTGTTTTTCAATATTTTTGCTCAAGAAAAAAACATTATCAGTAAAAACAGCATAGTACAGAAAGAATTTTTGCTTTGTGGCACAAATCAAATTTTAAAAATAGATTTTAAACAAACGAGTTTTCTAAACCATTATTTGAAAAGGCTCATAACCAGTTGCAATAAATAGCTGTTGTCTTTAGGCCTACATATCTGCTAAAAATGAAAATATATCTGTCTCTTTAAGCATTTGTGAATTCAAGTTTACATTGTCAGTTGAAAGCAATAATTAAATAAAACTAGCTTGAATTGAAAATAACTAAATGAATCAAGATTGTGTCATTAAAATAAACTACTTCAAGTAGCTACAGTTTTAGCTGTACCGGCATAGACTAGCATTTTGATGTTTAAACGATAGCCTGGCAAACCCTACCCCCGCTACGCTAACCATTGGCTATGAAAAAATGCCCTTTTTGTGAGTGCGGTTAGCCAAATTTAACAGGTAGTTAAATCTATTTATGTGTTTTATTGGTTCGAAAAAGAGTGAGGGCCTACACCTCCCTGATTTAAAGAGACCCTATATTTAAAAATTAGTGAACATTTGTAAAGTAGAAACATATGAAACAAGAAACACTGGAAGTCGAACCTTTGCTCTTAAGCAGGATCAATTTTCACTGCTTTTTAATAATTTACAGCTTTACTGATGATAAAACATCTACAAAAAGAAATGCTATATAATATTTCTAAAGACCAAAAAATAATTTGTTGTTACAAAAATTATCTTCTTATATTCTTAAGCGCTGTATGTGTTGAGACCTGTTGTTTTGATCAGCGTAGAAGTACCCCGTTTTTGGGAGTAAACCTCTTTGTGAAATTCTCTACACAGGTGGCTATTTATGAGGGTTCATTTTATTACCAAATGGCTTGTGGAGACATTAATAGCTTTCTCAGCTTGAAAGCCAAAAAAGTAATAGTCTAAGATATTGCATACGATGACAACACAAAGGACCTTAAACCATGAACTTACAGTTAATACCTTTGAAAGCAAAGAAATCAATTAACAATATGTATCCATGTCTTATCTGTTCACCATCCTATAAATTAATAGGTATATCGGTTCATTATGCCTGATTCATTTTGGGTTTAGCATGTTTCACAAATATGTTACCCAATTTACTTTCACTTGGTGCAAACAGGTGCAATATGAAGTCATTAGCGTAGAAAGGGTAGACCAATTCATCTGTACGTATTTTTTTGCAATAAGATTTCAAGCTTTATTCCCTACAGTTTGTTTTACACAATACATTTCTATCAGTCTGCTAGGCTTTCCAACCCACCCATTTATTATTTGATTTTTGCTCACTGACAAATTCTCATCGAACAAAAGATTAACGAATTCACACTTTTATAGATCTGTATAAATCTTTTTGAACGACCATGTCTCAGTTAGTAAAATCACCAAGCTGTTCTGCTGATGTTAATAGGTATATAAGTTTTTGCATTAAGTATCTGTTTTAAAGTAATATGTAGGCGGGCTGTAAATGAAAACATTTGAACCATTTTAATCAGCTTCTGTTTTTATTAGGTGTGAAACTAAATAGTGCAATAATAAGCTTACCATTTCCTGCTAATTTACTAAGCATAAAACCAATATTTTATAAAATAGAGAGTCAATAGGAACGTAAGGTGACTGAGAATAACGAGAACACATCGTGTTTGTTTTTTGTTTGTTTTTTTTTACATCTGTGTACATCCAAAGGTATCTACTAAAATAAGAGAAAACGAGAAAAGATGAAAACATTTATTTGTGCGATAGCCTAGCTAGTCGAGGTGTTTCAGAGGGTCTAGCGGCTACTGATTCAAAATCCATCCAAACTCCTTCACGTTGCTCATCTTTCTGAGGTACACAAGATGGAAGTTCTACACATCAGGCAACCAGTAGCAAAATTTCTCTGCCTCTATGTCTCTAACTAATAGTTGCAAGTAGCAATCACCATGCTTCCATGACGCGCTTGAATCGCATCATGCAGGTTTGGAGTTGTGCGCAAATTGCGTTACCTTCTGATTTAAGTACTTCTATGAACGTTCACATGATGCAGATTGACTACGGTGCCTTGTTGAAAAAAAGGTAAATAATTGTATGCTATAAGTTAATAATTAGTGACCAAGTTAGCGACACACGTGTTAGTGACCCAAACACTTGAAACTCTATCGAGAAAGGACGACGGAAGTATTGAAAATGTTTAAAATTAAATAGCATACGCAGTATGTTAATGTGCATCATACACAAGGATGTTTCCATTACTCACACGCATGATGGATTTGATAAAGTTTTGCGAATTGCCAAACTCGCTTAGCTTGCGGATTTATGCTGTTTCCATGATGCGGTTAATTTGCGGATTGGCGCAAATTTTCGGATCATGCGCATCATAGAAGCATAGTCATAGAACGGTCTGTCATCAAGTCTAATCATATGAACAGTGTGAGCAATGAGACATAGTCAAATCGGTGAAGCTGTTTGGTTAGTAGTACTTTAAACTTATTTAAACAGAGAGACAACATGGAATGTTAGCGATCACCGAATATAACACATAAAGTTTGTTTCGGGGGTGCGAGAGATATTTGTCTGCGTATTCGTACAGCGAATGTTCAGAAGTTGCAGACTTATTCAAGATGAAAAAGTTTCAGGCCTTTTGATACCGAAGGCCATTTTGGCTATTTTTTAAAAGTCTCACAGAGTCATCTTTAAAAATGAATGCCATTACCAAGGTTTCTTGAAAAAATAGTCGAAGCGAATTTTCTTGGTTTAGAATCATGATTGCTAGACTGCTTGCTAAAATTGATAAAGATTCTTTTGAAACTTTATCACTTATAATAACAGAGAGCAAAACAAATTAGAATTGTAAACTTACTTTTATGCCGACAAACTAATAGAAAGGATTTTATAAAAATAGTTAATAATCAAGCTAAAAATGTCTGAGGTAAGACCCGGCGTTTACCTTAGAAACTATGCAACTAATTACCTGACAATCAGATTAATTACCCTGCAATCAAGTATTCAGCATGAAAGAGAGAAAAAGGCACCATTTTCAAATCCGCTCATGCCTTTAACCACTTTACGGCAATTTAAAAAAGGTTCATGTTACATGTATCTGCGCCTTTTTAACCCAATCCATATATGGTCGCAGTTCTATTATTTTTAGAGTGAACAAAATAGGTAAAAAAATTGATAACCTTACAATTTTTTGTTCAAAATTATTTTTTTAATTGAGTTACGCCAGGCTTAGGCACTGGAAGAGTTAAATCACTTTTATATGGTGATGTATAAACCAAACTATGGAGTTTGAGCAAATCAAAATCACATCAGATTATTTCACAGCGAAAAAACTTAGAAACCAATGTTTCAAAATACTTGTATTCCCGATTACCGAACACAGTTTATGCTGATGAGCTGTCACACAAAGTGCAATGTGATTTGTAACTTTATGGTTAGCTGGCATGACGTCATCTTATAAGGAAGGTGGTGTTCAAGTTCCGGTTGCAGTTCGAATTGTTCACAGATATCTCCGTATTTGTCTCTCAAATCTGATTGATTCGGTAGAACTACCACTCTCTCCCTTGCATCTCACAAGCGTTACCCACCTGAAATCACTCACGTATGTGTCAGAATTCTATAAATAGCAACACGATTGGCCAGCCAACATGCCATCTCGTTTACGTACAGCCTGCGCCACGCTTTAGCTTCTGATACCCGGTGCGTTGCATGAACTTTGTGGTTAAGGTTGACTAAGCGTCATTTCCTGATTTAAAGCGTTCCTATAGTAGGAGTTACTAAGCTCCGCCTACCTTGTGTGATCATGGCCATTAAATGCTTGGTGCAACCCGCCCAGTCACACGAGTGAAAGCGAGCGAGTGGTGAAGAGTGGATTGGCTTACTGTCTCTTATCTGATAATCTACCAGAGCCTACTTATACTAGCGACTAGAGCGCAAGGAGACTTCAACCACAAGGGCTTCAAAAGCCAACTAAGAATTAAACAGTTATCATAATGGAGATCAAATACATCATCTTTACTGGACTAATATTGTTTTTTACGCAATCATCTTTGGGTAAGTCGATCTTTTATTAGTGAAAACAGAGAGAAGCTCTTGGAATCATTGTTCTCAGAGGTGGTTATTTGCATTTCACCACTTTTTTCTAGTTTTACATTTGGTGAGAAATCATTAAATTGAGGTTAGCTTTTAATGTTTTAATCTAACTTTGCACAGTGAACCAGGATTTAACTGAATAGATTTTCTATATGCTGCATCTGCTAACATAAACAAGGTAATTTGTAATTTAAAGTTGAAGAACTAATTCGAATCTTTGTAATTGATTTAACATAAATCAATTTAATAGTAAGTAGTTAGTTCTACTTCCTATGTTTCCCTTACATAACAAATATGGTGTACTTGATATCTCCTTTTGGCTATGAGAATAGAAATCGTTAATTTACTGTGCTGATTTAAAATATCCACGTAAGTTCGCTTCTCAGCAGACTACTTGTATGAGCTACCGTATGTACAAATTTTAGTTTACAATTTTGCAAGAATTTCCTTTCAAATTGCTTAGTAGATCAAATAACCAAGTTTTATAACAGTTCAACACTTTATGCTGTTCCGTTGATAATTTTAATGTGATTTCACAGTTAAGTTTTGGTTATCATTTTTCTCGTGCTGTGATTGTAAAGCAGGTGTAGATGGCTGAGACAGAATGTGTGTAAAGCTGTCAGTTGTTACAAGCAATAAATTCTATTGTATAGCGCATCTGCTTTTGATTTAAGCATGTTGTTGACAGCATTATAGCGGATACACCCTATTTGTTGTTGAAGCATGGGCAAAATTGCGTAAGAAACCTTTCGTAAGAGGTTCCATGGATTTTGTAGCCAAGCTAAATCTAGTATGAGTTGCAAACTTTGAATCTACAAGGTTTTTGAAATGACAGGATGCCATAATTTCTAACAACTTCCAGTTGATTTAGTATATGCATTTCAATAGCATACCAAAATACCAGAGCACTAGCAAATATCTTTAGAACTCAGGTATTTCGCGAGTTAGTAATCTCATTGATCGTGCCTTTTATCCTTTTTGCTTCTTTTACCTTTTTGACCTTTGTATCTTTTTAGCTCTAACTAACTACATGAGCAACAAACCACTAGTAAAAATTTGAATGGCTGGGCCTAAAGTTGTCTGTAGTACAAAATTCTACCTTTTTTTAATCACTAACTTGTTAAGTAAAATTAGATAGACCTCGATTTATACCATACAGAATTGTGCTTTATAATGCTACAAGATATTATTACTGTTATGTTCTTATCTTTAATAGCATCAATACTGTTCCTATTAGATTCCAACTCTTTTGTAACTAATTTACTTGAGCAAACTAACTTTGAGAAAAATAATTTTCTCATCTTGCTATGAAAAATCTATTTTTGATTTTTAGGATTCCAATTATTGTGAAAAGTATATATTAAAAAATTATTCATTTATTTAGCTCATCAATTTTAACTGGTATCAATAACCATTTGCTGGTAATTTTGCGAATTCTGTTGCATGCCATTTTTGGTGTTGATACATTATTGGTTACAAGTCTGGTCTGGATGGCAAATATAATTTCAATTATCAGTAATGTTATATAACAATGTTTGATAAGCCCATTCCAATAATACTGAGAAACTAATAATAGATGTGAACAGCAAGCACCTGCATTGTCTATCAGTGTGTCAACATTGGGACTGCTAACTACCTGATAACTCTCAGCCAAATCATAATAACAGACTCTGTCTAAGGTTGGAATGTAACATAAATTACACAACCTTATTGTGCTGATGTGAAAACAGCAGGAAAGTGTTAGTTATATTCTTTGTTGTTCCACAATTGATTGTAATGAAATCTAGACAAAGAGTTATCTGTTAGAATCAAACCATTTTAACAAAATAAATTTGTCCGTGAAACTGGATTAAAGATGAACTTGCAGAAAATTTTAGTAGATTTTAGCAGAAAGTATCAGTATTTTTCTATTATTTGCAATTTTTTTATGATTGAGGTGATCTGGTTGACAGAAAAAAAATACATGTTACTATAATACAAAATAAATTATGGAACAAAAATAAACAATACTAATTTCAAAATATCGTTGCTATAGCTGCCACAGGCTAATTCGTTCAAGTTGCAGTTTTACTCACCTCTACTCTGTCGATCTGCAGCTATAGACATCATCATCACTCTATTTGTAAATCTGATTGTTTTAACCTCAATCAAGCTTCGTCAGATTTTAATCTTGAAACATCCTGACAGTTAGATAATCTCAAACGTCAAAAAAATCCTCAAATGATAGAAAAACGCTTATACTTTTTGATGGAGAATGAATCTAGTAACTCTTTGTGCAAGTTCGTTTTTAAAGTGGTTCGATGTTAAAATAAAACTAGCTTTGGTTTGACATTTTTTTCTGCTACTCAGTTGTCAGTCAGAACTGATCAGTCTTCTCTGTTCTGCTCTACGTGCTCTCACATTAGAGACTAAAGCATTATAGCCATTGTAGATATATTAATTCTTTCTGTGGTTTAGAGATTTATGTTTTTTTATAATCCACCAGGATAGAGCTCAGCCCATGTTACTCATCATTTTTTTGCTACAGACTCCTTGGACTTTTAAAGGTGAAATTGCACAAAATTTTAGTACATTTTGTTAAAAAGTATCAATATCTTTCTATTATTTGCTATTTTTTATGTTTGAAGTGATCTGACTGCCAGGATGTTTTAAAATTAGAATGTAAAAAACTTGATCACTGTTGATACGCTCAGAAAAAATGACGACGCTAGTTGCTATTGTTGCTATAGTTGATATTAGCTATTTGTTCGAGTTACAGAGTTCCGAGTATCTATTCTATCTGTCTCTTTACTACTATAAACATCATAATCCCACCTTCGCTTGATCTGAGACTTTTAACCACAATCAACCTTTGTTGATTTTTATCTTGAAACATCCGGGCAATCAGATCACTTCAAACATCATAAACAATCGTTAATAATGGAAAAATACCGATACTTTTTCATAAAATCTGCTGAAATTTTGTGCAAATTGATCTTCAATCTATTTACAATGCAAAACTAGACTTTTATATTTATACACAGATTTGCTTCAAAATATGTCTCAAGATTGCTTGCAGTTTTTTAGTTTAGTTTGAACTGAGTATTGGTTAAATAAATCACCGATTCTTGTATAAGGAGGCCTGTTTTCTCATGAAAACTACCAACTAACACAGAGATTTTAGTTTATTCCTGTTTAATAACTCACAAAATTCCATGAAAGTGTTGCAATTCTAACTCGTTTTCCTTTGTTCAAATTTCACTTGAAACCAATTTGTAAATAACAAAATGACACAACCAGTAATGTCATACTGTTTCTACATCAGCACCATGAAATAGCATAGCCGACATGCTGACATGCTCATCATTCAAAATGAGATTTCAGCTGGTGACGAAATAGGGATTATAACTGCCTACGCTAGTTTCAACTATTAGACTACTGAACCTTAGTCAAACCTGGGGACGGTACTAAAGACCTCATCAGCCGTACAAACATCATAGATACTTGCGCAATATACTTGGTCTGGTAGGAGCTGACATCCTGATAGCTGTTGTTGCTCTGGCTAACCACATGAACTGCGTCAGCAATCAGCTTGTGGTGAAAGTGGCCTTAAAAAGCTTCGTTGCTGACCTAGTTTGATGGTGTTGTTCTATAGGTTATACTAACAGTTACTAGTGAGAAGAACTTGACTATTCTGTCTTTTCTGCCCAGGCACTAAAGACACTGACCTTATGTGACCTCTGCTATTGACCTTGCCTTGTCAAGTGCATCCGTCGTTTAGATTATTTATTGAACAATTGATTGCGGTAGAACCACCGTTAAAACTTTGAAACTAACAATTTACAAAAAGAAACTGGTAAAATATTTGTGCTACTGATATGTGATTTTAAATATGCTAAACTTTAAAGCTATCAAACTTATAAAAAGATTTGTAGAGATGGTTCAAAAAATTTATTTAAAATTATTTTTTTTGTCAGACCCGACAGCTGTAAAAAGCAATTTTGTATCTTTTGCTCGCATTTCCACATTGGATTGATGTTAACAACTTTTAGCTGTGCAGGTTCTGCCATAATATACCAGAATTTTTGGTTGATAAACCTGGTTGATAAATTCAAGGATGCTATGAACAAGGCTTGAATCATTGAGCAGCACATTTCCGATTTTATAGGGTCATACTTAGCTTTTCACAACATATATATTGGTTTCCAAGTTGGAGGGAGCATAGATTGTGTAAAGTAACTTTATTGTCATATATGGATCACAGTCTAAGATTAAAATTATAGCAAATATTGATTTTAATACTGATAATTTTGTAACGTTTTGAAACGTTTGACCATTTTAGAAAGTGGTGATTACTCCATCTTTGTGGCGGCATATTATTCAGTTACCTTCTTCAAATGTTAGCGTTGCGCATTTTGCTTTTCTTCTGAATAACAATCCTTCCCTTTCATCATCTAGTGACATGTTTAGGTAAATAAATTGATCATTACGTTAGACACTCAAATGAAGCTGATTGGCTTATTTGTGAAAAGCGCGTCCTATATTGGGTACAAATATAGCTTGAAAAGGAAATGCGAAATTCCTTGTCTACTCATTGAAGGAACTTCTTTTGGCAAGGACTTGAAATTACTCTTAAATAATGGAAGTGTTTAGCACATATCTGACAGGCTTACATCATAAATTATAACCTTGTATTGATAGTTGTTATAAATTTATATCTTCCTTGGCAACTGTATTTAGTATAGCTACAAATTAAGTCACATTTTAATCAACTGCATAGCTCAGAACTTTGCTATTTACCTCGCTTTTCCCCCTCCGACTGGTGAAAGCAATTTTATACCTTGTTTTGAGTGAAACAAAAATGCTCAAAACTTGAGGAAAAGCAGGCATATTCAGAATATATGAAAATAATATGTTATTGGAAAGTCATTCTAATAAGAGTCTAATGTTTTCACACAGCTGCAACATATAAACAATAACTAACTTTCTGGTCGGTGACTTTAGTTATGCCCCTTGTGAGCTATTATCTGATTGAAGCCCGTTTCCTTGTGAGTGAGTAAAATACGGTATATCATACCCAGGGTTGATGGCATTACGCTAATTATTGTGTATGTATAGAAGAGATGAAAATGCGCATTCACATAGCAAAGTTGCTGAAAACAGAAAAAAAAAGTTTTCAATGCTCTTTTCAAGAGATTCGGATAACCGGCCTTTACTACTGAATCTTTGACCTCCCTAACAACAGCTCGCATCCCTAATAGGGAAGCAATGACATAGCTTAAGAGCCTGTTGGTCACCTGTGATGGTCGGAAAATGTTGCAGAAGTTCTTTGCACAATTTGGTAGAAAATATGGTCGCATGGTCAAATTATGACTAGAGGATTAGACCAAGCTGAAACGAAACTGTAAAGTAGCGAGCATCTATATTTGATTAGGGCTTCCTGGTAAAACCCGCAGTGTTTGCCATAAACTAGTGCTACATGAAAAGTTTTACTTTGAGCCTTTTATTGGCCTTTAATTTAACCATCATGAGTTGAGTACATCATCAAAATAAAGGGATTCCAGCCTACGGCCATTTTTTTAACTGTTTGTTTTTGAGGTTTTAAGAGCTGGTAATCACATTTCCACATACTTTGCACCTACAACACAGCAGAGTAAGTTGTGGTGAACCTTTTGATACCAAATAACTATAATATGAATTTTGTTGCAAGTCAACATTTAAAAGCTAAAGATGTAATGTCCAAGTTGTATCGCAGAGAATATTAGAATCCAAAATCTAACAATTATTTAATATGCTCTGAAATATTTCTAGGAGTCTCTGTGTAAGACAAATATGTACAGATATTGAGTAAGGGTAGTGCTAATTGGTAAAAGCTGAAGCTAAATTTGCTTTTATTGATTCATAAATTTATTCACCTCGTGTAAAAGTTCTACTAGGCCTACTGACTCTAAAGTAGATACAGGCAGGAAACTTTTAATTGCTTTCTTAGTTCTTATTTTAACTATTTTTTCGCAAAAATATCTCAATTTAGGCACTGGCGGAGTAATGCATACAGTGCTCCAGCTTTCAAAGAGAAAGCAATTCATTACACGCTCATAGAAGTATAAAGACTCATCATAAATGTCGCTTCATAGAAGTATGGGACAAGGTACAGATTCTAAGGCTATAGTACTTAAAAAAGGTTTATTTTATGCCAAGTGCTTTATTATACAATAACACATGCATATGTTACTTCACGTTCATAATTGATCTAAGAATTAATTTTTTGACGATGTATTGTACAGCAAAGATACTAGCAAAGTTGTTTTTAGCTAAAACCCACGCATTATGTTCTAAGTTCATTTCATTTTCTAATTTAAATAAATTTTATCCTAGTAGCAGAAACAAATGTATTACAAAGAAAATTATAGCTGTAGCATTTATATAAATTAATAGCTGTATAAAACCATTTTGGTTTATACAGCTATAAACATAAATTTAAACTCAACTGAAGCTCTAATTGCTGCTGTTTAACTGCAGTGGAGGCAGCACGCCGTGGCACAAGAAGACCAGGCAGAAACAATGCTCAGCAACAGCAGAGAACTACTGCACCGGATAACGCCAACCAGCAGAGCAACATGAATATCGGTGGACTTTCAGATGCAATTATGAACGCCCTTCGACCAACAATCAATGACATGGCTTCTGGTGTCTCCAGGAATAGAAACAACCGAGGTGAGTTAGATATCTATTTTTCTAGCAGAGTCTGTTGGTAAATTTTTTTACACTGTATGGGAAACAAGTTTCTAAATATGCTAATACAATCAAGTAAATGACATCACTGGAGATTGAAATAATGTAGGCACTGTTTTACGTTTTAATAACAATTATATCATTATATCCTGACACCCCTATGCTCTGATATTAGCCTTAGCTCATCTCCTTAATTCACCACTGTTTTAATTTTTTTAGTTTTATAAGATACAGCCCTTAAATTTTAATTTTCTAAACCGTAACATTTAATACCTTTTTGTTTATCTATATATAAATATCAGAGTTTGTCTGTAGTTCGGTTTGTCCGGCAATAGCTATTAAAATATTGAAATTTGATTTTGAGTTGATCTCAGACCCTCTCATTCGCCGATCCAATCCCTTACCAATTAGGCCACACGAGCTTGATAGATTCATTAAGCGATATATGTCGCTATGTGGGTGCACATATTCTACCGCTCTCCATTACGACGCAACATCACAGACAGCTCAGCGTAAGTTCATGCATGCTCAACCGTTAGAGCAAGTAGTTGGCTGTTATTAGAAAGCTTACTCAATCTAGCTATTGGCAATGTACCAGACTAATAGCAAGTGGCAGACAACTTCATTATCTCTCATTGTTTATAAGCTGATTTATACTACCCGTGCAATGCTGGGAATTTTGCTAGTTTAGACATATTTTTGAATGCAAATATTGCAAAGAATTCTGATTGCCAACTTTTTCATTTAGCCAAAAGTCAGCCGTGTTTTGCCAGATTGGTTTAAGTTAAATTATTTATTATACTCTGTTATTACTAATAGGAAAAAATATTTTATTTGTTATCTAAACCTTTGGGTAATTCTGTTTAGAAGAAGAGACATTTTACCTCACTAACTCAAAACAGGCTAAAGCTAAATCTTCAATCATAGTAAGGTTGCTAACATTTCTCATTTTGAGTATAAAATGATGCGAAAAATACAAAGCTTGTTAGCCTCTCTTATAGGCGGACCTCATTAGCTGTAGATCAGCTACAGGACTGCAGAAGAACTCGTACAACTAGTGGGCTAGTGGAACAAGGAAAATACAATTAATTTAACAAGTTCTCGCACTGGGATTATTATACTCCATCTGTTTGTAGCTTTTGACATAAGAAATATTGTGTACATAGTAAGAAGTTAGCTATTTTTAATATACAATTATTATAATATAGAGTAACATAATATAGCAAGAATGTATTACATTGTAATATACTGTGATAAAACATAGCATGGCGGTGTATAGTGCAATATATTATAGAGTATAGCAAAATATAATACATTGTAATGTAATATTTTGTATTATAATGTACTAGAATGTCATATTCTATCATATGTAATAGGCTTGCTTTAGTACAATATAAAATGATATAATATACTATATTATAGTATAATATTATTTATTATATTATAATCTCGTACAATATCATATATAATAATATATTATGATCTAACATAGAATAATATAATTTATTATAATAAAATATGGTTTAATAAAGTAATTATACCGCTATATAATATATTATAATGTTGTACAATGGAATACAATAAGATACAATACAACATATACACTATAAAATAATATAGCATAAAAGACAATTAAGTAAACCATATTGTATATTATGCTTGTATATTGTAATCATATATAGCCATTCATTGAATTAGTAAATCAGACTGTCACCTAATTAGAAAATGATGACTTATGGTGTAAGATATGCAGGAGGTGAAAAAATGTTTAAGAGGGCCTCAACTAAAGACGGCTATTTTTCAGTTTTGAAATGTCAAGTTGTTATATCTATCCAGCAACCAAGCTATTTAAAAGTTTTAGTCACTAGCTGTTTGGTTGCTTGGCTGAACTGTTTAGTAAAGATAAATATAACTAACCTTTTCTACATTCATGCTAGCCAGCAACAGATAATGTTTTTCATATACTTTTTGGGTTTTCTGTACATCAACCAGCCATAACGAGCGATTGTATTGCATTAACCAACCAGGTTCAGGTTTTTTTTTCATGTGACCCTTAAAATGCTACCAATGTTTCAAATCATTGTTTTCTCCCATACAAAGCTAATGGGTGAATGTTTTTTTCTGACTCAACACAGCTTTTAATGTGGATGAATGCATTGTTAAGCTCTGTTTGTCCTGTGAGTTGGCCGTTGCGGATTTTTAAAAGGACTACCATGGTCGCAGTTGATTGCGTCTGCACTTTGTGTACCAGACTATACCATCAGGCCTCATTCCACTGTATCACCTTATCACCGACTTCCTTAATATTGTGGTGTGATTCATCTTACTTAAAGTTTGTCCACGTTTCGTAACACTCTCTTCATCTCCCTGCCTCACACAACTCATAAATAATGAAGTTCTTTAAGACCTTTAAATGAGCGAAAACTTCCATTTGCATGAATTAAATTTTAATATCGCATTTTAATGTTTAATTAGCACCCATGGTTCAAAGGTTAATACTTGTCTTGTGATCAGTAAGTCAGTGGTTCAACTCACGCAAGAAGTGTTGGTAGTGTTAGAAAGGGCATCCAACCACAATTGCTCCTGTGCTATATCAGCAAAATATTTGTAGATCTCTAGTCCGGCTTGAAAAAACCTAAGGAGGGACATTCTCACAGGGTTATCAGACTATAAACAATGTGCCAGTCTTTATTTTGGTCTAGCTTTCGTGCTTGACTGATTAATTTTGCTTATAAAGTGTCCTTATTCAAACAGTGAGTGAGAGATGTTAGTGCAGTGAGAGATTGTTAGGCGCAATAATTATTTGCTGAATTATTCCAAAAAGCCAAAAGGTGGTCAATTAACAAAAAGGGGTTGCTTTGATAGATTACAAAGCTAGATGTCATGGGTTCGAAGCCCCTACATGACAACATGTTTTTCTTACCTCCAACTTTGGCTCCAACAACTTCCAATCGTTTGGCTTTGAACAGAGTGTAGTACATACAGTATAGTAAAGACTAGCTTTTAGATCATATCTACTTGGTTATTAGGGCAAAGATATGCGTTCTTTTGCTATTCTACTATCATATTCTTGGGACATGTTTGTGAAACAAGTTAATCCTGCTTATCTCTTTGAAGGGAGTCTGGTTCAATGAGTGCAATCGTTTTGGATATATTTATTAAAAACATTTGTAGGAAATGCAAACGGAAGGCAGCAGAACACAATGCCAGAAGAGCCCGCAGAGGTCAACCTTACTCTATCTGAAATTATCGAGCAATACCCTTGGATTGAAAACCCTGAATCCGGTAAGAGATATAGACCATAACCTTATGCCAACTAAAGGAGTACAATGGCATCTAATAATACCTTGTGGTGTTATCTTTCATGCTATGATTTGAGACTTAAAACTCATTTGAAGTAAATTGAGTGCTCAATCTGATGCAATATAGGCCAGTAAACATTATTAGAATAATTCTTTCGTGTTCTTACAATCCTTGGCTAAGTCTTGTTTTGACATGCCATCTTTGACTGCGTTTGTTATTGTAAGGCCAGTGCAACGTACTATTAATGAGCGTTTGTTCTTTTGTATGATTCTGTGATTCATTGTATAATGCAATCTTAATTCAATCGACGTCATGCCATTTATCACAGTAGGATTGGATGTAAATGTTTTTGTATTTTCCGAAGCGTCAGATATTTCTTCTGCAAATAATAATATTTGGCATGTTTGCTTTTTTGTTTTTGCATTGCCTTCAGAGTTTAGTAAAAGTAAAAAATGGAACGAAACTTAACTCATTCGCACCCAGGCGCGAGTTAACTCGCATAGTTATAACGTTGCTATGCACCCAACGCGAGTTAACTCGCTTCTGAAATTTACCAACTCCTTGCATCGTTGTTTTTAAACTATAAAAGAATATTTTTAATTAGTTAGAAAGAAAAATTTCCGGCCAATCAGACAAAATTTAAAATTTGCCTCTATGACGTCTCCAGCAAAAGTTATAACCAAATTAGTACAGCCATCTCAGTTTCTACCACAACCGGAAATCATCATGCCGACTTGAAATTTTATCGTTCGGGATAATTTTTTTTCTACTCCAGAAGTAAATATGCAGATTCAAAAGTGGTAAGACATTGAAAGACTGCATAAATCAAATCAAAACATTTTTTAGTGTTTCAAAGTTTTTATTAACTTTTAATTTTGCCAATTTGAATCGTTATGCTAGAATAAAAATGCACTCTTCACGCTGCCAGCCGTAGTCGGACTAACGTTATCTTTCAGTTTCGATAGGATCATATTGATTCTTAGAGCTATCTATGAAGTCCGGAAAGTCAAGAACAGAGCTATTGAACATATTTGTATTTTTTGAAACATTTTCATGATGTTTTATTTGAGTTATATTGGCATATAGATTTGCTATGATTTTGTTTGAAGGATGATGCTCGTGGGTAAAAGTTTGAAGTTAGAGTTTCATGATTTTCATGTTCATGACTAACTGCATATGTATAAATAATAATCATAAATATGTATTGTCTGTAATAAATGAGTAATTTCAGTCAAACTTTGTATATTTTGTAATTTTTATGGTGCAAATCTAACTTTGTTTCAGCAAATGACAATTTTTTCAAAATTGGAAATTTCCTGAAACTACCTTCTTTGAGGCACGGATCTACATAAAAGGGATACAAGGTGTCTATATGAATGTAATATATTTTGAAAGAAAAGACTTGGTTGGTTCTTTTGAAATTTTATTGAATAAATTATGTCAAGTCTGTCTCCTGTAGTAGTAATTTGAGTTACGACAATTTTCTGAAAAATTAGCGGTATCTGGGGCTAATCGCCTAGAAATTCGTCGGGTGCGAATGAGTTAAAAGATATCGAGCATGGTGTAGTGAGAAAGAAGCTGTTCTAGCCCCATTGCTGAGCAACGCATTTAAAAAAACTCATGTGCGTTTTGACTGCAAGCAAGTTTTGTCGGTTTTTATCTTAAAAAACTCTGGCATTCAGATCACCTCAAGTATCAAAAACCCTCACAAATGATAGAACCATACTTATACAGTTTGATAAAATATTCTCAAAGTTTTTGTGTGATTTCATCTTTAAGATGTTGGTAGCAGCCAATAAACAACATAAAGCCATCAGTTTACAAGAACTAACCAATCAAATGATTCTCTTATTCAGTTGTACGCGCCACTCACAGCAGCCAATATGGCCCCAACTCATTTCACGAGGAATACAACGTTATAGGTGATTTTAGTTAGCTTGTCGTCCAGCCCTGTCTAGGTGGTAGATTCTCCATTCCTCATAGTCAATGAACCTCTTGTGCTATCATGTAGCCTGTGTGTGTCTTTGGAGCCTCATTCTCTTTCAGATAAATGCGCAGAACTGGTTGCACATTTCAGTGTTTACTAACCAATTATTAGTTATCTTCCCTTTTAACATCTGTTGTGTGTTCCCTCCCTTGTCCTTTTTGTACTTGACAGCTTTTTTGTTGCTTGACAAATAAGCAAGCTTTATACAGTCAAAATTGTTTGTTTAGCTATTTTGTCTAATTTCAGTTGGAACTTATTCACATGTTTTTACCACATGTTTTATCCAATTCTATTAAAGTTATTATCAGGTAACATTTGGTTAAATACATTAAAATTAATGTAATAAATACGCCTATTTAACTGAGCATATCAAATTTTTAAAAGCCATTATTCTAATAGTATATATCACTTCTGCAGTTGTGGAAACAAGCAGCGGGAGCTCACGTTCCGGCCCAGACTCTGGCAATGGAGGCAATAACCCATCGCCAACTAATGAAATGCCAGGGCCAAATTCTCGACCTAATAGAAACAGAAATGATGGGAAAACAAGGTTCAACAACCCTCAATATCTAAGAGACCAGCTTGAAGGGTTGAACAGAGATAATTACAACTTCAGAGTGACTCAGGGAGTGAAAACTGCTGATGGAAATTACAAGGTTAGTAAAACTGAATCGCATCTACAGAAATACTTTCTTATATATTGTTAATATTTGAAAAATATTCAAGAAAATATAAAATATTATATTTTATATATAATACCTAATATTTTGAAATATTTAGTTACTCAAAATATTTTAGAATCAGAACTCTGTCAGGTTTTTTCTTGCACCACAATTGTCTACTATGGCTTATAAGTTGATGATTGAGCATTCTAAAAGTGTGTTTCTGTTAGCATCAAAACATTATTTCTTTGCCTTTCTTAGAACTTGTTTAGTTTAAAATGCTAAATAGCTAACTTAATATTTATTTTTGCATTTACTATTCATGTAGTCACTGTTCCTTATATTCGCGTATGGAACAGAACTAAACTGCCACAAAAACAACAATTCCAGCTGAAACTCATCCAATTTATGTATAAAAAAGCACAAATTAAACATAGATACTGGCTTTAGGTAAAACTTCTACAAGACTGGAGAAATCTCCCAATATATGGAACATCTCTTGTGTTGGAACAAGAAAGAGATACCAACCTAATTCTGGAGAGTGCAGATGGAGAGTTTTTGAGCGGAATAGAAGATGATATTACCTCTGAAGTGCCAGCACTATCCAAAGATCAAGCGTTACAAAGAGCGGTAGCCTTCAATCAGGATCAAGGAAAACCTATCAAAAACGTAAGATAACAATAGATTGACGAGAGTTTGAAATGATTGAGCTGATATCATTTTGCATACCAATCGGTTTTTTGGGTTATGTTTTAACATAGTTTTTTTCAAGAATTTGATGATACATGTAAGTGCAATGGTTTACAAGTAGCACATCTAAAGCTGAAGGTGAACTGAAGGTCAACACAAGTTTTTGAGTGATTTCATCTCACTGCCAGCAAAAGATTTAAATTTTAAAGTGTAACATGCATTCATATGAATAGAAAAGAGTTGTGACTCCTGGGCATAGATTAACTTTTGAGCTGAAGTTTATGCATGATAAATGCCTAAAAGCAAGATTAACTTTTCCACTACGAAATGCTTTTATAACTGCTCGCGCATATCATTCATTCCATCAAAAAGTCTTTATAATGGCTCGCCTTATCGTGCCAATACAAAAACATTGATCATGAATCACAGAATTAACTTATTCACCCAAAGTTTTGCCACAATACATTTAGGATACTGGGCTATAATTTTGCCAAAAAATGAGCCAGTTAGTTTTCTTTTTCCTCAGAGCTTACAGCATAATATCGCGGTTTCTATTTTTTAATCTTTGGTTTAAGGTGAATAAAGATAAACATTGTAAACAGCGACTTCAACATATTTCTGCTAGTAAAACGCTTCAACCATGTACCTCAGATATTTCTGTTAACTATAGTTCTATATTAAAGAATGGGGGTCTGCGTTATTTCTTCGCAACCGGTTTCACTAAACTAAAAAATATTAAACGAGGCTATTGTTTGTCAAACGCCTTAATTTTTGTGCAGAATTTTTGCTGATTCCAAAAACATTATATAAAAGCTATATGGGGGCAACTTTATCTTTTACAACAAAAATACCAAGTGTAGGTAAGCAAACATTTTTTGGCTTGAACCAACTCCCTTCTTGCAAGCAAAAATTCCATAGAGAAAGAAGTAACCAACAAAGAACTTAAAAGTGGTATATTTGTCATATTTAAAATTCCATCTTATTATTTTCAGTCTTTATACAGTACTTTTTCACTATCAATCTTCTTTCTAGCCAAAGGCGAAGCTTATAGTTGACACTATTGGAGAGAAAGCAGTTCTGGCGTACCTAATTGACTACTTTGTTCCTTCCACGGAAGAACCAAATGATCCAATCACCGTTATGCCCACAGCCAGGCCAACACAGCCCATTACTGATGCTCCCACTACAAACTTCTTTACATCAACCAGCCGTTGGCAGGGTCGCTCTCGTCGTAGACGCTGCCGCAACCAGAGGCGACGAGGCCGTGGTAGCTACCGAGCATGCATGAACCGGGCAGCAGCCAGTAAGTCACGATTAAAAACTAGGAGGCTAAAACTAAGTTAGAGGAATATGATACCACTTTTATAAAGAAGGATATAAGTAGTTATTCTTCACTCGCTTCACCTCCATAAATCCTTTCCTTCGCTGCCTGTTTGCTTGGCTTTTGTGTAGAATTCTGTGTGAGTAGTTAGTAACAGTCAAAAGTAGTTTGACTGTTGCCAGCCTCTGCTTTACTATCTGTATGCCTCCCACCATTCCTTGCCTTTAGCGATAGTTCCCTGGAATGCTTAGTGCTGCCTAGATGCTTGCCTCTGACCATTTCACGGTCCTTTTAGCTACAACTAATCAGCCAAGTGTTACTCCCGAACTTGCACCCACTGTCGAGATTTCTCTGCAGGATCACAAAAGACCTTTTCTACTGATGAAGGCCAATACAGGAGAGGTAGGAGTGTTTTTGATTATTGTGATGTCAGAAGAAGACAGCATGCAGTTTAATACCATTGTGAATATGATATGATAACTATCTAGCTGAAAACATTGTTTTTTTAGGTTTACAGATCTTGGAATGGTCTGAGTGGTTATATCAGACCTAGTCGAGTGGCACTTAGAACAGGCAATCCTGTCTACGCTTTCAAGGTAGGTAAAGCTTTATAATCACTAGACAAGTGAAGCTATAAGAATCGCTCTGATATCTACCATCTTTAATTCTTCATCAATCTAGGTTACAAGCGCATTACTGGGGTTTAAACTAGAATTAATCACCACTCAAATCCGTTTGTCTTTGAGGATTATGTGATGACATGGTGCATTCTTTTGTGCTATCATGTCCTGCTGAAATTCCCTGACTATCCACTATGTTACCTTCATAGTGTCTTGAAGGTCTCGCAGCTTTTTGTTGTCTGTTAACTGTTAAAATCATAGGAAAATGCTTATACCTATTTTGAAAAAGAAAATATAACTTCATTTTGACCACCATATATTAGATCCACAACAAGAAAGATTTTTTTGTGCTTGTCAATAAGCCCGCACTGATGATTTGCAGAATGATGTCATAACTGTAACATGCATACTTCTACTAGCCTGTTTTAAATAGAAAAATATGCTTTGGTTAAAATTAATTTGAAGTGTCTGAAAGTTAACCACTTACTGCTGAAAAAGGCAGTAGCCCATAAGATAAAAATGTGAATAACTTAGCAAACTGTTTTACCGAGCCAACTGAAATTTAACTCCTCTATCGCCTATACAACTATTGGCCGATTGTTGAACCTTTGACCTTGTCACGTAGCAATTTCTCTGAGCATTTAGTTTGATACTAAAATGAAAAATGTATAAACTGAATAAAAATGATATAAATGCATGTATGCGAGAAAGTAAATAGATGTGGCAACAGAGAATATTTACAAGAAAGACTCAAGTATTTTAACTTAAGTTTTTTTATGACTGAGGTTTTTGCGATTGTCTATAAAAAAACATTTTTCATTAAAACTTAAAAGCTGGTTTTGTTTAGAAAATAATTTTTGCGTCTTTTAAATATTTGCTGATTACCAAATAAAGAAAATCAAAAATCTAAAAAAACTTATGTAATCTCACATTCAGTCATAATTGCTTCACAACGACTTAAACGGGATGACTCAACCATTATATATTTATATATTTGTTGTGAATTATTTTTTTACAAACAAGCGATTGTTAAAAGTTGACAGTTTTTTTTATTTTTTCATTCAAGCTAAATGCTAGTGGCACAGTATACAGTAAAATATTTTGTAGCAATAGTATTCAGATAACTGAATTTTTACAGTTTTTGTTGAAGTTTTGTTGTTTTTATCGCCCAAAAAAATTATTTTCACAGGAATACTCAGAGATCATGTACAGAGACACAGATATTGATGCTTGCTACTACCAAAAGCCAATCGGCAACGGAAAGTTTTTAAGGGTAAGAAACATTCAACAATGTCCTAGTTGTTTTATTACTATTCACCGGTTAGCAATAAATTTATCTCTATTGAGCGCTAGACAACTATTTGTTTTTTATGCAGGTGAATGATAAGACTTCATCAAACACAGCCAATGTATACAAGTTTAGGTGCGCCGATGGTCGAGACACAAACTATGACAACACCAACGGTGCTGCCAGCACTAGAAACTCTGCCTTCAAGTGGGGAAGTGAAGCGGTTAACTATTTGAAGCGAGTGAGCAGCACCCAGTGGAAGTTCGATGTAAGTGGCTGATGGTGGTGCTTTTAAAGTCAGCTAGTATTTCAAAGACGTTAAAAAAGAACAACAAAAAGGTTTATAGAACTAGCAGTGCTTAGCCAGTAATCAGTAACTTTCCATCAGCAAAATTTTATCGATCTTCTGAAACTTTTTTAGTTGAAATGTAAAGATATAAATAATATATTGGTTGGTTTGTGACACATTTTACAAAAAGCTGAATGTTCAAGCTCGGGACGTCTCACTTTAAACAATCTAGTGTGCAGTGAGAGATCGTCGTGTGTAATCACTATGCTTGCATTCGTTTTGGGGCAGTTGTTGAAGTGTCAGTGTAGCATGCTGATATATGCGGGTTCAAATTCACTGAGATACAATCTTTTTTTCCAAGCTTCAACCGTGGCTTCGGAGAGAAAAATGAACTGACGGACTTGGTTCTTATTATAGTAAAGATTACAGAAAATATTTTCAAGCATTTTACAAATTGTTGGCCATCTGTATTGCTTAACGGCCCTATCATAATTTTGACTTCTATCAGATCAGTATTTCTCAGTAAATCATTAGCTAAGATCTGTAAATTATTTTGTTAAGAGCGATATTCTCTTAAAAAAGATCGTTTTTAAACTGTATCGAGCTAATCTTTGTTGACATTTTCCCCAGAATGTCAGTTCATGGCTATATTTACTAATATTTTAAGATATTAAACTTATGTTGCTCAAATCTTTGCCATAAACCACAACTCTGAGAGTTGGTAAGGTGAGGCACTCAGACTGCTATCACCTACTAGTCACAATTTTAACATTAACAACGTAGTTTTGTTTCTATTGTTAGCAGGGATAAGCTTGTAGTAAGCAGATGGTCATTAACAAAAATCACATTTTCAGATCTCTGTAAGTACACTGGCAGTTTTGTACATTGTGAGAGATCGTCATGTGTAAATCAGTATATTCATAATTACTTTATGGCACAGCGAGTTGAGTGAGTGGTATAGTGGTAGTAGGCCTGCTTTTGAACCGTAAGCCATGGATTCGATTCTCTGTCAAAACGTTTTTTTTCTAACATTTTTAGCGTGACTTTGAACAGACGGACAAACACAGCTCTTATTTTAGTAAATATTACGGTTTTAGGTTGTAAGACAACTACATGGTTATCCTACAACAAATTTGTTTGTAGTATACGAAAATTGTTATATTCAATTCCTTTGCGGGTGTTGGATAGAGTTATTGTCATGTCCATCAGCTTTATTAAATTTATAGGTTTTTTTATATTTAATTACGCATAGCAGCTAAAGTAAAATACAGTTTTAATATATAGAAATACTAATCAAACTAGCCAAAAACAGAGCCGGCAGTGATATGAATATTACAAATTGTATTGTGTAATCAATTGGCTAGGTCCGCTTGTATGGAAACACAATCTTTACTATAATAAGAGCCAGGTTCATTCATTTATCAAAAACCATAGTAAGACTATTAGAGAAAAACAATTGCACCACACAGGAATCGAGCCCTGGTTTTCAGATTTTCAGATTCGAAGTCAAGGGCACTATTACTGCCATACTCGATCACCTTTCCAAATCTAAAAATAATTGTGTGAATATTTATTACACATGACAATCTTTTAATGCACATGAGACTGCCAGGATACTATTCTTTGCTATAATGAGAGCCGCGTCCATCCGTCCAAAGTGACGGTCGGAAAAAACATTAAGTCGGACAGGGTTCAAACTCACGACTTTTGTCTTGTTGGACTAACACTCAATCTCCTGCATCAATTTCATAATAAAGTTGTTCATGAATTTTATGAATGATTGCTTAGTTATTCTCTGTGCTTTGTCAGACCACATAGCTATCTCTTACAGCTCACTAGACTATCAGAGAACTAGTAGTTACAAAACTTCAATTAAATACGTGTCTGAACTATTATAGCAACAATGATAATTGTTTGCAGATTAACATCGAAGCGCATCACAGCGGAATTCATGCTGTGTGGAATGGTCAAGAGGTACAACTAGGAGACGGAGATCCCACGTAAGTTTTGATCTATACATAGACTTAAGGAGAAATGTCATAAGAGATTAACTAATGGCTTATCCAGATTAGTGGAAAGTTAGACACACTTGAGGAGTTTTATTGCCCTTTATATTGACTCATAACTTTCAGCTAGTTCAGCATCGGTGCTTTGCCTCTATTTTTCTCATCTTTCTCATTCTAGAAGAATCAGATATACTATGTTTTAAACAAAACCAGGTTTTAGAGTGAAAAAAAGTTTTGGTTTTTTTAGACACAATATTTTTTCTCTCTTTTTCTCATATTGTTGGACTTTCATTTTTTTTTGCTCATCAAACGCTCAATAGGGTAGAAATAGCATTTTTCTAAACAAACCCAGCTTTTAGGGTTTAAGAGAAATGTTTTACTGATTTTTTAGAAACAATTATTAAAAGTAATTCATTCTTAAAAAGGAAACTTAAGTCTCCCTGCTGCCATCGTCTGTATCTGAACCCTCCTGTCTGTCTGTACCCTCCAGTATTTATATTTCTTTTTGCTTTTGCAGATTCTTCTATCCACTAACAACACCAGACACTGTGATCCATGAAGTAACTCACGCCTTCACAGAATACAACTCAGACTTGGAGTACTTCTCACAATCAGGCGCTATCAATGAAGCCTACTCTGATATGGCAGGTAACTTTCTAGAATGTTCCATTCTCTCATCATCTTATTATAAGTTCACACGAAGGTAGAAATAATTTTTAACTAATCCTCGATTTTTTTTCTTAAAATAAAAGCTTACTAACTTGAGCTTTTTATATATAATTTTTAATTTTGACCTAATAAGTTAATCTTCACTGATATTTGCCTTGTACATTAAAACTGTTGTATATTGAAGCAAATATTTTTATAAGAATATATTGCATTTTTGAAATTTGTTCCAAAGCTTAAAAAACTATGATAATTGCTTCGTGTATTTACATAAACCATTACAACTAATGCTAATATAGCTGTCTAAAATATTGTAAAGAGTAATTTTATAAAAACTCAATGTGGTAAAAATTTATAAGAGGGTTTAATAATAGGTTTAAAATTGTTTGTTATTACTTTACTTCAACCAAATAAAATAAAATGCAAGAATAAATCTAGAAACAAAATTGCATAGGTAGGTGATACTGTAAGTAATAGAAGTACGCAGCATAGCTTACTCTAACATGTCAGTAAGTTAACCTAATTTATATAATTTTTTTCATTTTATTTTCAATTTCTACTACTTTTTTTATTTTGCTTACAAAACTGTAATGTTTAATTAACTTTTGAAGGTCATTTGCTGGAATATATTTGTACTTTGTATGCCAAGACAATAATTGTTCAATTTTTGTCTAGGTTGTGAAAATAATTGCATTTAGAAGTAATCATGTCAAGTTTGAACTGTAACTTCATCTGCAAACCTCAGAGTTTTAAATGTTTCAATACTTACTGTTTTTAGCGTCTGCATTTTTGGACTACTTCTTCAAGTACCCAGAAAGTCAAGTGTATATGATCGGCCGAACTGCTTTGAAGTTTAACACTGCTATTCGAGACCTCTGCAATCCTGGCAACCCCAACCTCCTGCTCTACAACTCTCGAAAACCAATTATTGGTAAGTAAAACACTTTTCTAGTCTTGTCACAAGACTGTCAGAATATGTGAATCATCCATTTTACTACTAGTGAGATAGTTAATGAGATGTTATTAGAACAGTCATGATATCAAACAGCTAAGTTAGGGAGTTGAGAATGATCTGAAAGATGCATTGTGTAACTATTAAACCAAGGAAAGCAGGCCATAGTTTGATTATTGAGAGAGCCCTAATTGTTTCTGTAGTATAATAGTAATCCGCAGAAGAATAACACCACTCAATAATTTTTTATAATTTTTGTACACTTCAACTACAGGTCTCAATAAGCCCACTATAATCAACTCAATTAAAATAAAGTGATATACTGTTTTAATCTTAATAGTGCACTCTATAATATTGTATTGTTTAAGTGTGAGAGTTTATTCTTCCTAGTTACCCAGTACTCTAACGCGATGAGATCTGCTCTGTATTAATGAAACATTAGCAAAAACTAATAGTTGGTAATTCCATTTTTTAAGCTATTATGTTAGAATCTTTGAAGCTTTTTTAAATGTTTGACATTTCTACTTTCATAGCAGTATATGGAAGAGCCCTCATTTCTCAAAGCTGCATTTAGTAAAAAATATTTAAATTTAACACTGCTTAACGGCATAACAGCCAGATTAATTTTAAAGACTAGTAAATAAGTAAGACAGATAGAGAAGATTCTGAGCTGATGATATTCTAAGATGAATCAAGATGATTGATTCTGAGATGATATGATATGAATTCTAAGATGATACCAAGTTTTTGTGTTTTTGCTTTTTAAAGACAAATTACCATTAGTTTTACATATTTAAGAAGTATTAGAGTAGGTGGTTTTATACTTTTGCGCATGACCATAATAATATGTCATTAGATTCGAAAGTTTATTATAGTCTTTTTCATTTTAGAAAGTGCCCTAGATTACACATATCAGACCACTGTACATAACGCAAGTGCTTTGTACAGCAAGGCCTTTTGTGTTCTCAGCAAGACACCAGGCTGGAACATTCAACAAGCTTTCAAGGTGAGAATATCTTTGTTAGTAGTCGTATGAAACAGTGGTCAGGAAACTTCTATTCTGTTTGGCATTTTACATTCTAAAATGAACTGTCTGACACTGAGTGTTAGATTAACTATTCAGTTCGTTCGCGGGTTTTATGATATCAAGCCATCAAGCCATTCTTGTTCCCTAATAATTTTGAGAGACTTTAAATTCTCTGATCACCATAAAACTGTAGTAGATCTGATATTTTGAGTGAAACTTTATTTATAAAGTTTCCTTCTAGGCTTTTTGGAGGTCTTTCTTACTGTGAAATAGGAATTGAGCCAGCAGAAAAGTTAAAAGATGGAGCTAAGCTGTTTTGAATTGTATAGATAATAATTTCCCTTGCTTATACATGCCTATTATCGTATGCCATCCCAAGATTGTTCTATATATAAAGGGGTTCCTCCAGTCTTGTAGAAGTTTTACCTGAAACCTGTATCAATGTTTAATTTGTGTTTTTTTTGTAATTAAATTGAATGAGTTTTACCTTGGAATTGTTGTTTTTGTTGCTGATATAGTATGCATAATCAGGAAAGTGTATTAATTTTGGTTTCTATAGAAAGACCATGTTGAGTTAGCATAGTAAAGAGCACTTGCCTTGTTCTTTTGCTAGTTAAGGATACCATAACAGTTCCTAGTTTAATCTTGCTTTTAATGTTATAATGTTGATCATGTTCAAAGGAATTGTGCCGGTTTCAAGTGTGACTCAAAAAAAGATTTTTTTAATTTTTTGAAAAATAATATTCTTATTCACAAATTGTATAGTTAATTTAAATTTTAAATAATAAAATGAGCCACTCAATTTTTTATCCTGAACTGTTTGTATTATTCAGTATAATAACTTTTTTATAATTTAATATTTTTAGGTATTCACAAATGCCAATGTTATATACTGGAATCCACGAGAAACCTTCAACTCGGGAGCTTGTGGGGTGAAAAAAGCAGCCTGGGATCTTAAAAATAATTTACAGGCAGTGAGAGACGTAGATGCTGCATTTTCTTCAGTTCAAATAGCCTGCAGTCAAAGAGATTGGTATAATCTTCCAAGGGTCAACTAGCGTACCCTTCCAGATAAAAATTACAGAATCAATCATTCATCAATTGAAGTAGATGTTTTCTTTTAAAGAAAGTTTACATTTTTAATATAAGTTACTTTTAAATTCGGTGGCCTTATTCTTGAAACCAAAAAACTTTAGTTAACATTGTTAACATGTTAACAAGGTTAACAATGTTAACATGTTAACCATTGCACAGATATCAGTGCATATAGGAAGTAGAATGCTAGATGCACTTACTGCTGATTTTCCAAGTTTGTGTGACATCATTTTTGCTTTTGTACATGTTTGTGGTTTGTGAGTGGTTTAGTTTAGAAACGCATCTTTTAAAACGAAACTAGTCATTTTAGGTATATCTATGGTGCTTATACATTGCTGCTGATAATGTCGGTATTATCGTCATTTTTTTGTTTATTTGTTTCATTCTGATATTATCTAGTTGATGTAATTTTTGTGAAAAAAATTGTTTTTGTTTTATTAATCATATATATAACAAAATTATTTATTTAACAATTTTTGTGGCATTTTCTAGTCAATGCCGTATTTGTGAAATACACAAGAGCAAACCAACGCTGTATATATTACTGAGAATTATTGACTTTGCATCGTTTTTTGTTATTTTCCTTCAAAGACTTTGTTAAAGAAATACATTAGCTCCGTGAATTGAATATGACTTTTTATTGCTTTAAACTGTTTCAGCTCTGCTGCATGCAACTGCACGTGGTGAAGGTACAAATTTCCATGCATGATTCTGGCATCCTTATTTCCCTGTCTTACTATCTGTGTTCATTATAGGTAGCCATAGCAGTAGACGTTAGGGTGATAAGTTGTAACATACTGAGTGAGTAATCCGCATTTCTATGTTTGTCTTCCGAGAGTTTTTGTTCAATGGATCATTAGCTAATTATTATTAAAGCATTATATGCAGATTAAAACACATTCCTTACTGTTGAATTCTTACATACTGTAAACCTGCTTACGCTTTTGACATAGCTGGAGAACCTTCACTAAATATACTCATATGTTATACCTATTTTTGTAGAGGTAGTCATAACTATATAGTCTCTATTACTAACAACATTCATATGTTATACATAAGCCTAAACGTGTAATAACAACTGCACAATCTCATTTATAAGATACACTCGTATGCTATACATATTCTTGCGCAAGTAATTATAACTATGTAATCTATATTACTCACAATACTCCTATGTGGTAGACACTTGTAAAAGTAGTGGTGTCTCCATAATCACTGATATTCCCATTACTAGCAATTACTTTGTATTCATCTGATTAATATTAAAACCTTCTTAAATATTGTAACTGCTATTATCAACATTTTTTATATTATTTTCATAATTTTTTTCTATAATATCCCTTTGATTTACTATTACCATAATAATGTTATTATTAATATATTGTATTATTGTTGGCAAGGTAATATTATTAATAATTTTACTATTACAATGTTATTTCCAAGATTGTATTCTTTCTAGTTTACCACTTAATGTTAATAGCTGAACTGTCACCATTTAAAATTTGGCAATGTTTTAAAAATTTGCATATTTAAAGACATATTAAACTTGTTTATTATGTGTATATTTACTATGTATTTGATATATGCAAATGTATATAATGTTAAAATATATATATATTTTAATATAATATTAAAAATATATATAATATTTTAAAATTATGTATTATATAATATATCTTATATAATATATATTATGTATTATATAATAATATATTATATATATTATGATAATATTTTACTTTCTTATTATTCACTTTTATGAGCTTGAATCTCACAGATAAACACAGGTTTCTCTTTCATCGTTTGATTTTGAAGGTTGTACTGGTTTCTCTTTCATTTTTCCGTTCAGAAAGTTTTACTTGTGCTCTTTTTCGTTTATTTTTTTAAACAATCTATACCCCTGTTTATAGATTTGACCATCGTCGGTGTTCAATCTCGTGAAACTATCAAGAAAGCAGCCTTTTTTTAGTCTTACATAGTCTGTTAAAGATGAATTGTCACTAAAGGTTTTGTAGATTTTATTAGAGAGTATTTACATTTTTCTAACATTTCCGATAGTTTTGATGTTTGAGGCGATATGATTGCCAGAATATTTCATCATAAAATTGATAAAATCTGATTGAAATGAAAATGTTCAGCTCAACCTAAATTGGGTACTATGACTTGTATAATTGCAAAGAGGCCTGCAGAACAGGAACGTGTACCGCTGCAATTTGAACGAAATAGCCAATATCAACTATAGCAATGATAACAACTAATATCTAGCTTTTGTTCGTTTTAATTGCAATCAAGTTTTATCGATTTCAATTAAAAAAAATCCTGGCAATCAAATCCCTTTAAACTTAAAAAAATTCACAAATAACCAAAACATTATTGATACTTTTTGAGAAAATTTACATCTTTAGGTTCATCTTTAAGACTGGTTTCTATATTTTGTCTTATGTTTACTAACTTTGCTATTACAAGTCAGTTACTAGTGAATTCAGTTATTACTAGACAAAGTATCACATTTGTCCAGTCCTCTATTACCGAAGGTCTCCAATCAATCGATGTATAGTTACTAGTCGACTTTATTAAACCATTTTCTTGCCCTAGTTTTATCTGTGTAAGACTGACACGGATTAGAATTGTCGTGAACAGTTGGTCTAACGACAACTGGTCTAATTCCGGCTAGTCAAAAGCTGATTCGTCTAAAATCGACTCGTCTAATGGTGCGATTAGTCTAACGAAACAACTGGTTTAAAACCGACTTGTCCAAATGCACGATAGATGCAATCATCGTTAGAAATAGTTTGTGCCATGGTGAAGTCGCCTGTGTATAAAACTGTCCTAAAGAGGAAAGGAGAACGTTGCTGCAGATGGCTATTTGTTCACATTGCCCACAAAAAAGTTCAAAAAGCAAGTTTTTGTTTATAAATTTTTTTCTCCTTTTGATATAATTCAATTTTTTTGTATAAAAGTTACCCGGATCTACATGTACATTTAATCAAAAAAATTTACGCTATTTCAACTTTTGCGTTCTAAATACAAGTGTCTGATTTAAGTTGTCTTAACAACAATTTTAGACTAGTCGCCATGAGACCAAATAGTATATTGTATAAATCACTTTAGACTAAATGCCTATGGATGAATTATTTTATTGGATCAATTGGATTTGCAGTAATCTGTGTTATGCCAATTTTTGTTAGACGAATCATAGCAAATCAAATTAGATACAGATTTGGGGTATATTCATGCTAGGAACCTAATAGTATTAGTAATATTTATCGTTCTAGTAGCAAATATTTTCGCCATTTTCAAACATTTAAATGCTATAAAGTTTTATATCAACCGCACTGTCAGGTTACCTGATCGCATGATCACATTCAGTTTTTTACTCTTTGCTTCTGACAATTAAATAAAGAATAATTATGGTAGCCTTTTTGATGCTTGTTGTACAAGACCGTGCGCGATAGCCAGCTTGTGGAGGCTGTATTTTTATAAAACCAAACCTTGAGACATTTGTAAATATTTACTATTTTTAATCAACCATTTTTTATGTAACAGATGTGTTTAGTGTATGTTAAAAATGTCTAATGGATTCACTCAAACATCATTTGGTACAAGATAGCGTGCAATGACCATTGTGCAGAGGCTTATGCCTTTTGTTGCATCATCATAAAATCAGACCCTGAGATCTTTGTAAACAATTACTGTTTCTAACCAGCCTCTCTCCATGTAACAAATGTGTTTAGTGTACGTTAAAAACGTTTTTATTAGGTTCACTCAAACATTTATCTCTAGTCCATGGAATATTTGCATAGACAGACTAGGCAGCGTACAACATATAACTCAAAGTTTATAACATCTATACTTATGTTAGCGTTTTAGGTCTGCCAGTAATTAGTGGATTTTGTCATTTTGATGATGTCTGTGTGTTGTTTAAATAGAAACACACAGGAAATCTGAAAGTCCATTGATTTTCTGCTTAGCAGTTTTAAACAATCTCAATAAAGATGCAAATAAAAAAGTGCTTAAATTGCAAGTATTTGATTAGCGTAATTTGCTTTTGATTTTAACTTTATTTGGGTGGCAAAAGCTGATAAAATATTTTTTTTTTAAAAGACAATAACAATAATAACACGAGAAATCAATAGTATTTAAAAAAGAAAACATTTTGATGTAAGAATGTTCAAGAGATAGAACGTGCAAGGTGTTCATGTCAGGCGTGCTCATTGGTTTTTGTTTGAGGGTTTAGCTATGAAGTTGGGTGGTTGGGTATAAAAAATAGTCACTTAGAGCACGTTAAACAGCAAAAATTTAGAAATACCGAAACTTCATCAAGTTTAAAGGCCTTGATGAACGAATAATCAATGATCATAATTCTTCATTTAAAACATCATTTAAAACACTGTAACACAAAGTTTCTGTAGTCGCTTTAGTTTTTCTATACCTCCATTTGATAATAGGAGAGCCAGCATTGAGCTGAAAACAACAAGATAGATAGCATTCTGCTTTTGTAAAACAATGTTTTTGGACATTTAGCAAACAAAATTGCAACAAGCTCATATGTATATTTATACACTGTTTATACTGTAGGTATCAACAGCTTTATTGAGGTGTTCATTTATGTATAAAAAAAAGTTTTTATAACTTTTAGGCCTTCTCAAAAAGCATCTGCAGTAGAGCCAATTGACGAGTTACTCAAGTAACTAAAATGTTTCTCAATGCACATTTACCAACTCGATGTTGATATTTCAGTTCTAGGACTTTTCTGTCCTATCTAGTCAACACTAACATAATCGAATATTCATGCATAAGCTCATCCAAACAGAGCCATTTTTGTTAGTTTTGCTCTACTGTAGTTCATGCCATTAGCATCATTGAGCTAATTCTACCATTAAACACTTTGATAGTCAATGTAGTGTAGTAAATGGCTTCGGCTTGGTTGCCATGGTGACGATTCCATCCATGCGTGTCCGGCAAAGCATCTATCAGATGCTGGTAAGCTGATCCCATGTGAATAAGTTTTGTAATGGGGGTCGGCCAGTATTTACTATAATAAGAGCCGTGTCTGTCCATCTGTCCAAAGCCATGCTCAATGCATTAGGAAAAAAATTGCCTAGCAATTTGAGATTCAGAGACAAACACATTACTACTACACAACTTCATCGCCTTACCACTTTAAGGGATAATCAGATTGATTACTCATGACAATCTCTCACAGTGCTTGGAACTGGCAAGCATACTCGCATGCATAAAAATGTGTAGTTTTAGCAATGAGAGTAGAACCTTTCAAATTCCAACACATCTGTTTTTATTTTGGTCTGAGCGTTTGTAGCTCTACATTCCAGACTTCACTGACAGTTTTTTGAATGTGAAAAGTCTCTTGGAAGTTTATTTTTTTTATGTGGAATTCACAAATAATGTGGCACCAGTTTTCTTGGCAGAAATAAACAAACATAAACTGGGGCCAACTCTACTTCAAAAAATGGTTTGCTGTGCAGATGTTGATAATCGCATTCTACGAGAAATAAACTTAAACTTTGAAAAAATTCACCTCTGGCTCGCATTTATTGCATAAAAATGCTTTGATTTACAGAAAAAGATTTACTGAAAGGCTGTGAGAACTAATACTCCACTTTGTGATGAACAATAACAGCAGTAAACTTCCTTTCAAGTCTAAAAATATGTACATAGTTTTAATTGAAGTTTTTGCTTTGATGTGAAAATGTCAACTTCTTGCATCTTTGGCTTTTTCAGTAGCTTTAGTTTCCCACCAAACAAACTTCACACAAAGCAAAATTATGATCTAATTATATAAGTCTCAATTCTGTCGCTCGTGTTTCCAAATATTGCTATGAAATTCTAAAAATGAAAGATGCGGTTCATGCTGGATTTGATCTCAGATATGACCAATAACTGAATTTGATCTTACTATGCTAAACCTTTACCACTTGAGCCACGCAAGATGCAATCATTCATTAGGCGGTATGTCGTTGTCAGCTAAAAATTGCATAGCATTCTGGATTACGCAACACTCTAAAGCTTCCTCTCACTGTACTTATTACTAAGTTTATCAATATGGATAGCAGTGTAATCAAATTAGTCATTGGCGATGGGCCAGGCTAATGGCAAGTGTCAGGCAACTATATTACCTGCCAATGTTTATAAGTGGTTTTTAATACTCGTGCAACGTCAAACGTTCTGTTAGTCAGACAAATACAAGAATTTGGGGTCAAGTTCCTAACCAGTTTGTAACAGGAACCACTTTGTGGGACCTTACAAAAAAGTGTGCAAACTATTTGTGCTGCTGAGTGATGACAGATTTGCATTTGTAAACCAAGTATTTTCATTTTTTCTACTGGAAAAAAAACATTTTTCACAAGAAAGTCAAAACCTGTAAATCTACAATTGACTAGCAAATTTTTACCGTAAATGATGTAACTGTCAATAAATAACGATCAGTGACAGCTTTGCAGATCATTGTTAGTCTTAAACATGCACCAGTGTGCTTATATTATTCACTTTTGATGGCATCAAACTCCATATATCGGTATACTCTAGTTTGAGTAGTTTTAAAAAATAATCTTTGTTATAAATAGCACTTTGTCTGAAGTCATGGTAAGAGGTTGGAATAAAAGCTTGCTTTGTACAGAATCTGAACTAGCAACTTTTGGCTTGGTAGTCTGACACGCTAACACCTGGGCTATTTAACAATCGCAAAAATTTGTAGTAAACTACATAAATAATCAATAGCACCAAACCATCTGAGTTATTGGCAAAATATTTTCAAGATATTATTGAACAGTGACCAAATTTGTAGCTAAAGCATTTTATTTTGTGCCTTTTTGTTGTTAGAATGTCATAAATTTGATGAGCAAAACTGTATGCCACTTTGGCCCTTTCCAGGAAAAAACTATTTGCCAAAATTGAAAATTATTTTTATGGTTTGTAATAAACATCCAGAAAGCAGCACACTATTTATAATTTAAAGTAGCAGCACATGAGTTCTAGTTTTTTCTATACACTTATGCCTTTCTTCGGTGGCGAAAATATATGTGAGAAAGAAAGGTGAATAAACACACAACTAAACCGTGCCAGAAATACTGAGATAGATAGAAAGATAGATAGATAGACAGTAGATGGATAGAACAATAGATAAACAGCCTGAAAAACAGACAGACAAATGGACAGATAAGTAGAAAGAAAGATAAATAGACAGAGAGACTGATTGACAGATATACTGATGGACATTAACTTTATTTACCCTTGCTATTTAAAGAAAATTAGACCATGAAACTAAAACAAAAAATTATGTGTATTGAGAGAAACCGCTTTTTTTGCATAAAGCTGTTCTATAATGTAGATTAGTAAAATGCTTGTGCCTGGTATTAGGTGTAGCAGCTTTTTGAGGAAGTAAGAATGTAATATATGGTCAGGTAAATTGGGGGTACAAACTGAGCATTAAAACAGTTAATATCTAAGACACAGTTAGTTCCTTAGCATTTAAAGGCTGGTCATAACTGTCCATATCAGGTAGCGTAACACTGAAACATAATGTATTTATGAAAGGGTTATAGTTTTTTATCATCCTTTGATACAAAGAGATACCAGCTTGGAGCAGTGTAAGACAAAATAGACAATATACAATTCTGGTAAAAGAGTGATAGACCTTTTCGTTTTACACCAATCTTTCTGAGCCGAATTAGAGCATTTGTTGTTGGTCTAGCTGTTGAGATAATAAAGTCGACATGGCTTGAGAACCACACATGATTGTCTATTTGTAAATACATATGTATAATCTAGATGCCAAGTTTCTGGCTGATTGCAATGTATATCTATTTTGCCATTCCGTAGCCAACAGGTCTGTTTGACTACTAGACTGTTTTTTTATTCACTGAGAAAAACTGAGCCAAGATTAGAGGGCAGATAAGAGTCAAGCATTAAAAAGGCTTTGGAACCATAATCTTATTATATTATCTCCACAAGGAAATAGGAAATGTCACACCCAGAACGTGCCTCGTCGATAACACTCTTGTACAAAAATTTCCCCCAACACCTGACAAGTAGACAATAAGTTGAAATACAATGATTTCCTTTTTTTCTTCTCCGGGTTTAAGCAGACTTCTGGTTTTGTAAGCTATCAATATCAGTTTAACTTACAGATAATTAATTCATGACTAAATCATAGGCCGAGAGTACAAACTTATTGCACAAACAACTCTTGCATTTTGAGAAGTTCCATGCTACTGGTAAAACAATAACTTTACTAAACTGTACAAAATCATTACTGGTAGAATATAAATGCATGTTCCAATGCATGGCAGTATTTGTACAGTTACCACCAAATGGCAGTGAGCTCCATCTAATATCTACTCAACAACTTAAAAGAATGCAGATTTGATTTATTTGATTTACTAACATGTCTGTAGCACTGTAAGATTTTCCACTAGAAGTTTTTGTTCACTGGGGTCCAAAAATCAATGGTGGAGACTGGTTGTTCAACACTGTTTTAAAAGAGCATTAAAATTGTTGTTTCATTTGCAACAACTCAGCTATTTACGTTTGAATTTTCATATCTAAACATTAAAATATAAATGCCGTAATGTCATCAGTCCCGAAAATGATCTGCGTATTTCACTCACTCACAAGAAACCATACCTCGATCAGATAAAAGCACCATAAAGTGAGAGATTTTTTATATGTTGTTGTTGTGTGAAAACGTTAGACTCTTCATAAATGATCTTACTATTGGTTTCATCTATTCTAAATAAGTCTGTTTTTCATTGTTTTGAACTTTTTTGTGTCATTCAAAACAAAAGGGTGTGATATGCCCTCGTCAGTTGTAGGGGATTTGGAGATGACAACGAATGGGGAAACGCTGATGTAGCAGTTTGTTTAAAATGCTTAATAAATTAACTCTAAATGCGTACGATTGACTGGATGTATGTATGATCAGCTAACCTTCAGCATCAAATATCGTCATATATAAGGTTTAAACTGTCAGTCTTGCAACCATACATCCACAACCCAACCATCTGCATCATTCTGACATCTTGCAACTAATTTACTTGTCAAGCTCAGCTCCCAAAGCACTTATAAAAAACCTAATATTACTCATAGTTGTTATAATTCAGACTAGAAATACAATAAATATTATGTAGTTTTAGAAAAGGATTCATGTAGGCAAAACTATATTGTTACCAGAATTGGTCACTGTGAAACTTGTAGGTTTGGTAAAGCTAAAAGGCTAAAAGTGATGGCTTCTGACATTTATCACATTGTTAGATCATTTGTTTTGGTGAAGTCCCATATAGCACAATCAATTAGATATGCTTGGTACAATTAACAATATAAAATAATAATAAAATAATAATATAGTAAATAATAAATACTCAAATGCTTGAAATATATCAGCACACTGCTTCCTTTTTTAGTGATGGAAATTATCTTACATTAAGGAAATTCCATCATGTGAAATCACTGATAAATTTATTAATATCTTACCAATGTATTGCAACAGCTGTGTATGAGCGGTTTGAACATATTTCTGTAGCTCATCATTGTGAATCTATGTTAATCTATATATATTAATCTCAAAGTTTGTTGCCGTCTGTCATCGTTTGGTGACTGTCCAGCTAGGGCAATTAAAATCTAGAAATAAAAAATCTGTATCACAGATGATTTTATCATGGAATGTCTCGTTTACAAGGTTTATAGCCAACTCATTAAGCTAAACAAAATGCAGTGGGTTCAATGGGTGTTATAAGTCATTATCTTGATTAAATACGCATAGCTACTATGCGTTATGCACAACGTCACTTAAGCTTGCTCTCACAGCTCTTATTAGTAAGTTTAGCAACATGGATACTAGCTTACTCAAATTAGCCAATTGCAACTACATTACCTGCCACTGTTTATAAGCTGCTTTTAATACCCGTGCAACGCTGGCCATTCAGCTAGTCACTACTGTAGTATGAGCCATGTTTGTTTTTCTGTCTGAAACTGGGTCTGCAGTTTGAGCCAAAATATTACTTTCACAGGGTTTGAACTCATGAAACTCAGCTTGGTAGACAGACATTCTGTCACATCCACCGGTTAACCGCCTTACAGTGTTTCAGAATAATTGTGCACATAGTTATTCTCTGTGATGTATCGGCACACCTGATAATCTCTTACAGCATACTAAACTGCCAGGGTATACTAGTACTATATCATGCATTATCACATTTCATATTGATATATCATATCGATACAATGTTTGAGGAAATAATAATAATAATATTATGCTAAAATATTGCTAACTGTAGTTTAAAACAATGTACAAAAACCCGCATATATCATCACATTAGAGTAAAATTTCATGACATATAGTATTTAGCTCTATAACGTTTTATACCACAGTATAGTTATGCACAATGGGTTTATTTTAAACGGTATTAAAATAGTGTATGATACTGTTTTTACAATATTTTACACTCAAAGATTTGTATAAAAGGCTACATGTAACTGATTCTAATATTATCCTAGGTAGTGAGTCATCTGGAGTGAGTTTGGAAGACACGACTTTGAGTCCAATCCAGGAAATGACAATAGACCAGATACAACAGGAGATCAAAAGGGAATACACTGAGGACAAGCAAGTGAACGGGGCCAGAAGAGAATTTCTTGCCATAGATGCAAACACTGGAGACGTGAGCATAATGCTAGCTTTTCACAACTTCACTTGAATAAAACAGTTTGGGCCTAATATAGTTAGTATCATAGTATAGTTACTAGTATAGTTAGTAGTATAGTATAGTTACTAATATAGTTAGTATCATAGTATAGTTACTAGTATAGTTAGTAGCATAGTATAGTTACTAATATAGTTAGTAGCATATTGTAGTTACTAATATAGTTAGTAGCATAGTATAGTTACTAGTATAGTTAGTAGCATAGTATAGTTACTAATATAGTTAGTAGCATATTGTAGTTACTAATATAGTTAGTAGCATAGTAGAGTTACTAAATAGTTAGTAGCATAGCATAGTTACTAGTATAGTTAGTAGCATAGTGTAGTTACTAATATAGTTAGTAGCATAGTATAATTACTAATATACAGTAGGCTGACTAGTAAAGGTTCATTAGCCCCAAAATAGTTTATTTGATGCTTCCATGCCGACAAAGTCTGTTTCGTGTGAAACGAAAAATGGTCATATAAATGGCTTTGTTCCAGTCAAAGAATGATGAAGTTCTGTATACTATGCTTTTTCATTTTTGAAGGCCGTCATTGAAAAACTACAATGTGGAACTGACCAATCTTATTTTGAAATGAGCCAAAAATACTAATAAATTGAATAGATATGGTATATTTGCTAAAAATTGTGACCCATTTTGTATAGTCAGTATTTGAGTTGGTTGGTTGTGAATTCTTTGTAAAAATGTTTTTGTTTAATTTTAAACCGACTACAAGCCTTTTCAACTCTAACTGTTTCAGTGGAAACACAACTCCGACGAATCATCCTGTTGTAAACTTACCTTAATTTGCAATGTTAGACTAAGATGAGGCATACCCAATTTCAAGTTGGCACGTTTTACAATTTCTTGCACTATCATTGTACGAGGTGGTGTAGGCTTACATGGTTCATACAATTGCATGATAATCTTCTTTAGATAAGAAATGGTGTGTGTATAAAAAGTATTGTTTTTATATATATCAAATAACTAAACTATGCAATTTTGTTGCTAGTTCATTGTCTATAATAGTCAGTAGCCTGTTACTTAAAATATATGTATATAGTTCATAGTATGTAACATATAGTCTACAGGCTATATACTACAGTCTATAGCATATAGTTCACAGGCTATAATCTATAGTTTATATTATATATCCATAACCTAAAGACTATAGATTACGGATTATGTATTGGCCTATAATATATAGACTATACATGATTGAACAAAAACCTAGATCATAGACTACAGATCAAAGACCATAGACTAAGGACCAAATCGTGATCATAGACTTGTGATCAAAGACCAAGGGCCATAAATCATGTAAACCATAGATTGTAGATTATAGGCTATAGAGAATTGATTAAGGTCTATACATAATAGACTACAGATCATTGAATACTGACTATAGACTGTATGAAAATATGGATTACAAACTACCTATATTCTATATATCATATACTTTATAGTATATACAATATACTATGTACTATATATCATGTATCATATACTATATATCATGTATCATGTATCATATACTATATATCATGTATCATGTATCATATATCATATACTATATATCATGTATCATATATCATATATTATGTATCATATATCATACACTCGAAACCATAAACTATAGTTTTCTTTGTACAAACTAGTTGTATATAATATCAGATGGTTTTTTTACTGTCAGCCAAAGTTCAGCTGTTTAAAACACTGCAGAGTTTTTGCTAAAGGTTTTTATAATAGTTTATTTATAGTACATGGGCTAAAAATTTAAAAAGGCAAGCTTGTCTTTTTACTGTTTTATCCTGATTCTACATAATTTAAAGATGAGCTTACACAAACTGTTGTAGATTTCATTAGAAAGTATCAGTATTTTTTATCATTTGCAATTAGTGTTGATTTTGAAGTAATCTGACTGCCAAGATGTTTCAAAATTAAAAATGATAAAATTTGATCGTGGTTAAAATGCTCAGAAGAAAAATATGTCTAAAATAGCGTGACTAGTTGTTGCTATCGTTGCTATAGTTGATATTAGCTCATGCGTTCAAGTTGAACCGTTACATGTTTTTATTCTGTCAAATTCTTTACAACTATGACATCATAATCACACTTTCGCTTGATCTGATCGTTTTAACCACGATCAAATTATGTCGATTTAATCTTCAAACACCCTGACAGTCAGATCACCTTGAACATCATAAACAACTGCAAACGATAAAAATACCGATACTTTCTGATAAAACCTACTGAGGTTTTGGGTAAGTTTATCTTTATTAACATGTTTTATACTTTACCACTTTATTTTTCAGCTAATAAGAAAATGGACAGGTCTGGCGTCTGCTATCGGCATGTCCAGGGTTCCACTACTAGTAGGTCTACAGAATGCTCCCAGAGTGAGTTTAATCTTTGTTTTCTGACACCCTCCGTATCAGCATAATAGTTAATTTGTGCAAATCTCTTGTGCCATCAGGGAATCGTGATGCATGATTGTAAGCTTTGCCAGAATATGACAACATGTTTTGACAAATTCTTTCCGACTTTTGACCAAGGACAATTTTATTTTGAAGAATGTCATTGATTGAGTCACAAATAACTGCATAATTTTTTCCCTTTGGCTCATTTACTACCAGAAAATACGAGGAAACTTTCTGCTGAATAATATAGAGCATTTATAAAGTAAGTGCCTTATTCAGAGCACAACAATGACATCACTGACAGCTAAAATGGCGAATCACATCAGATGCTACAAGATTTTATCAGAAAGTATAAATACTTTTTTATCATCTTAGTTTTTCTTGCTTACTGATGATGGCAATATTGCACCCATTTGGTTTGTATAGAATAAAAAACTCAAAGCAATGAATAATGACAGTAGTTGCTGTTGTTGCTATGGTTCACATTGGCTCCTACATTCAAGTTGCACCCCAACATATCTCTTCATCAGTCTCTTTATAATTATGACATAATCACACTTTCGTTTGATTCAAGCGTTTTAACCGCGAACAAGTTTTTTCAATTTTAATCTTGAAACATTCTGGCAGTCAGATCACCACAAAACATACCAAAATAATCACAAATAATGGAAACTACTTATACTTTCAGATACAATTTATTAAAGTTTTGTGTATGTTCATCTTTGACAGACAGAAGTTTCTGACTGGCAGCTGTGGTAAAACACCTAATTTTTGTCTACTTGGTGTAAAAGCTTCTTATATAAAGATGTTTCAATGTGATGAGCCTTTTGCTGTCTGACTACTTTTCTCTCGGCTAATAGAAGCGAATAATATTTTCATGAAATTCATGATGCACAATGGTGATAACATCATTATGGATTGCATAACAGGTGACATTCTTCTTGCAGCAATATGAAGAATTCGTACGCAGAAATGATGTCACAGATGAATGCTTTTATCAAAAAGCTATTGGGTCATATACCTACCTAACTGTAAGTACCTGACTGTATGTGTCAATAGTTCGAGCTACTTGTTGGCTCGTGTCAAATGTAAGCTTGTCTGTTCTACCTGTTTGTGTTTGTCACATTTCTTCATGCTTACATGCTCTATACATAGTTTTATTTTTTACTGTTCATATGTATAGATAGTCTCTAATTATGACCATGCAGCTTGACGCAAACTGTCTATACAAGTTTTCAACTGTCATATCTTTAATGACTAGGCTATAACATAAACCTGCATGCACGTACATAGGCCATTTCTGCCTCAACTCACCATTCTCTGTATTGGTTTTATGTGTTCTACATCTACTTGCTTCTAGGTTTCAAATACCTGTTGTCAAAGTGGATCAGCCATCCCAAAAGGCGTTTCAACTTTGGTTTTGACATCAAGAAAGTTGCCGCCTTTGGTTATTTATGTAAAAAATCACCTTGCAACACTTAATATATCATAAATTCCTAAACTCTAACTACTATACTTTAGGCCTAAGTAACTTCATGGTGGTACTGCTAAGCAAAAGAAATTTCAGTAACTCACTGAGTTAAACACTCATTTAGTATTTGAAACCTGAATGAGTGAATCCAAACATTCTTGTTTTAACTCAGGTGCAAGACCAAAGAGTTCCTAGCAACAGCTTTAGGGACGCCTTCTCCTTCCTCTGTACTCAAGCCATCTCTACAGATTATGATCAAACTAACGGAGCGGCTAGTCCAAGGAATTCTGCTTACAAATGGGCTTCTGAAGCACTAAGTTTTTTTAGACGAGCAGGCAACTCCAGAATTAATTTCAATGTAAGTGTCTTAATGTGAAATATGCTCATTGTTTCTGACAGGTGTATTTGGTATTTGAAAGCTATGAAGGCAGACTACCCATAAGAAAATATATGAAAGTAACATTCACTACATAATATTCGGGAATCGTTAAAAGCAGCACTCTGAGGCAGGTATCACATGATGAAACACTGCTCTGCGATTGGTCGCAATGGCGTTGGCTGATACTTACATCTAATTGGTTTCCAAAAAGAATGCAACTAAAATATACTAAAAACTAGAAAATTTCACAACAAACCATAAAGAGAACTAGATGTTAAAAGCTATCCCCTGTTTTTTACACTGGCTAAAATGAAAAAATTCCACATTGCCAGTCAATGGGCAGACTACATCTGGGGAAATTCTCTCACATTTGCGGTGATACCATCTCAAACACTTCTCAATCATAAACATTTGTCAGAGTGATTCCTGAAAATGCTGCAGACCAATGAAATGGAAGGTCGATGTGAGGTCAGACAAAAGATCTCGCCCACCTGCCTCAGAATGCTGCTGTTAACGATTCCCACAATACTCTTAAATACCCGATAGTTACTATGTATAGTAGGCTGCAGGTCTCTATCTCTGGGGATGTCATAGTTATTACTTGTAGGTTGTTGTGACATGAAGGGCAAGTTGCCTAGCACCTTTCAATTTTACGAAAATTAGCAACCTTTTTGTCTGTCCAACTATTGGAAGCCACTGTTTGAGACTGTTAAAAAGATCGCAGCACGTGGGATTCAAACCCACACCATTCTGTTTTGCTGCCTGGCAGGGTACCACCTGCTTCAAACATTCACCTATTAGGAGATTACAACTATTACGCATATACTTAGTTTCTGTACTTGACTGGCACCCGCAACAATCATTAACTTTCACAAGGTAATATAGTCTGTCCGATGCCACAGCTGGATGTGAGAAAAAATATCCCTCTGTCTACGAAATACAAACTTACAGCATTCAGTTTCATAGCTCAAACCGGTATCAGCTGCACCAATCGGCTACATAATGGCAAAAAAAATTTTTTGTGGGCTGTATAGGATCATCTGACGATCTCTCACAGCACACCAGTTTGCCAGAATACTAGTTATCAATTATATAGCTAGTCACTTACTGAACATTTTGCACTGTATTATTCACCAACTTACAGAGCTTGTGTGAATGACCTTTGGAAGGGTCAAATCATATCTTGCTTGGTGAATATGAATTGTAACTTTAGTAGGAGTTGTATTCATCCATTTGAAACCGCAGTTGGAGGATCGAAAAAAGATTGCATTATATGAGCTTGGAACTCCAAACTTTCAGCTTGTTGGATCAACATTTTAACATGTGTGCCCAATCAATCAATCTATTGAGCAAAACTTTACTATAAGACGAGCCATGTCTATCTGTCTGTCTGTCTGTCCATTTGTGTAAAGCAATGCTAAGAGCATTTGGAAAAAGGTAGTACCTAACAGGAAGCAAACTCAAATATTCAGATTTTTAACAAAGCACATTACCAACTGTACCACTTGACCACCATACTGCAAGGGTAATGATTGTGCACATAGTAATTACACATGGTGATCTCTCATGCTCCCCTGGACTGCCAATGTACCAGTCATAATAATGATCATGATAATAGTGCTACAGCTGATATCAAAAACATATACTGGACAATGCTCAAGTTACAAATGTTTTAGAAAAAACAGAGTCTTTATAAAAAGGTGGCAAAGTTTTTTTGTATTAGAAACCTACATAAACAATAAAATACAGCTAATGATTAATTGTACTTACTTTAGGTAGACGTTGAGGTTCATCACCCTGGCTTTGGTGCCTATTGGTCAGGTGATAAAGTAATCCTAGGAGATGGAGATACCAGGTGAGATTTTAAAGCCATTTATTCAACTACCTGCTTCCCTGGTTGAATTCAAGCAGACCTCGACACCTCGACACCTAAAGAAGGCAGAAAAACTTCAAAAAGTTTTCTGTGTTCTACGATTGATTTTAGTTTTGACCTTTGGGTCCAACTATAATTAATTCATTCCCTTCACTCAACTATAATTACTTAATTAATTCAATTAAGTAATCTCAAATTCATTCTATATTAATTATACTACAGGAGGAATTTTTACAAAATTTTAGATTTTATCAGAAAGTATCGGCACTTTTTATCATTTGTGATTGTTTTTGATGTTTGAGGTGATCTGACTGCCAGGATGTTTCAAGATTAAAATTGACAAAACTCGATCATGGTTGAAACGCTCAGCTTAAGCGAAAGTGTAAATATGTCATCTATAGTTGCCAAAAAAACCGACAAAGTAGAACACTGTAACTAGAGTAAAACAGTCGATACCAACTAAAGCAAGGATAATGACTATTGACATTATTTCGTACTTCTTTTTCTGAGCATTTAGCTGCAATCAGGTTTTGTCAATTTTAATCTTGAAACATTCTGGCAGTCAGATCACCAAAAACATCAAAAACAATCACAAATGATACAACTTTGTACAAACTTTGGTACAAGTTCATCTTTAAAGTTAATTTTAAATAGAAATGTTTAGTTAATTTAAATTTCAAATAATGAAATTAAAGTACTTTGATTAGAGACATGCTGTCCAAGTTCAAGACTCACAATTAGAAGTATGACCCAGACTCATCACATATTGTTAGGAAAAATGAATTACTGTAGAACCTCAGTATACCAACTATTACCAGTACTTGAACTACTGCCAACTCTGGTGAAAATTCACTAATATTTTGCTTCAGAATTCGTAATCATATTCAGAACTTTGGCAGCTTCAGCTTTGGTTAGTCTGTAAATAAAGATAGGCTTACTCTTGTTTACGAGTCGTGAAAACCTTTATTTCATTTTTGTGGCTGCTTATTATTAAACAATGCTTCGAAAAAAAGTCAGCAGAGATGAGCAACTGGAAAAGAAGCCGCTTAGGACTACTATTCAGTTTAAAAAAAGAAGTAATAAGCAGAATCTGAAAGCGGCTTGCGTCTCTTATCTTTAATTTTCTAAGCTACTGTTAGTAGTTTATGTTATGTCTTAAATACTGTATTAATTGTTTATTTTTGCCAGAAGTATATACATCATATTATGTCTCAAAATGCATTATTCGACAACCTTTTTTCCAATTGGAAAAATTGATTTGACATTCGAATAATTCAAGTGTCAAACAAAAGTCTCAAACGAATTATGTTTGAAAACCAAGGTACCACTATTTACATGTAGAGTATGTTATTATTATTCAGAATCTATTTTAAGTTGAAATTTTATTTAGTCAAGGTTTTATAGTCGTATGTTATTTTTGTGGCTTGCGTCATTTAAAAATTTCGAACTTAATCACTCGCTTCATAAAACTTGATTTTCTTAAAAAGATTCAGAATTGAATGAGCTTTTCATTGTTTTTGTGTAATATATTGGAGCGTGTTCTGCAGTAGTTTGAATAAAATTATTGTAACTTTTTACACTCTGATCTTACAATCTTGAAACTGTCGCGCTGAATTGAAGTGCCTCATAAAAGGCTGCTTTGAGCTGGTTTCGAACTCATAATTTTCAGCTGTACCTCAATGTTAACAAACGCTCATCTGAAGATAGAATTATAAGAGCAGACTCACTACAGCTTATTTAATGTGCAAAAGCAGACAACTCCAAGCAATGAAACATGTGGATTATTTCATTGTCATTATAAGAAGAATTTTCTATTATATTTTTTAAAAGTAACCAGTTTGTGCAGTTTTGATTCTTTTCCTTCGTGTTTTTCATATTGATCAAACAGGTCATAAAACTCGCCCCTTTGTCTGGTTAACTCTTTTTCATGTTGATTCTGTGGTGCAATTGGTAGTGCGTCTGACTCCAGATCAGAAGGTTGTGTGTTCAAGTCATGTCAGGGTCATTGTTCTTATGACCATCAAATTAAATGGAGCAAATTTTGACAGTCTCAGTGAATAAAAACACTAATGAAAGTAGACCAATGTGTAACTGAGTAAGTACTTATCAGGACAAGGAATAGATTTGAACTACAGAACTACAACTAATTCACTTTAATTGACCAACACTCTACCAACTGCACTAATTGACCTATTTCTAGAAGTGGTTGAATAATCATCACTATAATAAAGCCTGGTTTCCATATGACAGAGCAGACTAACTACAGCCTATTTAATGTGAAAAAGTAGGTCAACTTCACGCAATGACAGGCTTAATCTTTAAAAAAATTTCCATATATAACGTAGGTAAATGAGCCACAATCTATTTGATTAGAGACTCAAGAATCCATCTTCACACGCTATAACTACAATTGTAATAAATAAACTCATTCATGAATTTTCACCAACAAACAGTTTGCATTAAAAATGAAACAAATCCAGAACATCGCTTAACCGAACGCCTAAAATATATATTTTATTCAAGAGTAAATTAGTCAAAGAACTTTTAAAGAAAATCAATAGTAAAGTGGCTGTTACATAATTTCATTGAGGCTCACATCTGGCTCGCAATGCCAGATAGTCTTATGGGTTTTGTTTTCTGCATAAATGTGCCGCGGTCTACCTGATTAAAAGCTCAAGAATTTGTCTTCACATTTAGTGTTCACATAGTCATCACATTTGCCCTCAAATTTTGAGCATCATCATGTCTAATACTAGTAATACTAAAAAACTATTTTATGAGATATATTTTTGTAGCATAATATAGCCAACTAGAACAAACTGCCTATGTGTCATAAAGAATTTGAGTGGATGCTTCTCAATTTTTTGGAGTTTTGACTGAGATCACCTTAAATTACATATATTCTGAAACTAGCTTATATCCAGTGCATAGATGAACATACATGTATTTTATTTACACATTTTGATGGTTTTGAGAACTAAGTTAATATTTTTTTAATTTATTGGAAGTAAATGTGGGCAAAACAACAAAAAATGTTATGCCACACCAAGCTGCAATGATGGCACACTAGCCTCTCCTTTGCCAAAAGCCTTCACCACTACAGCTTGACACACTCATAGCACAATAGTTACGAGGACCTCAAACAAATACGGCAGTTCCTTTGTCAACACCTGTGTGCAAATAGCTGCTCAGCGGCTTCCACCGCTATATGATGATCATGCCTATCCAGACCAACGCATGCTACAGGTTTCCTGTCAGCAAAAGAGGATGGCAGCGCAACTCAATAGCATACTTCACACATTCTGGTTTACTTCAATAGGTTTCCCTAAAAAACCGCCTTATTATAGCAGTTCTGTTGATTGGTCGGTCTGTTACCTATGCAAACTAGCTTTCGTACTACTAGCCAATTGCAGGAAAGCCTCAAATATTCACAGAATATCTCACAATAAACACTACCATGTTTGGCATATTATTTTGTCATATTACAGTGTTGTTTTGCATTTACAAAAAGTAAATAGAAACACATCATATAAAAAAGAAACAAATTATATAAAAAATAAACACATTAAATATGCATTTGATTAAACATAGTTTACTTTGAAGTGCTTATTATTACTATTATTATTATTGTTAAAAGCTTCATGATTAATCTCTGACTTTCTATTTTGAGTATTTCAATTAATAATCAAAATAAAAAGTTTATATTTGTACAAGAAGCCTTTAAAAATAAAAAATAAAAAGTTCTATGCTTTTAAAGAAAAGATGTAATGAAGCCATTGTTTAGATGTGTCTTAAATCACAATATATAATGATTTATTTTAAGCTATTCATCGCTGTTATTTGAATTCACATAAATGAATAAAAGTCACATATTCATTGAAAACAATAATATGTAAACTTTGTTCACACTTTTTGTAATTAAGATTATTATATTATTAATTATATTATTTGTAATTAAGAGCATAATTCAAATAATATAAAATTTAAAGTGATGATAAGTTTTTCTAGAACTTCTACAGAAAAGTAAGAAACTTTATAAATGCATCTCTTGTAGGTTCTACTACCCGATGACAGGCCCAGACATCGTGATGCATGAGATTGCACATGCCTTCACAGAACACAACTCAGGATTGCATTATGTTGGACAGTCAGGGGCAATTGATGAAGCCTACTCAGATATGGCAGGTAATAGAAATACATGTATCTTCAAGCTGATCTGGCACTCTAATCATTATATATTGTTGTACTGCATAGTATTAAAATATATTTCATGATGTTATATGTAATATACTATATTTACTACTATATGTAATACTATATCGTATTGCATATTATGTTATCTCACCTGGTGCTATAATATATTTTATTATTTGTATTAGTTTTAGTTTGTTTCATTATCATCTAAGTTATACTACACAATGTCATATATTATATCAAATCGCATCATTCTATTTTACATTATTGTATGTATTGCATTCTAGACTGCTAAACTAATTATATTAAATTATACAAAACAACCATTACAAGCTTTACCCTTGTTTGTCTTCAATTATGCAGCATATCATAAAAAAAACAGCTTATTTAATACAAATGGTGGCAAAATCAGCCTATTTTTGGTCAGTAGATAAGCTGGCCTACTAAGTTTTATAATAGGCTGTTAGGCCTATTTCACCCCTGTATTATTACCCACAGAGGTTGGCACCCCTACCACTTATTCTAGCAGTTAGTGTACCCTGTAATATTAACCAGAGGATTTTTTTTTCTGTCACTATTTAGTTTAACAAATTTTATTTAGCACATACCGCCAGCTTATTATTATTATCTAATTTGATTATTTTTGAAATTATATAGTTTGAAAAGTTGCATGTATTTTAGGCATGCGTTATAGTTATGTCATCGACTGAGAGAACCTAACTTTTATAAGCAATGCACTCATAAAATTAAAATGTCGATGCAATTGCCTATTTGTTGATAACAAAATTTTTTTAGAAACAGTTTCTTTGGAAAACAGAAATTAAACAGATCATCACCTTTTTGTAAAGGGCGGTAAAATTATGACATCTTTTATTTTTCTAAAACTTCACTGAATTTTTTATCCAATTAGCTTTGGAGGTGTTTTTATTTAGATTTGTGTTTTCAGCTTGTGCTTTCCTCAACTACTTCTTTGATGACGACACTCCAGATGTCTACAGAATTGGAAAAAGAGTGAGCAAAGTCGGTGCTGCCATGAGAGACATGTGCAACCCTAGAAGCAGCAGTCTTATCTTCTACGATGCCACAAAGCCAATTATCAGTAAGAATTTATATATTCAATTAGTTACACTAATTAAAATTTTTATTTAAATGACTAGAATGTTTTTCAAGAGCAGCATTCAATGCACTGGCTTTTGGAAAAGCCATCGTCTGTTTTTTGATAGTCCATTTTCAAACTTCAAAGTATTTTGGTTTTACTCTCATAAGTTTCAAAGTATTTTTAAAATAAGTAATAATTCTATCAGTTTAATATGTTTTACTCAAATCAGTTTTTTGTTCAACTCAGTCTGATACTTTAATGTATAGGAAAAAACTGCTATAACAAAAACTCTGATACCGGCAACATTAATCTGGCTCTGCCAAAGGGAGAGCTGTACAGAACATTTGACAGCTTTAAAAGGCCAGATAATGTGCTTTGTAGTCAGCCTGTGCATTTCTAATGCAAAACTTAAAGCTTCTCCAGACACACTTAGCTTAGGTTAGCATGACATTAAACTGTTTATTTAGTTCAGGCCTACTTGTGTTTAATTACAGTAATTTTGAAGTGCACAACATTAACACAATCTGAAAGTTGCCTACATGTGAATGAGTCCATTTCGGCAAGCTCATTTTTAATAATAGCAAGGATAACAAATGGCAGCCTAAAACTAATTTTGTGTGTGGGTGTGCCGGTTTACGGGTGTGTGCGTGGGTGCGTGTGTGTGTGGGTGGGTGCGTGTGTGTGTGGGTGTGTGGGTGTGTGTGGGCGTGTATGGGTGTGTATGTGGGTGTGGGTGTGCAAGCGCTTTACTTAAGTTTAGGCATCTGTATGATTTTCAATTTTTTTCTTCGGTGTAGATCTTGCTGTTTCAAAAAAACAAAAAAGTTGAAAACATCTATCTAAATTGACATTGAAGGTGGATTCTCTTCAAAACTTAATTAAAATTAACATAATCATGAACCCTAAAACAAGCAAATTGATAACAAAAAAAATAACAGTTATGGATGCAAACCAATAATATCATAGTTACTCTACAGCCATTAAACTGAAAAGTACAGTTTTTTCCTAGTTGAAAGGCCAAAATGGTGCAGTTCGGGACCATTTTGGAATGGATAAAGCATTATACATGTATTTTGTAGATCGTGTAGCATGAACTCTCTACAACATAAATATTTTTAATCATATTGTTTACATTGTAAGAGCGTCTACTGTATAGTATAGCAAGATATAATGAAATAATATTATAATACTATATTGTACCATAACATATTATATTGCAACATATAACATAGTATACTATAATATATTATAACAGAACTATGAAAATATTTGCTAATTATATCTAGTGAATGCTAGCTTCGTTAAACTTTCTATTAGATTCATTTTGCTCAGGTTTCAAAAGAGCTGTTTTCTATGGATGTAATAATTGAAAAGGCACAAACTGTATTGCATTAAAAATTGTTGCTTTAAAAGCATTACAATTAAATTACAATAATATGGAAAAAGATTATTGGACTTTCATACTCTTATTGTAGAAAACTAAGAGCATTTAACAAAGCTTTTTTGTGACCTAACTCGAACTACATGTAAAATAGTTAAATCTTGGTAGAGTAGGAGTCATCTTTCAAATATGAGTAGATGACTCTCAAGTTTTGTTACAGCTAGCGCTTCAGACTGGACTTCAAGCACAAGAATACATAATGCCAGCTCTCTTTACAATAAGGCCTTCTGCCAGCTGAGTAAAACTCGAGGATGGAACATATTCTTAGCCTTCAAGGTAGGGCAGACACCTTGTGACACTGGTCAACTTCTGGTTACACCTGTTGACACTTGTAAATTGCTTTGTACACCAATAAAGATGTAGTTGATATTGTGTACACATTTTACATGTCTCAGATGCAAAATACTCAAATTAACTAAAAACATTTTTCATATTTCTAGCTAAATCTGCAACATGACTTGAGGCTGGTTCACACTATACTGCCGTTTGTCGATGTTAATCTAACAGTACTTCGGCAATCAACCGTGATAACAATGTTCACACTATCACAAACCTATCTGCGTTTACATCAGCAAATATTCCATGACATATCGTTCTCATACATAATGCTGTCGCAGAAAAAATGAAATACGAATCCCGCAGTAACTGTCATAAAAGAAAATATAGACTAAGCAATTCATGACAGCCAATCACCATCACTGAAGTGGTGCACATTGCTAGGGCTGTCAAGGGTGCTCAACAAACTATTGGAAAAGTTTGACAGCAGCAAGATTTCTTGACATATCCGCATTGCCTCAACGATGCCATTGGTTAACGGTGCATATAATCAATGAGTAATGAATGGACAACTCGGGCATGCAACAATACAGTCTGAAACAGCCTTTGAAGCTGATGTACATATGCTATTGCCATTGTCGTGCAGATTGTTGTTAAATGTAGAGCTCGCTTGAAAAATCGTGCGTGTAATCCTAAACTGAACTTGTGATTTGTTTATTTAGGAGTTGTCTACTACTGGCTGGTTTTGTCTATAAGGGAAATAAAAAACTTCACTTTCTGTTCCTTCATAAATTTCTTAGGGCTTATTTATTTATCTATTCTCTGCAAAAACAGAGTGACTCTAGATGGCTGCTATTGCTATGTCAATAGTATTAGTATTCTTCGTTTTTTTCGTGACGTCATTCTATTGTTGTTTGCCATTTTTATGAACAACTTTTATCGTTAAAAACATAAAACTTTTGCAATTAATTATTGCAAAAAATGCTTTTTTGTTTGCAATTTTTTTATTTTAGTATCAAAATTTTAGCATTTAGAAAAATTCTATTAATCAAGAGAATGATGATCGTTTTCTACAAAGATGGCGGCTTTTTTGTGGACGAGCGCATGTGCAAACAGGATGATGGCGTAAAAAAAAATGATGGATAAACAGTTTTAATTCAGTGGAATGAAACCCAGCTCCTGACTGTTATAGAAAGAATACTCCTGACATCTCTGTGGTTTTAATATGAGTTATTCTACCTTTTTGCTAAATTTTTACAGGTGTTTACTGCCGCCAACCTCGTCTACTGGGGACCTGATGAGACGTTTAACACTGGGTCTTGCGGGGTAAGGAAGGCAGCTGCGAATCTTATGGGGACAGAACAAGCAAAGAATGACGTCGATAGGGCATTTGCTAGTGTAAACATAGCCTGTCCTCCAGGCTGGACTTTCTGACATCACTTGCTAGATATTGCGCAACAGATAATCATCATGACACAAGGCCAGTTCCAGATCATTTTGGACAGCCGGCACATGAATATTCTCTTATTGATTTGTTTGGCTTACGACTTATAATGACATAGTGTCTGTTGACTACGGCAGAAACTTCAACTATAAAAGTTGTATAATTAGTAGATAATGGTAAAATAAATAGCTAATGAAATGAGCAACAGAATTTCTTATGATATGTTTTTCATGGCCAGATATTTGCTAAAGTAGGACACATCCTCGGTATATAAACATAAAAGATTACTACTAAATTTAAAGGTTCCAATCCGACTCTAAACTTACCAAATACTTACGTATTTTACTAAGGCTGTTCGTATCACATACTAGTTTAAATGATTTTGAATACCTTAACTTCCTTGCTAATAATTTTATGTTCCACTATGTCTGTGCCATCTTTAAACCAGAATTTCGGACCAAAGGCTATTTGAAGCCTAAAGAATAAATAGCTTTAAGAAGACTGGTGGTGGGTAAACTATGGGCATTATTTTGTTCATTACGCATTGATAAGCTTGGCTGATGCCAGGCTGTTAAATAAAGATATGCACTATAACATATGCAGCATGTGACAAACAGAAGCAGGTTAATAGTGGTATTACGGCATTCTTTTGCTGACTGACTTTACCAGGCTGGCTATTGGCTGATTTCTGTGCAATAGATAAATAAATGTTACCAAATTGGACCAAGATTTTCTTCTTTAGGTTGTGGCTTAAGAAGAAAAGTAGAAAATGCAGTAAAATGCAAAGTACCCCAGATGAAGAACCTGGGTCCAAACAAACAAAATTTTTTACCACGCTGAAAGCTTTTTACCGTATTTGTTCTTAGTGAGAAAAATTACGGGTTTGACTCACATCAGATTTCTTTGCGTTTTACTAATTTCAATGATGGTGTATTACTATATGTGAGTGGATGCAATTAAATGCCATCAATGGTGGAGATAAATTGAAACACCTACTACACTGACACTCTAGCGCACTGTGAGAGATCGTCGTGTGTAATAACTATGTGCGCAGTTATCCTTAAATGTGGAAGGGCAGTCGAGTGGAGCAGTTGGTAGTGAGTTTGGTGAAGAATCAGAATATCTGTGTTTGGTTCTAATGCACCACAATGACCTTTCCTGACACACTTAGCATGGCTTTGGACGGACAGACAAACACATCTCTTATTATAATAGAAATTGTAGAAAATGAACATTTGAACGACGATTTGATGCCTGTAGGTTTGATACAAGTAAAGGCTGACTCACACTATACCACTATATGTGGCATTGTCCTCTTGACAATTATCCGTCAACTAGCTGCACCATAACCGATGGCAACAGAAAGGCAATGCAGATATATCGAACAAGTGCATTAAACTTGGCCTCGCACAAGTGTGACTCCATCGGTTGCTAAGGTAGTTTCCATGTCACAAAGAAGGCTTAGTAATCAGTACTTGAGTGTATTGCTTCCAAACAGTCACATTGGATCAAAGCAGAATAAAAACAATACGACCATTTCCATAATGGCATTGCAGCGCTATATGGGAGTGTGCGGCTACGCTATTTTTGTATAGAAACTTGATATGAATCAGGTAATATAAGGAAATCAGGTAATATATGAAGAAATTACAGAAACAATGAAGAATGCTAAGCTAGGGAATGTATTGCTGTACCTAGAGTGACTTATAATTCAGCCTCATGTTTTCACAGACTGCTTTTAAAAAAGTCTTTAGAATTTGCTCATGAAATATGAAAGTAATTTGCCAAAGTGCATCACCAAACCAACAACAGTTATTTTTCAAGCCGAAACCAAGGTCATGTAGCCATGGTTGGTTACTTGCACAGCAGTAAAGGGATGCAGTGGGTTCCTTTACAGAATCCAAAAATCTAAACATTTGGTTTTCATTGTTCAACAGTATAAAAACAAAATTCATCTGTTTCAATGGCTTCTTTTATCATTGATAAAAAAGCATTCAGCATTTAACAGTTGCCAGGTAACGTGATATGTTTGAGTCAAACAGATGTGACAAGAGCCATGTTCGGAGAAGGCATTTGGTGGATTGAACGCTGTGGTCTCTGGCCATTTTAAACACCTGTAGGTCAGAGCTATATTTCGACAAATGGCCACTGGGTGCAGCAAAAAACATCTCACATTAAACTTGCTCTCTCTGTCAAATCAACAATAACAATTAGTAGATAACCCAAAAAATGAATCAACTAAAAAATTTAAGTGGTCAGTTTTTTTGCTTTCCAAAAATATAATACAGAGTTCACTCACATTCCTTACATAGCAACACATATGGTATGCTGGTCAGATGACTTACCCAACCATAAAGTCTATATACAAACAAATATTATAATACTTTTAAAAGAAAGCTAGAAAAAGTCTTCAGCCCGAGGTTTCCTCTTAGCAGGTAAATTCAATAAATTATCAGTCAAGTCTAGGTTGGAACTGCTGGACCGTTTATCACTAGCAATGCTAGTCTTCGGAGTACGAGCGGTCTTGGGAGTGCCCGACTTGAACATTAAAGGAGTTTTCACCCCTGTTAGCGGCCTGTGCAGCGGAGACGGAGTATAACTTTCTCTTAACGCTTTATCTACAAAACAGATGAGACATTACGCATAGAAAGCAGCGATAAACTGCAAATACAGAGATGTATCACGCATCAGCAGAAAACGTAAACGAAATGCTATGGCAGCTGATAAGACAATATTTTTATAGTAAAAAAGGTGATTTGAAACTTTGCTACAATAATGATTTTTTCAAGAGCCGATTCTACGAAAAGTCCTTTTAAGAATGAAAGGAGAAATTTTTCTTGTTGCATGTGATATCAGTCTTGCACTTGATAATCTGTGGTAGGCTTACCATTACAATTTAATCTTGTATGAAGAATTATTACTGAAATTTTAAATGTAAATAAACTCAGATGAAACATATGATATGTTATTAGTTCCTTCAATCGACTTTGGTTTTAGTGCAACTGTTAAAGGTTGACTTGCAACCAAACTCACATTACAGTTGTTTATTATCAAAAGGTTCACCGTGTCTTACTCTGTTGTGTTGTAGGTGCCAAATATGTGGGAATGTGATTTCAAGCTCTTAAAAGCTCAAAAACGAACAGCGAATCCAAACTACGGCGGTCTCGTGTGGCTGCGATTAACTGTTCGTTTTTGAGCTTTTAAGAGCTCGTAATCACATTCCCACATATTTGGCACCTACAACACAGCAGAGTAAAACACGGTGAATCTTTTGATACCAAATAACTGTAATGTGAATTTTGTTGCAAGTCAACTTTTAAAATTAATGAAATAGTTAAATATATATCTGTATATATAAATCTCAGGGTTTGTCATCATCTGTCGCCGTCTGGTATTTGTCTAGCTATAGCGGTTAAAATCTAACGATTCAAAATTTGTATCAAAGAAGATTTGATTTCCGAATCTCCTATTCACAGGGTGACAAGCTAACCCATAAAGCTACACAGGATAAGGGAGGGTGGGGCATGTTGCAACAAAAAATGCATTTTTTGCTATAAAGTTTTCCTAAAATATTGGAATATAATGTAGATAATCACAAAGGCTACAGAAATATGCTTTACAAAGGGATGCCAAATACCTATTCTGCTGGCAGTAGACTTTGGAAAATATCACAAAAGTACTCATTGCATAATTAGTGTGTCAACATGCCCCTATTGGGAGTACACTGAAACACCCTATGAAGCACATTGAAACATCTTCGATTTTCATAGTAAATTTTATCTTTAAAACAGTGTTTTTTTGGATTTATTTTCAGCCAAACAATTCAAACTTCCACTAATTATTTGAGCAAGAAAAACTTGAAAAGAGATTGCTATGAACTTCAGAACACTGTGTACAACAACCACAACAAACAAACTTCCACAGTACAACAAAATATATATATGTTGATCTAAAGATCAAACTTTTTCTTTCTATATGTTAGCATTTGCAGTCGTGATATCAATATTGTCCAGAAATTTAGGGATTCATCGTGAGGATTAACTTTTATCATCAAAGTTTGTTTCAAACTGCAGCTTCGACGCTACTTGAGCTGTTCCTCTCTATAAGAAGAGAGGGGCAAATTGAGATATGTTGCAACTTGCCTCATACCCATTGTGTTTCAACGCGCCCAAAATGACTCTGAGTAACGAAAATGTTCATCCCAACTCAGGATGATGTAACATCATGAAGGTTGTGGGTGCATTGTGCAAAGATCATGTCTATAGCTGCCTTCACTGACTTTTGTTAACATGGGATTATGTACAAAGAAGATAAGCAATTCTCTAAATTTAGATATAAAAATAAAACAGCAAAAGATTACCAATAAACTTTACAAAATCATGGCTCACCTAAAATGCTGTTCTTTTGATTTCATGCAATCAAGTTATCTAATAAGATGACCTAGAAAACTTTTTAATTAGTGAGGTAATAATTTAAAATGTGAACAAGCAAAAAATTTGAGGAGTGTTTCAAAGTGCCCACAGTGCAATGTGTCCCACTCTCCCCTACAATATATTATTTGGGCAATATGATCCACTATCTGGGTTAAAATACACATAGTGACTCTGCGTTATGTGCAACATCACTTAAGCTTGCTTTCACGGCTCTTATTAGTAAGTTTAGCAATATGGATACTAGCTTACTCAAACTAGCCAATGGCAACAACATTACCTGCCACTGTTTATAAGCTGATTTTAATACCCATGCTACGCCGGACATTCAGCTAGTAGGCCTATATACATAGATAACTAGCTGAATGCCCGGCGTTGCACGAGTAATAAAATAATTATTCGATGAATTTGATTAATTGACCTGGTAATCTAGTAGTTTAAATTTTTACTAAATCAATTATAGTGTTTGAAGTTAAGCATCGTCATATTACACGGAATGATCAACAGTGCTAGTTAATAACCCCAAGCGCTTCAAGTGTGAGTATTTGAACATATGTAATCACAAGCACTCATCGTTCGGGTATATTAGTACGGTGGATTAGATCGCAGGACTGCAGACTGGAAGGTTACCAAAATCAAATCCTCTGCAATATGGATTTTTCATTCCTAGATTTTAATCGTGGGTGTTGTGCGTCCAGCTATGACGATCCTAGAGATAATCGTCACAGATATAGAGTTAAAGGTTGACTTGCAACAAAATTCACATTACAGTTATTTGATATCAAAAGATTCACCATGTCTTACTCTGTTGTGTTGTAGGTGCCAAATATGTGGAAATGTGATTACAAGCTCTTAAAAGCTCAAAAACGAACAGTTAATCGCTGCCATCCTGAAACCACTGTAGTTTGGATTCTCTTTCCAAAACGGCTCAAATGTGACGTAGTTGTACAAGAATGCTTCTGTTTACACTTTCACGCAACTTCATTCGTCGAAATATTTTCACAAAATATTTCATGCATTCAATAAAACCATGTCTATTGTTCTTACGCCTCTGTTTTATCGTCATTGTAATGCTGTCACTTTTAGCACTGATATCTTATAACTTACCGTAAAAAATCGTTAAACTTTTTAACCTTAGCTCGAAGGAGTACATATCATTGTCTGATAATCATGACGAGCATGTTGATCACCTGTGATAAACGAAAAATGCTGCAAAATTTGCGAAGTATTGGGTCACATGATCAGAGAACGACTTGACGATTGAATAATGCCGAAACAAAACTGTAAAGTAGCGAGCATCTTTATTTGATACGGGGTCTTCGGTAAAACCCGAAGTGTTTGTCATAAACTAGTACTACGATAAGTTTTATGTTGAGCTTTGTATTGACCTTTCAATTCACGTGAGAACATACGTGACAAGACGATAACCAAATTTCGTGGTTACGTCATCGAAATAAAGAGATTCCAATCTACGGCCGCTTTTTGTTTTTGAGCTTTTAAGAGCTTGTAATCACATTTCCACATATTAAGCGCTTACAACACAACAGAGTAAGACATGGTGAATATTTTGATAACAAATAACTGTAATGTGAATATTGTTGCAAGTCAACCTTTAACATTTACATATTCCATAAATTTAAATACAAAAATGATAAAAAAACAGTATTACCTGTATTGATATGAACTCCCTTTGTTTGAGCAAGTCTACGAGCAGCTGGAGACAGTGTGGCTAGTCGTTCTGTACGGGAGAGGCCAGGACTAAAATATAAGGATTTACTAAACAGAGAGAAAACAACTTCTAGAAAGCTATAGAAGGAAAACATAGATGATGCAATGGGATTAAAAAACCAAGAGAAGAAAATGGTTTAGCTTTTGTTGCAAAGGTTTGCAAGACGTACGTGGAGTTATGGATATAACCACCAGCCATATGTAAACTCCACCATATAAATATTTGGTACACAAACGTTCCTGAATCAGAACAATCTAACGCTTGAATGAGAAATTTCAAGAATCTCTTGCTTCGGAATTTATACATCTATTAGGAATTTGAACAATCATGCGTGTGTCTGCTCGGCAGCATCAGCTTGAATGCAGATTGACTTATGTATTGTGCATTATGCACAAAACTATATTACACTATTATATTAAACTACATTTTTAAGACAAATTTTTATTCTCATTAATTAATATTAATAGACTAATTAACATTAATATATTAATTAATATATTAATTATTATTAATAATAATTAATATTGATATTAATATATTAATGAATATTAATATAGTAATTATTATATTAAGTATTATTAATAATTATTAGTATTAAATGTTATAATATCAAAATTAATATTAATTAATATTGATATTAACATATTAGTAAAAATTAATATTAATTATTATTAATTAATATTAACATATCAATTAATATTAATGACTATTAACATATTAAATAATATTAATATTAATTCTGGTTCCAAGAAAGTCAGGAGTAATGAACAGGAGAAAAGGAACACCATCAAGAACGGAAAAATAGCAAAGTTTAAAAATGTTATGCATCTCCTAACTTTATCTTTAAAATTTATTGTTAAAGGTTATGTTATGTTTGAAAAAAATTTTATTTATTCAAAAAATGAGCATATTATGTCTAAAGGCCCATCATTCGATATCCTTTTATTCTTATAGAGAAAATTGGTTTGGTACTCAAACGATTCAGTTCTTGAACCAACACCTAGAACAAATTGTACCTGAGAATCGAAGTACCACTGTACTCTCCCTATCTGCTGCTCTCTAAATCTTTTGCAGCAAAATGAATATGACATTATTTGATCATTAAGGGCTGCTCATAAGGTAAAACAAAAGGCAAAACAAAGATAGGATGAGAACACAACTCTTTAACTCAGAGTAGTTCATCAACTAGAGAGCCAAAACGATTCAGATAAGTTATTGGAAAATTCTCCCAATACTAAGAAGTCAGAAATCGATGGCCACCATAACAAATATGACAAAGTCGCTGAGCAAGTAGTATTCCAACAAAACATGAAAAAAATGGTACAAGGACTTCATTTGGACTGTTAAGTGTTTGATTATATCCTTGGCATTGGTTATACATCTACCGTCATCTGTAATCGAGGCGTCTTTTGCATCTCAATAGTCATATATTACTAACAAGGATGTCTTCATAGCATAAAAAAAGATTCAAATGTCATGCTTAAACCATGTGACAAGTGAAAAATGGAACGCTTTCCTCAAACTGCCTTTGCAAGCAATCATGAGCGCATCAGTACGCCGTGGTTTGGGAGTAGTGGTGTTTGCTGCGTAGAATTCGTCGGGTATTTTACTGTACCATATAATATAATACTTTAGTGAGTATTGCCTTTTCAACATGAATGTAGGTGTAGTAGTTAGAATACTATATTACTGTAGTGTAGAATTATCTCATAGTGCAAAGTGCTACAGACAAGTAGTATATCAGAATCCATGAGTATTATAATGATGTTGGAGGTATGTTTAACAATTTCTAGTCTTAGAAAGGGACCCTGCAGAATAATACATATATTAAAACTGCATAATGCTAACCACTTGGATAAAAAATATTTACTTTTCCGATCGTTATTTATTATTATCTTTCAACCCCCTAGTTGAAAGATGAGCCCCGTGATGCTCATCCTTCAACTCTTCCCCTAAAATGAAATTTTTATTAGAGGGGGTGTTCAAATACAGGGGGCGATGTATCTTTCAACTAGCATTTAGTCATGATTTTGGGAAGATAAAGTTGAGCCTTTTACGGATGAAGTGATGCTAGTGTTGCCTAAATTTTCTACTCTCCTTTGAGAGAGTGCAAATACAGTCCGCCTCAGCATTTTCGCTAAACAATTTTTCACGTACGTTGATGGTACCAGACCGAGTTGAACAAAGACCTACTCTGATTATAATATATTACCAAGATACCGTTATTAATTATTTCAATGGTGTCGTTTCCAAAGTTTTAACGAAAACTTCCTAAAGCTTTAGAGATAAAAGAATGAAAATCATGTTTTTTAAGTTTTAAAAATATTATGTCCATTCTTATGGCGTGTTCTAACTTTAAATTGTTAAAAGCGTTTTCAACAATTAAAGTTAGAATACGACATAACAATGGCTGCTATTACATCAAATAATATTTCTGAAGAGTATTCTCATCATGCATCAAGACGCTTTCAAGTCTTGAGATCAGACTGCAAACCAAATTACAAACAAATCTGGAAACAATGGATAGCATTTAGACCTTAGTGACAACAAACCACAGTGTAGCTCTGATGGTCGTGACGATTGATCTTCTTAAGTACTCAGGTACATTACCACTAAAACCATGGCAACCACGACAGCGAAACAAAAAAATTAATTGTTACCGATGTACCTGAGTCTTATTAGTACGATTTTGTAGACGCATTTCTACTGATCACTTACTATTATGGGTGCATAAAGACCAAATAATGTTATAGTGGCAGACAAATAGAGGTGACCGTTCAATTAAAGGGTGGCGCTCTAGTTTTTAAGCCTTCTTCTATAGTGGCGTTCTATTAAAGGTGGTGTTCAAATAAAGGTGACGTTCAAATACAGGTTTTACGGTATATTAAAACTGATGCGAATAATCTATATTGTAAAGGGAGATAGACCCTAAAAAGATTGACAGATCATTGTTTTGCCTAAATAGTGATTATATATCATTTCATTTCTTGCATTCCCCTATATGTTAATACAAACACATTAAAATATATTCAAACTTTATATTTTTTATTATTCAATAGAAAATCAGGGTATGAATAACACAAATAGAATCTTTGAGTTGTCTATCACTAACGAGTTGTCTTCCATATCTGGAGTTTCCCTACACTGAAGTGTTGCACACCTTTGAGTGTTATTGCTTCAAAAATAATGCCCCTTTTACAACAATACTAAACAACTGTCTTCAGTTAGAAAGCAGTTTTTTTATACAATACTCAAAGCACCAGAGTTGTCCTTAGTAAGAGTTGTCCTACCTGAACAGGATACACAACTAAAGAGCTGAGATTCACAAAGAAGTTGTCTGACACTAAAGTTGTTTCACCCTGAAGGTTGCCAAATACTGAAAAGTTGTTTTAAGCTAGGAAGTTGTCTTCTCCCCCGGATTCATTTTCCATCAAGTAGAAGAATTACTAACCTTGTAAGTCGACTTTTCATTCTCTCGACAGCCTGAGATTTTTTATCTCGATGTTGCTTAGCGACCTTTTCTGCCAACTCCCTTCCAATCCTGTCCCTTTTCGGCTCTTCCCTTAGCTAACATAAACAAAAAACTTTCTTTTACCAGTAATAGAATAAATGCATAAAAACCCACGTTGAAGTAAAACATAATTTCATGTGAAAATGGTTCAAAAGATGAAAATAACACCAAGAATGATATTATTTCACACTAGCTAGAAAAAGACATCAAAAATTTCCAACACAAGATAAGCTTAGATTAAAAATGAAAACCTGTAAAGAATGCTGGAGTGCAGACAGCCAAATGGGACGCGGTCTACTCTGAACACATTTTATTTGTCATAACTTCTTTACCATGCATCATGATGAATAGACACATTTTTCTTTGCTTTCGCTACCAAATTAATTTTTCTACGGGGACATAATTATACATTCGGTAAAGCCTAATATATGATAATGGCGTGTATAAATAATCCTAACTTTTGAACCGAATAGTCTATGAAAATTGTTTTGATACTAAATTAATCAACATAAAATTTTACATCAGCTGATACCATAACAAAGGTGTTGCAGAATGAGCTCGGACATTTTTTAGGCCACTTTCGATATGACCGTGAGCATGTTCGAGAAGGACGATTTATCAATAATATGGCATTATTATTATTGCTACCAAAATAATCCTTCTCAGTAGAAAATCCATTGTTCTACAATTGGTGAAATCTTCATAGCTGCAATGCGTCTGACATGACTGGTCACTGGTAAAAAGTTGGATAAAAAACAAAGTTGCGCAAAGCAAAACTACGCTCATGATGGGTTGTAAACATGTTTTCTATTGGATCAACATATTCAGATCACTGTTTCCTTTTGTTCAAGTACAGATAAGCTAATTGACTGCTCACTAATCAGAAAAAAGTTGTACAAAGCCTACTAAAGCCGCACCGTGCGGCTCTCAGCTATACCCAAACGCTTTGCCAAACCGTATTATACAGCTCGTGGTAGCGAAAGGGTTAAACAGAGTAACAGACAAGTTTCTAACGATATGAATTTGAGAGGAAGAATGATAAATGTACCTTAAACACTGGCGCAGGAGTCAATGGTTTGATTGGTTGATCACTTGCGTCCAATAGAAAAGGAGTGCCTTCTATCTCTCCCCATGTCATTATTGGTGACTCGCCATGCGCCCCTGGCTCAGGGGCAGGAGTCGCCACAAAATTATACCCGCCGACATTGGGAGTGCGAGGTCCAATTTCTTTTCCATCAACATCCACCCGTCCTACACGAGGTTCGCAGATTGCATGATCAGTTGACAGGCTTGTTGACAGACAATGTTGAGTGTAAAGGAAAACAAGAGGAAGTGAGGTGAAAAAGGTTAAAAAGTGGGAGAAAATTTAGATGGAAGATGGAAAAGAAAAGGTAGATGGAAGAGAAAAGGTAGATGGAAAAGAAAAGGTAGATGGAAGAGAAAAGGTAGTTGGAAAAGAAAAGGTAGATGGAAGAGAAAAGGTAGATGGAAGAGAAAAGGTAGATGGAAGAGAAAAGGTAGATGGAAAAGAAAAGGTAGATGGCAGAGAAAAGGTAGATGGAAGAGAAAAGGTAGATGGGAGAGAAAAGGTAGATGGAAGAGACAAGGTAGATGGAAGAGAAAAGGTAGACGGAAGAGCAAAGGTAGATGGAAAAGAAAAGGTAGATGGAAGAGAAAAGGTAGATGGGAGAGAAAAGGTAGATGGAAGAGAAAAGGTAGATGGAAGAGAAAAGGTAGACGGAAGAGCAAAGGTAGATGGAAAAGAAAAGGTAGATGGAAGAGAAAAGGTAGATGGAAGAGAAAAGGTAGATGGAAAAGAAAAGGTAGATAGAAGATGAAAGGTAGATGGAAAAGAAAAGGTAGATGGAAGAGAAAAGGTAGATGGAAGAGAAAAGGTAGATGGAAGAGAAAAGGTAGATGGAAGAGAAAAGGTAGATGGAAGAAAAAAGGTAGATGGAAGAGAAAAAGTAGATGGAAGAGAAAAGGTAGATGGAAAAGAAAAGGTAGATGGAAGAGAAAAGATAGATGGAGCAAAATGCAAACGGAACAAAAAAAACAAATAGAGAGAAGCAACAAAACGGCAGACAGAAGGGAACATGTAGACAATTGAAAAGGCCTATTGAGGTAAAAGGGCAAAGAAGATTCTAGAGGGGAAAAGGAAATTCGTGAATAGTAAAAAGCTACATCACAATAGGATTTTGGTCACAAACTATTATAAACACAACTTGTTTGTCTTTTGAACATTTTCTGGTAATAAAATAATGTGATTGACAGCCCAAAACAATATCTCATCCGTATCCGCTTTAAACTGATAATTATATTTATAAAGCCGTGGTAGTCTTGCAATCTTGCTTAAAACCCTCGAAATGAAAAAATAATATACGATATAATTATAGTGCTTCAAAAAAAGATTGCTTCGTCTGAGTTTTGAACTCTTGACATTCAGTTTTGTAGACCAACACATTCCCGCGCTAATCAACCACCTCTCAGTATTGCGGAGTAACCTTTACTAAGTGCTGCATATAAAATTGTTATGGATAGGACTCAGATTCACAACATACCCCACACAATGTCAACATTCTTTCCTAAGATTTGTGTCACTCATGCTCATGTGCAGGTGAATGAGCCACCAATTGCGCTAATCTATCCACCAGCAAGGTCTGGAGAATAATCGTTACTAAAATGAAAGAGGTGCTCCGCGACGTTAAAGATTCTCAAGCAAGAGAAGAGTTATAATAACAGACTTCCAAATCTCGAAGTGTTATCGTCAACTTATTTAACAAGGAGAACCGCGCGGGCTTAATCGACAATTTAAGAGCTTTCATTTTTCATGTAAATTTGCCAGGATCTATCGAATTGGAAACTTAAGAATGCCCCTTCCCATGCATTACAGACAATTGCCCTCAGTGAACATAATCATGGGTTGTTGTTGTGAAAGGAGTGCAGCAATTTGCGTTAGATATAGAATACATCTTGAGAAATGCCAAGCATACTGCTAGTATTTTATAACCTTTAGTTACTGTATGCATAGATTAAAATATTAAAAATAAAATAGTAAAAGCTATTACCTCACAACCTGAGCATTCTGTTTGATTAGTTAAACGAATATAACTCGTCATCCCTTCTATTCTCTTACAATTCTCAATAAGCATGCTTATCTTTGTTTCGATACACTGACATATGTTTACAGGAAACAAAAGTTGCTTTTAACATGTACTGAGTACAACAAAATTGTTCTAGCATGTGCAGTGTGCAGTAAAATATTGATAAGATGGTTGCTCTAAAAATAGTGGAGCCATTTGCATTGAATATTTAAACCTGTGCTGTGATGTATTTGTTTGACATTTGAAGAAAGCCTGGGCCACACCAGTCTTAATGCTAGCTTATAACATAAGACCCATTTGGTGGTGTACATTTAAATCTTAAGCTGCGCTCAAGCCGCCACCGATTTCAGGGCTTCAGGGCGATTCTCCCACTGATTGAGAATCACAGTGCGAATGGAACAAACGAGCCCGAGACCAATTTTGCCCAGAGAGAAACTTTATCGGGCAGTGTCCGATCGATGGCTCATTCCAAGCCAATTTTCCATTGGAGTAACCAATGAAATAACTTTCACAGCGAGTCAATAATTGCCATTTAAAGGGAACGCCATATTTGTCTCCAGATTCGTGCAGGTGTTTGTCATAGCTTCTTTCGAGAGTGATAATTCTGTTGGTAGCATCCCTGAAAGGTGCTATCTACAGAATTATTACTCAGCTTCAATTACTATAACAATGGCAAGATAATTGAAGCGCCTGCTTCAACTACATGTATTATGCTGTCGCTATAATAGTTGAAGCATATTATGTTTGCCACAAATCGGCCTCCCTTTAGTTATGCATTTTTAGTGATAAACTGGGCAGTGCAAATTAATTAGTAAACTCGTTAAAACGTCCACAAGGAACGTAGTAGGAAATAGTAGACAGAATGCAATGCATGACTCACTAAGCTGTATCAGCTAAAGTTATCTGACCCTGCAAATGATAACTGGCAAAATTGTCCACGCTCAGTCCAAACTCGGCGATAGGTCACAAGAAATCATTCAGAGATCGTTCACACAAATTTGGTTTGCGAAGCGGCTGGTGTGAACACAGCTTTTCACATTTAAGAAGTACCTTTAAATTGCTTTACGTAGATGTTTTCCCATAGCTAAATACTGTCTTGCTATCATAGTTACCTTTCCAGGTTCTTCAAAAACTGGCAACTGTCGGATGGGCATGCCATAGAGTGACACAAATTTTAATAAAGAGTGGGGAAGTCTAAAGTAGTAGAGATGAACTATTTGGTTAATACTATAATTGTTCATTTGTCCATAAATGCTATATTAGTTAGTCAATTTACCGAGTAGCACTAGGAGATGCAATAAGTCTAAAATGCCCATGGCGTGTGATGGATTACTACTCAGATCGATCAATCTATCAATCGACGTCAAATGACATTCACCACAGGACCTTTGCACGAGACTATTTAGTCTTACCCTCACCTACTATGAGCAAACTTACAACTGTAGGGTATTGTAACTCTTTTTTATTATTCAGGCTGGTTAACATTTGTTTCTTACACAAGCAAAAAGATGTGACTACAGCTGGGAAAGCATTTCCATTTGCATCATACTTCTTTAATGTGTGAACAACTAACCATATAAAACAGGCTTAAAAAGTACGTTTTAACATCTTTGTATTACCAATTTAATGGACATGTAGCTACGTCCCTATGCATCTAATTGTTTTGAATGGTATTAATTTGGTTATTTAGGGCTCGGAAAAGGACTAGCTTAAACCAGCTGTTGGCTTGAAATATGCACTGCACGATACAGCATTTATAGCCCGTTATTTATCAGTTGAAAAATATTATGACCCCGACGTGACTCGAACACGCAGCCTTCTGATCTGGAGTCAGACGCGCTACCAATTGCGCCACGGAGTCCACATGATATAGTACAGCCTCGCTTTTGAATGCATGCCCGCTTAACGATAACTCATGGATCACGATAAGCCCATAACTTCATAAGCCTGTAACTCGTTCAGCTGCGTACGTTCACGTTCAATCATATGGCTCGCGTCAATGCGTAGATTCATTACTTTTAGCCGTTGCCTTAGCTGTCAGTGATAATCGTTAGATTTATCAAGGGAGATGCCTTGAAACCAAAATGACATGGCAGATATCAGCTAGTTCCTTACAAAAAACTGACACAGTTAGCTAATGAATCTTTTGAAGTCCATCACATGGCACATAGCCTGAACTACTGAAGAGGTGTACGAAAAGCACTCCTAACACTGCAGAGCCTACAAGAACATGTATGGCATATAAGCTATACATAGTGTGCATACTAAATTGCTGGATATGGACACCACATCGTCTACATGACTAAATTGTGTACTTTTGGTTAAAGAAAATCATCTCACGTGGCAAAAAACTCGTCAGCAGTACATCAATTTTATTAACACGGAAGGAAATAACAAGAAATGCATTTTATTAACGCGATGATTTTAAATTACAGAAACTGTAATCTAATCATTCTTAAGTTTGACGATTAATTAAAATTTTAAAATAAAATTTTTGAATTGTCAAATTCGATTTTTGGATTTGGTCAAAAATCAATTTGCCAAAATTCGCTTTTGACACCACAGCATCTAGGTAAATTGGATTTAAATTACAAAGTTGTGTAGACACGAGGCTATACTATGACTGAACTCATCATTAATCTCATACCACATGTGTCTTCGCGGTCTGACCAACCAACAAATGATTGAGACACACAGCCTGTGAACAAAATTTGGTTGACCCTGTAAAATGTCAGTCGTGCTGAAATTCTTATAGCATTCTTAGAGCGGTTGAAATGAGAGAATTCTAACATTCAGAAGATGCAGAAACACACAGTGTTCCCATGGACTAACAGACACGCACAATGACAAAGTAAGATTTATCAATATATAGATAAAATATTTTCTAAAACAAATCTCTAAGCATCGAGTTTTCATTTTGCGATGATGTGGCCAATCTTTGACAACTTTAGGATTCATTGTTTGAAGTTGACTTGCTTTTATTTTGACAGAATCGATCTCTAAAGTTGTATTGTGTCAAACCAATTTCTATCAACCTTCGTTAGAGCGATGCCAGTCTGTCACTATATTTATCTTTCTTCTCCATTTCATTACGCGACGTTGACCAAATCTATGCTTTTTCAATGTCCAATCAAGCCCTACCGCTGATGGGGTGAAATGTTCATATATCGAAGTTGGAATTATTTATCGAAATTCGTTAGAAAGGAAGAAAGGCCCTGATGAGGTAAAGCCTCTAATTATAATCATCTCAACATATGGGAGTTTCCAAAATGCTATTCAAACTTACCGTACTTTTTAGACTATAAATCGCACCCCTATAGATATAAGCCGCATCAGCTTTAATTTCCAAAAACGGCAATAAAACAACACACAGGCCGTACTTTTGTATAGGCTGCAGTAGTGCTGGAACGATATTACGATATCTCGGTATATCGTCGATATCACTTTCTGATACCGACCGTACCGAGTGCTTTCTGCCCATATCGAAATATCGGTTATCGTCGATATTTGACGATATCGACGATAATATAGATCCATAGGTTATTTTGACGTCATTGCCCTGTTTGCATATGCGCTCGTCTACGAAAAAGCCGCCATCTTTGTAGAAAACTATCGTCATTCTCTTGATTAATGGTATGTTAGTTAGTAATATTTAATTTTGCTGATAACAAAATAACAAAAAGCCTCTATTAGCAGGCATATTATCAAATAAAATGGAAACTGTGAAAGTATCCCGAATGCAAGATAGTAGTAAACAATTCATGTTTAGTTTGAGATTATTGGTGTAAAAATGAAAAGAAAGTTTACATGAGACGATGACTTCAAATAAGTAATGCAGGATAACTTTTACAAAAATAAATTGATTGATACTATATACAAGGGTTCAGGTCTGAAGAATAGATCTTCTATAAGTATTGATTGTGGCAAGATTGATTGTTATTAATAATTTGGTGACTATAATATGGTCTGTATCATCTGACTGCGTAAGTATTGTTGATGTTTACATGATTAATAGCATTTTTCGATGTTGTTTTGATAGTAAAATAAAAAATTTGCAAACAAAAGCATTGGTCGCAATAATTAATTGCAGAAGCTTCGTGCTTTTAATGATAAAAGTTCTCCATAAAGATGGCGGATAACGATAGAAGGACGTCTCGAAAAACGAATCATATTGACACTCTATTTGATACCCGATTCTAAAAGAATTATACTAGTACACGGATTAATTAGGGAGTTGCTCTCCCATGGCAGCTTTTCCTGACAGGTAAGACAACTCCGAATAACATAACCGATATTTCGATATATCGGTAGACTACGCCATCATATCGTACCGGAACGAATTTTTGATATCGTCCCAGCACTAGGCTGCAGTACTCAGGACGGTGCTGTTGAACGTGGCAGAAACTTTCCTGTTTAAAACGGAACAGTGCCTAACGGCACTGTTTCGTATTAACCGACTCTTTTTAACCTAGTGCCTAACGGAACCGTACCGTTAGGCATTGTTTCATTTTTTTTACGGCTAAAGGCGCACTAACTGGAGATTCTGGTTAATGCGTCCTAGCTGTGAAAGAAAAAGCCACAGAATAGCCGCATCCTTATATAAGCCACATGGCTCAAATGGTCAGAAAAAAGTAGCGGCTAATAGTCCGAAAAGGACGGTTTAAGTGAAAATAAATAGACTGGTAAAAATTATAAGCAAAACATACAAAATACAGCAGACATTCAAATGACATACAAAATACAGTAGACACTTCAACAACATACAAAGTACAGTAGACACTCCAACAAATTACAACATACAGTAGACACTCAAACAACATACAAAATACAGTAAACACTCCGACAACATGTAAAATACAGTAGACACTTCAACAACATACAAAATACAGTAGACACTCAAACAACATACAAAATACAGTAGACACTCAAACAACATACAAAATACATTATACACTCAAACAACATACAAAATACCCTAGAAACTCAAACAACATACAAAATACAGTTGACACTCAAACAACACACAAAATACAGTAGACACTCCAACAACATACAAAATACAGTAGACACTCCAACAACGTAAACCTCCTTCCATGTAAATTACATATAATGTAGATAACCTATGTAGAGTTTTTGTTTTATATTAAGTAACAAATCTCTGTATAACATAAAGCATGAAGCCGGTGCAAGTTCTCAAATTTGTTTTGAATAATTAAAATCCCATAGCTTTAAAAATATTTTTTTCTTTCTTGCTGCACTTGAAGAGAAAATGACATATAGGGGTATCTCTAATATATATACTAGTATCCTGGCAGTGTAATGTCCTGTGAAAAATAATCACGTGTCGATAAAGCGTAGGAAATAAGTATGTCCACAATTATTCAGAAATACATAAAGGCAGTCGATAGGTGCTGGTGCGTCAGTCTAACAAGCCGAATGTCACAAGTTGAAGTATCGTTGGAAGCGATGTTTCATACTAACCTCTAACTCTGGCATCGGGCCGACGGATGGCGCGACAAACACGGCTCTTCTTGTAAAAATGATATACTTTTGTTTCACATTATCCTAGACATATACAATTATTTTATTTGCCGCATGAATATTGCTGTTTAGAAAGAAGTAAGCAAATCGATTTCCGATAGAATTTACAACAATTTTGTATTTAAGTTCATCGTTAAGAGGTATTTCTAAGTTTTCCAGTCGTAGACCAAACTAACGAGCGACAGTTTTAATGCATAAAGAGGATCTCAAAATGATTCAACTGTCTATATAGAGGTTTGATTGCATATTCTCAGTAAACTAAGGGAGCTATTAACAACTACAGCAGCTAGTTACAACACATGAACAACTTACCGATGACTCCCTTGGGTCGACCGTACACGGGAACAGCTGGTGCACTGGGTATGGCCGGTTCTTTGAACGGATTCGAAGAGAACCTTGTAGCGTTAGGATTTATCTCCTTTGCCTTACTGGCCAACTCTATTTTCTCTTCAGCAGTCAATGGAGCTCCCTCTACATTATACCTGCCAAACAACATAAGTTTATACTCCTCTGACCTGGTGCGATCATAACGTTTATACTCCTCTGACATGGTGCGCTCATAACGTTCATACTCCTCTGACATGGTGCGATCATAACGTTTATACTCCTCTGACATGGTGCGATCATAACGTCTATACTCCTCTGACATGGTGCGATCATAACGTCTATACTCCTCTGACATGGTGCGATCATAACGTCTATACTCCTCTGACATGGTGCGATCATAACGTCTATACTCCTCTGACATGGTGCGATCATAACGTCTATACTCCTCTGACATGGTGCGATCATAACGTCTATACTCCTCTGACATGGTGCGATCATAACGTCTATACTCCTCTGACATGGTGCTATCATAACGTTTATACTCCTCTGACATGGTGCGATCATAACGTCTATACTCCTCTGACATGGTGCGATCATAACGTCTATACTCCTCTGACATGGTGCAATCATAACGTCTATACTCCTCTGACATGGTGCTATCATAACGTTTATACTCCTCTGACATGGTGCGATCATAACGTCTATACTCCTCTGACATGGTGCGATCATAACGTCTATACTCCTCTGACATGGTGCTATCATAACGTTTATACTCCTCTGACATGGTGCGATCATAACGTCTATACTCCTCTGACATGGCGCAATCATAACGTCTATACTCCTCTGACATGGTGCAATCATAACGTCTATACTCCTCTGACATGGTGCTATCATAACGTTTATACTCCTCTGACATGGTGCGATCATAACGTTTATACTCCTCTGACATAGTGCGATCATAACGTTTATACTCCTCTGACATGGTGCGATCCTAACGTTTATACTCCTCTGACATGGTGCGATCATAACGTTTATACTCCTCTGACATGGTGCGATCATAACGTCTATACTCCTCTGACATGGTGCGATCATAACGTCTATACTCCTCTGACATGGTGCTATCATAACGTTTATACTCCTCTGACATGGTGCGATCATAACGTTTATACTCCTCTGACATGGTGCGATCCTAACGCATGACAGCGTGGCAGTGAAATTCTGTCATTGTCCAGCTCCAAAGTAAAACATCCTCCCAATAAAATTGTTGAAAATGAATAATCTAAATAAATAACTCCCAAATCCTGTCGTTTGGTGTGTCCAGCTACAGCTATTACAATCTAGGAATGAAAGATTCAATTCGTGCTGGATTTGATCTCGGAATCTCCCCATTCACCAAGTAACAACCTAACCAATTAAGCTACGCGAGATGCAATGAAATCATCAGGGGATCTGAATGTCGGTTAAAATAAGCATAACACTCTGCGTTACGCGATGTCACTAAAGCTTGCTCTGACGGCTCTTATTAGCAAGTTTAGCTATACTAACTTACTCCAATTAGTCATTGGCAATGTGCCAGGCAACAGCATCACCTGCCACTGTTTATAAGGTGTTTGTTAATACTCATACATCTACGGACAGTCGGCTAGTAACTAATTCAACAATTTCCTATTCCCAACACCGGGTTTATATGTATACATATAAACCCGGTGTTGGGAGTAGGAAATTGTTGAAGTGACGATATGTTCAGACAAACAAACAATTAAAGTTGAACAACCCGTTAAATTTCGAAAAGTTATCATTCATGCAAACGAGGAAGTGTAAAATATTTAATTATAATGTATTTCTTTATTCTGTTATCATTGTATTAAAGGCAATCATGATGCTGCTGTAGACAGCGTATAGCTGTCCATTTTCATTGCTACTTTGCCTTTGGGAACCACACAGGTAGGTACAGAGGTAAAAAAGTAAAAACACATCGCCTGATTGACTCTAACTCCCATTAGATGCAGTTGAAAATATGTTTTCATTTATTATTTGCACTTTTTATTTTTCTATTTATTTTATTTTTTATACTTTACCACGCTTACTTTTACTTAGAAAACCTTAATCTTGATATTTGAGACCTTAATATTTGAGAAATCGCCTATAGTATATAATTTCATATAGACTTAAAACAAGGAAATTTGGTCTGTTTTAGAAGGGGAGGTTTATTAGAATGAAAATAGATTTATAAACAAACCTCATAACGCAATTATTCTGGTATGTTGCAGTAAATTTAGCAACATAGTGAGACACAAGTCAAAAAGATTGCATGGTGCAGAGTTCGAATCCAGGACAGTCGGCTTTGCCGCCCGCCATGTTACACCAGCGCCAATAATTCGAAATATCAATAGCCTCACTAGAAGATGAACTTGCACAAAATTTGAGTAGATTTTATCAGAAAGTATCAGTATTTTTCATCATTAGCGGTTGTCATCCTGACAGTCAGATCACTTCAAAAATCAAAAACGATCGCAAATGATAAAAAATTATCGATGCTTTATAATAAAAATCTACTAAAATTTTGTGTAAGTTCATATTTAATGTAAAGACAGATGGTTTCATAACATATATTTATTCTAGAAGAAGGTCAAGTAGATCGTGTTTCAAGTAGGTGTTACAGATGGGAAAAGATGACTCAATGACTGCAGCTTTAAATGGATGAACATTTTGCTATGTAAACAGTGGAGAGTCACATGAGATTTAGCACATGAGTCACATGAGGTTGTTAATGCATTCAGCGTATAAAAATGTAATCACTGTCACTGCTTTGTCTTATCGACTAGGCATTTATGGCTAGACCAAGCAAATCCGTAGAAAGTTCTATTAATTTTTTGGCTCAACCATGCATCAAAGAAGAAATTTAGACAATTTTAGCTTATCCAGAGTAAAATACGGAGTTAACAAATGGTAATAAAAAATTTCATGATAGAGTCAAGCCTCCAATTTCAATCACAACATATGGATTTTCCAAGATGCATCGCATCTTGGAAAATCCATATGTTGTGTTTGTAATTACATCGCAACAAATGTGTGATGTATGTACATCTTGCGCATCTTCTAAGTTTCTGTAAATAATTGACTCTACATCTTAAAAAATTCAAGTGTTGTAATTGATAAGGAAGAGGCTGGTGAAATTAAAAACACAACATATACAAAGCCAATAAATTAATTTATTTAACCTTCACATAGCCAAGGTTGGAATAAATTACGCTGGGCATCTCTATTATCACCTCCAACCAATAGTGAGAAAGTGGTCTATGCATGTTTGGTTGGCATGGAGCTTTCCATTAGCGTAAAATAGAAAGCTTTCAGACACGTAAAAACATGAAGCACTGTAAAATTGCAGAAATAAACAAACAAAAGACTGGCAATAGACATAGAGGAAGAAATACTCACATAAGTGCATTGTCAGGTTTATATGTCCATGTTTGCAGTTTAGTCGGATTTCCCTCTATTGCCGCTTGGGCTTCAACTGATGGCAAAGCTAGCTGTTGGTCCTCGAGCTTAAAAAAGAAATTATAACGGCTAGGAAATATTAGGGTGTCTACAGAATTCCCACTTATAAAAGTTGCATGAATGAGAGAAGGGTTTAGGTTTCGATTGCACAAACCATTATAGAAGAATTACAGGAATTTGATGATCAGCTAGTCCTTGCTGCTGTGAGTATGATTAAAGATGTAATTGCGTCAAATTTTAGTTAATTTCAACATAGAGTATTGATTTTTGGTCAGTTGATATGTTTTTTGTTGTTTTAGGCGATATCATTGTCAAGATATTTGAAGATTAACATCAACAAAAATTGATCGCAGTTAAAACGCTCAGAAAAAAGTTAGTGCGTGTCTGTTAGTCCGTGTAAACGCCATACGGTTCCACGTTTTTAGCCAAATATTTGCTCCGTGCCTTCTTGCAGGTCGCTATAGTATTAGTTTTTAAAATCTAGCCTTGGTTCCTGAAGATCTGACTCTCAAACCTGCTGGCTATCAGATTGAAAATAATAAAAATCCTCGGCATTGTCAGACTTACTGCTAGTTTTATTTAAATTTTATATTTTTATTAAGAAATATTTATCATCAAACCTATGCATTGAGCAGGCACACAATCTTACAAACCAATCATAGGACACTGCATTTAACTATTAACGAAATGAATCAATAAAATTGATACCCTGCGCTTCTGAAAGCTTCATTTACCAAGATCAAACCAGTAACAACAGATAAACGCTAAAAACTGATAAATTGCGCTTATATACTAACATAATACCAGTGCAAGACAGTGGCCAACCCTGATCACAGCATATTAACAGTAAATCTATCTGATGTATTGAAAGTGCTATAGATTGATCACTCTGGCCAATAGAGTGTCTGTATAACTATTTATTGACATTAGTAATAGTCAACAAATTGATGTCTTTCATTATGAAATAATCCTAATAATAATAATTACGAAAATAAGACAAAAATGAGGAATTCTTGAGTGAGTTGAACAAAAGTGTTTTATAAGTGTTTTTGAAAGATGAGCTGCCATCTTCCTGACCAGAACTAAAACTCATGACAAAGTTAATCGCAAAGAGATGACTTCCAACCTATTAGTAAATGGCAAAATAATTCTCATTTCGTAAAGAAATATCAAAAACAATGTTGAAGGTTCCAACAAAACATAAAACAAAATTTATGGCTCAGAAAAGAAATGACTAATAAAGATATAATGTATAAAAATCTAAATATACAAAAACAAATTTTCCCCCAAATGTGAAGTTGTGTCACCCTGAATGGGACCAACTCCAACAAAACACAACTAATAGTACTTGTGTGACCAGCTACAATGTATGTATTTCCATTTTAACTGACAGCACAAATTTTATAGCATCAACATTAGCAAATGACATCACAGATTAGTGCTTGAATAATACTGGTAAGTGATTTCAACCAAATATCGGGTTTTATCAACATTTTTATGTCATGGGAATATACAAAAAGATTCGTGATTCTTGCAAAAAACCGACCAGAAACAGCTGGGATGCGAGAAAATTATATCAAAATCCTTAAAATTTTGAACTGATTTATCTAAAACTTTTCCATTTAAAACTTCTTATTAATAACAACAGAGCATAGGTTTAAAACATTCCAACTTCTGAGACTGGACAATGTCTTCTAAGAATTGCTAATTTTTATGAACAATTTTTTAAATTTTCTATTTGTCTGAAGGAAGAATTTTTTGCTAGCATGCTCCAGAAGATGCACACACAAGCTGATTGGTGTAATTCCATAACTACTGCTCGCAAGTTACAAATACGGAGCAGACCTTTTCATTATTTACGAAATTTGTGTCGACCTTTGACCTTGCGTTATAATTAAGTGCCATGATAAGTAACCAAAGCATGCAGTGTAGCGACTGGATAGAAAAAATGTATTATAATTTATGTGCTTTTGTCTCGCATTCCCACATTGTCTAATCGTCGGCATTGACATCGTATATCATATGTCTATGTTTCACAAAAACATGAACTCCATATTAGAAATCTTGGAGCTTACATGGCTAATATTTTTCCCTCTAAAACCTGTTTTAGCAAAATCAAAGTTGTTGCCAAAGAACTAAATATATCATGATTAGTAAAATGAATGCAATTTTAAAAGGCTGACAGTTGACCTTCAACTAGATACACACCTCCTTCTGTTCCCCCTCTTTGACATACAGCCATGCATGCTTTTCCTTCCTTTTTTTCTCAAAGTCATCCATTAGCTCTACGAATGACTCATTGTCTTCACTGGTGTGCACTGAGAGGAACTTGTCCAACCTCATGCTGGTATCACCTTCAACCTCTGTATATGATAATGCTATGATGTGAGTACACAAATACTGTCTGAAAATAACATTTTAAACGACCACTCACACAAATTTTAAAATATGTTACAGAAAACTTAGACATTTTTTTATCATTTGCGATTGTTTTTGATGTTTGAAGTGATCTGACTGCCAGTATGTTTCATGATTGTAATCAGTAAATGTTGATGGCGGTTAAAATGCTCAGAAGAAAAATATATCACCAAGAATGACATCAGCAAGGGATATACCCCAATCTAGTGATATGCACTTGTGCCCTGATAACACATTTTATGAAGTCATGCATAAGCTTATATACATAGACGCAGATGAGGTGTGTAAATGTTTGTACAGCTGATAACAGTGGTTGTGTAAACACTGTTGAAATACAACAGAGCTTGCAATATTAGCATTGCTATGAAACTCTGTACTGCCAATGCGCATCATATAAAATGCTGGGTGGAGCTACAAGGATAAACAACCCATAATGATGCAAACTTTTCCCCCATCAGAAAACAAACAATTTTAGAACAGGCAGAATTGATATCTTCACACACGTACTCATACATACACACTCATACACCTGCACACACATGCACTGCATACTGCAGCTGCCTTGGCAATAAATTGGCAATAAACCATTGTGATATGAGCTCAATTCATTCTGTCAAATTTGTATATAAAATGATTCATATTCCAATAGAATTAAACTCATTTTAATGACTGAAATCGAATTAACTCATTCCAGAATAAAACATATCTGTATCACAGTAAATTATAAAACCAAAGCTGCTTTAAAATAATAAATATTGATATTTATAATCTACCAACACATCCTAAAAGGATAGAAAAATAAAATAACAAATTTCTTGGCAACAGATGTACTCTACTAACGGAGGTAAATTGATACAGGAAAGAGGGAAAAAGTGTATACAAACACTGTGTGGTAAATAAAACAACTTGTTATTGAAAAACACACTCTTTTTGGAGAAACTTGACTGACAATTTAGGCGAAAAATATAGTAGCATCTTCTTCTTGAAACTTCAAACTTGAAATGAGTTTTCTTTGACATAAAAATCAGATGAATTTGTCAACTTTAACGTTTATTTTAAGATGCACTCGATGCAAAAAACAAATATGTCGAGTATAGCTGTTCTTCTTCACTGTGAGTAAATACTAGGGTCAGTCTTGCTGAAATAATCACCCAAACTAATCCATAGAATGAAAATTTGGCACAAATTATTCTTGACTAACACATAAAAAATCATTATTTTATTGATGACGAAATGTAAAACATGTGACATTAGTATGTACTTGACAACGAATATTAAATATTCTAATGAATAAGCGATATAAAAGCAATGACCTTGACGTGACTCGAACAAACACCCTTCCGATCTGGAGTCAGACACACTACCAATTGCACCACAGAGTCTACATGAACATAATTGCATCACATTACAATTACCTATGCAAAGAGAGTATGAGCATGGAGTACACTGTAGCATTCGTATTCTAGTTGTACATTCTTCACATATTCAACGGTTGTTTTTGCCAAGATAGATCACATTTTTAAGCGTATATCGGGGAACGCATTCTATGGAGTAACCATTAATCATAGCCCAAAATTTTTTATTAACAATCTAAGTTTACAGGCTATGATTATCCACAATCTCGCCACATATACACGCTTTATTTAATTTATCCGCAAATCATCCTCTAATCACTATCATTGAAGGAGACAAGGAAAGGACAACTCCAAAGAGTTGTTATTCTTGCTACACCCGTTCAACAAAAGATACCTTTGGAAATTTTATTCAAAGTATCCATAGAAAACCTGTCAATTTAGAGGCATTACGATATAATATTACAAAGCTCCGTGAATTTTAGAAAATGGAACATTTATTTGACGGATAAACAACAGGCTACAACTTGTACATATGGTGAAAGTTACTATTGGAGTTGTCCACTCAATCTGCCAACTTACTGGAGACATCCTCTTTGGGTTGCTTCTCCTTTCTGTGAGCTTCTGCTCCTGGTCCTGGAGTTGTTAGCTGTTCATTTGTTGTAGCTGGTGTGTCAAAGCTTGCAGGCGTTGAATCTAGATACAGTTACACACCAGATTACTAAAAGAGGCTAAGATCTAATAGGCTAATAACTATAGAGAACACTGAGATAAACATAGGTCTACAGAAATGTTTGTAAATTATGACCATAGCAAATTTCTTGGAATTTTAAATATTTACTGTAATAAAAGCTATGTCCATACCTAGCTAATATCTTCAAGAAAAAAAATTGCTTCGGGTGGGATTTGATCTTAGGAATTCCATTTTGCAGACTGGCGCTCTAACCCCTACACCAATTAACTACATTGCCACTTCATGGAATCATTATTCACATACTCATTACGATCTCTCACAGTGCACAAGGCTGCCAAGTGTACCAATATGAAATTATAAAAAGCAACTTCGCTTGATTAGTACAACTATCTTTGCATTAATTTTAACATTGTACTGAGCTTAGTAGCTATTAATGGTTGCGCAATTCTAGTTATATAGTTTTATAGTTGGTTCTTGCGGCCACAGGCCTATTTGTCTGTGCAATAGCAGTCCTGATATAGCCTGCTAATTAAAGAAGTAATGATGGGACACTAATCTCTTAATTTTAAATTTTATGACATAACTGTAAGTTTGATACGATTCTACCTTGATATACAGTACAGTTATAACGTAATATTGATTGGATCAAAGAAAGGCGTAGGTCATCATGTCATTTTATGTTTCTTAAAATTTCGTCATCCCTTTTTAAATAATGCAAATACAAAAATTGTTTGATTAACTTTATTGGTTACTATTTCGTAATTCACGGAATTGATTACCAATTAATTACCAACTTTACCGATTACTAAAGTGTATTACAACCAATAAAGAATAAATAGGAAACTCTAACTGGAACTGTTAGCAACTGTCCTTCTGTCCTCACTCCAATCCATAAAAGAGTTTTGCAGCTTGTTTAAAACTAAACATAGCTATCAACTGCGCTGTCTCAAATTCACATTTTGTGTACGTTGCCGAAGTCCTGCTCACTTTTGGAACTCCAATCTTAACACAATTGTGCTGGAGTTTTCAAATAAACACAAAACGACCAGAAGAGATTATGCCTTCAGGAAATGCTAACAATAAATTTTCATCTTGCAAAGGAACCAACACTCCCTTTGCATGCAAACACACGACTAGAGAAAAAAGAAAGATAAAAAAAAGTCTACAATTATGTTCATAAACTATGATACCAACTGCCCTTGTCTCAAATTCACATTTTGGGTATTTCGCTGAAATACTGTAAATTATTTTAGCTTGACTCTCAACACAATCGAATGAGAACTTTTTAATGCTAAAACGGTAAATTTAACATTTACGATATATCCCTACTTGGGTGAAGACAACTCATATACACTGAACCCTTCACTTATGAATGCTTTAACCTAGAAGTTGTTCATCTATATAACTAAACTACATTTATAGAAAAAACCACATAAATATATATTGAAGTGTTTATTATTTGTTGGTCTGTCGTCTATATGTCCAGTTATAGCGATAAAGTTGTAAGAATGAAATAAACTGCTTCGCACTGAATTTGAACCCAGAATACCCAGGTCTGTAGATGGGTGTGCTATCCACAGGCCGAGGAGCTACTATGCTATACAATGGAATAATTGTGGCTATACTCATTACAATGGTTAAAATACGCACACTTGAATCACTTGCAAAAAGACTATTGGTTGCTACTAATACGCTTGAAGATCATGATCGATTGCATGAAGGGTCATGTCGTGTAACGTAAATAACATATTAAAATTATAAGCACAGCTCTTATTATAGTAAGTTAATTTACTAGCTTATAAGCTAATTATAGCTAGCGTAAGTTATTAGCTTAATTTTTTCGCCACAGGTAATCGTGGTAATAGAAGTAGGCTACAGACCGTCAGCCGATGATTCAGCTAATCAATAGGGTGTCACTCTTCGTTTCATTACGAAGCTCACACTTTAGCTAGACCAATCAAATTTTATCTCCAATGAAACAATCTTGTTACCAATCACGTGCAACCAATCGAAAAAGTTTTGCTAAGCGATACCACTTTTACTTATTTTTCAAAACAGGAAAACTGTTGAAATATTATTGTCTTTTTGTCAAGCTTTTCATAGCTTATTTCTAGTGTAATGTAATTATAGCTTACTGGTTTTTGCGGCATTATTTGCTTTACTAGCTTGGCTTGCCAGCTGTTGATAATACTTGTTATTGCGATTAAAAGATTGGACACTCCTGTTGTAGCTGTCATATTGAACTGATATGAAAAATATACTGTCTCAACATTTGCTATAGTAATTTATGTTTCAGCTATAAAACATAAACAAACAACAAAGACCAGATCGCTTTCATCATGAGAAGAAAAAATTCACCGTGTTCATTCAATGCAAACAGAACGTCGGAAATTTTGCGAGAGTCGGATTCACAAAACAAATTTGTACTTATCTTGTAGAGAATTTCGTTCTGAATAAGATGAATCTTACAGAAAAACATAATCTGCATTGATTCTCGAGATATTGCTTAAACACTAGCGGTATATCAAATTTTGGAAAATTTGTTTGAACTAATTTGGTCAGAATATCGAATTTGGCTCAGTAGTGAGAGAGTTAAAGATTGACTTGCAACAAAATTCACATTACAGTTATTTAGTATCATAAGATTAACCATGTCTTACTCTGTCGTGTTGTAGGTGCAAAATATATGGGAATGTGATTACAAGCTCTTAAAAGCTAAAAAGCGAACATTTAACAGCAGCCACACGAGACCGCCGTAGTTTGGATTCTCTTTCCAAAACGGCTCAAATGGGACGTAGTTGTTACAGGATGGTTTCTGTTTACACTTTCATGCAACCTCATTCGTCGAAATATTTTCACAAATATACTTCACGCGTTCAATAAAACCATGTCTACTGTTCTTACGCGTCTGTTTTATCGTCATTGTAATGCTGCCACTTTTAACACTGATATCTTATAACTTACAGTAAAAATTCGTTAAACTTTTTAACCTTAGCTCGAAGGAGTACATATCATTGTCTGATAATCATGACGAGCCTGTTGGTCACCTGTGATAATCTAAAAGTGCTGCAAAAATTATTTGCGAAGTATTGGGTCATATGGTCAGATTACGACTTGACGATTAGATAATGCCGAAACAAAACTGTAAAGTAGCGAGCATCTATATTTGATACGGGGTCTTCGGTAAAACCCGAAGTGTTTGTCATAAACTAGAACTACGATAAGTTTTATATTGAGCTTTTTATTGGCCTTTCAATTGACGTGAGAACATCACGTGACATGACGATAACCAAACTAATGACTACGTCAGAGAAATAAAGAGATTCTAATCTACGGCGGCTTTTCATTTTTGAGCTTTTAAGAGCTTGTAATCACATTTCCACGTATTTGGCACCTACAACACAACACAGTACGACATGGTGAATCTTTTGATACCAAATGACTGTAATGTGATTTTGTTGCAAGTCAACCTTTAAGCATCAGCATTTTTGTTAAACAGTTTTTCATTTATATTGAGGTATCAAACCGAATCAAACAAGAAAGTAATATGAGTAAAACATATTAGACTGAGACAATAATTACTAATTGAAATGTGTAATGCTTTTAATGTTTTGAGGAAAAACTAAAAAACCTTTGTAGTAAGAAAACGGGCTTTGATATGTCATTGCACTACTGGCTCCTGATGCTATTATAATGTATGCTGTTCTTGAAGACAGAGTGCACTACTGGCTCCTGATGCTATTATAATGTATGCTGTTCTTGAAGACAGGGTTGGCCGATTAAAATCAGATGATTTAAATCATGATTTGAATCATTCTAAAAAATCATGTTTGATGATATTTGATTTTGTCTCTGTCAAAAATAGGACTTATAGAGGGTCTACTGTGAATATGAACTGCACAACTTGATCAAAATTATAATAAAAGCAACTTTGAATAAATTAAAGTGATGCAAAGTTGTTTTGTTATGTTGCTAATGTTTTCATGTTGCACACTTCAACAAAATAAAATAATATTATGTTAGCGGTTACGAAAAAAACTGGTAATCGATGTTTTCAAAAAAATCCAACCTAAATAAAAAAAATCTGATTTAAATCAAGAAAATCAGATTTTTTTGATTTAAAAAATCATGATTTTTTTCCAACCCTGCTCGAGGAATATTCTAATCGTTCGTTTAACCATTTTAAAGTCTTCAGATTATGTTGTACAACACCTTATATATGAATCTGAAAAGGATGGGTTGGAGTTAGACCTTAGTGACTTCAAATCAGAGTGAGGTTCTGACGATTCTGCTGATCAAACTATCTTCAGGCACAACCGTCACTAAAACCATGGCAATGCCGACGACAACAACGGCAAAAAATTCACTGATATTGGAGTAATCTAGTCATTATTAGTACTAATTTGTGATTATTTTGAATTTTCTATTGATCAATTTTTATTAAGCGTCCATAAAACTGCAATATGATGAATGTCAGGGTGGCAGTGCATAAAGCCTGGTTCCCATATACGTCGCAAAGCACCGGCGGCAGCACCGCAGGCTATTAGCGGTAAAATGGGAACCTACGCGCCGGCTACTGCCGAGGACCGCCGGTAGTTGCCGGCGGCAACACAATAGTTTAGCGCTGTTCAAATTTCGCGAAAGACCGCAGGCAAAACCTTCCCGAAATGCACTGTACAGGTGAAGGTCACCATTATAGAAACGGCATGGCGAGTGAACATTTTATTTGATTCCGTGATTATGTTTAGCGATGCAGCTCATATGTGAACATATGCCGCCGAGCCTAGCGTCGCATTTAGCTGCGCTAGTTACCGCCGGAGTCTCGCAATCGATATGGGAACCAGGCTTTAGAGGTGGCATTTAAGTAAATGATCGCGCTGTAACTTTTAACCTTTCACCGATAGTGGCGTTCTAATAAAGGTGAACTTTATGTAGAGGTGGTGCTCAAATGGATGTTTTAAGGTAACTACTGCTTCTTGCAGCGCTGTTTATAAAGAGTATTTGGCATGCGTTAGACCAGGCTTGCAATAAAATTTATATACATATTTGTAGTCAACCCTTTCCGCACTGAAACCGACTATACCAGGATAAGAGATTTGCCGCAGCATACCAAACCTGTGTAGCTCCCCTTTTTGATCAACTTCTTTAAAATATTTTTATTTGTTTGTAAATTTTTAATATAGCAACTAATTATCGACTTGAGTATTTACGATAGCATATGTACTACTATTACGATAGCATATGTACTACTATTACGATAGCATATGTACTACTATTACGATAGCATATGTACTACTATTACGATAGCATATGTACTACTACTACAATAGCATATGTACTACTATTACAATAGCATATGTACTACTATTACAATAGCATATGTACTACTATTACGATAGCATATGTACTACTACTACAATAGCATATGTACTACTATTACAATAGCATATGTACTACTATTACAATAGCATATGTACTACTATTACAATAGCATATGTACTACTATTACGATAGCATATGTACTACTATTACAATAGCATATGTACTACTATTACGATAGCATATGTACTACTATTACAATAGCATATGTACTACTATTACGATAGCATATGTACTACTATTACGATAGCATATGTACTACTATTACAATAGCATATGTACTACTATTACGATAGCATATGTACTACTATTACAATAGCATATGTACTACTATTACGATAGCATATGTACTACTATTACAATAGCATATGTACTATTATTACGATAGCATATGTACTACTATTACAATAGCATATGTACTACTATTACGATAGCATATGTACTACTATTACAATAGCATATGTACTACTATTACAATAGCATATGTACTACTATTACAATAGCATATGTACTACTATTACAATAGCATATGTACTACTATTTTGAGACTAAAATTTGTGCTCAGCAGGAATGTGCAATCTATACACATGGGTATAAGTTTCTCTTTATTTACACAAAAAGTGTATTTTTAACTCATTCACTGCTGCGCCAAAATCGTTATTCTGACCAAATTAGTTCAAATGGATTTTCAAAAACCGATATATCGCTAGTATGTAAGCAATATCTCGAGAATCAATGCAGATATGATTTTATTGTAAAATGCATCTTATTTGGAACCAAATTCTCTACAAGATAAGTATAAAATTGGTTAATGAATCCTACTCTCGCAAAACTTTTGACGCTTTCTTTGCGTTGAACAAACGCGGTGAGTTTCTTATTGCCATGACAATAACAATCTGGTTTTCCCGTTGTGAAAAATAATTAGAAATTGAACTGCCGAGCCAAAAAATTTTTGATTGGTTGCATGTGATTGGCAACACGGTTGTTTCTTTGGAAACAAAATTTGATTGGTCTAGCTAATGTCTAGGCTTCGTAATGAAAAGAAAAGTAAAACCGATATTGATATGCCGACATATCAGCTTACAGTCTGTACTTCTATTACCGCGAAAGTCGATACATCGGCTTACGGTAGCGAAAGAGTTAATGGCTACACGTAAAGGTTTTACTCCGCTAAAAACTGTTGATAAGCTAATATCGACTAGTTCAGTAGTGCAGAGAAAAAGTGAAGTCAGAAGACAATGTAGAAGATATTGAACAACTAGAAGAACATAAAATGAGTCCAAACAAAACTAACATTCAAAAACAACTAGTCCAGTAAATGAAGCAAATAATTTTTATTCAACAAATTTATGTTAATTTTTGTTTTTGCATGTATTATAAACACTAGTACACTGGCAGTCCCATGCGCCATAGGTGTAATAAGTATCCGCATAATTATTCCAAAATGCAACAATGTGGTCGAGTGACGCATATGGTAGCAAGCTTAGCTGAAAGCTCGATAACCGGGTTCGATTCCAGTGGAGGGAATCTTTTTCCTAACACTCTTAGTATGGCTTCGGATAGACGATTGGACATTGGCTCTTATGACAGTAAAAAGATTGTTTGTTTGTCACTTGCTTTTTAATATATATGTGTAGCATTTGATAAATTATTGTTATACAAATTATAAATTTGCAGATTTATAGCATATTATTTGATGTATCACTGCCGTAATAGTTACTTGCTGGCTTCAGAATTACGGATATGGCTCTTATTATAGTTAAGATTTAGACTAGCGCAAGTTACTCAAATTTATTGGGTTATTATTTTATTACCCGTGCAACACCAAACATTCGCCTAGTACTCCATATAGCAAGAAAACTTATCATTTTGGAGAGAGAAATTGTATTAAGTATTTTAATTTTTTTTAACTGGTCACAATGGAATTATATCTATTGGACGCACATATACCCTCATGACTGTTTAACATGCCAATGTCATATGTAAAAGTGTCAAAATCATGTAAGGGAAAGCAATTCTTAAAATATAAACTAGAGTACAACATACTGCTCTTCACTACTGGTTGCAGTTAAGACAGCATAAGATAAGTATAAGACAACACTAGACTCACACTTACATATATCTGAGGTAGAGTCTGCCTGCTGAGTAGCTGGCTTCTCCTTTCGAGGTCCATATTTTAGATGAATCTCTCTGAGCTTTTCTGTGTCATTTCTAGCCTTAGCTTCTAAATACTCACTTTGAGCTCTCAACTTGGGAAGGTCTGGGTAATAGTCCCGCTCAATGATCTTCACAATACTCTAAACATGCAATAGGAGAGATATTGGTTACATGACAGAACGGAGGTACATGTAAGTATGGGGTCCTCATAACGATTGATGCTGTTTTAATGACGGTCATTTGGAGTTGTGCGCTCGTTGAGTTACAGTGTGATGTGTTTTAAAGGACATTTGCATTACTGCTGGCGCGTTGTGAATAGCGTAATGTGACAAGATAAGATGTTGTCATATCAAAGATGCTGTCATGCTTGGCAGCTTTTAAAACATTAGCGCGTTTGAAATGGTTCAAATTGAAGTAGAAAAAGCAATGGAAATGTGAAAAAGTTCATAATGGAATAGCCTGCATGACATTTTCTGGCGCATCATTCGCAAGCATGAAACATTCGATAAATATTTGTGAGGGACAAAACTCACTTAACTTGTGGGTTTTGGCCATTTCCATATTTGGATGCCTTGCCGATTGATGCAATATTGCGCATCATGCATTGTAAAGATATGCCAGGCATCACCAGGCTCATTGCTGGACATTGCTAAATTGTCTACCAAACTTATTTTTAATTCCTGAACACTACCGCTCAGTGAAAAACACTATTCAATATAAATTAGCTATAATATACGCGGTTTAAAAAGAGTGATATCTTAAGCCTGAAATACAAATGCTGGTTTGACAGACACCAACCTCACTACACTTGTTGTGTAATGACTTTATTGATACTCACTGTTTTAAGTCGCTATCTATAAAGATAGGTGTATGCTCACCAGTGACCTTCTTAATAAACAGACTGGTGGACAATGGTAAATGTTAAGATGAGTTGAAAAAGTTTCATATTTAAATGACATATTCAACCTGTGCAGCAGAGCTGTAAGTTTTAATATTCATTTCTGGATGATTAGTGTTTATCTATAGACTAATAACACCCTGATCATCTTGTAATCTTGCGAGAATTAGTCGCGCTGAAGAAATAATATCGGCGATAATTGAAGTGCTTCATAAACGATTGCTTTGTACGAGAATCGAACTCTAATATCTGCGCTAACCAAATGCATTTTGGTATTGCAGAATAATTAGACTCTAATTTTCTGCACGAATTGCCCGCTTTATGACATTGCCGCGTTGCATCTGAAAGTGGCGCTATACGAAGCTAAAAAATTCTTGCTTAAAGGAAGAGTTTGTGGGCGCAAACTGTCGGGACTCCATTCGTTACCTACAGACTATTTAATGTGCAAAGTCAGGCCCACACCAAACAATGCCAGGCTCAATTGGCAATCTTGAAGATTTCGCTATTTATAAAAACAACATGATCTATCTGATTACACTCAAAAATATGCTTCCGCACTACAATTACCTTCGATGAGCGCTTTTGTTGATCGTTGTATTGTTGATACAGTGTAGCAATTTGTAGTGTGAATCTATAACCGTATCTGATTAAAAATAATGGAAACCCTGTACAACGCCGGGTTTAATAATAGTGATAAATGCATGTTTTAACCCTACTGCTAATACATCAACCAACCACACGTGGTGTTACAGTAAAGCTAGTTCGATGCATCAACAAATCGCATGCAATGTTAAAGCCGTATCAACGAATCGCATGCAATGTTAAAACCGTATCAACGAATCGCATGCAATGTTAAAACCGTATCAACGAATCACATGCAATTTTAAACCCGTATCAACAAATTGCGTGGGTTGTTAAAGCCATTTAACCAATCAGATGCAATGCCACGCTTGAAATCAATACATAACCAACATGTGTGATGCCACAGTTCGGCAGAGCCCCATTAACCAATAGATATGATGCTAAACTTGGTAGGAGACACTCAACCAATCACATGCCATGCTACACTCGGAGCGAGATTTGGGAAGAGCATTAAGAGAGAATCGGTAAATGATAGCATCACCTCTTCATATGCGTCCTCTTCTAGAATCTTTTTAGGTTTAGCTTTAGGAACTTTGAACTCTCCCGTAGTCAAGGCAACAGCTTTGGAAGAGCTGCTTGTAGGAATCAAAGCCTTCTCATTGGCTGATGACATCATTACTTGCTTAGAGCTGAACTACATGCTTGTATCTGAATAATACCAATAATGTGGAGTTTGAACACAAAAAACTAGTGTCCACCAAAGTGCTGCCAACATCTGATACCAATTCAGGCTAAGAAATGTAAGTTTAGTTTGGTAAGGTATTTTGCTGTCAAGTCTTTTCTAGCTGTATTGCATATATTTTCCTCTTTGATGTCTCATTTGCTAGACTAATCATACAACTATTGGTTAGGACTATGACCACAAAGCGAGTTGCAGTTCTCATAGACATCTACTCTACACAGAACATGTAGAGAGGAAATGAACGTTCTAGGTACATCGATATATAGATATAGCGCAAAGTTTGTCGTCTGTCATCATTGGTTGGTGTCTGTCCAGCTATAATGATTAAAATAGGGTATAGCAATGAAAATCCGTGTTACAGAATATTTGATTTTGGGGCCTGCCATTTACAAGGCGACAAGCTAACCTATTAAGCTACACAGGATGCAATGTATTCATGGGGCGATATGAGACATTATCTGGGTTAAAGCATGCATAGCAGCTCTGTGTCACACGCAATGTCACTAAAGCTTGTTTTCACGGCTTTCATTAGTAAGTTTAGCAATACGAATACTAACTTACTCAAATTAGCCAATGACAACTACATTACCTGCCACTGTTTATAAGCTGTTTTTAATACATATACAATGCTGGGCATTCCTGCTAGTCTTTACTATAATAAAAGCCGTGTCTGTCCATCTGTAGGCAAGGTAACAGCGCTAGCAAAAAAAGTTGCCTCAAAAATGAATTGAACTAGGACACTCCGTTTTACAAACCAGCGCGCTAACCACTATACTAATCAGCCGGCTTCCCAGTTTATAGGATAAATATGTGTATAGTGACGACTCAAGACGATCTCTCACAGTGCAAGGGACTACCGAATATATTAGTGGTAAGAAAAGATAAAGATGAATGGTCGACTTTCAGTTTTTTTTAAACCGTGTCAGTGGCAACAAAAATGTTAAGTATGGGTGTTCACATATTTTTGTTTATTGCCACTTGCTGAAAATATTGTAGCGAGCATATTTGCAACCAATGTAAAAGTAAACAAAACTTTATCATTTCTATTGTTCTATTCAAATTGGTTTAGAGTATAATACAGAGTCTAACATTCTAATGAAAATCAGAAAAGAATAAAAAAGTTAGCAGATTTTTTTGCAGGTTTTCCAGCACTATGGCGTCTTTAGATTTTATTTTCCAACTATCACTGCAGAAAAAATGCTCTTGTCGCTTTATCATAACAAGTTGTTCACTTAAAGTAACCACTCTTCGCATAGAGAACTCTGTACAGCCACAACCAAGTTTTCATGCTTGAAAAGAAGTTGATAGTGGTGAGATGGTTTTTAGAAAATATAAAAAAATGTCAAAGAAATCTTGATTTTGCTCCAACAAATTCATGATTTCAATCATTGATTTAAATTACGATTATGACGATTTAGATCTTTGAGTTAAATTCATAATTTGGATCATTTGATTTCTTCGTGCCAACCCTGGGAAATATCCAGTAAGACACGGTATAGATATATACATATATAGTAACTAAAAGCAGGTGCAAAAGCTCTTAGAAAAACAACTCTACACTAAAAACCTAAAAGATAATTAGTGGAGTATGAAATATTTGAAAAAAAATATTAAGAAGAAAGTAAACTTTTAGTAATCACGCTACAAATCTGTTTCGTGCGATGCACTCATCAGAGGCGGTTGGACTAAAAGATTTTAAGTCCAACCGGTTGGACTAAAAGATTTTTAGTCCAACCGAGACTGATGAGTGCATCGCACGAAACAGATTTGTAGCCCGATTACTAAAAGTTTACTTTCTTCTTAATATTTTTTTCAAATATATATATATACATACATACATATACCCTTTCTTATATACTATTTCAGTATATGACAGACGCAACTTCATTCATTTTGTTACCATAAGGCATTTGAGAGAACTGAGTGAATTCTAACAAGCTGTTTGAATTATTGATGACTGCTATGCCAGTTATTGGCCTCTCAAAAATCCTATCGAAGTTACATGAAGACTGCCTAAAAACACAAATACCATTACATAAGCTTTTCTAATTGCAGGCATATATTACTATTGTTTGCACCAATTAATGTAACTGCAGTTTGCTAGTACTGTGAAATACCATTTGAGTTTGCAAGTAGATCTGGTAAAATAGCTATCAAAATACAAAGTAATTTTACAAAGTAAAATTACTTTGTATTTTGATAGCTATTTTGTTAGCTTTTTCATTTTATTTTACAGATTAAATAACATTTAAACAATAAACATAAATGTTCCTGAAAATCAAAACGAGTTGATGTATGATCATTAATGAAGGGAATAATTGCATTTTTGCATATAATCAGTAATTTTACAACTATAATGATCTTACAATGTCAGCTACTGTAGCGGATGGTTTTATAAATACATAAAAACATGCTATCAATCATGAAAGTTGTGAGTGATAATCGGATGGCTGCTGTACAGGATCATTACTGTCTTGAAGCGTCTTAGCATTCCTTTAGGACTTGTGCGGTAATAGCCAAAGGAAGCACCTTAGTGAGAACTTTGAACACGACTATTGCTATCACAATACATTAGACAAGGCTTAACTAGCAAGGACTTGATTCTGCATCAATGTATCAGTCTTTCATACTAAATCATGTGATTAGAAACTCGCCAAAAACTGCATTGTTTGAAATTGGCACAACAAACCTGTCTTTGCAGTTACAAATTTGCAAATTAGTCTACATATATTTATATATACATATATATCCTCACATGGGAAACCGTGAGCTGTTTCAATGATCCACATCATCTGAATTAAGAGGAGAACATAGGTTAATACCGCAGGTACTATGAGCGATGCGATAGAGCCACTTTTAGAGTACGGTTGCACGGTATGGGACCTGTTTATGAAAAAAGATATCAAAAGATTTGAGAAAATACAGAACACCGCTTTAAGGTTCATTTTTAAACTAAAGGGGCAAGTCAGTTTTACAGAAATAAGAGCAAATACAGGGATCGAGAGTTTAGCTAAACGGCGAAAATATATTAGGTGTGCATTTCATTTAAAAGCAGTGGAAAGAAACTTTACGGTCGCTGATTTTAAAAATACTATCAAGCACCACAACACTCGACAGAAAGCAGGTCTGTTTGTGCCAACAATCCGGACAAATGCGTATTTTAATTCTTTTTGGCCGAGAACAACTCGAGACCTGAGAGGTTTTTAGTAAAGAATTTTTGTAATAAAAGAATTCCCACACCTTTGCTTCTTTCTAGAAGGGTGTAGTGGGAAAATTTTAGATTAGATAGGCGGCGGTAAGAAAAAGAGAGAAAAGACAGACTTTCTATTTCTCATTTTTACTGCCGCCTATCGGAACGCTGGTAGTATTAATAGTTAATCTTTTATGCATTACAATTTACGTATTTTCCAATTTTATATTGAATAAAAGTCTTTAACAAATTCTAGTAATTGGGTAATGTTTGAGCGTGTTCTGGATCTGGATCTGGATGATGTTTAGTCCCTAGAGCCTCATGAGAAGCAAGAGAGGGACCCTCCGATCACTAGGTCTTTTTTTTTTGTTAGTCCGCTACAATCTCCCCAGTGCGGATCTCCCGAGATGTCCTGAGGATGAATCCCTGCAAGAACTGACCAGAGTCACAGGAAAGGGCGTTTAGATTGTTAGAACGTGTGGTCATGTAGTGAGTAGATGCGTTCATTTCGGTCAGTGTGTCATGGATGGATGGAAACGTATCTTTGTTTGATACGATATTAATGTACAAAGACAATCTCTGTTGCTGTCTTCTGTGTTTTAAAGACTTTAAGCCACACATGAATTTTTCTTCTGAGACGGACACCTCTCTGCCTTTAATATTTTTAATGAACCTCACAGCTTTATTTTGTATGCGTTCCAGCATGTCGGAATGCGTGGCTGTATGAGGGTCCCAGACCTCGGCTGCGTATTCAAGAACAGGTCGACACAGCTGCTTATAAGCAATCAATTTCACTGCGACTGGGGCATCACTAATAGTATTTTTTAACAATCCAAGGATGCGTGATGCTTTCATACAAATATATTCAATATGTGTATTCCACTTGTTGTCTTTTGAAAGGTACACACCAAGGTATTTTACAGTGTCACATGTGATTAAAGGGGTGTTCCCGAGATGGTAATTTATGAGGTATTTGTCTGTAAGAGAGGTTTTCCCGAATGAAACAATAGTGCTCTTTTTGGCGTTAAATTACATACCATTGGACTGTCCCCATTGAAATAGGTTATCGAGGTCAGTTTGTAATAGTGTCATGTCGTTCGAATGTGTTGAATGTGTTTATGCTTGCCAATTTAAGTACGTAGATAAATCTTTGCAATCGCATAGGCAATGAAAAAATATGTCACTCACAACTGCGTTTCAGTTTAATGCACATATAATAAAAAGTTTTCGACAAAAAGATCCTATAAAACAATATGTTATAGAACAGACAAGCAAACGGGTTGTTGTCAATCGTGACGCTAGGTTAAAGCTTAGTGTACCTAAATAGTGTTGTATATCGACTCATTTACCTCCTAAAACAAAATGTAATTTATCTTGAGATGAACAAAAATTTTGTTTCAAAAATGCGTCAAATCCAGTCTGTAGGAAAAATTAGGTATTTAGTTCAAGATAGCTGACTGTGCGCTGAAAATTCGTTTTGAAATAAAATTACTCTGTTAGGCTCGCTGTACCTAATCTATAATCTAAAGTGTCACAATGTAATGTAGTGAATGATAATCGTTAGTTTTAACCCAGCAGTAGAACTAATCTTAATTTTGGGCTACCACAACGAGCCTGTGCTTAAAATGGCATTCTGTGAAAAGCAATTTTTGTACTAGACGCTGTAATACGATGTCGCCTAGTTCATTTCTGCCGACATCAAAAATAACCGCACACTGATTTAATATTTCTGCATGCTTTTAATTCTTTGTTGAATAACTGATAATACAGTTAGTATTTTATTTATCATATGACTATTTTATGCAGTTCATTGATTTAATTTGTAATCTGTATATTTTACGTTGTCCGAATTGCGTATATGTTAAGGGCGAGTTAGCTTTGGCGCTAAACATGTCACATGTTTCGTGCGGCCAGATAAGTTTTCCACTTCGACTGGAAGCATCTCACAAAGTTTTACTAAATTGAATTAAAAAGAGTGACATGAGTGAAAAATTGGAGGTAATTGTTGTTATTTTCAAGTTTTATACGGCTACTGGATACTTTTCAAGTTACCCAAGCAGTGTATGCTACTGTTGTCATAAGTGGATATGGATAGTTTATGTTATGCATAACTAATCCGATTCCATACGCAACATCAGCGTTGAAATTGCTTTGTCATCTTATTTTATATTGACTATGTTTACTTTGTGCACTTTTGCTTAGCTTGTGAAACTAATTTGACTATTACTGGTTCAGGTACCAAGGAATGTGATAAGCTATTGTAAGCAATTTAGGCCTACTGATATTTACCAGTAAAATTACTTTATTCTATAAGTCCAACTATTAAAATGCACGACTAACAAAATTCTACAACAATAATATTATTGACATAAGGTTAAAATAGCTAATACATGTTACACTCTTACTCGAACGGTTGTCCAGTTTCGTTTACTCAGTCACGTACGGCTGTGAGTCTCGATGGTAAAACAAGAGTTGTGACAGTCCATTGGGTGGAAATTTTTGGCTGGTGGTGGGAAAGAGTATCTACAGACAGGGGAGAGAGAGGTTTCTCAGCAGATAGAGGGGATAGCGCCTAAGCAGGCCCTCGGGAAAGAGGATGAGTCATTGGAGCTGTTCTCTTAATAGCTATATATGTCTGGCATGTGGGACGGCTAGCCTGTAGGAGTAGGTTGAGTGTTAAGGTTTAATGCTCTATGTCAGGTGGGTGAAGATATCTTGTTTGGGTAAGTCTTCAGCTGGTGCGCGTGATGTAGACACGTAGGGTAAACATTGTGACTTACTCCTGATATCTAGGTTTGGTCTGACAGAGTATTGTAGATCTGTATACGTGTAATCATTTGATTTGTCTCCAATGTTTCTTTGGTAGATTTAATTGCTTCTACATCTTTTTGGAATGCTCTACGCCAAGTGTTAACGCAATTATATGATTGACTCATATGTTGGAGTTTCTGATTTGCTTTTGACATTTTATAATTAATGGATTCTTTTATATTTTTGGGCGTCTTGCTGCTTGTACGTATATATGCTTATTTTGTGGTCTGGCTGCATTTCATGTTGGTATGTTGTTTTCGTAATATTTCCATACAACACTCTTATTGTTTAAGCTCCGACCACTAGGGGATAACAGTCGCCGAGGCCTAATATTCTTACCGAGAATTCTAAATATGCAGGTTTTTAACGATCCATAGTCACTACTCCTCTGTAATAAATCGTCTAAACCGATTAATTGTGACATAGTCTGTAGATGAACAAGAAGCTCATTCCCATTTATTTGCCTTTTTCGCGATAAAGTAGTGAAGACTACAGTTAATAGGCAGTCGAAAACTAATTTCATCAGAACTAATTGATTGTAAAAATTAGGTTGCCAGAGATTATGCAGCAGTACTTGTAATTGTTGCTTTCGCTAGTCGGTACATACTAAGCTCAAGATGCTGATTATAAAGATGTTCAAAGGCAACCTATCCCGGAAATGAGGAGTTGTTTCATTGCTGTTTCATAACAAACTTGACAGCAACGCGTTTGATATGCTACACTATTGGGGCACTACTTAACATAACATAAACTTTAGCCTAAATGAGCTTAGCATACTTTACTACACACTATAAAATAAGTTTTGATTTGATGTTACACTGAACTTTATTCTAACTGTATTTTCATTTTCCTGTTTGTTAGCTTTTCTATTTTATCTCTCCTTTCAACTCCACTGTTACCCGGCTTTTTAAAAACTTTTTCAAACCAACCCGACGAGAAAGTCTGAGTGATGCTGTTCTTGTAGGCAGCCTTTTACATATTCCGTCGCCTAGCGTTTGCATTGAGAACTCTCTCGTACGATCATATCTCAGATTTGTCTCGTATCTCAGGGCAAAGGTTTGCTTGAAATTTTTCTCGTATCTTAGTTGCTCATATGTCAGGTCAATTGTATTTCAAGGTATACTTAGAATCAAGGATATGTAGAATCAATATTAAAAATGTTGTCAAAGACCTTCAAAACAAATTATTGAAGAGTTTCACTAGCTTATGCTGCTGAAATATGTTTACGAGAGTTTTAGTTTTTATTTATAACTGTAACCAAAATTAAAATTAATGACTGCAACAGTTTATTGCGAATCCTGCGTCAAAAGAATTGTACTTATGTTTGTTATGTTTAACAATGATACCCCAACAGCTTGGCTATATTATAGCAAAATTTAAGACAAATTGGTTTACTTTGTAATGAGTGTTTTTTCAAATCAAACTAGCCAGATTTATTATAATGGCTTTCCATTAAAATGGACATATAAATGACCCAGTTAGCAGCTTTCAGTAGCAGGAAGAGGTGAGACTTTTACATAGTGCTCATCTCACACATATCTGTTACTGATAGCTGCAGTATAATTATAGCCATGACATTGGTTTCCTACGATTTTTGGCAAACACCCGTTTCAAATGCACTTTTGGTGCAACAACCATTTTCCTTAATACTTCGTACTTCTATGTTATGCGTAGCCATATTTTTGCTGAGGTAAAATATGCAATTTTTGAACTTTATATAATGTATGGTAACTTGATTTGTTTTTCAAGTTTTTAGAGTAGTGCTACTGCAAAACTTGCAATAACAATTAAATCCAAAAAAAGTTACAGCGCGCTAAAATAGCAACTAATATGTAGTAGTCCATGGTCAGAAGTTCCTAGACAATGGTTCGGATGGCTTTCACCCTTTACAACTATTTGTTTTTCAGGCATATAAAGTGAAACACATTTAATTAAATTTAACACTTTTAGTGTTCTGCTTCCTTCTCTCAATTCTGATTAGTTAAAAAGCCGAATTTGAAAATTTTGTCATACTGCCAGATCACATCGATAAAAATATAGCCTTGAAGAATTGGTTATTTAAACACACTAAATAAACAATAATAAGAATAAAGCTTGTTGGTAGTACATCGACGGAGCACAATAAATAGGCCTGCGATTTGCTTACAGTCAAAGTACAAAAATAGTTGAGAAAAAAACCCAATTACTGATTATTTTTCCTATTATCTTTATTAGCCATAATGCTTTTTTATTATGTCATCGAATGAAGATACCTTATAACTTTTTTGTGTATGTTTTGTAGGAATTATTCTGGTATTTTCCCGATTTTCAGTAAAATGTTTTGTTTCATCTCATAGTCTTCTTCATTATTCATTACACTACTCAGTTCCCATTGTTAGGGAGACAAAGATGGTTTGGGAGCCACTGTCGCGTCCCACTATAACCATCTGCAAGAGACAGGAGTCGAGGCGCGAAAGGAAAGCAGGATATACTATATGAGAGGCTTTAACAACTGGGTTAAATCAACCTTAATAAGTTAGTAACGTCACCCTTTCCAAACTAAAACTAACTTGTCATCATTGGGAATACGATAAGCAACATTCCATGTGTTTCTTATTTTTGTTTATATGAAGACAAATATGTGTTTCTCTGCTGACTTAGCTCAAAGTAGTTGCGACAGCGAAGATGTTTACTTATTTTATGAAAATTGTCACACTGCAGACAAATAAAATTAATCGTATTTGCAAAATTACATATATTTGTTTGTATGGCTTAAAAGCAAGCAGTAACACAGCTAAATGACAAATGTGAAGTCTGGTTCTTTAGTTTGGAAGCCGACTGACTGTCTACTCCATTAATTGAGAAATTGATTGCTGATTGAAGAGTTATTGTTACCTCAATGTGTTGTTTACACAGAACTTTGTTTACTTTTTATTGTTTCATTTTTCTGAAAAGAATACATCTACCAGGGATATTATTTATGCTCGACGTGAATATTAAGTATATAATTTTACATCAAAAACCTGTCTTTGCATGTCCCAAACTTCTGTTGACAAATATCCAGAGACCTTTACCTTCAAATTCAAGTGCCTTTGCAATTATTGTTTATGTAACGGGGTTACACTTTTACGAGGGTTATTTTGTCTTCTGTTTCAGATGACTTCATGGAAAAAGTGAGACGAAAAGCACCTTCTGGCAGCAAGTTTAATATTCTTGACCTTGCATCTGGTAAGGGTGGTGATCAACGGAAATGGAAGATTGCAAAAGTCCACAGAGTTGTCCATGCAGGTAGATTTCGATGAGATATTGTAATCCGATGGGTTTTAGTGTTTGCGGGTTGAAAAATCAGTTGTTTTCCAAGTTTTTTGTTGTTGTGAACTCTTGCGAAAGCTGTGTGAGTTCTATTGAATATAAACGAGTGTGAGCTCTATTCAACACCAAGGTTTATTAGTTCTCTTGAACACAAATGTGTGTTAGCTCTATTGAACACAAAGGTATGTTGGCTCTATTGAATATAACGATGTGTTTGCTCTATTGACCACAAACTTGGTAACTATTGAGCCGTGTAGAGTGTGCCTTTCCAAACTCCGTGAATTATTATTTTCTACCTGAATGTACTATACTATCAGAATTGTGGGGTGCAGTTCAGAGGAGGTATAAGTGATTGCCAAGCGGGGTCTGAAGAGACATCATTATTTCTAGTCTTATTGTCTAAATCTTTACAAGAACATTGCAGCAATCTTCCTCAAGTCAATTCGCAGCAACTGTTTGGTGGCATATATAAGACCTCTTATTCCATTAAAGCAATAGCTTTGTACTTTTTATATTTTGCTTGCTCGTAAGCTCGATGTGCTTAAAGTTTGACCTATACAAAGTTTTTGATGATTTCGTCAGGAGGTGTTGGCATTTGTCTATCATTTGTGATTGTTTTTGATGTTCGAGGTTATCTGTTAAGATGTATGACATCACTAGTTGCGCAGATGCCTGTTTCTTTCTTATCATTGATATCAGCTATTGCGTTCAAGTTGCAGTGTTACATGTCGCTATTCTGTCGATCTCTTTGCCGAAGTACAACTATAAATGTCACAATCAGATTTGCGATTGAATCTGAGCGTACCAAGGATCTTATTCAAACTATTATATCTCTAGACTCGTCTACAACAACAAAACTGACATCAAATTGAAGCTTGATGTCTTAGCTTTATATTCATATTATTTTTATTCGTTTTCTTTCAATGATGCAAGTTCATGTTTGAAATGCTATCATATTGCTAATGGTAGTCAGACAAAACTCACTACAACCTCCATCATATGTTTCAGTTTATTATCTTTGCCGCCATTACTACAACCTTCGACTCACTATCCTGACTTCTCCGTAATACTTTTAGATTACCAACATATAGAACACTTTTGTTCAACGCAGTCCATAATTCTGGATTTTTGTTGTTTCATTTTTTTCTTTTTTTTGGCATGTAATAAAAACCATGATTTTTTATGATTTCCAATGCCAATAGAAAATTTTACATATAATATGTTTCTTTGGGAATCCCAGCAATCTTATGAAGCAATCTCATGAAGCACTCACATGAAGCACTCACATGAAGCACTGAAGAACATACCTGATTAGGTGCACTTAGGTTTATGTTCAATTTCATAAATTCCATTCTTCCCATGCATCAATGCATGAAGTGTTATAGCGTAGGAATGAAAATTAGCATTCAAGACAGTCTTAGTGAGCAGGAGTCTCATGCTACATAGTACATACATACCATAGATACATCTACTTACGACTGTAAATTGAGTAGGAAATACTTTCACTTCATTATAGCGGATAAATGAACACTACAGCTACAGACATCGAATTGAGATTTTAAACACCATGTTGGTACATTACATGTACAAGTGCGTAATACACAATACAGTGCGCCCTCAGGTTATGATGACCTTGTTATACGATTTCTTCGCCTTACAACGTCAAACGCAATGTTTTTTCATCCTTGCCATGCAACATTTTTTCGCCATACGATATCAACAAAGATTTTTCTTGAAATTGAAATTTGGCAGTTGTGTACTGAACATTTCGAAATAACGAAGATGCCGACATGCTATTTGCTGAAATCCCTTTGTTATAGCGGCTAAATGACCACTATGTGTACATGTATTGAATTTAGATTTCAAACACGGTGTTGTTGGTACATTACATGCGGAAGCGTATATTATGCAATAGTTGAAACAACATTATTTACAAGCATTTTGTTGGTCTTTTGTTATCGGCGTTTCATGCGCATTCCAAAGCAAGCACCGTTGTAATCGATTCTTTATGTACAGATATTACATAACATTGTTCTATTCACAGATATAGCAGCCACTTCAGTACAACAAAGTGAAGAAAGATATAACGAAATGAAGAAGAAGCAAAACCCAAGATATCCAATATTTGATGCAGAATTCCATGCCATAGATTGTTCTAAGGTTAGAACCATGGCTCTATATTTATATGTAACCAACAGTTTTGTCTCAAAATGTTATTATCATTTCTGAAGTTAAAAATTATAACTGTACAGAGTGGCATTAAACTGTGATGAAGAGAAATTGGTTTAAGAAAAGATGTGACAGCAGAAAAGCATGCATTTTGCTAAACTTATTAGAGGACAGACAACTCTGCATTAATCTTGAGCAATCTCCTTCCCGGACAGTTACAGTTTTTAATCATGGCTGCCAGTGTCGGTCAATAGCTGACACATATTTTGTATTAAAGTTATAGTTATGTAGCTAAAGAGTTGCCATAGCTTAGTGATTTAGAGTGTCTGCAAACAACAGGTCGGGTTCAAATCCCAAAGATCACTGGTGGTGACAGGAATGTAATCCAACCTTAAAACTCTCTGCAACTGGGCATGTCTCCAGCTGTCTAGGTTCCCTTGCCTCTGTACTCATACATATTCAACCGAGATTGCAGCGCCATTGTTTGTACCGCAATACTATTAACAACATGCACAGCCTCTGCTTGAAGCAAGTCTTACAGACATTGTTCATATAGTAGACATACTTTAGCTTCGAGTATGACTTATTCATTGGTGAAGCGTTTCAAAGTGAACCCATTCTATGAAATTTTACTCATTTTGCGCAATTTCTACAGAAGATGAAGCACAATAGACAATTAGATCGGCATTTCAAACAATACAATTTTTTCGTTTGTTAGTAATGAGTAACTAGTTTTGTTTTAGCTTGCGACATCTTGGAGTAGCTTTAGTCTTGTACTAAGAACTTACTGCAATATTAAGAATTACTGAAATATCTCATGTCAGTTTCATTTGTACTTCGTAAGAATTGCAAGATGTGAGGTGCGCTTAGTTCAATATTTTAAAAACTTCTGAATTATCTGGAGTTAGTCCGTTATTGGTGAACTTACAAAAATTCTTTGTAGATTTATTCAGAAAGTGTCAGTATTTTTTTATCATTTGCGATGTTTTTTTATGTTTGAGGGGATCTGATTGCCAGAATATTTTTAGATTAAAATTGATAGAACTTGGATCACAATTAAGACATTCAGATCAATCGAAAGTGTGATTATAACATCTATAATTGCAAAAAGTAAAGAGACAGAAGAGAATATTGAAGAATACACTGCAAAATATTAGTTTTGCAGTAATTATTATATCCCAACTATCTAGGAACAGACAACTCCAGTATTTCAAATATTTAGAATATTATTTGTTAACATGATTATTAAGGCTTCATAATGGAGATTTGTAATTTATGTACATAGTTACAATGTGTTTGTGAATACAATCGTTTGTAGCACAAATATGTAACTGTTTTAGATTTATACTGCTTATTTTACTTTGCCCCTTCTTTACTGTTTATGTATTGCCTTTTGTTGTAGGTTGAATGTTTTTTATCGCATTATTGAAGTAATTTTTGTTGCTGCTGTTAATTATACCTAGTGAACCTGCACAAAAAGAGTTGTGCTTGAATAAGAGATTTTTATGCCTTCGAGAAAAAAGTCCTATGTAAATTGGTTTGGTTAGTTCCTTTTGTTTGACATTAGTAGTCACTAGTTACAGCACCTGTCAGGCATTGTCAAACTAGGTTAGCCTATTTTCTATTGAATAGGAGAGGCTAAGGGAACGACTCTCTGACCCCTCTATGCAGTTTGACCTGACAAGCTGTCAGTTCTCTTACCACTATTCATTTGAGTCTCTGGAACAGGCAGATCTATGGATGAGGAATGCGTGTGAGAACCTGAAACCTGGTGGATTCTTTATAGGGACGACACCTGATGCCCGAGAGCTAATGTAAGAAGTTTTAGTATATTGTAATACGTCATTAATGCATTATTAAACTGATCTCATATGTCAATTCTCTCATATTTCAAAGCAATATTTGCTATATGAAATAATATATTATATGTAATATATGAAATACAAAATACTAAATACTAATTGATCCATCTCCCATACTCTGAAAAAAAACAATATATAAAAGCAGGATATTATGACGGAAAAACATGATTTTAATTGTTGTAATTCACTAACTACACTCATAAAGTAACAAATACCTATCTAGCAATTATGAACTAATAAAACGTGACGTTACTATGTACAGTAATATATGGGGTTCTTACTCTCGCGACAGGTAAAGCTGCTAAAGGCGGTGAGAGAGACTTGACAGCAACACGTTTGACGCTACACTTTGCTTTTTGCCTCGCTTTCTTTATCACTTTTCGCTGGCCTTTTCAAAACTTCAAACTGATCTGGTAAGAAAGATCGAAAGCGGCCTCTCAGATACTTGGCCACTTAGCGGCCGCATCAGAAATAGGCACAATTGCTTGTATGTCAAATTTGTCTTATATGTCGAGGGAGATAAGAAAGATAAGAAACTTGCTCTAAATTTTACTCGTATCTCAAGTTGCTCGTATGTCGAGGTATGCTTGTTTTGTATTGTCAATATAGAGACTCTCTGCTGTAATGGGAATGTAGTCATAAATTGTACCTTTTTACAACTGACACTGCCTTGTAACACAAGATCTGATATATGTAACTAGAGCTTCATGATATGGCGATTTAATTGTCTGGTGGCGATTTTTAAAGTAGGCGATTTGAAAATCACCATTTAAAGAGATATTTCCAATTGTGTAAACGATATAATCGTGTAATGCCGATTTATCTCACACCTTGTGACTTTCAGAATGAGCGATATTGAAACTACATGCATAGACCTTCTAGTCTCATAATAAGCTCATTCCATGACTTTCCATGCACATGTGGATCCATGAAATAAATGTTTCTAATTATCACGAACACAAAACATTTTCTTTTTAAGTTGAAATATACACAAAATAACAACTAAAATTTACAAAACATTTTACATAACAATAATAATATCCTGATATATTGCAAATCGTCTGTTTGCAATATCGAAGTGTCTGGTGATTTTTGAAAATGTGACGCTTTACATACTTGTAACACAAGAGACGTATTAGTTATTTTCCTTGAAGTGCAAACAAGCATTGGTCATTTGATCATTCTTATAAAAGTTTCCTTATTCATTAACTTCCTTCTTGGAAATGTTGGATACATTTAACTCTTTTGCTATCGTAAGCCGATGTATCGGCATTAGCGGTAATAGAAGTACAAACCGTAAGCCGATGTATCGGCTTATCAATAGGGTTTCACTTTTATTTTCATTACATAGCTAGACCAATCCAATTTTGTCTGCAATGAAACAACCTTGTTGCCAATCACGCGCAACCAATCAAAAATCTTTTTTGCTAAGCAATTCCATTTTTAATCATTTTTCAAAATGGCAAAAACCAGATCGCTATCGTCATGGCAATAATAAACTCACCCCGTTCCTTTAATGCAAAGGAAGCGTCAGAAATTTTGCGAGAGTCGGATTCACTAAACAATTTTTACTTATCTTGTAGAGAATTTTGTATTGGATTAGATGCATTTCACAGTAAAGCAATATCTGCATTGATTTTTGAGATTTTGCATAAATACTAGCGGTGTATCGGTTTTTTCAACAATCCGTTTGAATTAATTTGGCCAGAATAACGAATTTAACGCGGTAGTGAAAGAGTTAGTATGATGTGTTATTCAAATTTGTTGTAGAGTTAAATTATTTGAGGACTACATAATATAATTATAGTTTCTAAATATGAATGAGAATACTTAATATCTCGGTAAGGCTGTTTCGTGTGGCCTCCCTACTGTATGAATGGCATATATCATTGTCGGGCTTTTTTAAAAGCTTCAGCAGAACAAACAACAGACAGCCTATTAAACCTTCGATGATTTAAGCTATGGTGGGCTACATAAAATATGTGGTTGGCTACATCTAGTTTCTTGGCCTTCACACAGCATTTAGAGGAAAAAATGGGGCAATTTCTAATCAATATATTTCTTTAAATTATTTGAAATATATAGAAATGTGTCTGAAGCTATATTTGAAGTTTTATTTCAACAATGATGAGCAAATACACAATAAAATATATGTCAATAGAGACGCTTAACACTGCAACTTCACCCCGAAAAACCTCTCATAGCGAGAGGGACAAATAGGAAACGACTATTCATGTCATTTTTGGAAACGCCTTTTCTTCTAAGCATTTTAACCATGATAAAGTTTTTTGGATTTAATATTGAAGCATCCTGGCAGTCAAATGACGTAAAGCAACAAAAAACCTTGAATGATAGAAAAATATCTAAATTTTTTGACAGAATATTTAAAAATTTTATGTGAGTAGCCCTTCAAGTTAGGCGTGCGTTGTTTAAACAGCAGCACATCAAACATATATTCTTACTATTGGTACCCCCATCTTTGAAGGAGCAATATTTTATAGTGCATATTGCTAAAACTTTATAGCCTATGCTGTATCATTGCTATACACCAATGTATATCCATGATAGAGCACAGGCTATCATTGCTATACATTGGTGATATAGCAATGATAGCCTGTGCTCATTGCTATGCACAAATATCTATAATTTTCATCTCAGTAAGTGCATTCATTGTTTGTAGGAGACGCCTGAAGGAATCTGACAGCAACTCATTTGGCAATGATGTTTACAGAGTGACCTTTGACAGCACGACAGACTTCCCTTTGTTCGGTTGTAAATATGACTTTCACCTCGAGGGCGTTGTCGATTGTCCAGAGTTCCTCGTACACTTTGGAACTCTGGAAAAGTAGGTTTTCTTTTCACATTTCTTCCCGTAGCTGATAAGTTTGCTAAAAATGAGCATCTATGGACACATTATTTCATTCTGCCGTAAAGTCTATGGTTGACACATTAAAGATAAACTTCCGCAAATTTTTTAGTAGATTTTATTAAAATTAATCTGTATTTTTCTATCATTTGTGATTGTTTTTGATGTTTGATGTGATCTGACTACCAGGATGTTTGAAGATTGAAGTCGACAAAACTTGATCGTGGTTAAAACATTCGGGTTCAGGCAAAAGTGTGATTATGATCTCTATAGTTGAGAAGAGACCGACAAAATAGAAACGTGCAACACTGCAACTTGACTTCAATAGACGGTGTCAACCATCTTAATGATAATAACTAATGGTGTCATTTCAATTTAATTTCAATACATAAAAACAATCACAAATGATAGAAAAATGCGATACCTTCCGATAAAATATACTAAAATTTTTAAAAATTCATCTTCAGGTTATGCTGTCCTGAGGGGGCTTTCTTGTTAGGCCAGTGTTACATTGAAATGTTACATCAATAAAACAAAATTTAACTAGTATTTATATATTTAACTAGTGTTTATATATATATATATATATATATATATATATATATATATATATATATATATATATATATATATATGCTATGCTATGCTATGCTATGCTATAGATCAAGGGTTCCCAATCTTTTTTGACTTTGGTACCCCTTGGGAGTCATATGGCAAAAATGTACCCCTTTGGAAAACACAGTTCAGACACAGTTCAGACAAAGGTATTATTGGTTTAACTTCATTAATATGACATGTGTGCATTATTAACATTTGTTACTTAAACAGGTAAAGAATGTGGTATGGTATGGAATTGCTATTTATTAAAATAATGATAATTATGCAGTACAACTTATATGCATCGTAGTATTTTGTTATTTTCCCACTTTATTTTGGCCAGTCTAATGGGAAGGCTGCTCCTGCTCTGCATCAGTGAGCTGTTTGATGTTCGGTTCAGTAACAGATAATGAAACTCTGACATCGTCATCAACATTCAGTCGTGATCGATCTTTGCTTTTCATGTACAAAAGTGAGGGAAACCCTTGCTCACACTTATAACTACTAGGAAATATGAGCAGCAATTTTAAAGATACCTCTGAAAGCTTTGGATAGGATGTTATCAATGAGGACCAGAGCTTGGTAAGAACGCAACCTTCAAATCTATCATGTGCACTAAAGTCATTGAGAAAGTCAATCAACTTTTCTTGCATGTCACTATCAATATCAGCTACAGTTAACTTAAATGAGTTTCTAGCCAACTTCAAATCTGTGTCATTTAAGTCAGAAAAAATTGTTGAAACTCTCAGGCCAGCCGAGAGAGGTGGTCTGCAACCAGATCTTTCATGAATGAAATTGAATCATGTGAAGGCATTACTTCTGACAAACTATCAAACATCAAATCAGATATAGTGGTAGAGTTCCCTTGAAGTGATGCGTTGACAGTGTTTAATCTTAAGAAGATATCTCTCAGATAGGCAGCTTTCCATCCATTCGAAAGTCCTTAACTTCTCACTAAATCTTGCAGCTTTTTAGAAGTCTGTGTAGCAAAGAAAACTGTAATCTATTCAATCAGTCCCATAAATAGATTCAGGACATTGCCTTTAGAAAGCCATCTCACTTCTGTGTAGTAAAGAAGGTTTTCATGATCTGCATCGCAATCTTGACATAATTGATAAAACAACCTTGTGTTTAGGGCTGATTTTTATATAATTTACCATTGAAACTACATATGAGAGCGCAGAATTCAAATTTGATGGAAGAGTCTTTGCTGCCAATGCATACCTGTGGATCATACAATGGAGGTATTTTGTTGAGCCTTTGGCTTGCAATACTTTTGCGCGGAACCCAGACCTGCAACCCATCTGCACCTGCTGGTGCTCCATCTGTGGTACAAGCACCTGCATTTTCCCAGGAAAGTCTTGCATGCTGAAGAAAAAGGGACACAGCTTCGAAGACATCCTCTCCTCTTGTTCTCCGCTGTAGCCAGTGATTGAATAGGAACTCATCTTTAAAAGTTTTCACCATTAACATATATTGCAAATACCAGGAGCTATGAGCAGCTTGACACATTAGTAGATTTGTCAAGCTGAATGGCAAACTGGCCGTATGCCGCAGCCTTTATCTATGCCAGAACCGTATTTTTATATCACCAGCCATGTCGCTGATTCTCCTGTGAACAGTGTTGTTTGATAGTGACAATGCATTTAGTTTGGCTTCAGCACTATCTCCAATAATACAATGAACTATATCCTTACAACAGAATAATATTAATCTCTCCCCAATTGTATGTGGCTTCTTTTCTTTTGTTACCCTGAGCGCCACTAGAAAGGAAGTATGTCCCGCTGTCTTGTGTTCCTGAGCAAAGTGGCCTGACTCATCCAAGCAGGCCTTTTTAGCACTTTGTTCGTGTCTCTGAAAATATGCGATATCATTTTTGACCTTGTCAGTATATCTTGTTTTTAGATGGCAATCAAGAAAGCTTGGCTTCATACTAGATTCAGAAAGAACCTTTAGGCACAAAACGCACTGTGGCAATTGCTTCCCTTGTCTTTCAATTACTGTGAAACCATATTTAATGTATTCGACGTGATACGAGCGTTTCTTTGCTGGCATTGTGTTGTATAGTCAAATCTAAAAATTGAAAATGAATCTAAAAATTTATTTGCTAATCTTCAATTTTAATACAAAAACAAAAACTGCTGGTAAATATTGTGAGTTGGATTCAATAGAATGTAGCAAACATTACCACTAGTAAAAGGCCAGAGCTCTTAGCAACCTCACCGATCACAAGGAACCTTAAAGGTTGACTTGCAACAAAATTCACATTACAGTTATTTGGTATCAAAAGATTCACCATGTCTTACTCTGTTGTGTTGTAAGTGCCTAATATGTGGAAATGTGATTACAAGCTCTTAAAAGCTCAAAAATGAAAAGCGGCTGTAGATTGGAATCTCTTTATTTCGATGACGTAACCTCGAAATTTGGTTATCATCTTGTCACGTATGTTCTCACGTGAATTGAAAGGCCAATACAAAGCTCAATATAAAACTTATCGTAGTACTAGTTTATGACAAACACTTCAGGTTTTACCGAAGACCCCGTATCAAATATAGATGCTCGCTACTTTACAGTTTTGTTTCGGCATGATTCAATCGTCAAGTCGTTCTCTGATCATGTGACCCAATACTTCGCAAATAATTTTTGCAGCACTTTTCGATTATCACAGGTGACCAACAGGCTCATCATGATTATCAGACAATGATATGTACTCCTTCGAGCTAAGGTTAAAAAGTTTAACGATTTCTTACGGTAAGTTATAAGATATCAGTGCTAAAAGTGACAGCATTACAATGACGATAAAACATACGCGTAAGAACAATAGACATAGTTTTATTGAATGCGTGAAGTATATTTGTGAAAATATTTCGACGAATAAGGTTGCAAGAAAGTGTAAACAAAAACCATCTTTCACAACTACATCACATTTGAGCTGTTTTGCAAAGGGAATCCAAACTACGGCGGTCTCGTGTGGCTGCAATTTTCTGTTCGTTTTTGAGCTTTTAAGAGCTTGCAATCACCTTTGCACATATTTTGCACCTACAACTCAACAGATTAAGACATGGTGAATCTTTTCATATCAAATAACTGTAATGTGAATTTTGTTGCATGTCAACCTTTAAGAGTAAACTGTCAGCCTACCACTTGTGAGGTGTAACTTGATACGCAGCTGGATGTTATGTCATAACACAAAGCTCTACTAGCTGGACACTATGTCATTCATGCCCAAGTTTGTCTGAATGCCAAAACTAATTGGCTTTAAATTGATACAATAATAGCTCTATAGCAGTGGTTTCAGCAGTCATTATTTAAAGCCAAACAAACCAAAAATTTATTAAGCTTATAACTTGTATTGTACCCCTTAGATTTCTAAGATGTCCCCCCCCCCCAGGTGCACTTGTACCCCTGGTTGGAAACCCCTGCTATAGATGATATATTGTCGTTCATTTCAATTCATCTTATGGGCAAGTCATGGTCTCAATATTTAACAATACGGTATGTTATTCACCCATAGCGCTATAGTATATTTTTAATGTAGTACTATTATGATACATTGTCTAAAATACCCAAGTGTCTTGCAGGATTGCTGAGAAATATGGAATGATACCGGTGTACAAAGAGAACTTTGCTACTCTCTTTGAACAGAGAATTAAAGACTCCAGAAATGTTGATCTTTTAAAAAGAATGAACGCTCTGGAGGTTTGTTGCTTTTATATCTGCTCATTCCTCTTTTAAAAGATTTTGATTGGTTCATTAGTCATTTGATGTTTCCCATTGATTGGCCTTTTATCCACTAGACAATTTATTTGTGGTATCTTGAGTCTTGATGCAAACATCTCAAATGCAATTAAGGCCATGAAGTCACTTGAATTTCTTCTAGGTGGTTCTGTGACACTTGAAAATAAAGATGAAACTGTATGGACAGGTCAGAGAGCTAGCCTCTCTTGTTCAATAGAAATTAGGCTAATCTAGTTTGACAACACTTGGCAGACGTTTTAATTATTGAGGAAGATATTGTATGTGTAAAATGTAAGTCATCAGTCACAAAAAAGACTCTAAAATGATGAAGGGCTAAGGACCAGTAGCACATATCATGGTTTGATTCTTTTTTGCACGTTTCTCTATTGTCATTATTATTATCTGATCATTTCTGTTTGTCAGTATTTTAAAAGTTATAATAGTCACTACCAGTAAGCCCAGTGTGGCCTGGGATTTATTCCATTGTTGATTGGGTGGACTACGGTTGATGTTCAAAAGGCTGGTTCACAAGAACCTGACAGGGTTTTGAAACAAAATATTTTATTGGCCTGGCAGAAGGCACAAAGCACATGCATGGGAAGTTTGAGTGAAATCAGCCAAAAAAAAACGCATAAACGCTAAAATTGCTAAAAAAAACACATGGCGTTTTGGCGGACTAACAGACAGACACGATGTCAAAGTGGGATTTATTAATATCAATTGTAATTTTATTCCGACACGCTGACCACAAGTTTTAAATACTTTAGCTGTTACACATTATATTATTTTCGTCAAAGTTCTAAGAGAATAGGTGCTACATATTGCTATTGTAGTTAAATTGCAATATTGTTAACTAATTAATTTTACTACAAAAGTTGTGTTTTCAAATGACTTAGTATATACTCCCCTCTATTCTAATTTTCGACGTTGCCGCAGCGCCACAAGAATCACTGTTTGACTTTTGACAACTTAAGTTCAAGGCCATAAATGGTAACCAGCTTGAAGGGCCCAATGATTCTAGGCTTTATAGATAGTCGTTTCACAGGGATCTGCCGTAGTATAGTGGTTTAGATGCCATGTTTGGTTTTTCTCCAGAAGAACCAAACTGTCGAGTTAAGCTGATGTTGATGACAGAAAATATGTCTGATCCTAAATTGTTTTTTTTTGTCCCTTATTTTTTTCTAAAATTCTCTTCCCCTCTCTCTTTTCCTCTCGCTCTCTTTCTCGCTTCTTTCTCTTTTTCCTTTTGCTTTCTCTCTCTCATTTTTATTTTTGTCTTCCGCTTTTTGTCTCTTTTTCGCTTTCTCTTCTTCGCCTTCTTTCTCTGCCACTTTTTCTCCCGCCATCTCTCTCTCTTGCTTTCTTGATCTTCTCGATTCAATGATGCAGTTTTGTCTGCATAGAAATAGAAACAAACAAAAACAAGATTTATAATTGCACATTTTGTTGTTTCCACCTTCTGGGTTTATTCTGAAGTCCTCTGTATCCTGCAAGATTTCTTAGTCATCCAAAAAGGTTTTATTAGCTTCAGTTTTTCCTATGCTAGGGTTATAAGTTCTTTTTCAGCAACAGAATTGATAATAACATACTGGCTTCAAAATGGTCACTCAGATGTTATTTATTGCTCCCTAGCCTGTAGCCCTTCTGAATGGATAATCTAGGTATGCGTATAGCTATTCATAAGCACAACTATTTATTGTATTTTATTATTGTGATCTATTTGTATACAAACTATCTTAGTTTATTGTTAGGAGTATCCAGCAGCGAGAGGCAAGCAGCTGGTGGCAGTTTCTGAAGATGCCTATCAGAAGGCTGCCGACAAGCTAAAAGAGTTGAATGAGAGTGGCGACAGTGACTCAAACAGACATAAAGTGGTGAGAAACTGTTCTTTCTAGAAAGCGATTGAATATTGTTTTATGAAAAGCTTATTAGGCACTCACAACGATTTTGTTTGTCATTATTTTGGTGGGAGCGTCAGCTTGGCAGCATTGAGAATTAGTGACATCGATGCTCGCTTTAAAATCTTGAAGATAATTTTACACAAATTTTTAGTAGATTTTATCAGAAAGTATCGGTATCTTTACCATTTGCGATTGTTTTTGATGTTTGAGATCATCTGACTGGCAGGCTGTTTCAAGATTAAACATCAATCGATAAAACATGATCGTGGTTAAAACGCTGAAATTCAAAAAGCACGATTATGGTATCTCTAGTTGCAAAGAGACCACCAGAATAGAGACGCGTAACGCTGCATTATTAACGCAATAGCTGCCAACAATAACGAGAGAGGCAGGCAGCTGCAAAACTAGTGATGTCATTGTGGCATGTATTTTTCCTCTCTAAGCGTCTTAACCGTGATGAAGTGTGGGTGATTTTAATCTTAAAATATACTATCCTGGCCACCAGATCACCGTAAACGTCACAAACAGTTGCAAGTGATAGGAACATGTTAATACTTTCCTAAATGATCTGCTAAAGTTGCGTGCAAGTTCATCTTTAAGGTAAAAAAGTAGTAAAGGAGGAAACAAATCCTTACTCGCTTCACAATTATTGACTGATTATCCTTTTCTCTGAATATTAGAAATTGTACAATAACGATAAATGTGAAATTATAATTTTTAATACATTATTTAATTACCTTTAAGAAAGCAAAAGCTACATGGTTAAATACAATAACACCTAAATTAACCGCTATTCCTTGATTGGTTGGCGGCTCAACAAATTGTTTTCATCTAAGAATAGGTACTGTTGGCTTGTCAACTTACCGCAACACTTCTATTTAAACTCTACCTTCATTAGAATGCCACCTTTAATAAAATGCCACTAAAGAGGAAGGGTTGACAAATACACTTTGATACTTACTATATTTACCCTTCACGAACTCATAAAAGAAAGAGATCAAAATAATTAATAACTGTATCTGTCGAATATGTTCTACTCAAAATAGCTCCTTGTTTAATTCGGCCTGATACCTTGACGCATGTGAAAAATCGTTTAGAAAAAGTGCCGAGGCTGATATTTGCATCTGCCCCTTTTTGGGCAGAGGCAAATATTGCTTTGCCCGAAAGAGGAAAATGACTCTAGGCGACATTAGCATTGCTTCGCCTGTAAAAGGGTTAAATTGATCTTCTCAATGTTCTCACTGGCTGATCATAAAGCGCCACCCTCTATTTGAATGTCACTTCTAATAATATGCTGCTCTAAGGAAAGATTTGAAAAATACTGTGCCATAGCACTCAATTAGAAGTTTTCCGGTATTCATCTATTATAACTCTGTTGATATTGTCAGTCTCTGTATGTGGCTATTTGTATTATTTCATATACCGTACTTTTCGGACTATTAGCCGCAACTTTTTTCTGACGATTTGAGCCATGCGGCTTATATAAGGGTGCGGCTATTCTGTGGCTTTTTCTTTCATCGCTAGGGCGCTTTAACCAGAATCACCGGTTAGTGCACCTCTAGCGGTGAAAGAAAATACGAAACAATGCCTAACGGTACTGTTGCGTTAGGCATTAGGTTAAAAAGCGTCGGTTAATACGAAACAGTGACGTTAGGCACTGTTCCGTTTTAAACAGCAAAGTTGCTGCCGCGTTAAAAAGCACCTTCCTGAGTTCTGCGGCCTATACAAAGGTGCGGCTTATGTATTGTTTTATTATCGTTTTTAGAAAATAAAGCAGATGCGGCTTATATAGGGGTGCGGTTTATAGTCCGAAAAGTATGGTAAGCACCTGATTTACTTCATCATCATATGCAGGAGAAGACGACTTCTAGTTTAATAAACTTAATGAGTTTTTATATTTTAGCTGACGATCAGTAGGGATGAGTGGGAAGCCATCAGTAAGTATATAAACCATGTTCATATTTCAATCCTAATCGCATTCATACATCTACATGCGAGCCTAATGTGGTCTTGGACTGAGCTCGTATGTCCATATGCTCGTATCTCAAAGCTATAATTCCTATATAAAATAACTAAACACACATTAATCCATTTCCATCTTACGAAAATCTCCTAAAAACAGGATATTGTTTTGTGACCTACGCTCACAAAACAAAACAAGTTACCTATTATGATCTGCAATAAAATGCAACATTACTATGAACAGTACCGCATGGATTTCTTACGGTTGAGACAAACATAGTGGCTAATGGTGGTGTGTGAGAGACTTAACAGCAACGCGTTTGTCTTTTTGTGACACTAATTTACATATCATAAACATGAAATTTAACTTAAATGAATTTAAATCATTAAACACACACTTAAAGCAAAGTTTTAATTTTTTACTAAACTTACCTTTAATTTTCCCTCATCTTAATTTCTTATTATTTGTTTCGGGCGCTTTTTGCTTCCCATTTTACTATGACTTTTAACCGACCTTATTAAAACTTTTTTCAACCTGATGCGACAAAAAAGACCCATCGATGTTGTTCTCGAACGAGGCATTTTGCATACTCGGCCATGTAATGGCCATCGGTAGCTGGCTCGTATGCTCATATATATCTCAAAGGTTTCTCACATCTCAAGGTAATAACTGGCTCGGAATTTTGCTCGTGTCTCAATTTTCTCGAGCCACGAGCAGGCCTGGTATCTCGTTTAGGACACTCATATGTTGAGGCATGATTTTAGTTGAAAAGTGAGCACAGTTAAGTTAATTATTAGCCAATTATTTATTTTAGTTTATGAAACTAGTTTAAATATTACAAAAAAGAATGCAAACTCTCACTGTTTAGTTGCTAGAAAAATGTAAAAATACACCATTTTTATTGTCAATATTAGTGAATTTTTTGGTCGGGTTTCTATTTTACTTCACATTTTACAAAGGTAGCACAATTTTAACTATTTTACACTTATTACATATCAGAACAGTACAATTAATTTAAATTTTTTAATAAATTGATTATAATTGCACACCCAACATTTACAGTACATAGCTATCGGCATTTCAACTGTCCATCACGCGGAGGGAAAACCGAGGAAGGCAAATCTATAAATGGTTGTGGCATAAATCCAAACATGAAGAAGTTGCAAACTTGTGCCGGTAATCACGTGGATTGTGTAAACAAAAGGCGGTCGATTAAAGTCGGTCTAACACGGGCTGGATGTCTTGAGTTCAAATCCTGTACAGAACAATCTTTTAACCTAATTTATAACCCAGGCTTTAGACAGACAGACACCGTTTTCATTATGCACTATGTTTCCATGACACGGTTTATCCACAAGTTTGTGTCATCCACAAGATGGACACAGGAAGAACTCGCAGGTCAAGCGAGCTTAGTTACTTGCATATTTGTACCCAGTGTTTCATGTTTGCGGAAGATGAAAACAACCCTTGCGAATGATGCGCGAAAAATGCCGTGCAAGCTATTTGATCTTAAACATTTATCACCCTTCAGTTGTTCCTATTTAGAAAAATTGCTGCAAAGCAAGCCAGAAGTTTTCCGCTATGACATTTGTCGCAAAATTTATCTTTACCAAAACGACCATGTTAATCCGCAACATGCTAATGTCAATTGAAACACTTATTGCGTGGTATCTCAATGTGCGCACAATTCAAAATCTACAACTTCTGCTCATTGGAAACAGCGATTGTGATACACTGTAAACTAATGTTTGCCGTGTGAAAATAAAAGATGTTTAGTTTGATGATAAAAATCTTTGTTATATATTTTACTCGCTACCAGTAGAGCTGAGCAGTAATTTGCTCACAGGAGCAATTCAAGTCAAAGCTACAATCCTGCCAACTCTCAGCATCTTCAGAAGTTGTCTAAAAGACCATTGTTTCTAACAAAAATCGTTAAAAGTTGACTTGCAACAAAATTTACACTACATTTACTTGGTGTCAAAACTTGTCGGTTCAAAACGTGTGAAAATGAGATTACAAGCTCTTAAACGCTCTAAAACGAACAGTTTAAAAAGATGACCGAAGGTTCAATTCTCTTTATTTTTATGACGTATTCAACTCGATGTGGTTATTGTTTTGACACGGTATGTCAATCGTGACATGAAAAGCCAATAAAAAGCTCAAAATAACACTTTTCATAGCACTAGTTTTATAAGAAACATTTCGGGTTCTACCGAAAAGCCCTCGTCAAATATAGATGCTTGCTACTTTACAATTTCATTTCAGCTAGGGCTAATCATGTAGTCATAATCTGATCATGTAATCATAATCTGATCATGTGACCCATAATATCCGCCAAATAGCGTGAACAATTTATGCTGCATTTTTCGACCATCCAGTTGACCAACAGGCTCCTCATGTTTATCAGAAGATGATATGCACCCCCTTGAACTAAGGTTAAAAAATTAAACTGATTTTCAGGCTAGGTTTTGAGATTTCAGTGCTTGAAGTGCCAGCAATACAATGATAATGAGACAGACGCATAAGGACGATAAACATGGTTTTATTGAATGTGTGAAGTATGTTTGTGAAATTATTTCGACGAGTAAGATTGCATGAAAGCGTAAACAGATGCGCATCGTGTTCAACTACGTCACATTTGATCCATTATGAGAGGAATTTCAACCTGCGGCGTTTTCGTGACGGCTACGATTAACTGTTCGTTTTTGAGCTTTTAAGAGCTTGTAATCACATTTCCACATATTTTGAATTTACAACACAGCAGAGTAAGACATGGTGAACCTTTTGATACCAAATAACTGTAATGTAAATTTTGTTGCAAGTCAATCTTTAAGAATCTTTCCAGTGTAAACATGCCTTCAAGTTAGTAGGTAGATGTCATTTGTCAAAATGCAGTAGTTACATGCTGGAACATAAACGTGTAGTAACAAAGAACAATTGTTATTCACCGTGTCATCCTGTCTCTATTTATCAATTCATCTAATGGTTTCCTCTACTCACCATCGTTGCATTGCTCCCTAATAGCATCCAAAGGATAGCGCAAAAACAGGTTGTATTCCCACACAGACAATCGTTTATATATCCAAATGTTTGACTCTTTATATTACAATTGTTATTTATAAAGCAGTAAAAATACAAAGGAAAGATAATTTAACAGGTGACAGAGTATTTAACAGTTTTGAATAGAACTATGAATTCAAAATGAAGTAAACTCGATTTAATTGACAGACTTCAGCTCTCAGTTTAACATTCGGCTGTAGTAACTGTTGGCTACCAATAAACCTAATAATAAATCTATATATATATATGTATATATATATAAATCTCAAAGTTTGTCATGCATCTGTCCAGTTATAGCTATTGAAATCTAGCAATGAAAATCCATATTGCACAAGATTTGATCTCAGAACCTCTCATTCACCAGGCGATAACCTAACCAGTTAAGCTACCTGGGATGCAATGAATTCATTAGGCGGAATGAGTAATCGTCGGAGTTAAAATACGTTTAGCACTCTGCCTTACTGCGCAACGTCACTAAAGCTTGCTTTCACGGCTCTTATTAGTAAGTTTAACAATAAGGACACTAACTTACTCAAACTAGCCAATAGCAACTACATGACTTGCCACTGTTTACAAGCTGTTTGTTAATACCCGGGCAACACCGGGCATTCGACTAGTATTATATATGACGGAGTCAGCTTGTCCATCGTTGAAGGTGTTGACTGTTTTTGACTGTCTTTTGTAGCTGTTTATTTAGCATTTGCCTTCCAAAAGTTGGGCACTCCTGCTCCAGAGGATGAGGAATATTTATCACAATCACCTGCAGATTCTGAAGAACCTACCGAGAAAAGAAAACTCTCAGATTCTGATGCCGAAGAAGAATCACCTACCAAGAAACCACCACTTGCTATAGTGACTTGACGTGTGATACATCTAATTGTACATTGGTATATTTGTTTATATGAGTTGTTATATATCTGCGGTTTATCAAATAATGATTATGGATATTTGGATATGTAATGTGTAGATAACTCCTTGAAGTTTGCATCAAAATCCGCTAATGTACATGCACAACAAATTGTAACGCCTACTATTTTTTGTGTTACTTATGCAAAACCATGCAAACCATGTAGAGGTGTATTGTATATGATCCATTCTGGTACATTCTATTGCTTTATGATAAACATTTTATACACGAAAAAACTGTTTTGATTGTATTTGCTTCATAGCAGGTTCTATTGTTTAAATCAGTTCCTCCAATCCTTAAACAATGATGACAAAGTCAACAGTATCTCTAGTAGGTTGTTTCCAGCTTATGCTCTGTTGGCCGGTTAGTGTTGCATTGACTTTATAACATGAGCTCCTCACGTTCCTGAATAAAAAGAGATCATTGAACATGAAGGGCGAGTTTGAACTCCCCTAAAAATTTATGGTTACCTCATTTACTTACTTCGCGTGAAACTTGTGGTCGAAAGGGAGCTGAAGCTATATTCAATATAATATGGCCTTCTAGGATGGTTTTGGATTCTTGCATGTGAGGAATATAAGATAGTTGCATGGAATTCTGACTGCTGTCGCACAACCTTGCCAATTATAGAATAAATTATGACAACTTGTGTGAATTGTTTTATGCAGTAACCAAGTTGAAAGTGTTTTGTTTGCAGTGGACAAACTTTCTTTCTCATGTATTTTATTCGATCTTTAGTTACAATTAATTAATGAAAGATGCGATATCTGACCTTGATACGTAACATACATGTCATTGCTGAAACACTGTTATCTGAGAGCTTGTTATCTAAAACAGTGTTCAGAGGATAACTCCAAGTTAAGGTACTCGTAGGTGTCAGCAATTGCACATCACGAACACATTCAATAGTGATGAATTACGTTGGTGAGTTACGTTGAGCAATTTATTTAGTAACCTCTACCTGAAGAATCGGTGCAGATTAATTATGCTTTGAAGCTTTCTTCTATTTAAAATCAGTTTATGTGGCCATAACTTTAACTCATTCAAACAAATTTAAACTGTAATTAGCATTTTATTCAGTTATCTGGCTATAACATAATCATTTTTTCATGACAGCAGTGAACTTTGAACAAATTGCAATAGAAGCACGTTTTAAAAAGTAAGTTATGACTGCGAAAGACATTAAACTTTATCGCTATAGTCAGAAAGACAGAGGTATGAATGGACAGACAGTTAAACATTGAGATTTATAGATATAAATAGTTTCCAAATAGACCAATCATGGTCATGAAACCGTAGGAGCTAATTTTGAGTTATGAAGAAAATTCTCAGCCATTACACGTTACAATAAAGAATGTAAAACTATACATAAAATATATTCACACTTTAGGTACATAAAATTAATAATGCTTAATACGTTATTATACAATAATTTTCTCTTAAAATATATTTTTACAACTTACATACACCTCCAAATTTGAGCACTGAAAAAATGTAAAAAGCGTGCAGCAGGCAACACCAATGAAGTAAGTTCATTTAAGATCATAATGGTATCATGGTTTTAACATTAGACACTGGCACTTGTTTTAACTAATTGGTAATTTATATTTTTTGTTCAAAGTTTTAAAAAATAACAAAATAAAATGAGGATGTTTGTACACATATTACTAAAATATGTTTATCTATTCTGACAATTATATCTAGTGAAATATTCAGACAGTTTATATCTAACTTTAGAAAGTTACGTACCTGAAACATCCAACAGTCAAAGTCGCATGGGTTAAATATATTTTTAAACACTTTCATTTGTAGTTGTACAAATGCATTTCACACTCTATACTAAAGACTGATACAATGCATGCTGGGAACTATTGTCATTACTTACAGCTCATAAAATTTAAACTCTTTCATACCTGCAAAATGTTAATATTTACTGTCAACAATCTAAAACTGTGATTACACTACTAATTTATTTTCAACTACTAGCTGGAACTAAAATCTATGTACTCAGTTATAATAACCGACTTTCTTAATGAATGCAAAATCTGCTTCAAACTGGATTTGAACTCACAATCTGCAGTTCTGCAAACATTAATTTATCCAATACACTACACTCTCCAACTTGATATACCACGGAATAAATTTGGCACATACCGTAAAACCTCTAATTGAACGCCAACGCGCTCGATTTTTCAACATCTCCTTTATAGTGGCGGTCAATTGGAGGTGACGTTCAAATAGAGGCTGACGGTTTATTTTTTAAACGGCTTGTCAGAACTTGCGGAAGATACATTTAGCCCTATTACGGGCAAAGCGAATGACGCCTATATTTTTCTCCCTTTTTTGGTGTAGCGATATTAAACCTTATGGATGCAATAAATTTGCTAACTCACTTCAAATCCTCAAAGATCTCTTAATAAATGTGCATTGAGAAACTGAGAAATATCTCTAGCAGTTGATGTCTATTGCTTGCAATTGACCTGCGATGGTATTATAGCCTGTGTCCTTTTTTGCAATTTGTTGACATTTTCAATTTTTATTTCATGGTAAAAATGATGACATATTTCTATTTGATATTTATGATTGTTGAATAGAAGCTCACTGATATGTTTGCTACAGTTTTCAGCCAAAACTAGCTTTGTATGTGTAATAGAAGTGGAGTTATGAGCATCGATCCACTGTAAGCCGTGTTTAGATATCCACAAGAATGCTATTGAATAACATGCAATGAATCTGCATATCTATAAGCTATACAACAATAATCTATCAAATGATACAAATATATAGTCATGAACAAGTGACATAAACAAACCATACTTATATTAAATGAAAAACAAAAATTAACGTTTTTAAAACAATATTTCCATCATTTGCTCGGATAGCTGCATTCTGATTGTTGCTTTCGATGAAACGAACATCTATTAGTTGTCCAATACTTTCCACAATTTTTTCTGGCCTCAATTCTTCTTCTGAACTGCTGAACTAGTCGATATTAGCGTCCAAACAATTTTTAGCAGAAAAATCTTTTTACGCGCTGCATTTAGCACTATGCAACGCGTAAAGGTTTGCTTGTTAACGTAACCTTTGGTCCAAAGTTTGCGAACCGGGTTTTATATGCATGCCCTTCGAAATTTTAGAACTGAGTTAAACAAAGAACTACTATTAGCCTGAGGCAGTGAGTAGTTATTTCTATTGCGTTGCTTTCAAAGTTCTATCTACCATCATGAATTTAAGCCGTTTTTATATATGTAGGCTACTTCGAAGTGGGAGCTAATACTAGCCCGAGACCGTTATTGATTACTTCTATGGTGTTGCTTTGAGAGTTCATCTACCATCGTAAATTTAACCCATTTTTTATATAAATAGGCTACTTCGAAGTAGAAAGACCGCGTTAAATGAAAAGCTACTACTAGCCTGAGACTGTTATTGATTATTTCTATGGTGCTGCTTTTAAAGTTTTAACGAAAACAATGAAAAGCTTTGGAATTGAATAACGAGAGAATTAAATGATATTGAAATAAGCGATTCATTATTAATACGATTTTGTGGACAGTTTTCTACTGATCAGTTGATATTATGGGCTCGTGAAGATGACATAATGTCAAAGTGGCCTTCAAATGGAGGTGGCGTTCAATTGGAGAGCGGCGGTCTATTTTTCAATCCTTCTCTCAGGGTGGCGGTCAATTGGAGGTTGCGTTCAATTAGAGGTGGCGTTCAATTAGAGGTTTTACGGTACTTGGAATACATTCCAATCTTTTATGGCTTTACTTCAACCAATGCAGTTAGCTTTATATGTAACGCCATACCAGAAGAAAAATATGTGAAGCCTTACCAGAAGAAAAATGCATGTCCATAAGCTGAGAAAGATGCTTAAACTCATATAGCCAACAACACTATTGCAACCAGTAATGATCTGTAGTAGGCGCTGCAGCAGGTATGGTATAAATTACAAATAAATAAACACAGCGAACATGAATGGCCCAGTTCACAGAAATAAACAAATACCTTGATTTAAATGTTGGAATTTTAAATTCCCATATTGAATATATTGATTAAAAGTAGATTTTCTGTATAAAACTTTTGTATTATCCATGCAAGGCCGGACATTCAGCTAGTATTATCATATAGTTGTTACTATGTGATGAAGAAATGCCAATATTATACTGTTAATCAATATTTATTATTATAGGAAATAAAAAAATTTGAAGCAAACCAGCTCAATAATCATTATGTATTGTTTAATTATAACCATAATATGGTTTGTAATAATAATGATAAGAATCTTAATGTGGTTTAACACCTACTATGACAAAAGCTGAATATTTTGCAGGCAGATGCGGTGAGTTGAATGTTTAAGCTTTATCTTGTCATCTAGTTAAACAACTATCATTAAAATTAGAACTACTTTTCCACATTATCACATATGGATGCTTGTGGTAGCAAATTACGACAGTCAAGTAGTAATTAAGTTATGAGAATAGCTACGAACTGTGCAATTGAGTCTAAAAGTACCAAGCTAAGGGTTGTCTACTATCCCATAAAAAGAGTCGATAACTCCTACCATACAGAAAAAAGAGTTTTCAATATCAAAAGTGTGTATATTTGTAACACTTGATTTCAAAGAATACACACCAAGTAGTGTTTCTACTATAATGCGGCTATATATGTAAACACTGCATACATTTCTGTAGAGTTTATCAACCACAATCTTTCGATTATTTGGTGATTGATTGCATCATAATAATAAAACTTGCTGCATTTACTTTAAATTTGGAAACTTAGGACTGTTGTTGCTCAACGTAATGTTTTTCATTCTGAACTATTTCAAAATTGTAACTACATTGCTTTAGAAAGCTAATAACTGTTAAATAAGAGATTATTAAAGATCAAGATGAAATAATTATCATTTCTGAGTTCAAACTTTCACAGAAAACATTATGCTTGAGTTGCGATATAAGTGAATCAGATGTTTAAAAGAGTGTATGATAATTTATTATTACAAACAACACTAATACAAACTTACAAAATCAAACAAACATTATATTTACTCAGTATTTGATGAATTTGAGATGAGACAACCAAAAAACAAATAATAAACATTTCAAACTACCATTTCAAACAAAATGTCACATTCCCTTTCAGAATTTTGGCTGACAAATGTCTGACAGCGCGATTTATAGTCTGCTTCTCGCCAACAGCTTATAGTTTTTAACAACATAGAAAACACACAAAATATTTATTCAGAACTCAAAAACACAGTTTAATAGTTCAGTTGAGCTAGAAAGAAAGTTCTGATTACGATGACTGTTCAACTGGATGTACTTTAGAAGTACAGATGCATGTCATTAAATTCTTACCTTTCGAAAGATATCCAGGGTTTAAGTAGGCATAGAAAACAATATTAGCTACTCCATAGAGCATTTGTAGAGCAGAAGTAACCTGTAGACTTACATACAGTAGCATTGCTTGTTTAACAGAAGCAAGTAGGTAAATGACTAGAGATGCCACAATAGGAATAGCAGTGGTATGAAACATAGCGATAGTGCCAATGATATAGTTTGATGTCGTTATCAAAACTTTATCTTCTTCTTGCAAAGATCTCTTTTTCATTTTCGCAATTTCTCTAAATACCGCAGTGAGCCATATTGTAGTTAACACTAGCGGTACAACACTACTTACACTGATCAAAACTAAAAAAAAAATTCTTTGAACAAGAAGAATATCTGGAGGAACTTGACCATTCAAGTAACATGATAAATCTTCAATCAAAGCTGCCGAGGTAAAATAAATACCAGATAATAGCAGCCAGATAACAACTACAACTTTCTCAAAGTGATTCAAAACAAAACTATCTTTATACTGAAAGGGCTTGCAAACTGCATAGTATCTTTCATAACTCGCTAAAGTAAGAAAACTATAGCGGCCATGTGCAGCAGTTAAAGCTATTCCAGTAATGAAAGCGCTTGCGGTACGGTAATATTGTGAGGATAAATTCGATGGTTGGGGGCTGTGAATTCCTATATATCCACAGCAAGCCATTATATCTGCTATTGTTAAGTTAATTAGAAGCAAGAAATAGTTTCGTTTGTTCTCTTGACGCAGTGTCTTAGTAGTGCTGAGTATATACAAATGCAAAACATTTGTGAGCACGAATAACACACTGCCAGAAATGGCGACAACTGACAACGCAAGGTGATGGCCTCCAATGCATGACTTTGATGAACTGTCAGAAGTATTCATGGCTCACTTTGTAGTTTGTAGTAGAGGCTTATTGCAAAATTATGTCATACTCTGCGATGTTTCTGTTCCTATTCCTGTAAAGAAACAATAATTTTAGATAGATAAAGGTAGATCATGGCAAAACAATAAAAAAGAATAAATTATTACATACAAGAACCAAACAAACTTACTAACACCTACATGTACCTGCTTCCGCAAGATTTAACTAAGGTAGAAATAAAATTAAAACTTTACTTCCTTATTATTATATTTTCTAATCAGAAAGCCAACTGCGGGCATAAGCATGCTTAATGAACTGTGATATTTTGCTGTCAAACAACATTTATGAACCAGATAACAACTACAACCTTCTCAAAGAGATGCATAACAAAGCCATTTTTTACTGACAGTGCTTTCAAACCGTATAGTGTCTTTTATAACTTGCTAAAACAAAAAAGCTATAGGTGATAAGGGCTTAGCTATTAGTAAGAGCAGTTGTCTTCAATTGTTGCAAAAGTACATGCATGAGTTTCTAATTCAATAAATTTCGGAGCATATTAAACGCAAAACAAAAATTCTAAGATTGCCAATAGAGCCTGATGTTTCATGGAGCGGAACCATTAAATAAGCCTTGGATAAGGCTCTCTGGCTATCATGCTTTAGTTGCAAGCCCAGCATTACCAAGGAGTTTGTTTTATTTTCTATGCACATTGCTATGATTCTTTCACAATAACAATCCACGAATGTGTTTTTTGATGAAAGTATCCTTAATGCACACCAAAGCACATTTTTTAATTTATTATCAGATAGATAACGATGTAGAAATTTTAAGATTGTCAATTCAGCTTGATATTTTTCAGCGTTGACTTTGATTTGTCAGATAAATTACGTTGTAATAGTCTTCCTTCACACAAAAATTTTAAATGCCACGGAAAATAACTATTTTATAATAAATGGTAGAGCATTAATCTCTCAAGCAAACTGTTACAAGTTTGAGACCTTCTGCAATACATCTCTTTATAAAACACCGTAAGTGTTGTCAAACTTTTGGCAGTTTGCTGGTGTCCAGCAATAATTCTTTTTAGTACAGGTTAACTGCTGTTGGTTGATAAAATTTATTTGTGCTCAATTTCCTACAATTGGTTGTCAGAACCAACCAAACAATTTTGTAAAAATAACCAAGATCCTGATACAAGTTAACCGATTAGTCAAAAAACTTCAGGCCGAAAAGAACCAAAAATTTATTTCAACTGATTGCTATAGAGACTTTTGCAAAATTGGTTTAAATAGCATTTAATCTTAAACTGCTCAGCATGCATATTACATTTCACACAATCGTGCGCCTTTTTTAAAGCACGAACGAAAGTAAAATTTGGTAAGTTCGAATGCAAAGATTGTTTATAACTTTCTATGAAACCGAATATAAAATAAAGGAGAGAACAAAAAAGTGAGAATAATCAAAAGCAAGAAAACAAAACATGAAAATTGCAGAACGAAAATGTGAAGGAGAAAAAGAAGAGAGAAAGGGGCAGAGAGTAGATATAGAAAAAGAGAAACGAAGAAACAGAGAACAAGAACTGAAAAACCAACGAGTGAAAGAGTGAAAGGAAAATAGGCTAAAGAGTAATGGAGAAAAACAGCCAAATAGGGAGAAACAGTGAAAGAGTAAAAGAGTGGGAGAAGAAGAGAATCAAAAATTGAAATAGTGAAAAAGTTAAAGAGTGAGAGAGATAGTGAAATAGTGAAAAGGAGATAGATAGAAAAAGAGAGAGAGAGAGTAAAAGAGTGAGAGAGTAAATGATAGAGTGAGAGAGCGTGAGAGCGTGAGAGTGAGAGAGCATGAGATTCGGAAGGATGGGTAGATAGAAGTGGAGGTAGAGGTAGAAGGAAAGAAAGAAAGAGAATGAGAGATAGAGAGAAAAAGAGAAGGAAAAAGAGGAGTGGGAGAGGGAGAGGGAAAGGCAGTGGAAAAGGGAAAGGACAGAGGGAGAGGGAGAATGAGAGGGAGAGGGAGAAGGTGAGGGACAGTGAAAATGAGAATGATAGTGAGAGAGAGAGAGTGAGTGACAGAGTGAGAGAGCCTGCGAGTAAAAAGGCTTGAGAAGTAGAGGAAAAGGTCAAAAGAGAGGGAGAGAGAGAGGGGAAGGGGGAGAGGTAGAGAGGGAGAAGGATGGACGGAAAAAGGAGAAATAATGCGAAGGAGAAAAAGAGGGAGAGGAAGAGGCAGAAGGAGAAATAGAGACAGAGGGCGAGGGAGCAAAAGAATAGAGGAGGAGAAAAAGAAGAGGGAAAGGGGAGACAGAAAGGAGAAGAAGGAGAGGGTGATAATGAGGTAGGGGATAGGGAGAGGGAAAGGGAGAAGGAGAAAAAAAAGAGAAATAGTAGGAAAAAGAGAAAAAGAGGCAGAGAGGAAAAGGAGAGGGAGAGAGAAAAGTAAAAGAGAGAGAGAGTGAGTGAGAGAGTGAAAGAGTGAGAGAGTGAGAGAGTGAGAGAGTGAAAGATTGAGAGAGTGAGAGAGTGATAGAGGGAGAAAGTGAGAGCGTGACACAGTAAGAGAGTGAGAGGGTGAGCGAGTGCAAGAGAAAAAAAATTAGAGAATTAAAGAGTGAGTGAGTTAATGAGTAAGCAAACTAAAAATAGAGAGAGTGAAGAAGTAAAAAACTGAGAAAGTTAAAGAGTTGGAGAGTGAAGGAGGGAGAGAGAGTGAAAATGAGAAATATAGTGAGAGTTAGAGCTATAGATAGCTACAGATGAAAACAGAGAAAGAGTTACAGAGAGAAAAAGAGAAAAACAGCTACAGAAAAAAAAGCTACAAAGAAAAAGAGATAAAAAGAGAAAGAGAGGAAGCGAGGAAAAGAGAAAGTGAAAAAGAAAGAGAGAAAGAGAGAAGGATAAAAAGAAGGAGATAAAGAGAGAGAGAAAAAAAATAAAGAGTGAAAGAGAGAAAGATAGAAAGGGAGAAAAACATAAAGAGATAAAGAGAGGTAGAGAGAGAGAGTGAGAGAGAGAGAGAGAAAGAGAGAGAGAAAAAGAAAAAGAGAGAAAAAGAGAGAAAAAGAGAGAGAAAGGGAGAGAAAGAGAAAGAGAGAGAGAGAGAGAGAAAGAGAGAGAAAGAGAGAGAGAAAGAGAGAGAAAGAGAGAGTAAGAGAGAGAAAGAGAGAGAAAGAGAAAGAGAGAAAAAGGGAAATAGAGAAAAAGGAAAAAAAAGAAAGAGAGAGAAATTGAGAGAGATAGACCTGCAGAGAGAGAAAGCTACAGAAAAGAAAATGGTGGAATAGCACAAAAATTACAAGTTGAAAGTGTGAAACATAACTATTTTCAATATTTCTTCAATGTGGCCGTGTTAGGCTATAATGCTTATTAGTGCAGATTAGCTGATCTAAAAATCTTAGCCTTGCTCTAACTCTAGTTTGATAAAATGTGATTGTTCTCCGTCTGCTACAATAGTTCCTCAGAACTAAATGATTTTTCTAGAATAATCAAATTTTGGTACAATTTAACTAACAAGTCAAAAACTGCAGGCAGAAAAAAACTTAAAATTTACTTAAACCGATTAGGATGGAGTCCAGCAATTTTGGTTTAAGAAACAGCTAACACTACTCTGAGAAGCATTGTATTTAACTTTGCACACAATAAAGTCAGTTTTTCTATATACTGCCCTAAGTAAAAGGCATAAGTTTAAATACAAAGACTGGTTATATCTTCCTATGAAACAGAGTAGAGATAAAAATAGTGAGAAGAAAGAAGAAAAAGAGGTGAAAGTTGAAAAATAAAGAAAGAACATGCAGAGAAGAGAAAGGAGAGGAAAAGAGAGACATAGTTGCAGAGCTAGACGGTGAAAGAAAAAAAACAGCAGCAGTGAGGGCCAATGGGTAAATGAACAAAATGGCAAGTTGAAGAATGGGGAAAATGGCATTGGAAGATACATCAAAGAAATGGGCGAACGATAGAGCAGATGGTAAAATACCTGATTACCAAATGATTAAAAATTTAAAAGTGCAAAAGATTGCAAGAGCATCAAAGTAAAATATTAACATACTAAAAAATGCAAAAGTGAAAGAGTGTAACAAAAATGAACCATGAGGGGCAAAGTGAAAGTACAAAGAACAAAGAGAGAGAAAGATGAACAAGAAAGCGAAAATATAGCAAAAGGGTGCGCAATAAATAACCAAGGTATGAAAGTTCAAGAAAAGGAAAGATCAAAGTTGTAATAGAACAAGAGGGATATTACAAAACAAGACTAATAAGTATAAGAGAGTGAGAGGTTGAGTGAACAAAAGTGTTAGAAGATGAGAAATAAAACAGACAGAGCTCAATAGACTGAAGGAGCAGCGGAACAAAAGAGCAGATTGCTAAATGACCAACAGACTGAACAAGGAGACAAGCAAAACACTCAAACTGGAAAAACAGAAGATTAAAGTAGTTAAAAAATGAAAACCAGGCAAGAAGCTAAAGAGCAAATAAGAAAGGGAATGAGAAAACCATAGATCAATACAGCAAGAGTCAGATTAAATAAGAGATCAACAAGAAAACTGCGTCAATAGATAAAAATAGCGAGTGACCAAAAGAGCATGATTTCAATAGATAGAAATAGCAAGCGATTAAGAGAGTATGATTTCAATAGATAGAAATAGCAAATGATCAAAAGAGCATGATTTCAAGAGATAGAAATAGCAACTGATCAAAAGAGCATGACTTCAATAGATAGAAATAGCAAGCGATTAAAAGAGCATGATTTCAATAGATAGAAATAGCAAATGATCAAAAGAGCATGATTTCAATCAATAGAATCAGCAAGCGGACAAAAGAGCATGATTTTAATAGATAGAAATAGCAAGCAATCAAAAGAGCATGATTTCAATAGATAGAAATAGCAAGCGAACAAAAGAGCATGATTTCAATAGATAGAAATAGCAAGCGATCAAAAGAGCATGATTTCAATAGATAGAAATAGCAACTGATCAAAAGAGCATGATTTCAATAGATAGAAATAGCAAGCGATCAAAAGAGCATGATTTCAATAGATAGAACTAGCAAGTGATCAAAAGAGCATGATTTCAATAGATATAATTAGCAAGTGATCAAAAGAGCACGAATTCAATAGATAAAATTAGCAAGCGATCAAAAAAGCATGATTTCAACAGAGAGAAAAAGCAAAAGATCAAAAAAACATGATTTCAACAGAGAGAAATAGCAAGCAATCAACAGAGCATGAGTTGAATAGAAAGGAACAGCACAAACTAAAGAGAGTCAAAAAACAAAAAGGAAAGGGAAAACAGAGAAAAAGAGTGAAAAAGTATTAGAACAAAATAACAAACATGGGCAATAATTCAACGAGCAAGAGATTAAAAGAGAAGGAGCCTTAATTCTTTGTGAGTTTAGTGAGTTCTTTGCTCTGCAGAGGAGGGTTACTACCTGTCATTATATATTGAGTCAAAGTGAATGAATTTTGAATATATAAAACACTTCTCACCTTGATAACGATCATTTCTGTAGCTTCGGTATAAAGGACTTTTTAGAGAATCAACAGTGTAAATGCGGTCCAGTACTGAATTCATCAACAATGTATTTACTGCATGGTCTTTGTAGACTTTCTTCTTTTTGGCCTGTATAAATAAAAACTTTTAACCTCAATCTGCTAGCTGAGACAGTTACTATGGCATAAGGTAACTTTTAAATCTTGGCAATTCTACAATTCAGCTTTAAATATTGGACCATTTAAATTCACAAATATTATTGTTATCATTTCTAATTCTGATAAGAAAAGTGTCAAAATACTTCACAAATATGTTGCTCAAAAGTTTTTTTAATAAAAATTAAAAAAAATCAGCTAAAATACAAATAAAATTAGCAAGCATATTATTATAGTAAATTGTTTAAAAAGCTATTTCCAAAAAAGTTTCTTTATTGATGGAAGTTATTAAAAAACTAGCTACAGAAAACAACAGAAGTTGTCTTGATCAAAGTTTAGTTCGAGAAAAACTAAAAACTTTAAATTTTCTATCGACTAAAGCATCTTTGTAACTCAGTAGACTGTGGAGTTTATTAAGATTCCTAACGCTTAGCACTGCTATGTCATTCTTAATAGGTATGTAACAGTCTGTCTGAAAAAGTACACTATATACATTGTACACTATGTCTTACCTCTCATGCAAGACTGCCTCAACGCAATACAGTTGCACTACAACAGCAACATCCCCGCAACCCATTTATATAGGTATGGATAAGACCCGGTAAGGCGTCTTGACTACGCAACAATCAATAACAACAACACTTGATGATGATGAAAGTCATTGATAGCTGGCGTGTCCAATCTGTTTCAAACTTTTTGGAATCTTTAGATAGCCACTTCAGTTTGCAAAACAATCAGTGCTGATGGTAAGCTCAACTAATTTTGGTGTTCAAGAGGTTGAGTATAATCTCAGGGAGGATGCTCAACTCACTACCTCAAACAGAAAGGATTATTTAGCCAGACGTCTATTTACCACTCAAGTACCAAATCAATATTTGAAGTAGCTGACAGCCGACTTATTTTGTATTTTCACCACAAGCGTGACAGCAAGTTGAAAACAAATCTTTTTTTTTAAATTCATAAAACGTGTTTCATATTGTTACGGAAGATTGTTCAAAATAGTTTGATATTTAATACACGGATTACATATATTTTTTAAAAATAAATTAAAATAAAATTTTAATAGAGTTTATAAAAAAGTATCAAAGTTGTCATTTGCAATTGTGGTTGATGCTTAAGGGGATCTGACTGCTGGGATGTTTCAAGACTAAAATCAACCAAATTTGATTGTGGTTAAAATTTTTAGAAGAAAAATATTTGTAAAATAACATCACTATTTGCTATTGTTGCTATAGTTGATATTAGCTATAGCCTTTGATCAGTGTCTTTAAAACTATAAACATCACAATTTCTTGTTTGCTTAATCTGAGTGTTTTAGCCATAATCAAGTTTTGCTGATTTTAATATCTAAGCACTTTGACAGCCAGTAAACCACACATCAAAAATGATCGCAAATTATAGAAAATCCCAATACTTTCAAGTTAAAAATTACCAAAAATTTGTGCAAGTTTATCTTTAACAGCTAGGCAGAACTGAGCAGTGATTGATTGGCTCAGGTGACAGATTGTTGGGTTAGCAGGCCAAATGTTTTGAGTTCAAACCCTCTGTGAGGAAGTTTATTTTCTAACTCTTAACACTGGCTTCAGACTAACAAAGATGGATTTTATAATAACAAAAATGTTCAAATTTTCATCTTTGGTAACTAATGTAAGCTAAGTGAAGGTTTATTGGCTTAGGTTGTGGAATGTTGGATTAGCAAGCCAAATGTTTCGAGTTCAAACCCTGTGTGAGGAAACTTTTCTTCCAACTTTTAACAATGGCTTCAGAAAAACGGACACGGTTCTTATTATAGCAAAGCCTGTTAGCATGTTAGCAAAAAAATGCAAAATTGGAGGGCAAAGTAAAGTAATGGACACATGATTCAGATAAACATACAATCAGTGTTAAAGGGCTTCACGAGCATATGTAAACTTTGAGCCCTGCTTTTCCTGTCTGACACGGACCCGCAATGCAACTTGTAATCTACTATATAAACGGCAATCGTTGTCTGTCTGTCTATCTATCTGTGTATCTGTCTGTCCGCTTTATAGAGTACAGTACTTTTCGGACTATTAGCCGCTACTAGGTATCAAGGGCGCGTTAACGGGATTCTCCGGTTAGTACACGCCTTTACTATACATAACCTATTCATAGTTTTACACAGTGCACGTCATATCTGGTTAGCGCGCCTCTTTATGGCGCCCAACGACATTGGTGCGTTCGGAACAGCTAAATTGCGGCCACGTGAAAAAGCACCGTTCTGAGTTCGGCAGCCTATACAGCTATACAAATGTACTATTCATTAAATAAAATAAATTAACGAGTAGTTGTTTACATGCGATTAATATTTACTGCCAACGTGTACCGAGAAGGTCACGTAAACGTTTGTTTCTTGGAGCCACTGGAAAAACGCATTTCTCACTTACTAAATTTCCACATCAAAAAGGTAAGTGTTTCTTATACGATGTTGTATTGTCTATGAATTGCCACATCTCCACTGCTTAATAACGTTGGATTTGCCGCTGTTCGTGATAGTGGGTCATGTTCATTTCCTTCAGCAGCCGAGTTACTAATTTTTTTCCAGCTACGAGTAGGCCTACTGTAACTTACTATTACAGAACTTTCACGAGTACTCCAAGGGTTGCGATACGCTATTGTGAAAAGAAAGAGAGCAGCTGCTATCGACTTACTGTCACCCTGCATCAGCCATGACCAGCTATACGTCGCCTGCTCAAAAGTAGGCACACGCCGAAAACTGTTTCTTCATACGCCCGACAGAATAACCAAAAATGTTGTCTATCTGCATGTGTTGCGTTGAACTAAGGGAGAGAGAGAGAGAGAGAGAAAGGGAGAGAGAGAGAGAGAGAGAGAGAGAGAGAGAGAGAGAGAGAGAGAGAGAGAGAGAGAGAGAGAGAGAAAGGGAGAGAGAGAGAGAAAGGGAGAGCGAGGAGGAGAGGGGGAGAGGGAGAGCGAGGAAGAGAAGGGGGAGAGAGAGAGGGGGGAGAGAAAGAGGGAGAGAGAGAGGGGGAAGAGGGAGGGAGAGAGAGAGAGGGAGAGACGGAGAGAGGGAGAGAAGGAGAGAGAGAGAGGGAGAGAGGGAGAGCGAGGAGGAGAGGGGGAGGGGGGAGAGAAAGAGGGAGAAGAGGGAGGGAGAGAGAGAGAGGGAGAGAGATGGAGAGAAGGAGAGAGAGAGGGAGAGCGAGGAGGAGAGAGGGGGGGAGAGAGAGAGAGAGGGAGAGAGAGACAGGGAGAGGGGAGAGACGGAGAGAGGGAGAGAGAGGGAGAGGGGGAAGAGAGAGGGAGAGAGAGGGGAGAGACGGAGAGAGGGGAAAGAGGGAGAGAAGGAGAGAGAGAGGGAGAGCAAGGAGGAGAGGGGGAGGGAGAGAGAGAGGGAGGGAGAGAGAGAGAGGGGAGAGAGGGAGAGAGGGGAAAGAGGGAGAGATGGAGAGAGGGAGATGTAACTGCATATTTGGAGTTGTTTTACAGTATGAAAGACAACTCTCAATAAACCTTATGCAGCACGTGAATCTATTCCTGTAGACGGGTAATGCAGCTAGTCTGCTATATAAACGGCAATCGTTGTCTGTCTATCTGTCTATCTATCTGTCCGCTTTATAGAGTACCGTACTTTTTGGACTATTGGCCGCTACTAAGTATCTAGGGCGCATTAACGAGAATCTCCGATTATTGTGCCTGATAACCTATTCATCGTTTGCCGTTTTCACCCCAAAATGACGTAATAATTACAACTCTACGGCTTTATACATGACACGCGATGCTTTTTTGTCCTCGACGTATTAGGGCTAATTTTGTTTTCGACAAAACGATATCGACAATATACTCTCTCGATATTAGAATTTGGCGACTAAATTTTATTAATTCTATGAAACACGATGCCGTTTTTGTGAACCTCTATTTCTGGCTTTTCTTAAGGTTCAATTGCTAAATCGCTGTTAAGGTCACTACTTTTCACGCGGACAATTGTATTATCTCGAGTAGGAGTAACATCTATATTCTCTCACCTTCGATCAGACAAAGACACTACAATATTTTATTTTTACATAACATATCGTTGTAGCAGTATCGTCGTATTCAGAGTTTTGGTGGAACAGTAACTTTTTTATACACACACTTTTATGCAAGAATTGTTATTATTAATTCAACATATTCACGAATTTTATTTTGTTTTCTCAGTTTGTATTAATTGTATCATTACCGAATCATCTCATATTGTAATCGTAGCAAAACAGACTCGATTTAGCTATTACTTGCTAATTATTTCACTGTTACATCTAAACCCTTTATAGTCGTTTTATTTTTAAAGAATATTTGACCTGCACGAAACCTTTTTTGTCATGATATGAAGTTTAAAAGTTGTTTGACAAAGTAAATTTGAAAACCTTCACAGTTGTTTTAGGTAAAATAGCAAATGTTGTTATATGTTAAATACAAATCAATTTTCTGTTCAGTGTTTTTTTTATTACCCTGGCAATGCTGGGTTGTACAGCTAGATGTATTAGCTTACACACCTTTCCTGTTAAATCTAACCAGTTAGTTTTTCGTAATTATTTTCACATTTTACAACAAACATTTGTAAGATTACTGTAAGATTTATCGTGTAAGATTGCAAGTATCAGTTATTCTCCACTATCTTATATTTACATACATTTATATATAGTAGATATTTAAATTCTCTTATTACATTTATAAACTTCTTATGACTTTTGAAGTTTATAATATAAGTTTTTTAAAGTTTGTTTCATCGTTGTTATTATTTCAACTTGAATTCTTTTAAACATAAATTGAGTATCGTGTTTGAAGTTTAAACATTATTCATTTTCCTATCACTGTTATTATTACTTGATTAGTTTCCAATTCATTATTAATATTATTCTTTTATTCAACCATTTTTGGCAGACATTGTTTTAATAAAATTTCAACTACAAAATACTATGATATTCTGTCATATTTTTTAGTATCACCATATTCAAAGAATTGATGGATAGTTTCTGATGGGACAGTAACCTTTTTATACCCACACACTTTTATGCAAGAATTGCTACTATTAATTCAACATATTCATGATTTTTATTTTGTTTTCTCAGTTTCTATTAATCGTATCATTACCGTATTATCTTTTATTGTAATTGTTGCAAAACCAATTTAATTTAGCTATTACTTGCTAATTATTTGAAATTTACATCTAATCCCTTTTACAATTGTTTCATTTTTTTAATTTATTAGACTGGCAGAAAACCTTTTCCTCATGATATGGAGTTTGAAAGTTACAGTTGTTTGACAAAGTTTGATAAAACTTTACGGTTGTTTTTATTTTCTCAAATTATTTCAACTACACAAAACACTTTTCTCATGATAGGTTGGTTACCTATCATGTTTTCTCATGTTACCTATGTAGTTTGAATGTTAGAATGGCAAATGTTGTTATATATGTTAAAAATACAAATAGATTTTCTGTGCAGACTTTTTTATTACCCGGGTACAAGTACAGCTTATGGTGTAAAATGTTGAAAAAATACTTTACCGAAGTTGTTTTCTCGCCTTGAAGCGGATTAAAATTTACATTATTTTATTTTAATGGGAAAAATTGTTTCAGATCTCGAAGTTCTAGAACTGATTATGTTCGAGAACTGAGGTTCCACTATACGTTATCAAAAGATATAGGTCGCTGAAAGTTATGAAATTTTAAATTTATATTGGTTTGAAAACCTTTAGTTGGTTTATTTATTTTTAAATCAGTTGTTCTGCACAAAACCTTTTCCTCATGATATGAAGTTTGAAAGTTGTAGTTGTGTGAAAAAGTTTGAAAACCTTTACAGTTGTTTTATTTTCTCTCTTAATTTATTTCAACTACACAAAACTCTTCTTTCATGATATTTAGTTTGAAAATTAGAATGGCAAATGTTGTTATAAAAAATTATGTTAAATACAAATCAATTTTCTGTGCAAAGACTTTTTTTACTACCCGGGCAACGCCGGGTAGCACAGCTAGGCTTGGGACCGTGGCGTCACTCGGGGATGCGCGGGTTACCTTTTTCGCCCCGAGTGCAGCAAGAGTCTACAGGCGCGGCTTTCCAGATGAATGAGTTGGTGAGTGCGAGGCGATTGAGTGCTAGGCGATTGATTGCGAGACGATTGGTTGCGAGTGCAAGGTGATTGAGTGCGAGGTGATTGATTGCAAGTGCGAGGTGATTGATTGCAAGGCGATTGATTGCGAGGCGAGTGCGAGGTGATTGCAAAGCGAGTGCAAGGCGATTGATTGCGAGGAGAGTGCAAGGCGATTGATTGCGAGGCGGGCCGATTGATTGCAAGGCGATTGATTGTGAGTGCGAAGCAAATTGATTGCGAGGTGAGTGCAAGAACGCAATTGTCAACTGCGAGGCGTGTGAAGACTGGTCAGCCGAGGCGGGGCTCAGCGGCAAAAGTGCGCGATCGTCAACTGCAAATATAGGCGGGTATGAACGGATGCATGAATCTAGACACATGAATCTAGAATATTTACTAGATTTTACACGCATCTAGCTGTAAGACACATTGCAGATTTCCATTGTTCTCCCCAACATTGACATGTATATGTGCATGCATTCTTTGATCAGGACAACAATTTCGGTAGACTGTATATTTGGAGTTGTTTTACAGTATGAATGACAACTCTCAATAGAACTATTGCTTTGCGTAAATCTGTTCCTGAACACGGGTAATGCAGCTAGTATAGTATAAAACAGTTTTCCTTTACATACAAACAAAGTAACAACTGGTCATTTTATTCAAATGGCTGTTCAGATTTTTTCAGACAAACTCAAATTGGCCTTCATTATTCCTTCAATAAAACAAAATTCTACAAAAAGTCTAAACTATTTTTATGGTAAGGCATTAAAAGATGAAGTAATTTATTATCAGTTGGTGAAACGACTAAAACATTCATTCAAATTACTTCTGATATTGTTAATTAAAGTTATGTAACAATTAAGGGAACATGAATAGCAATGAGACCGGCTAGTTTAAAAGGTGATATTGATATTTAAGCACTGGCAACAGTGATTCATGAGTTGAGTCATTTTTTGTAAATATTTAATAAATTATTGAGTCTAGTTTATAAAAAATAAAGCTGAGTAGTTTGTACATTCATTATTGCATTTACTTAGATTTGCTGCTATTAAATTTTTTTAGCTGAAGGTTGATCAGAAAACTATTAGCTCAAGCTCAACAGACCTCACTATCTTACTATAAATTTTTTTACATAAAAGCTTGAGAAACTGAGCTCACACAGATAAGTAGTTATCGATGAAAGCAATGTCAAAATAGCTAAAATTGGAAGCATCTTAGCACCAGATGACTAAAGTGGAAAACCAGCAAATCTTAACATGAAAACTAGGATGTTGTTTCAACTAAATGAACTTTTTTGCCCAATAATAGTCATGAATGAAACTCAGTTTAAAAGGTGAGCGCTCTACCAGCTGCGACAATCTACGAGCTTAAATATATTCAGAAAACCAGAAAATCAACCAGAACAGACAAAATTCAATCATTTCTACAATACTAGAGTTTAAGAGAAAAGCTTATTCTAAATTGGATTCAGACTGGTGGCATGCACCTTGAGAGTCGACCAGTCTAACACATTCATTAATGGGCTGCCTTCTGGAAGTACAGAAAATTTCGAATATTATTATTTTCCACACTTTGATAACGCACATGACTCTCCCTCAAGGTACAGCGGAATGCCAGAGTATTACTACTAATAATAAAAACAAAGTTGACATAATAGCGGTATAGTATCAAGGCCACAACCTGAAAATTACACAAAAACCAGAGTATGTCAATGTATGATATGTCAAGAAAGAATTTAGCAAGATACGATACGGTAGGTGCTTGGTTAAATAGTAAACAGAGAAACCAATGAATGAACAATAACAAATAAAAACAAGGGATCAGGCAGTAAAAGGTACAAGAAAGTGGATGACAAAATGAAGCCTTAAGAAAAAAATAGAAAATCTAACAGCAGCACAAAATTAAGCCTTACAAACCAATAACTGGAAAGCAAGGCGTTTTCAAGGAAAGATTGTGTAAGATAAAGGACGAAACAGTCAAATTGTAAGCGAGTTGTCAAAGATTGCACAAACATAACGCAATTGTTGACATGATAAAGTAGCCACAGCAGGCTACTGGAATATCTGTAAAGGTCCACACACTAGGCTATTTTATCGCGAGCATCATGAGGAGGGCGGAGATATCGCCGGCGTGTGCTGAAACACACTTGAGCAATTCACTAGCAAATGATATAATGAGCACGCTCACCAACTGCTAATAAAATTCCGTATCACTAGTTTCTTCAGAGTTGCAAATAAATTTAGGTGAGTCAATATGGTGCCATCTAGGAAACAGGTTAAACAACTTCCGCTTTTGTTATTAAACCTATCTCACTTTTATGAAATGTACACTACAAGAACATATAAGAAAAAAATGATTCCTGTATTTTTAACTAATATTTTACGATTTTTATATATATTTTATTTTGAAGTAGTTTTTTATAGTTAAAATATTCTTAAATATAAATATTCTTAAAACCATTCTCCAGATGGTCAACCTGTGCAATGATTGACTTCAAATGTTGGTTTCCAACTCGGACTTGTTGTACTTTTTGTTTGTTATGTTGTGCAGGGCTGGAAGTGCTTTCAATAAATTTATGAACAATTCAGTGTTCGATCTGATGATGTTGCAAGTTTAACAAAATAGCAAAATTTTGCTTCTGTACGTTGGTGAACATTGATAAGAAATAATGACCCGCCATAAACTTGCATTCTAGGGAAACACTAACCAATCAAAATGCATCTTGCTAGCAATAAAGTTGTGATGAGAATGTCTAGCGTTATCGCTTTGTAGGAGCTCGCTGAGTGAGTTCTAGCGTAGATTAGCGACACACAGCGCGATATCACGCTAATTATCGGCTAGTGTGTTTCACCTTAAGAAGCATACATGTAGCATACCACACACAGAGTAATAGAATAATCAATGGGTAGAACCAGTGTCTGCAAATGACAAAGTTAAAGTTCCAGTACAATAAAAAAAGGGCATCAGAATAGCTATATAATAATTCCAGGAGATGGCAGAGTAAAAAAAGGAAATATGTACAAAAAGCTGATATTTTTTCAAAGGCTGTGGCATGTCCAAGCAAAGTGATATCTGATTGGAGTGGTTGAGACATTGTTCAGCCAGCTTATATCATATCTCGCTGAGGTGAGTGCTGAACAGTCTTTTGAAACGACTCGGAAAACTGTCTTACTAGGAGCTAGTCAGATCCTAAAGCAGACTCTTCAGTAGAAAGATGGGTGAAAGCGATAGCTCTCAGGCTTTAAGCTAAGGCAACTTCTCACTCACTACCAGACATTTCGTTATGAAAACAGTTTTAGAATAACACTAATAATATTGATAAAAGCCGTGTCTTTTCGGAAGAAAACATTACAGGAAGATTACATTACTAGGAAGAAAACATTGCATTGAAATTAAACTTAAATATTTGACTTAACAGCTGGGCACAATAACAACTGTTCAACTCCACCATGGAGCTATGTGTAATAATGTTGCAAATTGAGCATGCCAGACTGACAGGGTACAAGTTTTTTTCTGATAAAAGCCCTGGTCCTCCTTCTGTCCCGAGCCTTGGTTGGATGTTTGAAAAAAAAAGATTGCATAATAAGGGAATCGAACCCACAACATGCAACTTGATTCCCTAGAACGCTGTTACCTGTGCCGATCATCCACTTTCTGTTGGCTAACAATTTTGTAAACATACTCCCTCTCAATGCTTCATTAACACACTTGCTAGTGTAAGCTAAACTGGTATAATATATAATACAGTTTGGATAAATATGACTTGTTGATAATTTTTGCATGACACGCTTTCATCTCCATAACATTAAAATGACTGACAATTAGTTGTAAAAATAGCTGGCTTACCCCTTCCTTAACAATATTGTTTACCAAAGTTAAAAGGTGAAATGGTTCATTATTCCTAGGCAAGTATCTGTGTTGCTCAAAAATAATACAAGTGAATAAATGTGCTGTTCATTTAGTCGTTAGCGCATGCATGCAAGTTTTAACAAATTATCTGATAATAGGTTAAGACTGCAAAATTGCAAAGAAAAAATAGTTTTTTGACAAAAACACTGCTGCTTCAATACATTTGCTGAGATATTGTTTTAGAATTTAGCCTGCTCATGAAACATCTGTGGCAGAAACAACTAGGAAAAAGCACAAGGATAATACCAGCTGAAAAGATTACCTCCTCCGACTGACCTAGAATAATCTCAGCAATCTTGTACTACGGGTAAAGAAGCAGCAAGGAGCCACAAAGGAATATTTGTATTAAATATTTAAAAGAACCTGGGTATTGATAATTTTACACTCTCATAAATTTACAAGTAGAACTGCTTGAGATTGGTATTTGATGGTATTCCATTGTTTTCTGCCGATTCTTGACGAATAAAAAGACTGAACCAATGAACTGCCTATACAAGCATCCAGCAATTACATACCTGCAAGATAAGACAACTTGTGCTTGGAAGCCACTGATGATGGATAGTCAAAGCTGTCTGTTACACTATAATATAAAACTTTGCTGCGCTTTTCACAACGTCAGCAATTATAATGTGGTATAAACAGTAATTAGAATACTTGGGCCATTTTAGTCTTAATTTTCATACATACTTTACTTGCTTTGATATCTTAAAGGTCTCTTTCTCTGTCAAGTATAAGAAATGATCAAATTTTTCAAAAACTATAGATGTTTTTTATCCTTTCAGATTTTTTTGGTTATTATAGGCAATCTGACAGACAGGATGTTTTAAGATTAAAATTAACAAAACTCGGTTGCAGTTACAAGGCTTATAAGAAAAGAAGTGCAAAAAAGCTCACCAAAAATTACATTAACAGTCATGCATATTAATCATAAAAAATAATCATACGGTGTCATTTGCAATGGGTACTCCCATGTCAACACAGTATTTAGAAAAAAAGCTTTGGGCAAGTTCAAATCAACATATCTTTAAATAATTTGAAACATCTATAGCAATTTATCTGAGAATGTATTTGTATTTTGCTTTTAAACAATCATAAGCAAATACAAAATAAAATGTATGTCAATAGAGATGTATAACCCTGCAGCTTGGCTGCAATAGGCAATGACATCACAAAAGGGAACAACAGTAAGTGCAACTATTTTAAAATTAATTTTTGGAGAAATCTTTTTCTTCTGAGAGTTGTAACTGCTATCAGATTTTAAAAATTTTAACTTCGAAACATTCGGCAGCCAAGTCACCTAAAACCACAAACAACATTTCAAAAGATATATATACTTTTTGATGATATTTTGTAAAAATTTAATGTGATTAACTCTTTAGAAAGATTTGCTTCAAAAAGTTTATAGGACATTTTTGCCAAATAATGACATCTATAGTAGGTTTGCGTCCTACTTAATAAATACTTAAATACTTAATAATACTTAAAACTAACTTCGTGTACATGAAACTGCTACAGATAGTTAAATCTTACAAAAAAAGATTTTTCTAACGTCTGGGAGATTCTTCGGTAACTGTATCGTAACTACTGTGTCACACATCCAAGATCACATTACATATTACTCAACATATACAAAAAAGAGTGGTTGGTAGCTCATTTGTTTTTTAGCTTGTGATGTCATCATGCAACACAGGAAACTACAATATTTTTGTTGGTAGCTTTTTGCTGGTATACTGTCTTTCTGCCCTAGATAAAGCTGAAGTCTGACAATCGGAAACATGACAAGGTCCGTCAACTTGACATGCTATAACAGTAGCAATAGCTTTGCTATAAGCAAAGCTCTCAAAAGTTAATTAAAATCCAGCCCTTTAATGTTTTTAAAGCTTTTAGTTCAGAAAGATATTTCCTACATTGCTGACCCAAGTTCACAACTAGGCTACCTTGTTTTCAACATTATTTAGAATAATAAAAAAGCTCCAGTTATTGTACCGATATACGCATATACGTGCTTTAAGGTTGACTTGCAACAAAATTCACATTACAGTTATTTGGTATCAACAGATTCACCATGTTTTACTCTGCTGTATTGTAGGTGCAAAATATGTGGAAATGTGATTACAAGCTCCTAAAAGCTAAAAAACGAACAGTTAATCGCCGTCATCACAAAACCCCCGTAGATAAGAATCTCTTTCCAAAATGGCTCAAATGGGACGTAGTTGTTACAGGATGGTTTCTGTTTACACATTCCCGCAACCTCATTCGTCGAAATATTTTCACAAATATACTTCACCCACTCAATAAAACCATGTCTATTGTTCTTACGCGTCTGTTTTATCGTCATTGTAATGCTGTCACTTTTAGCACTGATATCTTATAACTTACCGTAGAAATTCATTTAATTTTGAACCTTAGCTCGAAGGAGTACATATCCTAGTCTAATACTCATGGCGAGCCTATTGGACACCTGTGATAATCAAAAAGTGCTGCAGAAATTATTTGCGAAGTATTGGGTCAAGCGATCAGATTACGTGACCCAATACTTTGTGATCATCTAGTCGTGTGTTACGACTAGACGATTAGACCAAGTCGAAACAAAACTGTAAAGTAGCGAGCATCTATATTTGATACGGGGTCTTGGGTAAAACCCGAAGTGTTTGTCATAAAATGTCATAAATGACATATGCATGAACAACAAGCTTCAGGGCTCAACAAAGGCCTAGAGTATGACACTGCAGAACCTCAACACATTTGCCAGCTACCTACATGTATATGTAGAAGTAAAAGCACTAGCTCTTTGTATGATGCTTTCAAGATGCACAATAAACTGTTCAGCTGGATTGCTATTAAGTAGTCTGACCATCCATTGCATACAACTTAAACAAACATAGTTTTCAAATTTTTATGAAATTGTAATCAGAAAATTTTGCCAATATCTTATGATTGGGTTATATAACATCTATTCATTAGGCACTCAAATGAGTTCAGTTGTTAGATGAAATTCAAACCTAAAAACCAGTAAGTTTTATGGGCAGGGCAGAGGGGAGCAAGAGGAGCGCTCTTTTTGTATCTGATTACTAGTATTTACAAAATTGGACTGAACCAAACACTGCTCTTTCATTTATTTGGTGTGAGCTGTTGTTACAGATTTGTAGAGAAATTAGGCTAGGTTTCCTTTAACTTTCACACCTTACATAAGTTTCCTATTCTTTTTAGACAGCAGTTGCCTATTCATTTTAAACTGGCCTGTGAACTGCGGGTTGTTGTTTAATACCTAAATACACCCACTTGGATGACTAAATCTGAATTCATTCATGAAATTCTCTCTTAGCCAATGCTCTCCGCTAATAACTGTTACTTATCATTGCTATAATAGTTCAAACAGATTATGCTGGCAGAAGGTTGTTCTATGTACAATAGTTTTCCATTATTATCAATTATGTTTAATTGAGTGTTTCATAATTACAAATTTGTGATTTTAGATGTTTTTCAATTTGATGATTTCAAGCTTTGTGTTTAGATACAATAACCTTAAGCAATGAGCTATGGGCTCGAAGAATGCTTTAATCTGGCACTGCTGACCCTCAATGCGAGAAGAATTATGTAATACTTATATAGTTTCCCCTGCTCAACAAAGGATGAAATAAATTAACATCAAATGACATATGCAGGAGTAGCGGTGCCAGGATTTGCCAGAGGGACACTAATTAAGGCAATGTCGGTTCACTGATACTCTGCACATTGACATTCTTACTTACTCCAATGCTTTTAGTATAAGGCTTTCAATAAATTTTAAATATGTTGTATTTACCAAAAACTCAGATATAATATATATATTAAGCTGCAAAGGAACAGATTTAAAAATAACCTTTGCTGTCGCTTAATGTTGCAGTGTTTTTTAAACTGCAGTCTTTGATAAGCAGTTAGCCATGATGCATTACGTATGCCAATAGCTTGTGAATTGTGGGCTGTTTTTAAAGCATTACAGAAAGCCCTGCAATCTTCAAATAAATTCCACAGACATACCAGATAGCTGAGCATTTCAAAAAGCATTTGAAAGCCATTCAAAAGGACCGTATGCTAAAACATATATGTTCTACACTCTAGAGCATTATATACAATTTGCAAATAAAGTAATACTTCAACTTACGAGTGCTCCAACGTACGAGAAACTTGAGATACGAGCCAGCTTTTAAGCAAGTTTTAGCACTAACATACGAGCCATGTTTGAGATACGAGCACGTGAGTCAGTTGCCAAGTATGCCAGAGGTGTTTTATGAGAACAGCATCACTCTGTATTTTTCAACTTCTTGGGTTATACTTTAGTACCGTGTTTTTTGTGCACAATTTTCAGTGCAGAATTATGTGACTCAAAAGTACTGTGCGTAGACCGAAAGTTTGCCAGTAAATTGAAAGATGGAATGCAAAGAAAAAGCAAATGATAAAAATTATTAAACGGAAAATTATTGAAAAAATGTGCAAAGTGTGTATGCGAGATTGAGCTAGCTTAGCAATATGACAGAAATAAATTCACAATTATCAAACAGAAGGATTATATTCTGGGCATTTATTTAGTTCGCAAAAGGACTAACCGTAGTTTTTAAACGGCGCAGCAATCTTCACGACCGCTGATAGAGAGACTTCTCAGGCATTGGATAAAAGATCAACAATTGGCCGGTGACAGCGTAACTGAACGATGCTATGTGAAAAGGCCGGTTCTATCTATAAAAACTATAAACATTCGGACAAGTTGGCTAGTGGCTGCACATTAACCGTTTGTGACGACACCTGTGTTCGTTCTATTCACAACATGTTGAAAGGGCGACAAAGGCAAACGTCCTTAGATAGGTTTATCTTAAAAGGGCTGGCTATTCGTGAAAGCGAAACAAAGAAAAAATTAGCTAACCAGCGAGAAACTTAAACTACCGTATGAACGCCGAAGAAATTTTAATTACGTTAAGTTAAAAATGAAAGTTTGCTTTTAGGTTTGCTTCTAAGTTTGTCTTTTAAGACTTTGATAAAATCCAAATTTATCAAAGTCAACTGTTGTAATGAAGGATAACTCTCTATAACTCTCTAAGATATCTCCCTCTCAGGCAAATGCTAGCGTTAGCTGCTATTGTATGTATTTAATTTTACATTTTAATTAATCACATTTCCTTGCATTATTTTTTATTTGTTGTTTTTTAAAAGCTTATGGTAAGTTAGGACAATAACCAACATGTTCTTTCTGTTACAATATCTTGTTTGGAGTGTTTTATTTGCATTTTTTTAGAGTATAGAAACCAATCAATATATATTTAATTGTTCTATATATAAATAAATTGCACCAACATGCGAGTAAATTGACATACGAGCTCAGTCTCGGAACGCATTAAGCACATAAGTCGAAGTATGACTGTACTGTTTTTTAAAATTTGTGCTCAAATTCACCTATGCTCTCATCATTGCCTTTTAAACCACTCATTTAGCAAGTCTCTTGCAGTTAATGCTTTGAACATATAAGTGTATATTGTATATATATTACTGTACATGTGGTTGCGTATTAATTAAAACCATCAAAAATTTACAAATCCTGTAGTAAACCCTCTCCTATCCCGCCGTGACACTCCTTTGACTGTATATGCTAAGAGAAGGCCTTGTTCATACCTCCCGACAGCTGCGTAATATCTGACTCATTATGTATCCAATAGCTAGAAAGCAAACAAATTGTATAGCTGCGTATGGGCATCAACTTGAATTAATTGCACCAATAATGACATTTCTTTTTGTATGACATAATAGTCACACACTGCAAGCTTAGAGCCCATGAGCGATCGCTTGCATAACAGGTGCTGTGCCTCACGTGTCATCAATGGTATACAGCCCCCCAAGGATAGCCGACGGCTGTCATATTGACGGGTTTAATGATCGAGCTCTGTTGGGATGAACCCGAACACGGCACCCTAACAAACAAATATGCTGAATAAAGCCCCTTGTAAATTTACAAATGTTACGAACTATAGTGATTATTTTACTTATCTGTTGAATTAATTTTGCTGTCAAATAAATATAGTATCCCAATATTGTCACCATAATGATCAGTTGCCATTCACAAGCTTTCATGATATTAATAGTCGCAATCGTAAAATAGCCCAAATTCGGTTTTATATTTAGATTTTGAGTATGAAAACTACACTGCACAGCTTTGCCTGCAGTCCCATCTTATTGGCCAGGTAAAACAATGTGACAACGATGAGAGACTTTGTCATTTTATATTAAGGGTGGCAAAATATTAATCAAGGACTAGGAAAAAAAGGCCGCTGTTCGGGTAATTTGGGTAAATTATATTCAACTTTAAGCATATACTACGATCTTTACAAATTTCAAAATTAGTAAAAGTAGGTAATTATAAATGTTTTATTTTGCATGGATCCATTATTTTGGTTAGGTATTACCCCTAAATTGTAGAAATTCAAGGTTTGCTATTGTGAACCACGGGGTCTACTGACTGAATGAACTAATGAAATGATAACAGCGAGTCGTGTTTTCTAAAACCTAACAAGGCAACGCGACCGGCCGGGAGAGTTGGGTTAGCTCTGAAAACCAGGCTAGCACAATCCTAACAGATAACGATCAATAAACCCCGCCCATATGATAGCCGTCGACTTTCCTTGGGGGGCTGTATATCATTGGTGTCATAGATGCCATATTGGTTCGGACCAGGCTTAAGCATAAGGCTTTAAATCTACCTCATTCCATCTTGTGTTAGTCAGACTTTTTACTGCAAGTATTATTGATAGTGGACAACCATGCTTGCAGAAGATCTGTGCAGCAGCGAGTTTTTGATTTAGACCATCATGGATAGGATATAACTCTATTTAAAAAATGGAACAGATAGTAAAGGCTGCAGGTATGTGTGCTTTTGCTTTAGGTCTGATTTTGCAATGCATTTTGGAGACTACATTGAGTTAAAGAGTTTATGGTTGTAGGTCATCAAAACCAACGAAAAAGTTAAGATTTTGGATGAAAGTTTGAATGAGTGTAACCTAACATTAGTTTCATATATATGTTTTTGAACGCAGTAAATATGACTTTATATATGTGGTAATGGTCTAAAAACTATAGGCCTACATTCATGAAAAGCAAACAGGAGCAAGGCTGTTATGAATGCTTAGAGATAGAGCTATAGCAATCAACAAAGATGAGCAGGAACAGGAACTCGCAACACTGCGTATGCCAAGAAAACCTTTGTAGTCATAAAAGCTGAAGCAAACTGTAAAAATGTCAAGCGATTTGCAGGAATTAAGAGTTGCTATCATTAGTAATGTTTTGGTAGATATGGATTGCTGAATAATGTTTCCTTGCTAGCAGGTTGTTGAATGCATGCTTTACATTAAAGCCTCAAAAGCACAAATAGTAAGTTTTGCAGCTTATATAAAAAATTTCAACTGATTCAAAACTGTATACAACATTTAAATAAAAATGGTTTACAGAAATAGTTTTTAAAATTGAATTCTAAATAAGTGTATAATCTATATTATAATAATTATTTCCATACAGTATGCTTAGCAAAGCTTTCATTGCAAAGCAAAAGTTAGCAGAAGTTTACTTTTCGTTATCTGTAGAAACTAAAGGCGAAAGAAGAAAATAAGAAATGTTTTATAATGCTATAAGAAGCATTAGTTTTGCTAGCAAGGCTTTGTGAAGTGTATTAGATACACAGGGCATGAGAAAAATGATATTATTAATGCTGTTATGTAAACATTCACAGTAGCAAATATTTTTCACAAAAAATGGCTATTTTGTCATAAGCCTTGCGTTCGTTTTTGAGCAATTTAATGAGGATTGGTTAAGCAACCATGATGCGGGTACATGCAGAATAATCAAGCTCTCTATGTTCACATTAATACACTAGTGTACAACGAGTTTGTAGCATCAGCCAAAGCAATAACCAAAAGTTTGCGAGTGAGTTTTAGCGTTCAGAGCCAGACATTGAACCAAGGTAAAGAACTAAAGGTCATTAACTAGTAACAAGCGTTATTAAAGATCCCTTTGTATATAGCTGAGTGTATGGTATTATGTAATCTCATGCCTGGTTGCTGTTTGTTCAGAGAAAAGGCTAATCTCATTGACCACTCTTAAGCCTGGTTTCCATATGACAGCACAAGGCGCGCAACAAGGTGCACGTGCATAGGCCAGCTGTGATATGGAAACGTCAACGCATGATTGCAAGGATCTAACAGAATGGATCTTTGAGATGGGTGCGGGCGATGATGTATTCCACAATACACCGCTAGACCTTTTTAACATATCCCACAATCAAAACGGAGGGCTGGTTTTCGAAGAAATCGGTCTCCCGTACGAAAGAGTAAGCCTGGTTTTCATATGACAGCGCAATTTCGCAATGGAGGGCTGTATTTCCGAAGAAATCTATTTCTTGTACGAAAAAGTAAGGAAGCTATCCACCTTGTCCAAATGCAAGCATGGCGCCTACATGCGATATGGAAACACTGCATCGTAGCCCAAGAAATGCATTGCGCACGATAACTGGGCGGCGCACGATTATTGCGCTGTCATATGGAAACCAGGCTTTAACACTATGCTGGCACTGCTTACACTTTGCTGTCTTTGTCTAACTTGTGATTTAATGTCTAAAGGTATGGCCATACTTAACAAATTTTTCATTCATTCTGACAGAAATCACAAAACGAACGAAAAGCTAAAAATTACTCCGCCAAAATTCACAGTATTGTCTGAGCTGTGCATGCACACTGAAATGTCAACAAAACTAATTTAATTGGTTAAACAAATTATTACTAAGCACAGTTCTAGCAGCATTTGCAATTTATATAGTTCAAGGCACATAACGCAACAAAAAAATACTAACACGGTTTGCCATAGTAAATACGTATCTACTGATTTGATTGCGCTAAAGATGGAACTCTTTTTACATTGAAACGTTTGCTGCCTAAAAGAAATTGTTATTATTAAAAAAAAAACTTGTAGCATAGTGTCCAATTGAGGAAGAATCAACACTAGCGTAATTTAGGCAGTTGCATCGTATGTACTATGTCGAATTGCGCTGATACTTTTATTGTGTGTAGTAATACGAGTCTTGGACTATATAAATTATCAAATATGCTAGAATTGTGCTCACTGATAATTTATTTAGCCCAACTAAAAGCGTTTTGTTGGCGATCTCAATTTGCATGCACAGCTTTGACAATTCTGTGAGTTTCTGCGAAATAATTCTCTTTTTGGTTCATTATGCGATTTCGGTCCAAACCAACAAAAAATGCTCCTTGTGACCATACCTTAACTAGTATTTGTCCACATCAATACATGCTAATCATCAATTTTCTTTTTTTGTAGATTCTGAAATGGTTTGCCTTTAGTGCAGGTATGTACTGACAAGATAAAACTATGAGGCTGTTTTTTCAATTTTGTCTCTTCTAGCTCTAATTTAGTAAAAACTGTGACAACTTAGCCTTTTGTTGTACGTCTTTCTTTCTTGTTATTTTGTTACTATTACATACGGCTACAGGAAATTATATTGTTTTATTTAGTAATAATTACCTTTCTCCGTAATTAACGAAAAATCATAATAGGCTGTCAGTATAAATGAATATACTGTATGTTTATGGTTTAGTGCTATGGTTCGCCTCTGAACCTTGAGTTAAATGTCTTTCAGTTTTGTCTAACTTGAAAGTTTAGAACACAGACATATAGGTACTGACCTTCGCAAAAAGCTAAGCCCTGTCGATAGCAACTATGATCTCATTAAGTTTTTCAATAACCTAGCCAAAAAGCCTTGAACCTGGTTCCCATATATGTTACAAAACTCTATCGACAGCTCTGCAGGTTATTAGCGATGAAATGGGAACCTACACACTGGGTACGCCGGTAGTTGCCAGTGGTAACGCAAGAGTTTAGCGCTGTTCACATTTCGCAAAGAGCCACAGGCAGAACCTTCCCAAAATGCAATGTACAGATGAAAGTCAGCATTATCAAAACGCTATAGCAAGCACATTTTTGTAGGCTTCTAATAGCGATGCAGCTTTATGTAAACATACGTCGCCAAGACTAGTGTCGCAAGCGTTTTGCTGCGCAATATTACCGCCAGAGTATCGCAATCGATATGGGAACCAGGCTGTACCCATCATGCATAGTGCTATACTTTATGTTTTGTGGTTGATTTCTGCTGTTAGTACTGAGTAGTAGTACTTGGCATGAGCAATTATTAAACTTATTAAAAATGCTGGTTTATCTTCTCTCAAATATTGTCAGAAGAAATTTTGAGTATTTTTATCTTGTTGGCTCTAGGTTTAACTTCTGAGTTCAAGTTTTGGCAAAGTAATTATTTGAGCAGAATGAATAAATACTGGGTTAACTGCACTTGAAAGATGCGCAATATTCAACAACTAAACTTGCTAAGACTGCGCATGAATGTATCAATTGATAAAAAGTTATTAATGGAAAATAAATATAATGAAAATTATTATAATTAAATTTTTAATATCAGGAAGACTATGCTGGTGCCATGTATTAAATTAGGTTGTAGAAATAAAACACTTGAGATGTATCATGTTTTAGTCAGTGCCATGTCTTCAATTAAATATGACATAGAGAAGTGTAGTCTTTTTACCATTTTACTCTCCATTCTCCTGATTTGACATTTTGGCGTTGGTCATCAATGTTTTTGTAGTTGTACTTACAAAATGAAAGATAATACATTTTACTTATAATTACAATTTAGGAGTTATGGAAAACTACTGACCAAAAAATAAAACGACCCAGCATCTCAACAACATTAAAGTACGGCGTATAGGCAAGTTATGGCTTTTGCACAGGTTTCGCTACAAGTTGATATCTACATTAAACAACTATGATACTATTTTATTTACATGAAATTGTTTTATTTATTTAAAAATTTTAGAGCGTTATCAAGCAAACTCAAGCGTGGCAGTAGACATGCCGTAGCTGTCCAATGACTCAGGCTGAGGTAATAACTCATACTCAGGGTTTGTGCAAAACCATTTTAACAGGTGCTTGCGTTTAAAGCTGCTCATCCATAACTAGTCATGTATTGCTTTTAGTTTGGCCATTTGTAGAGTACTTTGAGTACTCCTGTACCAAATTCGTCAACAGACCAACTGGGAGTTGCTCAGTGGTTTTTAAAACCTTTTAGGGACTAGGTGGTCATCAAGATTCTCTCGCTTGCAACATTTTCCAAAAGATTTTTGCGATGAGAAGATCACTCATAATAGTAGAAAGCTTCGTTCCTGCCATTTAATACGTACCCAACTTGATTTTCATCAGCTGGTAAGTGATCCTTAACTAGTTTACTTGATGAACTTTGTACTCGATGACCTCCCATGTACCTTCAACGCGATAGTAATAGTTTTTCCTTAACTTTCAGGGGTACCAAGATTGTATATGATACAGAATTGATAGAGAACACATAGCCAATATCAAATCAATTGATTTTTTACAAGATCGTGCTAGTCTACCTCAAACCTTCTAGATATTTTAATATAATGCAATTATCGATGACGAGATTTAATAATTCAAGCTATTTATGCCTACAGAAATTCTGTACCATTCACTGTCTAGCTACCCCTGCATATTTATTAAAATTTAGGCACAATTCATTCATACCTTGAAATATCAGTGCATCCATTATATGAGAAGTTTGAGATGCGCACAACATTTTTAGCAAGACTTTGTCTTGAGATACTAGAACATTTCAAAATACAAGCATGCACAACAGTTCTCGATGCATCCACTAAGTGTCCAAGGATGTAAGAGGCCACTTACGGAAACGACGTCACTTGGGTTTACTATCAGACCTGCTTGAAAATACACTTAAAAAGGTTGGCTGAACATGAGAGTATAAGCAAAGCAAAAAGTGCCAAGCCAGGAAAAAATAATTCAAAAATGAAAAATCAATAGAATTAGCAAATAGCATAAGATCAGAATTTTTCTTTAGGTATGTCTTTGGTAAGCAGAATCCATCAAATAACATTGAGATTTCATGCTTTGTTATACGATGTCACAAAAGTGGAGCGTACCAAGCATGTTGCATCAAGTCTCGCTCACACTGCCATCAGCTTTTATGACTTGATCAAAGGTAAGAACTCCATATGGTGTGCTACTGTATAGACTGTTATGTACTGCACAAAATTATGTTGGAGATAATACTGCTACATTTTATTGCAGATCATAACCATTACATAGGTGCTTGGTACCCTGGGAGCATAAGGGAGGAATTTGAATAACCGATTTCACTAGTTTTCAATCAACACTTAAAATTTGGAGTTGTTTTTTTGCTTTTGATAGCTCATAGAGCGAGAGGCAATCACCCAGCGACTGCGTCACCGGATTGTTTTGCATCGCTTACACTGTGTTATGGTACTGGTACATACCTGTCTCACACCGCAATTGACGTTTGAATTGATATAACAGTGACGTGTTTGTTCTTAGCCAATAGAATGACACAAGCGAGCCTGGGTCATGTATAGCCAAGATAGCCAAGTTCTCTTTTGATAGGGTAAGCATTGGGTAATCCTTTCTATGTATTCTGGTGCTCAGAGGGGACAGACTTCCTCTAGATGCTCTTTGTCTTTTTGACTTTATCTCTCTTCTATGCCTAGTGACTAGAGGTGAGACCTTGCTGCTGTTACATCAAAATCAAAAATCCATGTTTGTCTGGCGCTCCAACAATCACTATGTTTTCATGAATTGCATAATTAGCATGATTCAAATAATTCAAACAATCCGCGAGTTGAGTTACTTGCGAATTCAGCCTTTTAATCACGATGCTTCGATGATGCGCAGTACTTCGGAGTTGCGCTCTATCCAAATCATGGAATTGGCGTCTTCGCACTGAAATCACTGCGCACTGGTCAGTGCGGAGCCAGTGCAAATTTGCAGCAAAGAAACAACAATTGGGTAGTCACTGCGCATAGCTCTCATGCCGTGGAGACAGATTCTTTGAGCGCCATAAACTAGTACAAAAGCTATCCTGCTTATCTTGTTTTTGCTATTCTTCCGATATTTTTTCACTTAAATTTAATTATGGTCTGCTTCTACGAGAATGATGAAGTGATTACTTTCTTGGACTTTGTTATTGATACCAACACTTTTCAAAAAATAGGTGGCAAGTCCTAAAGTAACATTTAAATAATCTATTACTTGAATAAATATTTATTAAAATATATTATTTGTAAAAATTGTGTTAGGGTTTGCAAAACATTGTGAATGCGTATTGTAAATACAAGTATAATGATGACAAAAGCATAAAAAGACCGCTTCTGACGTTCGATATCCATGATCGATTCCATGTATCCATCCAGCGATTCGATTTATACAATTTAATTTCTCTGGTTAATTTTCTGAAAACCACTGCGCAGCATTTAAACGCACAATCTCCTCGATTTCGGAGGGGGCTGCATCGAAGCACTGCGCATCATGGAAACATAGTGAATGAACACCTGTTGATACGAGTTTAACCCAGCCCTTGACCCCATAGGTCAAGTATTAGCCCAATTAATGACTTCATAAATAGCTACGCAGTCTTGTCATGCTAAGCTTAGCAGCAATCGTTTGGAACGTTGGCACGTTGCCGCAGTGAGACTGCTGAAATCGAAATAAAAATGACTGCAGCGTGAAAATGTTTATAATGGAATAGCCGCGATAATCTAATCCGCATGATTTGCAAGTGCCATTTCCATGATTCGCAAGCATGATGGGTTTGGCAAAGCTTTGCGGATCACAAAACTAGCTTAGCTTGCGAATTTATGCCATTTCCATGACGCGGATAACTTGTGGATTAGCTCAAATTGCAAATTATGCGCGTCATGGAAGATGCAAATTGTGATGTAATGTAAAATAGATGTAAATTGTTTAAACCGCTCCAGAATCTTTTTACACGTGTTCATCCAAAAGCTTTACTCATATGTTTTGAATTAGTGCATTGTACCGTTGCTGTAGTATTATTGACTTGCATCTCCAACTTTCTTTCGATCAACCTGACTGGTTTTATAGACCATGATTGTGGTAATTTGACAATCATTTGATAGAGAGCGCACATTTCTGATGTTCATTTACAACAACTTAGAACAATTAGATACAATAAAATAAATTTACTATAGCAAAGCACTACCGTAAAACAGGGTAACTTTGGCCATTTTTAATAATTTCAATGATAGAGAAGTACAAATAGTGTTTGAGTAGTTTTTTAATTTTGTAAATAAAGAACCTATTATTTTTTACAGTTACTGCCTATTCAAGACATCAGATAATAATCCAATTTAGAAATACACCAAAAATAAAGGGGTGGCCAAAGTTACCCTACCATTGGGTAACTATGGCCATCAATGAGTTCTCAGTATTAAGCCAAAGTTGACAGTTCATAGGGCAACTTTGGCCAATCAAAAATGTCAGTAAGTAAGAAGTTAATAGTAACAACATATTTTACAAAGATTATTACAGGTAATCATTATAATATAAAGTTATAATCTCACGATCAAACACGAACGAAGCGAGTGTTTGGGAACTTTATGATAAATGCATATGCGCGCACAACTCCTGAAAATTATTCATCAACGCCGTACCCAAACCCTTGTACTGAAATCTCATTAAAAAATTTAATCATTTTTGTGGAGAGTCGTTCAAGTATAATGACAATACAAAACACATAGAAACCTATTTAAATATGTTACCAAGTCTTTGAAAAGTGTAAAAAATATCCTAAAACCCACCCAGCTGATTGAATAATACATAAATAAACAGATTAATTTGGTGTAAAATCGCCATTAAAACCTGACAAGCCTTTTTAATCAAAATTAAGAACAGTCAACAAAACGCCCATAAAACCGTGCGGCAGATAGCAGAACCACTAAGCCGTGCGCATTTCGTGAAAAAAACGTGCACATTTCATCAGTCTATGGCATTGTCCAAATGCCAAAGGTTTCTGTAACTAACGTAGAAATACTGAAAAGTAATCGTTTCCGTTCTGCCGATTTTAAAGATAACTCTGACATTTTGGACACTTACATATAATGAGTACTTTGGTATTCCAACTGATGTCCAAAGCAGTGAAAGTAAAAATAATGACGATAATATTTTTCTAACGATTCTTATAGGATTATGACAGTATTTAATTATAAGAAAAACGTTCGGTTTTACAAGATTATTATAAGATTTAATTATAAGAATAATCATTCGAATTTACAAGATCAAAGTATATAGTGATTGATGGTGTGAAATATGTTAATGTTATTATTTTTCTAAAAATTTTGTTAATGATACTGCGGCTGTGCCCAATATCGCAGTTCTGCCAAGCCGTTTTTAACATCTTGGAAAAAATATTTTATTATTAGAATAGTTATTCAGTTTTACAAGATTATTATAAGATTTAATTATAAGAATAAGTATTCGAATTTGCAAGATCGAAGTATATAGTGATCGGTGGTGTGCAATATATTACTGTTGTTATTTTTCTAAAGATTTTGTTGATGATACTGCGGCTGTGCCCAATATCGCAGTTCTGCCAAGCCGTTTTTAATATCTGCAAAATTAAGTAATAGGTCTACATTTTCTTATAAATATACAGGTACTGTATTTCTATGACAACCAACTAAAATCAGTTTAGATTTTTTAAATTCACCATAATTTTTTGAATATGAATACAAAAATCTAGATAAATATCACAACTTTTTGATATTGGTTGCTATGACGTTTTGCATTGTAAACAAAATTGTGTATTGGTTTTCGTTTCTTAAACTTTAACACCATTTTTCTCAAAACTATGTTTTCGCACTAACGGTAAACATGCATTCAGTTTATTGACCATAAAATCTGCTGTAATTAAGCTGGAATTAATTTTTTTTGCAAAACAACTTAGAATCTTCTCCTTCTGCTAGTGTAGATAACTCTAAATCTCACACACCCGACTTAACCATGGTTTCTGTGATCATGACCTATTTCTTCGCTTTGGTTGCAGATCGCTGTCAAAACAATTCTACATTCAACACAACCAACTTTCAAACTGCATCTATTACACAGCAGCTTGCATTTTACTTCTACTATTGCATTGCAGGGTTAGATATAAACATATAATCTTTTCCTTTCATTACTGCTGTTTGTTGTACATAATAACACCCAGAACATTACAGCTACTATTGCAGCTACCACTGCAGTTCTCCTATTGCACTGCAGCACCATTTGACTGCTAATGTTGCATTTCTCAACCAGCAGTGCCCTTTATTTTGTCCAATATCACTTGGTTGTGGACTGTATGAGAGGGAAATTTCTAGTCATTATAATAATAGTTATACAATGAAAAGAGGATTGACAATATAAAATTAATCAATTCAATTAATTAAATTTGTATTTAAGTAAGTAAGTATTTATTTTTTCATGGTTTGTGTCCTCGTTTTTTTCATGACAATTACAGGTTTTTAACTCATTTCAACTTACGTGATATGAACAAATTGCATACAATCACTAACAATCATTTTGAAAATGTCATTGCCAGCTGCTTTAACAATCTTCCACCAAATATCCGTTCTCTTAGCAGAGAAAGGCATTTTAAACACTATTTGTCAGACTATTTATTCAATTTTAATGGCTAACTGTTGCTTTTTTCCTTTTTTTGTTTTACTATTGTTGTATGGCCTAATTTGAAAAACATTTCTATTTGTGAAATGAAATTATTGCCAATAAAGTACTATATATAAGTAAAAAAACTTAAAGTGGCCAAAGTTACCCCAGCTGGCCAAAGTAACACCGGTCTACGGTACTACCTTTCCGGTCGTACTACTTTTTATATAGGAAAAGTATCGAATAGTATAAATCGACGACCATACTGGTCATTTATTTGTATTCAAAGATCTACCGCTAGAACAAAAAACAACTTTTAATGGTACTCCACAACTCCTGACATTCTGATGCACATATCAATAGCTGAAAAGTATTTATGAATAATTGCACAGCTACCTATTCTTTGCTCTGGCATCACTTCTGACAAACTATCACGATGAATTAGAATGTCATGAAAGTTGTATATATAATATGTATAACACTACAGACATGTCACTTTTTCGTCGCAGTTGTGGCGCAATAGACTAACATTTAAATCAAACTTGAGAACTATCCCCGTTTTACTCTTTACATGATATGCTATTCCCTTCTTGCAAACCAATAAAAATTGTTGTGCATTATTTCGTTCGTATCACTTTTTTGTTTTGCTTGTCAACTAGTTGAAAGCCGATTTATTGCTCCTAAATATGGCTCTGGCGTCTTTGGGATAAAAGTGCAGGCTAAGCTATTGGTAAACTATTTGGCAACTATTTGGCAATCTGCAATAAAATGTATCTTTTCAAGGTACCATGTGTCGTACATATTGTAGAGAGTTCTTACCTCTGAGGCAAGTGTATAACATAAATGTTGAATTTAACTTATTATGAATTTAGCTTTATTTATTTAATTTGAATTTAGCTAATTTTTAGTATAATCTCTGTGTGTAAGAATTTTATTAAACTTTAGTTTTTTTCTTAAAATATTTTGGCCTCTTGTTTGTTTTCGGTTTCATTTTTACAATAAACAAAAAGGCCAAAATTGGCCAGATCGAGCATCGTATCTCTTTCATTTGTTGTTAGGGGGATTCCGCCAATTACCATAATGGCACAGTTGTTATTCCAACGTAATCAGTACCTTGACTGTCAAATTAGAACTTTGAGGAAAAATTGTGGTAATATTATATGGCGAAAATTATTTTGAACGGAAAGTGCAAAAAACTATTGTGTTCTCTATCATAGAGAAGAACAATCATGTAATAGCATCATCTCAACTTAGGGCACACTTTATTGGTAAAAGTTAGGTTTTTAACAAAAGCCATTACATTTAAGATAAAACAAGTTTATATACCAAATATTTTCTATTCTAATCGAAACTGTACTGCGTTATTTAATACATAAATATATGATAATGATGCTACCACTACCAGTCACAATAGCTTTTTAGCTATTACTATGAACCAACTTGCATTAACCCTTTATATGCCACACTCTTTTTGCTCGATCTTTGAAGTTGTCTGTTCACGTCACATTAGTCAGTCTGCCAATCATGGCCCAAATAAAAGTTCTCTTGTGAATCCTGGTCATCATTTGTTTTAGCTATTTTCTCATAAGATCAAGAAGTAATAAAGATTTTCCATTTTTCAACGGGGTCAATATTTTAACCCATGCCTTGGCATTCTACAACATATTGAAGGATAAAGTAATAATTTGTTCAAAAATCATGAACTCATGGTGTGGCTCTAACTCTGTTTTTTCACATCAAGTCTGGTTAAAAATATGCGATCAAAGTGCAATTGCATTTAAACTATGCATCGATTGTCTAAATTATGTTTTTTGATCACAGTTCGGTTCATTTTTAAGGCTGGGAAAACTTTGGTACTGCAGCCATTTTTAAGAATTATACGCGTATGCAATATGATTCTAGAATACAAAAAGTGTGAAGTAAGGGTAATACAGAGTAAATTTTGCACTTATGACTTATTGTGTCTTCTTTTGACAAAGCTGTTGCCGAGTGAACCAAATTATTTAATGATTAAGCTTCCACAAGCCACATAGTATGGCTCGGAAACGCGTTTCTGTGTGGCCAAGGGTTGCATGATGCGGCTTTAGCAAGCTCTGCACAAATTGTTTCTGATTAGTGAGTAGTTATTTAGTTACCCTACTGCATCTATAATTAAATGAATACGAGCCATTATTTGTCTTTGTTGAGCCAATAAAATTTGTTTACAACCTGAACGTAGCTTTGCAAAAATTTATTTTTATGGCAATTTATTTTTAGCAATGACCAGTCGTGTCAGAAGAATTACAGCCGCAAATCTTTTACTAAATTTATATCTATAGACTTTGGGTAATTTTTATTGAACAATGTACTAATGAGAGTAGTTACATCTATCAGTAATAACAATTTGTAAACTAATAATATTGGTAAATCATCTGACTCGAACATTCTCACGTTCATTTCAACATGTACAAACATTGTTCCTTCTTGTTCTGCAACGTAATTGTGATATTTTTAATGGCATCAACTATCATAAATCTTTATACTGACGAACCTGCTATAAAAATATTGTTAATAAACAATGGGGTTAAAAAGTTATAACCATTTATACAGACTCTTTAGAAATTAGGTTTCACTTAATATTTACGTCACGGTAGAGAGATCCATTTGGTAGTAAAGGAGTTGAAGTTATCAGCAAGTAGATCATATAGTTACTGCACTGTTTAGAACAAATAATGTTATTGTAGAACTACAATAAAAATATGTCATCTTAATAGGAATTAGCTAGAAGTTTTGATTTTATATAGCTTTCTCGCTTTACATTACAGGTTCTAAAATGTTTCAAAAACAAAATGGAGCAACTGCAAGAGGTTTTTCATTTGGATTGTTATTAACTCTATGTTAGCATCGCAAATATTTCCGTAACAAATATTCATTTAGCTAATTGTGTTTAACACTTCTGTTTGCTTTTGACAACGATAGGTTAAACAAATATAATTGGTTTCACTCCTACCAACAGGCACCAAGTCGGTGCCAATGGCCATCATGGATTTGCTTTTTTAGCTTCGCTAAAATTACACAGTAAGGAAAATTTAATTTGATAGAAACTCAAATATTGATGAACTATTTGCCTTGCCAAAATACCGTAAAAAGTTCTTCTTGATTATGTGTACTACTTAGCTGCTGAGGTTGTCAATGCCTAGTTCTGGCGCTTGTAATTATTTTGCTGGTTAGGAAGTAGTAATCATTAAGAGAAATAGACAAGTTTTCTTTTTGGAAACATACCATTCAAGTAGCAAGGATGTTTCAGTGCTACTGTACGTTATTTTTCTTAATATTCTCATCTATGGTAATCATTTTCCGCATTGAATAAGTAAGGCTGCTTTTTAGTTTTTCTCTTTTTTTCATGTAATTATTATCTATGAATTTTTAGCTGAAGCTTGCGCAGAGTTGCCATTAACAATGACTTGGTTAAGCGTCATTTACAAGCTATTCTGTTTTACAAATTACACTGACTATGCCCTGTGAATAGCTTTTTGATTTTAAAGATATGGCAATAAGTGCTGATTTTTTCGGTGGCTCGCATTGACATCACAAAATAAACAAAAAGACAGAATTATTTGGCCAAATTTCGCAGAACTGTCAGAGCTGTGCATGCACACCGAAATTGTTGACAAAACTTTTAAAACTTTTTTCAGCCTTCATGGCTGGTTTTGTGGCCTTGCGTAGGGTGTGTCAGAATGCCAAACGACCGGTTTTCCGCCATTCACATTGCTTTGTTTACAAAAGCTGTTTCTAGGTAATAGTGTAAACCAATCAAATTGATTTTTGCACAAGATGTCAGACCAAAAATTTTACTTCCATTCGTAACAGGTTTGGAATATCCTTACCTACTTTATTCGCTTCAATAACAAATTTTATTAAAATGATATTACAAAATAAATCGATACGACTCGTTTGTTGGTAGGTCATAAATGATTTTGATGCAGAAAAAGAATATTGTGATAATATTTATAATTTTCCAGTATATTTTGAGTAATGAAATGATGATGAGCCGGTGCTAAATAGATATGCTGCTACCTTAATGTTTTACGAGTTGTGTAAAATCTTACAAACTTTTATAGTTTTAGCACGAATAATGGTGAAGAAGTGTCTTTTTAAGTTTGATGACATTTTCTGTGAGTTGCTCCACTTTTTTACTAGTGTTTCACCAAATATTGTATTATGATCATGTTTAGATAAATTTAATAAAAGTCCAAAGGCTTAGGATCGTTGGACAGATTGCCCATAGTTACTGACACGGGTTGACACAAGCGGCCAGGGTTCAAAATATCAATTGGCTGAACAAATTATAAGCAAACACGAGTCTAGCAGTTTTGCAATTAATGTAGTCCAAGGCACATATTACGACACACAATAAAATTACCATTGCAATTCAACAAAGGACATACGATGCAAATGCTTAGATTACGCTATTGGTGATTTTTTATCGTTTGGAAACTATGGCTACAAAACGTTTTTTTAATCATAGCAATTTTTGTTTAACAGCAAAAGTTCCGTTGTATTGCCATCTTTAGCGTAATAAAATTAATTTCCTCATCTTTACTATGAAAAACTGTGTTAGTATTTTTTTGCATGTCGCATTATTGCCTTAGACTGAAGGCATATAAATCGCAAAAGTTGTTAAAATCGTGCTTGCTAACAATTTGTTTAGCCAATTAAAAGCATTTTGTCGACGATTTCAGTGTCCATGCGCCTCTCTGGCGACACTTATGTGAACTTCAGCCGATTAATTCTGTGTCTTTTGTTCATTTCGTGATCTCAGTGCAAACGAAAAAATTGGCACCTGTGGCGGTACTTTAACTGTGTATACAGCTTAATTGTTTATTCACCCTTAGATGTTTATAATTGTTGTGTTCTTCTATCCCTGTTGACTGTCCACTAGCGATAGCGCTTGTACAAACTATAGGTTAGAGTATAGTCACTGTAGTGTGTAGGACAGGAACATAAACTTGCAGTTAACACCCATGGTGATCAGGTCTAAATTCTACCTTGCAATAATATGTAAAAGTCAATTCTGAGGTAGGATCAGACAACTTATGATCAAATTCACAATTTAGTGATCTGTTGCGAAATAACCCTTCAATATTTAAAATCCAATTTTTATAAAAAAGAACATGAATACGTTTTTAGATTGCTTAAATAACACTATTTTATTGCCTACGATTCCCACCGTTGATGATTATAAAAGCCTAAAGGTTGACTTGCATTAAAACTTATATTACAATTATCTGGTATAGAAAGATTCACCATGTCTTATTCTGCTGTGTTGTAGGTGCAAAATATGTAGAAATGTGATTACAAGCTCTTAAAAGCTAAAAAACGAACAGTTAATCGCAGCCATCATGAAACCACTGTAGATAGGAATTTCTTTATTTCGATGACATAACCACGAAATTTGGTTATCGTCTTGTCACGTATGTTCCCACGTGAATTGAAAGGCCAATAAAAAGCTCAATATAGAACTTCTCAAAACAATAGTATTTGACAAACACTTCGGGTTTTACCGAAGACGCTGTATCAAATATACGTAGATGCTCACTACTTTACAGTTTTGTTTCGGTTTATTCTAATCGTCTAGTCGTAATCTGATCATGTGACCCAAACTTCGTGAATAATTTCTGCAGCATGTTTCAATTATCACAGGTGACCAACAGGTTCATCATGTTTATCAGACAATGATATGTACTCCTTCGAGCTAAGGTTGAAAAATTAAACAAATTTTCACGGTAGGTTATAAGATATCAGTGCTGAATGTGACAGCATTACAATGATAATGAAATACACGCGTAAGAACAAGAGACATGGTTTTATTGAATGCGTGAAGTATATTTGTGAAAATATTTTGACAAATGAGGTTGCGTGAAAGTGTAAACATAAGCTATTTTGTACAACTACGTCCCATTTGAGCCGTTTTGGAAATATATTCTAATCTACGGCGGTTTTGTGATGGGACGATTAACTGTTTGCTTTACAGCTTTTAAGACGTTGTAATCACATTTCCACATATTTTGCACCTACAACACAGCAGAGTAAGACATAATGAATATTTTGATACTAAAAGACTGTAATGTGAATTTTGTTGCGAGTCAGCCTTTAAGATAATATTCTTGTCATGGAATATTTGCTCACTGTGATTGAGAGTCAAGGGCTACAATATTCAATGCGCTTCATCTTGCTCAGTTTTTCTTTTTTCCATAGCAATCAATGTGCTTGCAAAATATTAGCTGTAAATGTTGTTTAATGTAAATCAAAAAATGATCTATTTAAAAAAACTGTTGTTTCTATTTCGTTATGAATATTTGCAAGGTGTTGCCGTGACATGTCCCGCAACCACTCTGATTCTTGTCAAGTTATTAAAAGAATTGGCAATTCATGGTTTCAGGAGCTTACGTACAGATTTTGGAGGTTTCTAGTCAGAGAAGAGCAGACACATATACTCAATGGAGGTAAATCATTGTGTTAATACATCAAAATATTAAGTGAAGTAGAATGAGCCCTTGTAAAAAAACATGGCTTTTTTAAAGGTACTTTACAAACATTGAGATAAAAAAATCAGTGTTAGTTTCAAAAATTCTTTAATATGGTTTTCGGAAAATTTAGGGAGTAGTCTGCTCCAAGCTATAGCCTTTTTAATTTTGAGTGAAATTCACGTCAATTAGATTCACTCAGATTTTCTTTTTTATCCAAAATGTAGTTCTGCCTGCCATAGCTATTTTTAGCAGTAATCCTTCCCTTTTCGTGATTAATGGAAACCAGGATCTTTTGTGACAAATAAAAATTTGCAAAATAAATATTAACTTTTCCACTAACTTATATATGAGCCAAAATTTAATTCCTAAACGCTTGCATTGTTTTCTAGGCATAATGTATTTGCTTCCTACATAATAAGTAAATTGAAGTTCTCTTAATTGGCTGTTATGTCCTACTTTAATTTTAATCCCAGTATTCCAATGCAAAGGGTAAAGTTACGTAGTATGAACATTGTTTGGACTTTATTTGTTTGAAGAATCTGCACAGTAAATGCTCCTATAACATATACCTTATATAACACAAATTCCGCCTAACATAAAGAATATATGTAAAGCTTTTGTTTCATGCAACATAAATTATTTCCTTTTAAACAGAGTGTCAAATTCACAAATGCGAATTCAGTAAAAGTAATTCATAGTTAGCCTTAAAAAATATTGCATACACTTTAGCCAAACAAACAATAAAAATATGCATAGTTTGCTATTATAGTTACTAGTATATTGCTAAATTAATTCAGCATTAGCATTTGTGTTAAAAACATTAAAAGGAATTAGCCTGACAAAAATTCAGAAATAATTGAAGGAAAACTATCAGCGCAAACTTTGGAGCGTTGATATACCAAGCTACATGTCATGAAAACTATTCTCATGGACAACTATCTTGCTCCTAACCTCACTCTGACAATGGATAAACAAAAAGTCAGACAGACACTGCTTTTACTATGTTAACAAACCACAACAATTCTTTCGTTACTTCAGTCTCTTATTGCTATCATTTGCTTCACCTTCTTTTAGGTTTTCAAATTGTTATTTACTGCATTCTAACCTGAAAATCTTGGATATGCTGAATCAGTTAACATGAGGATCAAAGTTAATTTTTAATCCAAGCTAGTATTTATTTCGGTCATCTTGAATAGTTTTATGAAAACGGACGGTTGCACTTGCATCAATTGCAAATAGTGGCTTTCTTATTGTTAATCGGAGCTGAAAATCTGTTCTAGTAAAAAATTCTGAACTTTTTGAAGTATTTTAGGAAGGTCTATATACTCCAAAGTTTTTGGGTTTTCAAAGCGCTCGAGAGGACAACTCCGTTTTTTTGCCATAACATAGAACTTACCTCTTGTAGATCACGACTTTTTGACTTGCAACTGAAGGTTTATGTTGTTTGTTGAAGCTTAGGATGTACTATTTTAGTTTAATTGTCTCTTAGTTGTACAGTGAGTGTTTTAGTTGTACAGTGAGTGTTGTAGTTGTACAGGGAGTGTTGTAGTTGTACAGTGAGTGTTGTAGTTGTACAGGGAGTGTTTTGGAAGAAAATGTTAAACCCAAAGATAGTAGTAAAATGGGGTCTAAAAATATTGAATTATACAACTAGCTTTTTATCTCTAATACTTGTAAATTCACCAATTGAAATAAATATTTCTGTAAGAAATGACCTCTTGAGACATTCTTGTTAGAAATCTAAATGGTTAGAAGATTTGATAGTTTAAACTTTGATTAATTTTGTTAATTTTGATTTTCGAGTTGAGGTAAATTTTCTCTTTAAATAATTTCAATCGGATAGGGCCTATTTTATTTGAGTTCTAAACAAAAGAAAATTTCATTTTACATTTGTAGACAATTAATTCAATTACAGCAGCATATTCGTGATTGCTGATAAAAATTTAATCCATTGAGCTTAGATCTTGAGGCTTTGCGCAGTGAAGCCACTATATAAGAACAAGACATGCATTTTGGATCTAACATGTTAACACATGTGCCTGATGTCAAAAAATTAAAATTGTCCAAGAGCTTAGCAATTGAACAGTGCACATGTGGTTTAATTTAACTTTTTCTATTTCCAAAGTGTTCAAGTTTTCTTTGAAACATCGGTTGTTGCGTGAACCACTTCCCTGATAACTAGCAATAAAAAAGGAACGTTTAGGAGGTTGTTAACAAATGTCTTTATAATGTGGTAATTCATTGCCGCCATTCTGTATGTCGCAAACATTTCTATTATTTGAAGCTGCTTATTTTTTGTTTTTGAAATATTTTTACTTGGTGTTAAGCCCTTTAAGTTTTTTAGATACTGCAATACATTTTAAAAGAGTTATATAGCAAATTGACTTGGTAAGTATAAACTATCAGTTCACAGCTAGCTAGATTTTTACTGCTTTTACATTTTCGTTATAAGCCTATGTACAAATAAATTATTAATTTCATATTTGAGGTATAACTAAAAAGCGAAGTAATACATACTTTCTAGAACAACTGCAAAATTTCATAAAAACCAATGAAAATAATGCTTCTTTGCGGGCTTTGCAACTATTGCTATAAAATCAATTTTTCTTTGCTTGGATAGACAGCAAACAGCCCCAAGTCTTGTAATATTTTAAGTTGTGGACTAGAAAATGTAAAAACTAAATTCAAACATGTGAGTCAACACATCGACTCCCATCAGATATTTGAGTAGATAGTAAATTATATAACTCTATTAGGAATACAGTATTACCTCACTTTTTTTGTTTGTGCGAGATTGCCATAGCATGAAAACTAACAAGCTCATAGCTAGTCAAGTAAATTTTTTGGTAATGCCAATTATTCTTCTCGTTTTCTTAGGTTAAATAAACTGTTTTTAGGGTATTGAGCAATTAGGAGGCCTGATGAAGCCTTTCACAAGCCCTTGCCCTTTTTAAACTCAACAAAACGCAACAGGAAAACATCGAAATGCACATAATGGCGTCAAAAGGATGGTAGCGCAGGGATCATCCTAATCCAGACTACGATATAAATTACTATGTTTCATGTGTTTTAGTTTCTATTCTAGTTTTTTTTCAATTTTGTAACGCATGGTTTTCATGACATGAAGTACTAAAACAAAAGTAAAATCATACAAAGATATTTATCTTGATTTATTATAAAATATTTAGAATGCAGCAACAAAATTATAGCATTGTTTAAAACCTTGCTTAGCTTTTCATTGGTACAACATCCCAAATGGAACTAAACTAATACCACTGCTTGAGCAGATTTAAACATCGCTATAATTATGTTGCTGCATTCTAGAAATTTTATACTAAATCTTCAAGATAAATATCTCTGTATGAGTGATTCTAACAAAACCACATCATGAGTGGTACTAATAATACCTGCTAAAAAGTGGTATTAGTGGTGCCATATAAATCACTCATTTAGAGATACTAAAATGCGGGATGACCTCTTTCATTGTCAAAATTTGGGTCAGTTTCCAAAGCATTTCAAAACAACATGATGGAGCACACCTTTTAGTCAGTATTGTTTGAAAGCCACTTTTATATTATGGGAAAGTTTGTAAGCTGGGTAGTGTTCGACATTCTTCGAATTTTCAACTATATAAAGAGTTTAATAAATGGTTTATTTGCAGGATAAACAGCATATCTACTACTGGAAGCATAGAGGTCTAGAATGCCTGACCTGAAAACAAACGGGTTACGGGAATGAGAATCGACCTTAAAGTTTTTTCTACCATTGACTTTAAAAATGTCCAGCCAAAATTATATTGCTAAAAATGTGCATAACCGGTGGTTACAGTAACCATCACTTTTTGCATTATACTCACTCTGACAGCGAATGGTCACACGAGTCGTAGGACAGTTATGATAGCAGCTGTGTTTTGAAGTTCTAAAACTTTGTTTGACAGAGATAAACCAGCTAAGCCACTTTTGTTGACAAATGTTTTATTCTATGCTTTGGAGTGCTTTGATTGTTAATCTTTTGGTAAAGCGACAACTGCTTTTGCTGCTTTTGATAGTTTGCTCCATTTGCACCAAAAACTCTTTCACCATATGTGACGGCTCATATCATTTTCAATACAAATATGTAACTATATTATAGTTAAAATGGGGCAGCTCACCAAATCTATGATAGAAGTGATACACCCTATCAGAGATTCGGCAATGCTGCAAGTAATTTGTAGTACCTACCACATTTCAATTGATTTAACTAGTAGAATGAAACAAAAGGGTTTAATATAGAACATATTATTTCTGGTGTTTGCATAGGTTTATACAAATGCATTGGGTTTTAATATTATTTTGTTTGTAACAGTTGCACTAAATTAAATTAGGCCATTTTTTGACACACCTATTTTGAGCTTTCACTTTCTCTGAATTCAACTCTTTGAAGAGGCTGCTTTAGAAATCAAATGAAGTTTTCCTATTGAATTAGAATAAGTTTTTTGAAATAAAAATGTTGACCTTTATTCTGTTAAATTGGAGATCTATGTAGATATGTATGCAATCTGCTTGACGTGTTCAATGCTGCTGCTTGGTTTCATTGAAGCCTCTTATTTGAAATATTTTATAATCCAAAGGCTCCACATGTGCTAAATTTTTCAATTTCGCTTCCTAGTAGCAATTATTTGACTTAATGAAATAGCTTTAGTAATAAATTTTGTCTCATGTATGCAAATCTCCTACGTTTGACATTTATTTTTTTTAAATTAGGAGTCTCTTTCTCAAACAGATCTATTTAGCAGAATGAATATGCGTGATGCTTTAATATACGTAGCCAAAGAGTTGTTTTATATTCCACTTGAAAACTAGAATGGCCTTCATACTAGTTCAATCACTATTGTGACTTTTTTAAAACTAATAAAATGCTAGTTCTTGCCTTACATACTCATTAACAAGCTGTTGAGGGTGAAACTAAGTTTCAAGTTTTATGGATATACGCTATGAAAAATATTAGATCAAAGCGCAGAAAGATTTGCCAATGAATCATATTGTTTCAGCATTTGTTGGCAAAACTTTTAAAACGAAATTATTTGGTTTTGAAACAAGTTATTACAACATTTTATGTTACAGTACACTTTAATTGCAACTGAAATGCTTGAAATTGATAATATTTTAAATTTAGGTAAATTGATATAAAAATGAAAGATGTAAAGTAGAGCTTGAAACTAAGACTATTTAATGCAACACATTTAAAAACATTTATTAGGAGGTCCTGCAATTAAAGAGAACATAACGACTTTAACAAAAGATAAGACAACTTCAAACTTCAAATAAAATTTTTTGATATTAGTTTTAATGGGAGGCCTAACAATTCATAGTACAGGGCATCCAAACCCGCAAATATTTCCAAAATGTCTGACTCTCTGGACAAATGCAAAATAGCTATGTATGCGATCAGCATGACGAGTAGAATTGTTTCAGCATGTTTTTAGCGAGACTTCCTATCAGAAGCCTTCTGTTATCCAACAGCCTTATATAGTGGATAAATTTTTGAAAGTGGCCTCCTATTCACTATAATTTGACTATATATATACATATACATATATATATAAATTGTTTCCTCACCCCGGATACCCCGTATGGGTGGTAAATTCTGCTCTAACTCTGGTTTCCTACCAGAGACCTGGGAGTTTGAGCACTCGCCTCAAGATCTTAGGTGTTCCCAATAGCGCACTTTTCTGCAACTCACCTGAGTTGATTGTTGTTGGTATTTGGGCAAGCCACATTTTATGCGCTGGTGTTATTGCGCCCAGTGCTACAGTGACTACTGGGATTACAGTTGTTCTTACATTCCAGCATTTTTCAATCTCTTCTCCAAGAGGGAGGTATTTCTCTACCTTTTCTTTTCTTTGCTGGCTATATTGTAGTCATTGGGTACTGCTATATCTATTATAGTAGCCATCTTGTTTTCCTTGTCAACCACCACTATATCTGGTTGGTTTGCTAGGACATGCTTGTCAGTTCTGATGTAGAAGTCCCAGAGGATCTTAGCGCGGTCATTTTCATTGACCTTACCAGGAGCTTCCCACCAGTGTTGTGGTTTATTAAGACCATACTCATTACATAGACTTCTATACACAACACCTGTGACATGATTATGCCGCTCAGTGCATGCGTTTCCTGCTAGCTGCTTGCATCCACTGATGATGTATTGGATGGTCTCAGGTGCATCTTTGCACAGTCTGCATCTAGGATCGTCTCTAGTGTGATAGATTTTCGTTTGGAGTTGCCTTGTTGGGAGCACTTGCTCCTGGGCTGCCAGGATTAGCGACTCTGTATTGGCCGTTAGGTTTCCTTTGTTCAGCCACATATATGTCTGGTGAAGATCGCCAACCTTAGATATTTGTTGGTGGTAAGCACCATGAAGAGGTTTCGTGTGCCGGTCAATTTCCTCATCATCAGGGCGTAGGTACGTTGTAAGAGCAGCCGATTGAAATTCAGCTAGCAACTTATCTGAAATGGCCATGGAGGCTGCATATGCTTTGATGCTTCGCTCCTCTTCTTTCACTGTCTGCTGTACACTTTTGCGTCCCCTACCACCATCTTTCCTATCAAGATACAATCTAGTAGTATAAGATTTTGGGTGGAGTGCTCCATGCGTGGTCATCAGTTTACGAGTTGCTATATCTGTTTCTTTGATGGCTTCCTCAGTCCACTTTATTATGCCTGCTGGATATCTTATTACTGGCAGTGCGTAGGTATTTATTGCCATGACTTGGTTCTTGGCATTGAGCTGGCTCCGTAAGACCTGCCGAAGGCGTTTCTTGTATTCGATAATGGATTTGTGACGTACCTCGGCTTCGTGGTTGATGTTGCTTTGCATAATCCCCAAGTACTTGTACCCTTCTTCTATATCTTTGATGGTACCATTTGGCATTCTTAGGCCATCTGTGAGCATAGAATGGCCTTTCTTAAGAATTAGCCTTCCACATTTCTCAATACCGAAGGTCATTCCGATGTCCTTGCTGTATACCTGCGTGAGGTGTATTAGCGAATCAATGTCCCTTTCTTTGTTAGCGTACAGCTTGATGTCATCCATGTAGAAGAGGTGGTTTATCTTGGTGCCACTCTTAAACTGGTACCCATATTGAGTCTCCTCCAGCATATTACTTAGAGGGTTTAGACATATGCAGAAGAGCAGCGGTGATAAGGAGTCACCTTGATAGATGCCTCGCTTAATTTTGACACTTGCCAGCTTTTTGCCATTAGCCTCCAGTTCCATCTTCCATTTGGTCATTGACATCTTGATGAATGCTACAAGAGCAGGGTGAACATTGTACATACTGAGGCACTCAAGTATCCAACTATGAGGAATTGAGTCATAGGCCTTATATATATATATATATATATAAAATATTTATAAGTGGAACTTCACTCTATAAGTTAAACATTTTATTACTAATAGTTTCATGTGGTACACTCAGTATCACACTCTTCAGATAAAATGTCTAAAATGAATTTCATACTCCAGTATTAAATACGCTGTTATGCAGAGTTAGTTAAGCTGATAATTGGATGAGTGTACAGAAGCCAAAAGCCAAATAGTTAAGTGTACAGTTATATATATATATATATATATATATATATATATATATATATATATATATATATATATATATATATATATATATATATATATATATATATATATATATATATATATACTCATGTTACAGACAGTACTGTTTCGGCTATTGAAGCCTCATCAGTGCAGCTCAGAGCTTAGGTAAGAGACACAAATACCATTACTAATGAGAGTTGACTTCCAGCCATGAAACAACTAGGTTGCCTCACAGACTTTAAGAAAGTCAATGTGCTGTATATATATATATATATATATATATATAAAACTAAGTGTACTAAAAAAATACAAGTTTTGTTAAAACACTTTATTACTTAAAGTTTTGTGCGTTAGGCTTGCACTCTTCAGATAAAATGTTAAAAATAAATATTCTACTAGCAGTAATGTTGTATAGAAGCTAAAAGTCAGAGTCTTAAGTAATACTGTTTCTTAGCAGGTACTTACAGGCATGACAGCAACTGGATAGCGTTTCGTTGCGCTTATTTAAGGTGGCTAATTGAGGCTTGCATATTATGTAATACTTCTCCCATATACAGAGTTCGCATTTCTTAGTGGTAGGGCTATAAGATTTTGCAGTTTTTAAGACTGACCATTTGATGTTGTAGTCTAGTCCATATCCTTTAGTTGCCATATATATTTAATTAGCTTTGTGGCATTCCTTTTTGATGTATGGTTGAAGGAAGCCTTATGGTTGGTATATCTAGTCTTGAAAGTATTTTGTGTCAAGCCGATCTATGTCTCTTCTGTTCCGTTGTTGGTGGTGACTGATGCTTGGTATATGACATTTTTTGTTAGGCACTACCCTTCCATAGGGCAGCTGGTTCTATTCTTACAGTTTCATGTCCTGAAGTTGTCATCACCACGAGTAGGTAGTAACGAAGCTTTATTGTGAGTGTTGATATGGCTTTTAATATTGGACATGCACCTGTAGCTTAGTTTGATTGTGTTGGCATTAAATAGTTTATGCAGTTTATGGCCAGGTGGGAATTCTGTTCTTATGATGTTCAGGAACTGCTTTCCTATGTTGGAGGCAACATTCATACTTTATGGCAGGTTATACCATATTATATTCCGTCTTTGCTTTTGCTTGTTATTGGTGGTCTGGTCGGATTCTGGCAAATGTGATAGTTTGTAATAGTACCAACTTTGTTGGAGTGCTTGTTGGTATGTGGGAGCTATTCTTTGGAAACAATCCCTACTGGAAGAAAGTGTTGACAATCTCTGATTTATTGCTCTAGGTATGTTCTTCAATATGCATGGTATGAGGTTTGACCTGCTAAGAAACAGTATTACTTAAGACTTTGCCTTTTAGCTTTTATACAACATTACTGCTAGTGGAAGATTTATTTTTAAGATTTTATCTGAAGAGTGCAAGACTAACACACGAAACTTTAAGTAATAAAGTGTTTTAACAAAACTTGTAGTTTTTTAGTACACTTAGTTTTATATCAGCCCTGTTTTTACTGCTAAAACATAGAGCACTCTTTTTACTAATGTGTATAAGTATAACTTTTATATCAAGCTCCTTTTAGTTGAGCACTCTTGTATACACTGACGTACCAGCTATGGAAACTATCAGTTTTGACTATTCTACTAAGAACATTAACATACCATCACAAAAGGATTATATGAGATCATTAATCGCAGCAACTGAGTCACTGTGCAGACGTATAAGGTGGCAAGCATTCTTCTTTCTACACCCAAAAATAACCACCACAAACAAAGAGACATATAGATTTAGCTCAAAGAAGTCACCACCTAGCATACTCAAACTGCAGAGCCTTGAGACACAACTGTTTAACTTAATTAGGAACATAAAATTTTGCCACAAACATTGCAAATTTCCAAATATGCTCTGTAAAGACATACAGCAGAAAATTCAATCAACCAACAAGCTCATAATTAGCGCTGACAAAACATCAAGTTACTACCAACTCGACACTGACAAATACAACGATATGCTTAGAAGTAGAATCACACAATGCTATAAGAAAGTTGACAACACAGAAACAGACAACATCAAAACTGAAGCAAAATTTATTGCGAAAGATCTAGACTTAGATGACAGAATAAATATAACAGCTAAAAGAGAAGCATATGTTACCCTAAAAAATCATAAGGCTAACTTTGTCAACCACCCTACGTGTCGGCTAATCAACCCCACAAGATCTGAAATAGGTAACATAAGCAAAATTATACTGGGGCGAATAAACAAAAAAGTAGCCAATACTCTAAAACTCGACCAGTGGAGAAATACTTCAGCAGTTTTGAAATGGTTCACTGACACTGATAACAAAAGTCAGAGTGCATTTATCACTTTTGATGTAGTTGAATTCTACCCTTCCATAAAGAGCAATTTATTACTGAAGAGTTTAGATTTTGCCTCTGAATATACCACCATCACAGATGAAGAACGTCCCATCATTATGCAATCTAAGAAATCGATATTACACCATTCAGGAGAAGACTGGGAAAGATCAAGTGAAGATAACTTATTTGATGTCACCATGGGCAGCCATGATGGTGCAGAAACATGTGAACTGGTGGGCTGCTTTTTATTACATCTAATCAAGCAGAAATATGGAGACAAGTTCGGTCTATATAGAGATGATGGACTGGGAATCACACAAGACTTGCCCCGTAACATAGAAAATATCAAGAAAGATCTTTGCTCCATATTCAAACGACAAGGTCTGAAAATTACAACAGAAGCCAACTCCAAAGTTGTAAAATACTTGGATGTTACACTTAACTTGACAAATGGAGAATATAGACCATATATAAAGCCTTCAGATAAACCCATTTATGTACATGCAAGGTCAAACCACGTACCATGCATATTGAAGAACATACCTAAAGCAATAAATCAGAGATTGTCAACACTCTCTTCCAGTAAGGATTGTTTCCAAAGAATAGCTCCCACATACCAAAAAGCACTCCAACAAAGTGGGTACGACTACAAACTATCATATTTGCCAGAATCCGACCAGACCACCAATAACAAGCAAAAGCGAAGACGGAATATAATATGGTATAACCCGCCATATGGTATGAATGTTGCCTTCAACATAGGAAAGCAGTTCCTGAACATCATAAATACAGAATTCCCACCTGGCCATAAACTGCATAAACTATTTAATGCCAACACAATCAAACTAAGCTACAGGTGCTTGTCCAATATTAAAAGCCATATCAACACTGAAATAAAGCTTTGTTACTACCTACTCGTGGTGATGACAACTCCAGGACATGTAACTGTAGAAATAGAGCCAGCTGCCCTATGGAAAGCACGTGCCTAACAGAGAATGTCATACACCAAACATCAGTCATCACCAACAACGAAACAGAAGAGACATACGTCGGCTTGACACAAAATACTTTCAAGACTAGATATACCAACCATAATGCTTCCTTCAACCATACATAAAAAAAGCCACAGAGCTAAGTAAATATATATGGCAACTAAAAGATAGTGAACTAGACCAAAACATCAAATGGTCAATCATAACTACAATATCTTATAGCCCTACCACTAAAAACTGCGAGCTCTGTATATGGGAGAAGTATTACATAATATGCAAGCCTCAATTAGCCACCTTAAATAAGCGCAACGAAATGCTATCCAGTTGCCGTCACGCCTGTAAATACCTGCTAAAAAACAGTATTACTTAAGACTCTAGCTTTTAGCTTTTATATAACATTACTGCTAGTAGAATATTTATTTTTAACATTTTATCTGAAGAGTGCAAGCTTAACACACAAAACTTTAAGTAATAAAGTTTTTCAACACAACTTGTAGTTTTTTAGTACACTTAGTTTTATATCAACCTGTTTTTACTCAAAAAATTGAGCACTCTTTTTACTAATGTGTATAAGTATAACTTATATATATATATATATTTTGAAATGTATCATACTAAGAACTAAAATCAGAGTGCTCAACATAGGATGGAGCAGTATAAATTGGAAAATTAAATAGTTTACTCATTTTTCAGCTACTGTCAGTTTTTTGCTGGCACATTTTTCAGGCTGTAAACTTCAACTGGAGCAAGATGGTGATTTTTCAAACATCTCTTTCTTTTACGTGATTTGTGGATTTTGTCGCGCTCTGATTAACTTATTACTAAAATTGCAGAGAAGATAACTCTTAGAATGAGGGCAGGATGAGGCAATTTCTGTTCTTTTATTAAGTGTTGACATGTCCGATTTTTTAATAATGTAATATTTTTCAGAAATACATAAATTGCACCTTTTCCTTAAGTTGCTGTAGGATTGGCGGGTTTTAGTATAGTCTACTCAAGTTTGAAGTTAATGTTTCGGTCTTTTAGTGCCCATATGTGTTTGCTCAGTTCTGTAGCATTTCTTTTTGCGCTATTATTTATACTGCTTTTATAGTTACGGTATCTAGTTTTGAAGTCGGTTTCACAAAGTCCAATGTAGGTCTCAGCAGTGTTGCTGTCTAGTCTTGTCATTTGTGCTTGGTAGACTATGCTCTTCTGAAAGCAGTTTTGGTTAAGCGGACAGTCTGATTTTGTTCTGCAGTTGAGTTTTTCGATTTCGGTAGTTGGCGGATTTGAAAGTAGCTTTTTGTTATGGTATTCTACTTTGTTTTTGATGTTAAGCATAGTTGAGTAGCTCAATTTCAGGGTATTTTGTTAAATATTTTATGTAGAGGGTTTGTCTCTGGGAAGCACTTGTTGATCAAAGTCAGGAATCTTTTTCCTATGTTAGTTTCTACATTTGAATTAAATGGCGGGTTATTCTAGGTTATGGTTCGTTGTCTAGTTTGTCATTTTCTTTTGTTAGTAGAGGTTGTACTTTCAAAAGTAAGTATATGGTTGTATCCACTGTTTGTCAGAGCTGTCTAGTATGGTTGTACCGCCTTGTCAAAAATATGTTTGCTAGAAGAAAGTCTGTTCAGTCTTTTATCAATGTTAAGTGGTAAGTTTTTAATTATGCAAGGGGGGGGGGTGGTTGCTCAGTCTATGTACATATAAAATGGTGTTGTTAGGTTTGGTGTATAGGCCGTATGAGCCTTTGGTTAAGTCAAGGGTCACGTCTAAAAAGTTGATAATTTTCATGTTAGCTTCGATTGTTATTTTCAAATTGTTTGCTTTAAATATATTGCAAATTGTCTTTTTTATGTTTTCGACATATTTAGGTGTGTCGTTGCATATTTCCAGTTCATCATCACGGTAGAGTCCTGTATTACTTTTTAGTTTATCTGGTAGTAGAGATAATATGTAAGTTCCCATGAGTTCACAAGTTTCGGCTCTGTCAAAACTACCCAAAAAAACACTGCACTACTACACTAAAAAACACTACTACATAAAAAAGACAATTTGCGATATATTTAAAGCAAACAATTTGAAAATAACAATCGAAGCTAACATGAAAATTATCAACTTTTTAGACGTGACTCTTGACTTAACCAAAGGCTCATACGGCCTATACACCAAACCTAACAACACCATTTTATATGTACATAGACTGAGCAACCACCCCCCCCCTTGCATAATTAACAACTTACCACTTAACATTAATAAAAGACTGAACAGACTTTCTTTTAGCAAACATATTTTTGACAAGGCGGTACAACCATACCAGACAGCTCTGACAAACAGTGGATACAACCATATACTTACTTCTGAAAATACAACCTCTACTAACAAAAGAAAATAACAAACTAGACAACGAACCATAACCTAGAATAACCCGCCATTTAATTCAAATGTAGAAACTAACATAGGAAAAAGATTCCTGACTTTGATCAACAAGTGCTTCCCAGAGACAAACCCTCTACATAAAATATTTAACAAAATACCCTGAAATTGAGCTACTCAACTATGCTTAACATCAAAAACAAAATAGAATACCATAACAAAAAGCTAATTTCAAATCCGCCAACTACCGAAATCGAAAAACTCAACTGCAGAACAAAATCAGACTGTCCGCTTAACCAAAACTGCTTTCAGAAGAGCATAGTCTACCAAGCACAAGTGACAAGACTAAACAGCAACACTGCTGAGACCTACATCGGACTTTGTGAAACCGACTTCAAAACTAGATACCGTAACCATAAAAGCAGTATAAATAATAGCGCAAAAAGAAATGCTACAGAACTGAGCAAACACATATGGGCACTCAAAGACCGAAACATTAACTTCAAACTTGAGTGGACTATACTAAAACACGCCAATCCTACAGCAACTTAAGGAAAAGATGCAATTTATGTATTTCTGAAAAATATTACATTATTAAAAAACCTGACATGTCAACACTTAATAAAATAACAGAAATTGCCTCATCCTGCCCTCATTCTAAGAGTTATTTTCTCTGCAATTTTAGTAATAAGTTAATCAGAGTGCGACAAAATCCACCAATCACGTAAAAGAAAGAGATGTTTGAAAAGTCACCATCTTGCCCCAGTTGAAGTTTACAGCCTGAAGAATGCACTAGCAGGAAACTGACACTAGTTGAAAGATAAGTGAACTATTTAATTTTCCAATTTATATACATACATATATATATATATATATATATAAACTATATTAAGAACTGAAAACTTTTAAAACATTTTACAACTTAAAGTTTCATGGTTGCTACCATTCATCAGGTAAAATTAAAATGATTTGAAGCTCATATGACTGTACGTAAAAACACATCGAGTAGCTTAACGATAAAGGCCAGCTACATACACGGTAATACAACAATTTAATTGGTTCATGTCACAGCACTGCAAATTAAGTGCTTATTTGAATGTCTGCACTTTGACACAAGCTCGTTTCTTGAGTTTAAGCTTGCAAGCTCAGGTTTGTATAAAATGAAGTATTTCTCCCAAATACACAAATTACAGCGTTTACTGGTCTTATTGTAACTACTCGCTTTTTTCAATACTCTCCACTTGATGTAGTACTGGATGGATCGATCTTTAAGCTGCCAGAGGGCTCTTAAATCTTGAATGACAGAGGGCTCATTCAAGAAAAGATATTACAACCATCGTAGCAGCTTCCACAATCCATCAAAACGAACTTCAACAGAACTAAGTAATTATATATGGCAGCTTAAAGATCGATCCATCCAGTACTACATCAAGTGGAGAGTATTGAAAAAAGCGAGTAGTTACAATAAGACCAGTAAACGCTGTAATTTGTGTATTTGGGAGAAATACTTCATTTTATACAAACCTGAGCTTGCAAGCTTAAACTCAAGAAACGAGCTTGTGTCAAAGTGCAGACATTCAAATAAGCACTTAATTTGCAATGCTGTGACATGAACCAATCAAATTGTTGTATTACCGTGTATGTAGCTGGCCTTTATCGTTAAGCTACTCGATGTGTTTTTACGTACAGTCATATGAGCTTCAAATCATTTTAATTTTACCTGATGAATGGTAGCAACCATGAAACTTTAAGTTGTAAAATGTTTTAAAAGTTTTCAGTTCTTAATATAGTTTATATAAATGCTCTATTTTAATATTGAGCACTCTCTTCTAGTGAACTGCAACCTTCTTCTTCATCAGTGTATATATATATATATATATATATATATATATATATATATATATATATATATATATATATATATATATATATATACCAACAGGTCAGATAGCGCAGTTGGTAAGCGGAGTAGTGGAACAGTGATCATTAGGTCTTAGGTTCAAACCCCAACAACTGCACCCTTCTGGGGGTCCTTAGACAAGACCCTTGCTTGTATAACGTCTACAACCGCTATGATGAGTGCAATAACCAAAGCCATGCCGGGTCGGACGTCGCCCGGTCAAACAAGGTCCGTGCTGCCTTTAGCTGAACCAGGACAAGGCTTCGAAAAATGGGCTACTGGTTCAAAACAGATGAAATGGACTCGGACTGATAACATGGACCTCATGCAGTGCTAATTTATGAGTGAATCTCAAAAGTGGGGCTATATGGGAAGGATGCGTCAACTGTGGATAAACATACGCCCTGAATTGCCACTAACCCCTAAGGAACTTGTAGCTCAGAGAAGTAACATAATCAAGCGTGACCTCATATCAGAACTTGAGGTAGATAAAATTAGGGAACAGTTCACCCAAGTAACCTCGACCAACGAAGAGTGCATGTCAACACACACCGTCACACATACACGATCTTGTGTTGACTCACACGTTGAAGAAGACATGCACTTTGACCTTGACCTAAGGGTGAAGTAGCTTGCGAAAAAATATCATCAACAAGATGCCAGCTGCTAATGATTATGGAAGCAAGGTACCACTACGGAGAGTTAGCAAGACCATACCCAAGAAGCTGTTAGAAGACATTAACTTGGCACTGGAGTCAATCCCAACTAAATTGATCAGTGAGACTAATGTCTTAATCTACAGTACGGCAACCGTCGTCTTGGATGAGATGGGTATTAAGCCACTGTCAACAAGGCTTCAAGCTATTCCATCTTGGCAGCTGAGGCTACAAAATAAGATCAAGGACTTGCGCAAGAAAGTTAGAAGGCTCAGTAAAAGATCTAACCACAGTTTGGAGCGTCCAAAAAGGGAAGCCACAATAGAAGCTCTAGAATCTGCCAAACAGCAGCTAGTAGCACTCTCGGCATGACTGAAGTGGTACACCAAAGAGCGGGATAACAAGAGAATGAACAAACTGTTCATCAATAATCCATCCAAAGTGTATTTCTCAGTTCAAAGGTGAACTGCAGAGGCAAATGTCAGATCCTCTCCGATCCAGCACCTCAAAGTTCTGGAAGGACATCTGGGAGAAAGAGACTACTCATAACACCACTGCAAATTGGCTGAAGAGGCTTAAAGAGAGCCACCAACACACTGTGGCTCAGCAAGGACTCACCATCAGCAAAATGGACACCAAGTGCAGAGTGCAGCGTATGAAGAACTGGGCAGCACCTGGCCATGACATGATTCAAGCCTTCTGGTTGAAGAAATTGACATCACTTCACACTAGAATGGCTAAGCAGATAGAATGCCTAATAGAAGAAGGCGACCATCCGGAATGGCTGACCAAAAGACGAACAGTACTTTTGATAAAAGATCCAAAGCAAGGGCCGATTCCCAAGAACTATCGACCAATAACGTGCTTGCCCACCACCTGGAAACTGCTCTCAGGAATATTTGCAGACAAACTGGAAGAGCACATGAGTCACTATAGGACCAGTGCTCAGAAAGGAATTGGGCGCAACACCCGAGGAGCCAAACATCAGTTACTGGTGGATCGGACGGTCTGTCAAGACAGCAGGAGAAGGCAAACCAATCTTGCCATGGCTTGGATCGGCTACAAAAAGGCCTATGACTCAATTCTCCATAGTTGGATATTTGAGTGTCTCAGTATGTACAATGTTCACCCTGCTCTTGTGGCATTCATCAAGATGTCAATGACCAAATGGAAGATGGAACGGGAGGCTAATGGCAAAAAGCTGGCGAGTGTAAAAATTAAGCGAGGCATCTATCAAGGTGACTCCTTATCACCGCTGCTCTTCTGCATATGCCTAAACCCTCTAAGCAATATGCTGGAGAAGACTCACTATGGGTACCAGTTTAAGAGTAGCACCGAGATAAACCACCTCTTCTACATGGATGACATCAAGCTGTACGCTAACAAAGAAAGGGACATTGATTCGCTAATACACCTCACGCAGGTAAACAGCAAGGAAATCGGAATGACCTTCGGTATTGAGAAATGTGGAAGGCTAATTCTTAAGAAAGGCCATTCTATGCTCACAGATGGCCTAAGAATGCCAAATGGTACCATCAAAGATATAGAAGAAGGGTACAAGTACTTCGTGGATTATGCAAAGCAGCATCAACCACGAAGCCGAGGTACATCACAAAGCCATTAATGAATACAAGAAACGCCTTTGGCAGGTCTTACAGAGCCAGCTCAATGCCAAGAACCAAGTCTTGGCAATAAATACCTATGAACTGCCAGTAATAAGATATCCAGCAGGCATAATAAAGTGGACTGAGGAAGCCATCAAGGAAACAGATATAGCAACTCGCAAACTGCGAGTTGCTATATATATACTATATACTATATATATACTATAGCTATATATATATATATATATATATATATATATATATATATATATATATATATATATATATATATATATATATATATATATATATATATAGTCTATCAACCACTAATGTTGTGATTATTATTTGATTGCTTGCGTCATAATAAGAATATTTGCTGCAATTTATTTAATTTAGGAAACTTGTCACTGTTTTTGCTCAATATAGTATTATTTATACTCAACTATTTCATAATTTTAATTAAGTTGCATTAGAAGGCTTAACTACTGAACCGGTGATTCAAGATAAACGGAGTAATTGTCATTTCTGAGTTCAAGCTATCACGGTAAAATGATGCCAAGGTTGCAATTAAAGTGAATCTGAGGTTTAAAAAAGCATATAAGACTTTAGTACTACAAACCAAACTAATATAAACTTGCAACATCAAACAGTTATTTCATTTACTAAATGTCCGATGAATCCGATATAAGATAACCAAAGAACAAGTAATAAACATATCAAGCTACAATTTTACACAAATAGTTCCATTTACTTTAAGTATTATTGCTGACAAATGTCGGTCAAAGTGGTGTATAGTTTGAACAATTCTAGCAGCATATAATGTTTAACAACATAGAAAACACACAGAAAATACTGATTCAGAACACAAAAACACAGTTTAGTAGTTCAGTTGAGCTAAAAAAAATGTTATGATTACGATAACTGTTCAACTGGATGTACCTTGGACGTATAATAGATCCGTATCATTAGATTCTTAAATCTTAATAAATATCCAGGGTTCAAGTAAGCATAGAATACAATATTGCCTACACCATAGAGTGTTTGTAGAGTGCCAGCAAACTGTTGAATCACATACAGTAAGATTGCTTGTTCAGCAGAAGCAAAGAAGTAAATGACTAGAGACACTAAACCAGGAATACCAGTAGCATAAAACATAGCAATAGTGCCAATAACATAGTGTGATGTTGTTATCAAAATTTTATCATCTTCTTGCAAACATCTCTTTTTCATTTTCTTGATTTCTTGAAAAACTGCAGTGAGCCATATTGTAGTTAAAACTAGTGGTACAAGACCACTTACAGTAGTCAAAACTACAAAGAAAATTCTTTGAACAAGAGAAATATCTGGACGCGTTTGACCATTTAAAAAACATATTAAATCTTCAAACAAAGCTGACAAGGTAAAAGAATTACAAATGTTTATGATCCAGATTACCACTACAGCTTTCTCAAAATGATTCAGAACAAAACTATTTTTATACTGAAAGGGCTTGCAGACTGCGTAGTATCTTTCATAACTCACTAAAGCAAGGAAACTATAGCGACCATGTCCAGCAGTTACGGCTACTCCATGTATAAAAATGCTTGCCGTACGGTAATATTGTGGTGATAATTTTAATGGTTGTAGGCTGTAGATTGCTATACATCCACAACTAACCACTATATCTGCTAGGGTTAAGTTAAGTAAAAGCAAGAAATAGTTTCGTTTATTCTCTTGGCGGAGTGTTTTAGTAGTGCTGAGTAGATACAAATGCAGAACATTTGCAAGCACACATATTACGCCGACAGAAATGGCGACGACCAAATATGCAGTAGGATTGTCTCCTGTGCATAACGTTAATAAACTGTCAGAAGCGTTCATTGTGTATCTTTTAAGTTAGCTTAGTCATTTTCTGGCCAAATCCCTACAAAGAAACAAATTTGCTTAACTGACATATTAAAAAAATAATAACTCGTAAGAAGATCAAAAGAGGTTAACCACTGCTACATTCACAATGTTCCACTAACTGAGATAGGAAAACCTTTAAATGAGTAACTTGCTATTTTGAGAAAAAGAGAAACTAAAAAATTAATTCACCTTTTTACGCCATCAAGGATATGTGAAATTTATCTTCTGCACATTTCAAAGCAAAGGTATTTAGTAATTTCAATATTACGTTACAGTGAGTGGTAAATATTGTTTTTGATTATACTCCTGCTTTACAAAATAACTGGTGCTGACCCAAAATATATTTTGGTCATGAAAGCAAGCTTAAGTCAAATTCAACAAACAGATATGTTAGAAAAACTGATCAATTCTACTTACTTTAAAAAAAAGAGAGAGAGAGAGAGAGAAAGAAAATAAGGAAAGTGAGAAAGAGAGATAGGGAGAAAAAGAAAGATAGAGAGAGAAAATGAGAGAAGAGAGAAGAGGGAGAGACCTAGAGAGAGAAAGAGAGAAAAGTTGGAAAATACAAAAAAAAAACAAGTGAGCATAAAAGCAATGTAACCTAAAAGGAATCATCAATAGAGTAATTGATCAGTAAAATAAAAAAATAAAACGGCGAAAGGGCAAAAGGGGGAAACAGCAAAAGGGCGAAAAGGGGCAAATGGGCAAAGAGCCCATAGGCAGAGGGGCAAAGGGGTAAAAGGATGAAAGGACGAAATGGCAAAAGGACGAATGGCCGAAAAGGGGCAGACGTGAATTGAAAAGTTGAGCAGCTAAGTGGGAAAGAGCAAAATGGCAAAATGAGAATTAGCAATACAGTGAATTAATGAAAGAGACAGAGAGAGATAAAAATTGAGAGAGTGAGAGAAAAGGACATCAATACTGTGAGATTTAAATAAAGCTAGGCAAGAAAAAAAGGCCCTTTTTACATCTGATGCGCAAGAAAAATATTTGCAATTTTTAAATTCGTAAACTCAGCTAAATTGCAGCTATTAACACACCTGTATTTGTTTAATAAACTTTTATTCCGTGATCCCATAAATTATACAGACAGTTGTATGTAATGATAGTCTGCAAATGAGCAATGATGAGAAACATCTGGCAAACGTTTGTATTTAAAACCTAAAGCCATTTGTCATAGTAAATTCATGCATATGTTTATTCTAAAAAATGAAGTTAGCAAAAATGCAAGCAAAACGAACAGTGAAAGACCATGAACATAAAAAGGGGCACAGTTGGAGTAAGTGAACTAGAGGTGAAGGAAGTTAAGAACCATCATAAAAATGCAAAAATAGTAAATCAAAAAGGCAGAGATGGAGTAAGCTAAAAGCAAAGGATGAAAATATCGAAAGTCAGCAAGAGCAATTGAGCATAACAATAAGTGAGCAAAAGAGCTTCAAAAACATAGAGTGATGGTCAATAAAGTGATAAATTCATGAACAAAAGAGCAAGATAGCGAAAATTCTAATGAGCAAGAGAGCCAAAGTGCGCAAGTGAAAGAGTTGTGAAAAGTGAGAGATGGTGAGAGAAGAGAGGAAAAAAGCGAGAGGAACAAAAGCCAATGAGAGCAAAACAACGAACAAATACAATATTGAGCGAGCAAAGATCGAAAGATTAAAATTTCAAAGAAGGAAATAGTCAAAGAGTCAAACAACAAAATAGAAAAAAGGTAACGACATAAAAAAATGTCTGCCTCAAAAAATGAATGAGATAGTAAAATGATGGTAATGAACTGATCATGAAGAATCAAAAAGTGAGGGAATAACAGAACGAGCGAGCGAAAAGTCCACAAGCAAAAGACTCAAAAAATGCATAAATGCAAGAGGGTGAAACGGTAAAAGGGCGAAATAGTGAAATGGCGAAAAAGTGAAAGGGCAAAATGACAATATGGTGAAAAGGGGAAAAGGCGAAAGAACGAATGTTTGAAAGGGCTAACTGGCCAAAGGGCAAAAAAGCAAAAGTGTGAAAGAGCTTATCAGAAGCTTGAGCAGCAAAGTGGGAAAGAGCAGAATATCAAAGAGGGAATGAGCAAAACAGGTAAAGATTTGGAGAGAGATAAAGACTGAGGCGGTGAAATAAAATGGCATTGAGAGTGTGAGAAATCAATTGAGCTAAGCAATCAAAAATTAACTTCATTCATCTAATGTTCAAGAACAAAATTCTGCTTGTTACTTCCATAAAGTTAACTAAAACACAGCTGTTAATGTACAGTCAAACATGGATAACTCGTCCACGGATAGCTCGAATACATGGTTAATTCGAACATTTCCTTTGGTCCGTTCCCACGTAATGATAAATTGCTATAGATAACTCGAACTCAACACTGTTAATTCGAACTGTTTTTTTGCCCAACGGCTACCAAAACGGTTGTTATCGCTTTAGAAAATCACTTTATTCAAAGCCATAGAGGTAAACTTCATCTTTTCGTAATTCATAAGCGTCGTTATTACCACCATCGGCAAAATATTTTTGTCAACAACTTTTCTAAAGGTTTGGTGAAATTTGATTTATACTGTTATACGATGAGTAGCACGGGTTAGCCGGGTCACGCGCGTAAGGATTTTCGCCACGCACATACAAAACAAAAATCGCATATTGTTTTTGTTTTGTATGTGCGTGGCGAAAATCCTTGAGTGCGTGACCTGGCTAGCCCGTGATGAATAGTTTTCCGACGTTGATTCCGTGTTGAATCAACGTCGGAATGTTGAATGTTTAAAACGTCTTAAAAATTGTTGTAATTAAACTTTAACGTTGTCTGAGCTACAAAAAACTATTCATCGTTTGACCTAAACACAGAATACGTGTGTACATTTAATAAGTATCTATTAAAAAAACGTGAGTGATATAGAATGTACGTAAAACCTCGTAAAACTTCTAATTGAACTGCCTCGGAGTGTTGCTCTTAACGAATCCCAGGTATAGTAAGATAATCTTTGCATAAACTTCAAGAAAAAACGGCAAAATTGATCGTGGGTAAAACCCCAAAAGAAAAAAATGTATTTTCTTTTGAGCATTTCAACAACGATCAAGTTTTGCCAATGTCAATCTGAAAAACGTCCTGGCAATAACATCACCTCAAACAGCAAACCAATCTCAAGTGATAAAAAAATCTCTATACTTTTTCATAAAAACGTTTTAAACTTTACATTAGAAGCATTTAATTTGAAACAAGCCATTTGTGCTTTTGATTTATATTATAGTTTGTATATGTACATGTATCTACTAATAAATAAGTAAATATATGGACTTGTGACAGTGCTCTGATAACTTGAACACTCTGATAATTCGAACACTTTTGCTCGGTCCCTTGAAGTTCGAGTTATCCATGTTTGACTGTATTTGTAATTGTTTAGCAAACTTTCATTCAATGATCTCATAAATCATACACAGAAATATTTTATGTAATGATAGTCACAGATTAGTAATGAGTAAGCACTTTTGGGAAAGGTTTGTACTTAAAGCCTAAAATAGAAAATCACTTACATGTATTGTATATAAGCAATTACCATTTACATATTGGTTTAAAAAAACTTTTTGTTGTGTGAAATAGATCATTTTATTGAAAAATCACTATTTTAGCTAGTCAAGCTATCAAGAGGCTTCACTGCAAACAACAAACTTATCAAATTGTCAACAGTTTTGTTTAATTTATATAGTTTAGATATTTTAGCTCACCTTCGAGCTAGTATATGAAACAAATATTCAGGTTTAGTCTCCATGTGTTACATTACAAACTACTTTAGGCTTTGGGTATTTTTGAAAATAAACTGAACAAAAACATTGATTATACACAAATTTTGTTGACTGTATTAAATAAATGTTCGTATTAAAACATTTGTTCAACTGTGAAATGCTCCTACCTACCATTATGTCATGAGTGAACTAAATATATTAGTATATATGAGCGAGTGCTCACCGTGGCAATAGAGAACTTGGTGATGTTATTATAGAGGACTGCCTGAAAAGTCACTTTAGTTTTTTTGGCTCAAATCACCAATGGTATATTTACTGCATCTTCTTTCTTTGCTTTATTCTCTTTGACCTGTCTAAATAACAAAGTTAAAACCAAGTTACAAGCAGCACATTAACTGTAATGACCAGCAGTTTTTAAAATAAGAAAAGGTCAAATTTTAATTGCTGAATCTGGTAAACTTTGATATACTTCTTGTACCCTTTCTCCAAACATTCTGCTAAATATTTTTTATATATATTGTAGTAATTTAGTGGTGCTTGTTGGTTGCTTTATCACACCAATCATCGTAGTTATAAGGCTCATAGAATTTTGCCTCCTATTTTGGCTAGCAGCTTTGGGCTCTGTCAGCCAGACTACAAAAACATCAGTATATTGTAATAATATTTCGCAAAGTAAACTAATTTTCATAAAACTTACACAAACATATGTTAGGTAGTCAAATTATCAAGCACATACCTACAGTAAGATGCAGTTAAAGCTATTTCAAATTCAATTTATCTACATGTATCAATTTAACGACACGAGTAAAGTTTTAAAAAAAGGCTAACAGACAAAAACAAAAGTTCTGACTTGATCACACATAACTTCGAGGGGTAACTGAAATTTTCTTGTTTCTTCCCTGCTAAATTTAAGTATGCTTAACTTGGTTATGATATACCTAATATATACAGTTTTCTCTAAAAAAATTTATGCATTATTGCTTACCTCTATTGCTAGACTGCTCATACAAAACACAGTTTCACCATGATGGCATCATATTTCAAAAAACATTTATATAGAAGTTGATGAAACCCAGGAAAGAATATGGACTGCGACAATCGATTAAAACAACACTCAGGGATGATGGCATTCATTACTAGCTGAAGTTTTCAAGCAGTCTCTAACAACTTGGCATCTTCACATAGCCACTTGAGTTTGCCAAAAGATTAGCGCTGGCCAGAATTTACGAATATTTTTGTAGGGATGATTATCCTAGTGATGATGAGGATTATTAGTGAAGGCCAATTGCACAAAAATTTCATTTTTTATAAAGTTTTGTCAATTAAAGCCACATACAATCAAGACTACATGTACATAACAGCCATATAACAAAACACCTAATATTAACATAACATCACATTAACATACCAATCTAATATTTTTGCTCTACACATTCAAGTGATGATAGGTTTACTCCCACTGATAATCTAATTCATTACCAATCTAGTGTATTTTATATATTAAACTAAGCTTTTGCTTTTTACCCGCCTAGCAATCATTTTTTTCCTCCTTTTTATTTGTTTGTGAGTAAGACAGTACATGTTATATTAAAAACAGTGTTATAGTTTATGTAATTATTATTTTATCTTACGCTGTAAACACATATAAAAATGCTAAATTGGCAGTAATAATGTGGATAAGTACTTTTATATCAACTAGTAAAGTTTTATTTTACATTTGAGTGCTGGGTATTGAAAAGACAAAGGCAAATCCAGCCAGTATAACTAACACATCCCAGATGCTAGAGGACATATCAAGAACATCACAGTATAATCAGGGTATTGAAAGCTTGGACTCTTGCGTCCGAAACTCAGGAATAATCAAGCATTAGATAATACTCAAAGCTATATTAGTGCTATGCTGCTTATGTTTCTATGTTATTATTTTTTGATTACCATGACTATTATTATATTATTGATTGCTTAACATATCCACATTACTGGGTGCTATAGCTATATGTTATTAAAAAAATTGGCAATTGTAAATGATAATACTTTTGCATTAATAGAGCATTACCATTAATTTCTACTAATTGCGGAAGAGTTTCCGCAATTAGTAATTACTAATTTCTTACTAAGTGCGGAAGAATTAAACCAAAGTTTGTTTTTTGAGGCATTTGTATCAGTTTATCAAACAAGCTTTGAGCTCTAGTTAAAGCTAAATTTGAGCAAAATATTTATAGCTCTGAAAGGCAGCTTTAAGACGTAAAGAATAAAGGTTTACAATAACTTTAGGAAACCCTTTAAACATTAGGATTTTGAGAACTTGTCGGTGTCTACCACATCTGGTGAATACTGGCAACTATGCAAATTCACATTTCATTTAGCAAGCAGATTTTCTCTAAAGACATATGAAAACTATGATTATATGAGTTGATTGAATACTTCTCAGTTGGTTAATATTTTCATAAACTATTGTTGTATCAGATATATTATAATATTGTTTAGGTATATATAAATTTGCTGTATTTAGTTGTAGAAGCTGTACTTATAAAAACAAAATTTGAAAACTAATTGCATGGAGTTTTAATTTTTTACAGGTAATTTATAGAGCAAAAAGAACAATGATTGTTTTATTAAAAAGAAAAAAACAACCACATTATAGTAATACATAACACTACTTACATGTACATATGCTAACGTACTGCCACGTAAGGATATCAGTGAACATTAAACTACATGATTGTATACAGATACATGTATGACAAGACAACTATGTTGCTAGCTTTGCAGGTGCTTAAAAAATAATTGCCAGTTCGTATTCTCGTCCAGCTCACTCTCAATCAGAACAGCTGTCAAAGTGATTTTTAGCTTAATTTCATCGGCTCCTCATGGAAACTAGGCTAAACAAGTACGTACTGATATACAATCAGGTACATATACGGGATCAACTTTCAATGCAAAGCTTACATGACAGTTAAAACATACATGTACTGTATGTACATTTATGTGTATTACATGCAGTATTAAAATGTGTAAATGTTTTATTGTATGCGTAATAATACATTAGTGCACATATGCATAAATCAAGGTAATCATGAATTAATACACTCATATATTAACACTAGAGATATGACTAGCACTAATAAAGAAATAAACTACAATGTAATAAAATATATTTGATAATTAAATCCCTTGGTAATACTTTCTAGGAAGAGTCCTACTAATCATTTATGATCAAGTCTATGAAAGAAACAGTGACAAGTGTACAGCATATGAAAAGCAAAATCATGTTGAATTTGCATCTATATGTCATTTAATGTTTGAAACTTTCATGGTACCTAAACAACCACTGGAATGGTAGAATTGGACTTGTCAGGCAAACGTTTAGAGGCAGAACTATTTGCATGAATATCTCTGGTGCAAGACTTTTTGCCTCAGGTTGCAAGCTGAGAATTTATTCATCCTTCATGGTAACCTGTTGCGCAACAAATTTCAAACAATTGTGGGAGAGCAACATTTGCACATAACAGCTACATTTAAATGTTTGGTAAGCGCACTTAATGAGAGTTTCAATCAAATTTTGATGATGTGAACGAGAAACAAAGGATGTGATTTACAGGCAATTACAATAAAATTTTATGTATTCCAGATACATTATGTGCAAAACTGCCTGACTAAAATTACATTAGAGTGTTCTTGTTATCATCATATTTTTATTTATTTACTGTATATAAGCATAACTAAATTATTTTGTGCAATATTAGCAGTGCTGCAAGTCTCATACCAAAAAATCTGAGCCAAAAAGTTTTTAAACAGAAAAACTGTGGCAGAAAAGACTACGCTGTTGTCATGGTACTCAAAAAGCGTAAGTGTATTTCTGCCATGGTATTTAGTGAGTGTAGGTGCAATGCTGTCGTTTTAATTATTAGGTATGGGCAAATTGCTGGCATCGTACTCACTAAGTGTAGAGGAAGTGATTTTATGGTACTTAATAACTAAAAGAATAGTAGTAGCGTAGTATTTGATAAGTGAATGAACAGCGGCTTCAAGGTATTAGTGAATGAACAGTGGCTCCATGGTCTTAAATACGCATAAGCACAGTGTTGTCATGGTATCTAATCACTATAGGCGCAATATTGTCAAAAGAGCATCACTAGAAGTAAGTACCTACTTATTAAAAAGGCTAACAGACTGCGATGGAAGTTGTGACTTGATCACACATAACTTGAGGGAATAACTAAAACATTTTAGTTTTTACCCTCCTAATTTTCTGTATGCTTAACTTTGCTAAGTTATACCTAATATATAAAGTTCTCCCTAAAATTATTCTAGGCACTACTGTTTACCTTTATTGTCAGACTGCTTATACAAAATACAGTTACACCATGATGGCAGCATCTTTCAATAAACATTTATATAGGAGTTGATGAAACCCAGAAAAGAATATTAACTTTGTGACATTCGAGTGAAAAATTACTCAGCGATGATGGCATTCATCAACAGCTTGAGTTTTCAAGCAGTCTCTAACAACTTGGCATCTTTAGATAGCCAATGGAGTTTGTCAAATAATCAGGGCTGACAAAAATTTACAATTATTATTAGGTTCAAGACGCCAAGTATAATCCTCGTGATGCAGCTCAACCAGCTACTTCGGACAGAAATCATTATTTTGGCACGTGTCTTTTTACTACTCAAGTGTTGAATCAATATCTTTGGCAGCTGACCGCTGACTTACTGTTAATAGAAAATAAAATTATGAGAGAAAAGTGATGATATCAACTTGGCGCCTGCTTCAAAACTCAGTAGACCAATAATATTGCATCTTAACTTTAAACTTTTTTTTTCTGGTCTAACACAGAAAATGCAATGTAACTTAAAATAAGGTATTTTGTAATTTTAGTTTAAAATACACAGAAACATGTAACACCAACCTTTAATTTTAAATAGAATGCTTATGAAGGCCAATAGAATGCATCACTACTGCTTAAACAATACAAAATATCATAATCTTTCTAACTTTATTTTTCATACAAATTATGCAAAGATACCTTTTTGATTATTAGTGAAAGCTGTAAGCAAAAACCTTTCAAAGTTTATGTAATTGTTGTTAATTAAAGTTGTATAACAATCAAAGTTACATAAAAGTCATACAAAAAACTAATATTTTTGCGCCACGCATTCAAGTTGTGTTAAATTTATTCCCACTGATAATTTACTTCATTACTAATCTGGTGTATTTTATACATGTATATTAAACTAAGCTTTTACTTTTACACCCAACTAGCAATCATTTTTTTTTTCCATTCATTTGTGTGTAAGACAGTGCATGTTATATTCAAATACTGTGTTATAGTTGACGTAATTATTATCATACCTTTCTTTGCAAACGCATATAAAACGGCATAATTAATAGCAATAAAGCCTTGACATGCAGTATTGCCTATAATAGGGCCAGATTGGCACTAATGAAGCATATAGTTATTGATATCTCAACTAGTAGAACTTCATTTTACATAGGAATGCTGAGTATTAAAAAAGACAAAGAAAAGTACAGTCAGTATATGTAACACATTCCGGATGCTAGAAGGCATACCTAAAGCATCACCATATATTTAGGCTACTGAAGCCCTGGACTCTTGCATTTGAGCCTCAGAAATAATAAATTACTAGATCTCTAAGCCGGGTCTCTGTTGGCGTTCTATGTTATCATCCTTTGATCACTTTTAGTGTTAAGATATTATTACTGGGTGCCAAACCTATCTGATGAAAAGAAGGCTAAAAATCGCAAATGAACACATTTCCTTATGTATAGAGCAGAATTTCTACTAACAAGTGATAAATATTAAACTACAGCTTCTTTAAGGCATTTGCATAAATTTATTAAAAATATCTGATGTCTAGTTAAAACTAAATTTGGGCAATTTATCATCTCAATGTTTATCTATGTTAAATATGGCAACAATCAAAATTCTACATTTCATTTGGCAACAAGATTTTCTTTCAAGACAGCTGATAACTTTATTAAAACGAGTTGATGAGATATTTCTGTGTTGTTATATTTTTCATAAATTTTAGCTGTATAAGATGTATTATACTTATATTACAACACTAATTGAATGCTCGGTTTTGCCTGGGTAATACAACTTTTTGCCCAAAAAAATTAATTTTATCCAACAGATAACAACAGTTACAAATCTCACTTCCTAATTTTATGTCTTGAGAAAACTTTTTATTTGCAGCTCAAATAAAATAAAAAATAAAATAAAACAACTGTAAAGGTTTTTAATCCTTTTTTAAGAATCTGTAACTTTAAAATTTGATGTGATGAAAAAATTCTTTTGTTGAAATATTTTAAGAAAAAAATAAAACAGTTGGAAAGGTGATTAAAGGTAACTTTGAAACCAACTGCAGCAAGCAATTGCCAAATAAGTTCTTTTTTGCTATGACTTTTTTAATTATCGCATTACAAACTAACAGGTGCTGTCCCAAATATACTTCACTTGTCACGGAAGCATGTTCAGCTCAAAGTTAACAATCAAATATGCTAAAAAAAATGATCAATTTTATTAACTTTGTTCAGGTTTTGCCTTTTTATCAGATGTTCAAATTTTGACTAAGCTCAGCTTAGTCAAACGACTGATATTTTGTAACTGAAGAAATGGTTTTCTGTACCAAATATTATTAGGTTGTTTTCCTTTCTCTCATTTCTATATGGTGCAAAAACTTTGATTTAGTGTACGATAATCAAAAGTATTTTGTGTCTTTTCGCTGATTGTTTTGACTGCCAATAAATGAACACACTGACCAGTATACACAGCTGAATAACACTACTCTCAATAAAAATTGAACTTTTCACGGTTTATAGGTGCCAGCAAGTTTATGTTATGTCAGCAAATACATTTGCAATCTATCTGGTATGATTAAATGCTACCACCAATTGTTTTTTTAAATCAAAAAGTTGCCATTGTAGTTCAATCAAAAAGTTATACATATTTAGTGAAAAGAGAACAAAAGTTATTTTTACTCAATCGGGAATGAGAAATTTAAAAGTCTTGGCTCAGTTTCTAAATTTTCTAGACTTCTTCAGCCTTGAAGTCTTCTGGCCTTTTCAACCAACTGAGTATATTTTTCAAAAGACTGCTCTTAGTAATGGTATAGTAAAATACTGAAACGAAAAAAGAAGGACAATGAGTAAAAGAGAAATAGACATTGAGAGACAGTGAAATAGAAGCGTATCAATACTGTGAGATATCAATAGTGCTAGGCAAACAAAAATGACTTTTATACATCTAATGCATGAGAACAAAGTTCTGTTTGTCATTTTCGTAAAATTAGCTTAAACGCCTCTGTTGATTTACTTGCATTTGTTTAAAAAAACATTCATTCTATGATACAATAAATTATGCACAGAGATACTGTCCTTAATGATGGTTGCAGATCAGCCATGATAAAATACTTCTAGCAAATGTTTGTAACTAAAGCTTAAAATAAAAAATTACCAATGTAAGCATTTACCATTTGCATAATTGGCTAAAAATATTTTTGACATGTGAAATAGGTCATTTTATTAGAAAGCCACAATTTTTGCTAGTACGAGCTATCAAGAGGCTTCACTGCAATCAACAAATTGTAACTTATAAAAGTTCCAACAGTTTTGTTTAAAATTATATAAGTTAGATTTTTCAAGTATGCACTTTTAAGCTAGTAGGCCCTATATAAAATGAACTTTCATGTTTGGTTTCCAAGTGTTACACTTAGAACTAAATTAGGCCCTGCATACTTTTGAAACTAAGCCTAAAAACATGTATTATACACAAATTTTGTTTGCTGTATTTCAAGGCTGTCTGTAGTAAAACAATTGTTTAACTGAGAAATGCTCAAACCTACAAATATGTCATGAATGAACTACATGTAAGTAGATTTCTATATTTGAAGTAATGCTCACCATGGCAATCGTGATTTTTGTAGCGTTACTATAGAGGACTGCCTAAAGATTCGCCAGTGTCAATTTGTTTTTTTGCTAAAGTCATCAAGAATGTAGCTACTGCATCATTTTTGTTGGATTTCTTCTCTCTGACCTGTATAAATAAAAAATTAAAACCAATTTAAAAGCAGCGCAGTTACTGTTAAGACAGACAGTTTCTAAAGTAAAAGAAGATTCAATTTTAATTGCTGAACATGGCAACCTTTGAAGTATTACTTGTACCTGTTCTCCAAACATCCAGCCAAACTTTTCTTCTGCTTGTGTAGTAACTTAATTCTGCTTGTTGGTTAATGTATTACAGCGTTCATCGTAGTTATAAGGTTTATAGAATATTGCCTTCTATTATTAGCTAGCAGCTTTGGGCTCTGTAAACCTGACTGGCAAACCATTGGTATATTTAGAAAAAATATTTTGCAAAGCTGATCACTTTTTATAGAACTGATATGAACATATGTTCTTTATTAAAGTTTGCAAGCACATCCTTGCAGTAAAATTTTGTTAGAACAATTATAGAATATATGTATATATATTATATATAATGTAGAATATATGTATATATCATTTTAATGAAACAAGGAAATTTTTAAATGTTGGCTAACAGACAGCAAAAGAAGTTTTGACTTGATCAAACATAACTCTAAGGAATAACTGAAACCTTTTCGTTTCTACCCTCAAAGATTTCTGTATGTTTAACTTTGTTATGTTATACCTTAAATATAAAACTCTCTTTAAAAGTATTTTATGCGCTATTGCTTACCTTTATTGTCAAGCTGCTCATTCAAAATACAGTTTCACAATTATGGCAGCGTCTTTCAAGAAACATTTATATAGAAAGAATATTGACTTTGCGACAATAGATCGAAACTACATTCAGAGATGACTGCATTCATTATTAGCTTGAGTTTTCAAGCAGTCTCTAACAACTGGACATTTTTAGATAGCAACTTGAATTTGCAAATTAATCAGCGCTGACCAGAATTTACAAATATTTTTTTGGTGCACGACGCCAAGTAAAACTCTTGTGATGATGCTCAACAAACTACTCTGAACAAAAATGATTATTTTTGGCACGTGTTTCATTACGACTCAAGTGTTGAATCATTAACTTTGACAGCTGACTTATGTTAATAGAAAAGTGAAATTAGAAAAGTAATGGAATGACATCGGTTTGGCACTCGCTTCAAAACGCAATAGATGAGTACTAGTGCATTTTAACATTAAACTTTCTTTTTCTTGTTTAACACAGACACAGCAATGTAACTTATTAAAATATATCTGGTAAATTTAGCTTAAAAACACTAAAACATGTAACAACAACCTTTACTTTTAGATAGAATGTTCTTCACACTTTTTGTACAAATGCTCAACACATGCAGCCATTCTATTATTGCGTCAATACTACACAATATCATGATCTTTCTAGCCTCATTTTGATACAAATTCTTCAAAGTTACATATTTAATTATTAGTAAAGGCCACAAGCAAAGACTTCCAAATTTTATATATAATTTTTGTCAATTAAAGCTACATAACAGCTATACAACTATTTAATATTTTTACTCTATGCATTCAAGTAGTGATAGGTTTACTCCTACTGATAATTTCATCCATTGCCACACTTGTGTATTTTATATGTTAAACTAGGATTGTGCATTTACACCCCGCTAGCAACAATTTTTTCCTCTTTTTTATCATTTTGTGTGTAAGACAGTACATGATAATTATATCTCAATACTGTGTTACAGTTGATGTAATTATCACTAGAAATTCCACTGTCATACAGCCCACGACCAAAGAGATATTGGAAAAAAGAAAGGGTACAAATGCAATATTAGCAGTCAAATGGCACTGCAGTGCAATAGGATAACTGCAATGGTAGCTGTAATGTAGTGGGTGTTATTATATACAACAAATAGCAATAATGAAAGGAAAAGATTATATGTTTATATCTCTCCCCCTGCAATAGGAGAAATGCAATATTGGCCAATATTAGAAGTAAACTGCACTGATATTATTAGAATAACCAATATTATTAATATAGTAATAATATAAAACCCATGCACAATTTTGTTTACATTTCAAAACGTCATAGCTAGCAATATCAAGAAGTTGTGATATTTATATAGATTTTTAAAAAATCTGTACTACATAGTCATTGTTCTGTAGTCATCCAAACTTATAATTAAATATTGTAATAGCCTCATGAGGATCGTTAGAAAAAAAATCATCGTCATTTCCTTTACTTACACTGCGTTGGACATCAGTTAGAATACCAAAGCACTCAAGAGTGTCTAAAATGTCAGTTACTTTAAAATTGGCAAAAATGAAATGAAATGATTTCAGTACTCCTACGTTAATTACAGAAACCTTCGGCAATTTGACAATGCTATAGACTGGTGAAATGTGCACGTTATTTTTCCGTAAAATGCGCACGACTTAATCGTTCTATTCTCTGTCGCTCGGCGTTTCAATTTCCGGTCTTAACTTTTATTAAACCAAGCTTGTCAAGCGTTTTGCAAAGAATTTCAGCCAAATTAATTTGTCTATTTGTGTATAATCCGATCAAATGGGTAAGTTTTAAGATAATGCCGACGGTATACAAAGACTTGGTAATATATTTAAATAGGCTTATATGTGTTTTGTATCGTTATTATACTTTAACGACTCTACAAAATGATGGTTAAATTTGTTGACGAGATTTCAAGACAAGGGTTCGTCTCATTGTTGATGAATAATTTTCGTCAGTTGTGTGCACATGCATTTATCATAAAAACTCTCAAACATCTTATCCGCTCGTTTGGTCGTGGAATTATATCCTTTGTTGTGAACGCATTTAAAAGAACCAAGTTGGCAGTAATAAAGAAGATAAGTACTGGTATCTCAACTAGTAACATTTTATTTTCCATAGTTGTGCTGGGTTTTGAAAGATACAAAAATAAGTCTAGCCAGTATAACTAACACATCCTGGATAATAGAAAACACAGCTAGAGCATCACCATATAATCAGGATATTGAAAGCCTGTAATCTTGCATTGAAACGTTAGGAAAAATCAAGTAATATATATAATACTTTAAGCTGAATCTCTGTTGGCTTTCTATGTTATTACCCATTGATTACAACTAGTGTTAAAGGTTGCCTTGCAACAAAATTCACCTTTCAGTTAATTGATATCAAAATATTCACCATGTCTTACTCTGCTGTGTTGTAGGTGCAAAATATGTGGAAATGTGATTACAAGCTCTTAGAAGCTCAAAAACAAAAAGTCACTGTAGAATGGAATCAGTTTATTTATCAGACGTCATTACATTTGGTTATTGTTTTGTCACGTGATGTTCTCACCTAAATTGAAAAGCCAATAAAAGGCTCAATATAAAACCTCTCGTAGCACTAGTTTATGACAAACACTTCGGGTTTTACCGAAGACCCCGTATCAAACATAGATACTCGCTATTTTGCAGTTTTGTTTCGGCTTGGTCTAATTGTCTAGTCGTAATCTGATCATGTGACCCATACTTCGTGGTTAATTTCTGCAGCATTTTTTGATTATCACAGGTGACCAACAGGCTCGTCATGGTTATCAGACAATGATATGTATTTTAAAAAAACAAAGTTCTGCTTTTTACTTCGATAAAATCAGTTAAAATGTAGTTGTTATAGAACTCTCCTTTGTTTAGTAAGTTTTCATTCCATTATCACATTAACCATACACAAATATGTTGTATGTAATAATAGTCACAAATCAACAATGATGAAACATTCTGGCAAGTGTTTGTAACTGAAACCTAAAATAAACTATCACTAGTAAAAGCATTTACCATATGCAAAATTGAAAAGAAATTCTTTGAATTATGAAATAAATCTTTTTTTGATAAAACCACAATTTTTGCTTGTATAAGCTATTAGAAGGATTCCGTGCAATCAACAAACTTAACTTATCAAAATGCCAATAATTTTGTTTAAAATTGCATAAGTTCAATTTTCTGCTCATTTTTAAGCTAGGATAGAAACTAAACACTTAGGTTTAGTATCTATGTGTTACATTAAAAACTACAGTAAGCCCAATGTATTTTTGAACTAAGCCGAACAAAAAACATAGATTATACATGAATTCCTGTTTGCTGTATTTAAGAGTTGTCTCTAGTAAAACATTCGTTCAACTGAGAAATTCTCCAAATTACCAATATGTCATGACTGAACAACAGCAAATAGATTTGTATATTTGAAGGAATCCTTACTGTGGGAATAGTGATATTTGTGGTTTTATTAAGGAGGACTGCCTAAAGAGTTATCAGTGTCAATTTGCTTTTTTTGCTGAGTTCTTAAAAGATATATTTACTGCACCATTTTTGATGGGTTTCTTCTCTCTGACCTGTGTAAATTGCATAGTTAAATCAAGTTACAAGCAGCACAGTAACTGCTATGACAGACCTTGTCTATAATAAGATATGGTCTAATTTTAGTTAATGAACCTGGTAAACTTTGAAATATTCCCTGTACCCTTTCTCCAGACTTCCAGTCAAACTTTGTTTTCTGTTTGTGTAGTAATTTAGTTCTGCTTGTTGGTTAATGTATTAGACCACTCATCATATGTAGTTATGAGGCTCATTGAATTTTGCCTCTTAATGGCTAGCAGCTTTGGGGTCTGTAAACCTGAATAGAAAACCATTAATATATTTTAATAATATTTTGTAAAGTAAATCAATTTTCATAGAACTTATGTGAACATCGGCTATTTAATAAAATTAGCAAACACCCTTACATTAAACTGAGTCAGATCTATTTCAAAATTTGTTCATTAATTTAATAGCACGAGTAAAGTTTTTACAGAAGGCTAACAGACTGTAACAGAAGTTGTGACTTGATCACTCATAACTTCAAGAAATAACTGAATCATTTTTGTTTCACCCTTCTAAATGTCTGTCTGCTTAACTTTGTTATGTTATGCCTTTAATATAAAATTCTCTCTAAAAATATTTTAGGTACTAATGCCTATTTCTATTGTCAACTGTTCATACAAAATACAGTTTCTCAATGATGACAGCTTATTCCCACATATATTTATTTAGAAATTGATGAAGCCCAGGAAAGAATATTGACTTTGCGAAAATTGATTGAAACAACACACAGAAATAATGGCATTCATCAATAGCTGGAGTTTTCAAGCAGTCTCTAATAACTTGGCATCTTTAGATAACCACTTGGGTTTGCCAAATAATCTGCGCTGACCAAAATTTACAAGTATTTTTGGGTTCAATACTCCAAGTATAATCCTAGTGGTGATACTAAACTAGCTACTTTGAACAGAAATGATTTTTTTGGCACGTGTCTCTTTACGACTCAAGTGTTGAATCATTAACTTTGACAACTGACAGCTGACTTATTGTAATAGAAAGCAAAATTAGTAGAGTAATGAAATTACTGGCCTCAACTTGGCACTTGCTTCAAAACTTTGTAGATGAATACTAGTGCTTTTTAACATTAAACTTTCTATTTTTGTTCTACACGGATACTGCATTGTAACTTATTATAGAGTATTTTATAAATTTTGTTTAAAATACACAGAAATATGTACCAACATCTTTTACTTTTAGATAGAATACTCTTCCCTCTTTTGGTACAAATGCTCAATACGTGCATCACTATTGCTTCAACAAAACAGAATATCGTGATCTTTCTAGCTTCGTTTTGGTACAAATTATAAAAAAAGATTATTAGTAAAGGCTATATGCAGAATATTTTCATATTTAATCTATTTTTTGTGGATTAAAGCATAACAGGCAGGACTACATAGCAGCCATACAACAATCGAATATTTTTGCTCTATGCATTCGAGTTGCGATAGGTTTACTACCTCTGATATTTTAATTAATTACCAAACTAGTGTATTTTATATGTTAAACTAAGCTTTTGAATTTATACTCCTCTAGCAACCATTTTTTCCTCTTTTTGGTTCGTTTGTGTGTAAGACAGTTCATGTTATATCTAAATACTGTGTTATATTTGTCGCAATTATTATTATATATTTTTTGTAAACGCATATAAAAAGGCCAAGTTGTCAATAATAAAGCAGATGAGTACTGGTATCTCAACTAGTAACATATTGTTTTACATCACACATATTAAGACAAAGACAAATTCAGCCAGTATAACAAACACATTCCGGATGCTAGAAGACACATCCAGAGCATCACCATATAATCAGGCTATCAAAGACCTGGGCTCTTGCATTTGAACCTCTAGAATAATCAATCATTAAGTAAAAGTCTAAGCTGGATATCTATTGGGCTTTCTTTGCTTTTATCCTTTGATTATTACTAGTTTTTGGATATCCACATAACTAGTTGTTACAACTATCTGTTAGAAGGCAGGCTAGCAATTGAAAATGAACAAATTTCCTTATTTATAGTCCTTATTTACTATTAAAAAGTGGGAAGAATTAAACTACAGCTTCCTCTTTTATGTTACCAAGAATATAGCAACATTTTATAATCTTTTAGCTTTTAGGTGTTAGCAATAGCAAGCTTTGCATTAATTACGGTAGGGCAGTTGAATGTGAGACATACAGAAAGCAAATTGTGCTGCATAGTGTTGTATTTTACTTTTAACCAGCATGAGTGTTTTATAAACTTCAACTCTTTTAATATACTGGTGCGAGAGCAGTTGGGAACTTTATTGTAAGTAAACACATAGTGTAAAACAGCTTGTTTTTTTCCTGATTGTGGTGTAATCATGACAGTTTAGTTTTTTTAATAATCAAGATGATAAGCTATTGTCAGTTTTAACATGAATGTTTGTATGTTTTCATTTATAGATTGTTATAACTAACTTTTATTACTTTTCTTGCTTTATTGATTACAGAGTACAGTGTCATAAATATAAAGACTGTTGCTAACCATATCAGCTCTAATCCAGTACAGACACTTGTAGCAGTGTATCCAAATAGCTTTGAAGTCTAGTAAAAGCGCAATCCGGGCAATTAATGTAAAGCTCTAGAAGGCTAATTAATGACATGAAGAAAAAAGTTTAGCCTTAGGAAACCCTTTTCACCCTTTAGGAATTTGAGAACTTGTTGGTGTTTACCAACTCTGTCGAATTCTAGCAACTATGCAAATTCTACATTTCATTGAGCAAGCAAATATACTTTCAAAACAGCTGATTAATTTATCAACACGAGCTCCTCGATATTTCTATATCCTTAAATATTTTAATAACTTCTAGCCCTATATCATATGTATTATAATTATATTACAATATTAATTGAATGCCCGACTTTGCCCAGGTAATAAACAATATTTGTACAAAAAGTGCTATTTGAAAGTGCTATACATCTAAGACAAGCTAGAATTCAGAAGCAAAAAATGAGGGAATGAGACAGCAACGAAGAAAAAGCATGGGAGAAAATGAGCAGAAAAGCAGAAATACAAAAAAACAAGAGAGTGTTTGAGATGAGCAAAAGACAGAAATTGCAAAAAAAAAGGAGTGAGAGCAAAGAAGTACAAGTGAAAAAGAGCCACAAAGGCAAAGAGTGGGGGAAAAAAAAGTAGAATGAAGATCTAAAAACCAAACTAGCGGAAAAGAAAGAGACAGCCGAAAAGGTCAAAGCACAAAAACTGTGCAAACGAGTATCTGATTAAATCAGTAAATGACTTCCGAGAAAGAGAACAACCGAAAGCGAAGAAATATTGAGCATAAGAGCGAGGTTATAAAATACAAAAAAGAGCGAGTGAGCAAAGAAGCAACAGAAACAGAGAGTGATGGTCAATAGAGTTATGGATCAAAAAAGCAGCAGAAACAGACAGTGATGGTCCATAAAGTAATGGATCAATGAAGCAACAGAAACAGACAGTGATGGTCAATAAAGTAATGGATCAAAGAAGCAACAGAAACAGACAGTGATGGTCAATAAATTAATAAATCAATGAAGCAACAGAAACAGACAGTGATGGTCAATAAAGTAATGGATCAATGAAGCAAAAAAAACAGACAGTGATGGTCAATAAAGTAATGGATCAATGAAGCAAAAGAAAGAAAAAGCAAAAGGGTAAGCGAGTAGTGGAAAGTGAAAAATTGACGAGTCAACGAATAAAGTGTTCAATAACAAAATAACAAAATGACAACATAAAAGCCACCCAGCCTAATGAATGAAAGAGTAAAAAACTGGTTGTAAGAGATGCAAAGCATGAAAGACAAAGAGGAAAGAAAGAGCAATCGGGCAATAGAGCATTTGCTATAAGATCCAAAAACTAAAGATGGAGAAAGCAAAGGGCAAAAGATGAAAATGTGCAAAGTTAGCAAGAGCAAATGAGCATGAAGCAAGGGAAAAAATATCATCAGAAACACAGAGTGGTGGTCAATAGAGTGATAAATCCATAAACAAAAAAGCAAATACCAAGATGTTCCAATGAGCAAAACAGCTAACTAGTGCACAAACAAAATAGTTAAAACAGAGAAAGAGCGTAACGGATGATGAAAGAAGGAAAGAACAAAAAATTGAGAGGAAAAAAGGGCATGAAAACAAGAGTGCAAATGAATAAGAGATTGAAAGGCCAAAAGATTGAAAGACTAAAAAGTGCAAGAAGGAAAAACAGAAAAAAATGTAACGGCATAGGTGTCTAAGCAAATGAATGAAATAGTAAAAGGGTGATAGTGGTATGATATAAATAAAGAGCAAAAAAGAGAGCAAATAAAGTAATGAGCTAGCAAAAAGTGCACAGGCCACCGAGTCTAAAATCAAAATATGCGAAAGGGTGAAAAGGCAAGAAGGTGAAGAGGCAAAATGGCGAAAGGGCAAAAGGACAAAATGACAAAAAGGTGAAACAGCGAAAAGGTGAAAGGACAAATAGGAAAAGAGAAATAAAGGCGAAAGGGCAAATAGTCAAAAGGGCAAATGGAAGAACGGGCAAAAAGTTGAAAAGACAAATGGGCTCATCAAAAAGTTGAGCAGCAAAGCGAGAGAGAACAAAATAGCAAAAAAAATGAACAAAACAGTGAATGAGTACGAGAGAGATAAAGATCAAGACAGTGAGATAAAAGGACATCGATAGTGTGAGATATTAATTGAGCTAAGCAAGCAAAAGTGTTTTTTATACATCTAATGCATGAAAACAAACTTCAGCTTTTTACTTCCGTAAAATCAGCTTACATGCAGTTTTTATACTACTCGCCTCTGTTTAGTAAACATTCATCACATGATTCCATAAATCATACACATATATGCTGTCTGTAATGATATTCACATATCAGCAATGATGAAACATTTCTGGCAAGCATTTGTAACTAAAGCCTGAAGTAAAATATCACTTCTACATGTATAAGCATTTATAATTTGAATATCGGTTTAAAAATTTTGTTGACATGAAATAGATCATTTTAATAGGACACCACAGTTTTTGCTAGTACGAGCTATCAAAAATCTTCCCTGCAATCAAAAATTTTTTTAATTAATAAATTGCCAACACTTGTTTTTAAAGTCATAAAAGTTAGATTTTTAGCTCATCTTTAAACTAGTATATCAAATAAAATTTCTGGTTTAGTCTTCATGTGGTACATTAAGAACTACATTAGGCTCTACGTATTTTAGACAATAAACCGAACAAAAACATAAATATAACACAGATTCTGTTTGCTGTATTTGAGAGTTTTCTCTAGTAAAACATTAGTTGAACTGAGAAATGCTTTCGCCTGCTAATATTTCATGACTGAACTAAGTAGATTCTCATATTTGAAGGAATGCTCACCAAAGCAACAGTGAAATTTGTCGCGCTATTATGGATGACAGCCTGGCGTTATTATGGAGTCACCAGTGTCAATTCAGGTTTTCTGTTGAAGACGTCAATGATGTATTTACTGCATCTTCTTTGTTGAGTTTCTTCGCTCTGACCTGTATAAATAACATAGATAAAACCAAGTTACAAGCAGCAAAGTAAAGGGATGAAATGCTATTTCTGAAGTAAAATAAAGTCCAATTTTAATTGATGAATCTGATAAATTTTGAAATATTACTTGTACCATTTCTCCGAACATCCAACCAAACATTTTTTTTCTTCTAATGTAGTAATTTACATGTAATTCTGCTTGTCGGATAATGCATTACACTATTCATCGTAGTTAAGGTTTATAGAACTTTGCCCCATATTCTCAGTTAGCAACTTTGTGCTCTGTAAACCTGACTAAAAACCCATTAGTATATTTTAATAATATTTTGAAGATTACAGTAAATCAATTTTCATATAACTAAAATGAACATCAGTTAATTAATAAAATTTGCAAGCACAGCCTTACAGTAAACTGCAGTCAGATATATTTTATTTAATTTATCTATTATTTTGATAACACAAGTAAAGTTTTTACAGAAGGCTAACAGACAGCAACAGAAGTTGTGACTTGATCACACTTTATTTCAAGGAATAACTGAACCCTTTTAACTCATACCCTTCTGAATTTCTGTATGTTTAACTTTGTTATGTTATAATTTAAATATAAAGTTTTTTATATGAGAGTTTAGACATTATTGCTTACCTCTATTATCAGACTGCTCATACAAAATACAGTTCCACTATGATGGTAGCGTCTTTCAAGAAATATTTATATAAGATTTGATGAAATTTAGGAAAGAATATTAATTTCAAAAATCGATGGAAACAACACACAGAGATGATGGCATTCATTAATAGTTAAAGTTTTCAAGCAGTCTTTAACAATATGGCATCTTTAGATAACCACTTGAATTTGCCAATTAATCAGCACTGACAAAAAATTACAATGGTTTTTGCATTCACGGCACCAACTATAATCCTAGTGATGATGCTCAACCAGCTACTATGAACAAAAATAAACATTTTTGGCAGATGTCTTTTCAACATTCAAGTGTGGAATCAATATATTTGGCAGCTGACAACTGACCTATTTTATTAGAGAGCGAAATTAGGAGTGTAAATTGGTGACATTGACTTGGAGCTCACTTTAAAACTCAGTAGATGAATACTATGGCATGTTAACTTTAAACATTTTTTCTCTTGTCTATAACAGACACTGTAATGAAATTTATTTAAAGGTATTTTGTTATTCATAGTTTGAAATACACAAAAACGTGTCACAACAACCTTTAATTTTAGATAGAATGTTCTTCACACTTTTGCTACAAATGCTCAATACATGCATCACTGTTGATTCAACACTCCGAGGTATCATGATCTTTCTAGCTTCTTTTTGTTACAAATCACGCATATATACATATTTGAATATTAGTAAAAGCCAGGAACAACAAAACTTCAAAAATTCTATAACTTTTGTCAATTAAAGCAGCACTGCAATCAAGACTACATAACAGCCTTACAAAAATCTAAATTTTTTTCTTTACGCTTTCAAGAGGTGATAGGTTTACTCCCACTCATAATTTAATGATTAAGGTCATTACCAATCTAGTGTATTTTATATGTTAAACAGAACTTTTGCTTTTATACCCCACTAGCAATCATTGTTTTCCTCTCGGCTAGAAACCAATTTTTTCTCTATTCGTGTGTGTGTAAGACAGTACATGCTATATTTAATTACTGTGTTATAGTTGACATAATCATTATTATATCTTTTGTTGTAAATGAGCATTTAAGCGGTAATACAAAAGAGCAAGAGATTGTTTCAGTTGAGCAAAAGACGGAAACCACAAAGAAACACAGAAGTGAAAGCAAAGAAGTACACATGCAAAAAAAGCAGTTAAGAGTGAGAGAGAAGAAGAAGCGAGTACAATAAAGATCTAAAGACTAAACTAGCGGAATAGAAAGAGACAGTCAAAGGTGTCATGGCAAAAAAACGGAGCCAACGATCATCTAAGTAAATTAGTAAATGAATTGAAAAAAAAAGAGAGAATGAGCGAAAGAAAAGATGTGAATGTAAGAGCAAGGGTAACAAATACATTAGGAGCATGTGAGCAAAAAAGCAACAAAACCAGACAATGATGGTCAAAAGAGCATTGGATCAGTAAAGCAACAGAGAGAAAGCAAAAATAGAAATGAGTGAAAAGTGGCAAATCAAAGCAATAACTATACAATAACAAAAGAAAGAACAATGACATAAAAGCAATCTAGCCTAATGCATGAGAGCAAAAATTGGTTTGTGAGAGGTAAAAGCTGAAAAACCAAATAGGAAAAAAGGAGCAATCAGGTATTAAATCAAAAAAGCGCGAAAGCAAAAAGGAAAAAAGGAAAGAACTGAAGAGAAAACTTTCAAACAATGTGCATTTGGAGTGTTCAGTTAAAAAAAATATAGGGTAAAAAACAAAAGCTAACCGAAGACCATGAGAGTAAAAAGGAAAAAGTAGGAGTAAGTTAGCTAGAGATAAAGGAAGTTAAGAACCATAATGAAAACGCCTAAATATAAAATCAAAAGGCAGATATGGAGTAAGCAAAGGGCAGGGAATAAAAACATCGAAAGTCAGCAAAAACATTTGAGCATAAAAAAAGTAAGCAAAAGCGCACCGGAAACACAAAGTGATGGCTGATAGAGTACTGAACTCATGAACGAAAGAGCAAGTTAGCCAGAAATTTCAATAAACAAGAGAGCAAAGCAGTACACGAGTGAAAGAGTTAACGGAGAAAGAGAAAAGTTGCGTAAAAGATGGTGATGAAATAAAAAACAAAAAGCAAAAAGAAAGAAGAACATGAAAGCAAAGCAGCAAATGAATAAAAGGTTGAAAGAGCAAAAGATTAAAAAGTGCAAAAGAGAAAAAGTACAAGAGTGGAACGACAAATAAAGGTGTAACAAAATAAGAGTGTCTCATCAAATGAATGAGATTGTAATAAGGTGATAGTGACATGATGCAGATAACAAGCAAAAAGTGAGAAAATAAACAAATGAGCCAGCATAAAGTGTACTAGCAAAGGAGTTGAAAGAGTCGAAGGAAGTGAAAAGGCAAAATGGCACAAGGGCGAAACGGAGCAAGGGCAAAAGGTACAAAAGCGAATAGGCCAAGGGGCAAACAAAGCGAAGGCACGAAAGGGTGAAAGGGCAAAAGGGTTAAAGGATGAAAGGAAGAGAGAGCAAAGGGGGAAATGGGCAAAAAGTGAAAGAGCGAAAGGGTGAAAAGGCAAACAGGCAAACGAGCGAAGGGACAAAGGCAAAAAGGTAAAAGGATGAAAGGGCTTATTAAAAAGATGAGCAGCAAAGCGAGAAGAAGCAGAATAGCAAAAGGGAATGAGCAAAACAACAAGGGAGTTAGAGAAAGAGATCAATATCGGGACAGTGGTAAAGAACGACATTATTAGTGTGAGATATCAATACTGTCCTAAGCAAGCAAAACGCCCTATCTGCCGATTTTTTTTAAAATTCACTTTTTTGTGTTTATAGGTAAGTTAGGTTGAGATGTAACATGCCAAAAAATTTTTATACTTCTGAGACCACAAGAAAAAACAATTTTCACTATGTGCAAAACGCCCTATACACATTGATCACACATAGAGTGGCAATCAAAATAGCCTATCTACAGATAGGGTGTTTTAATTGGCCTGAACATACACAAAGTTGGGCATCATGAGCAACATTATGTAATCAAATAGTATATAAAAATGGAAAGCAAAATTGAAGCAGATATACTTTGTTGTTACTAAGGCAGCTTCTACACACTAGTGCACTTCTAAGTCCTCAATACTACTGCTGTATTTTTTATCATAGTACATTTATTATGACCAGACGATCTCTAAGTGACAAAAATCTGGATCCTAAATTCTGACTATGAGATTTGATGGGAAGTTTGTTTTAAATACATGTACATGGAAAGGTTTTGCTTGCTTAAAATACTGAAATTATTGCACTCAATTGTTTGTTTTAAATTATTTTCACTAAAAGCGTTTGATCGTAGTAAACCACAATTTTTCTTACTCCTTTCATTTCATAACATCAAGTTTGAATGAGACTTAGATTTTTTATAATCTCTTAACTTTTGAGCTGCAGAATGGTTGTTAAAGAGCTTTAATCCTTGTGTTGACTGGATTAGTAATAAGAATTGCAACATTTATCATTTTGCTGACTGGATTAATAATCAAGATTGAAACTTGTAATCCCTTGATTATCCAGTAATAGCAAATTGCCTTCTGGTAAACTAACAAGAAGAAACCAGTCCAATTAAGCAATCAGAACTCACTATATCTGTAATACAACGTTTTCATTGCCAACATCGAAAGTGTTAGCAGTGACATAGAACAATTTACAACGATCAATATAGGGTGTTTCGCTCGCTCATGGCAGTTTACACGAACAGTAAAATATAAAGTGTAAAATACCGCAAAATACATACGAAGTGCTTAGAATATTTTAAGATTGTTCCAAACTTAACCTCTAACCTTTTTTAGCTGAAGTATCCAGCAAAGGAATATTAGACAGAGATGGTCATGGGAGAAAGGTAACAGAGATTGAGAAAGATGAAAATGAGGTGCGGAAGAAGTTAAAGGAAAAATTGGTTAAGCTAAAAGCCATACGCAGTCATAGAGCAGGAAAATGTCAAGGCATTCAGGGTAGCTGTGCAAGAGTTAGCCAAGGTTCAGAGAAGAATTGCTGGTAGCGGACCTGCACTGGTGCCAGGCGAGGTCGAGCAAGATAGGTCTGGGCCTATGCCAACTTCCAGCTCTGTGGTGCCATTCCTTGTACAGCCGATTACGGCCCAGGTGGAGACCTCCAACATGATGCCTGTCGAGCCTGCCTCTTATTGGGTATAGCGAGGTAAAGACAGAAGAGACAGAGATTAGGTTGTGGAGTCATTACTTACCCAACTAAAAGACTCCGGGCTAGTCGAGGTTGGTGGAAGTAGTATTGGAGATGTTGGTGGAAATAGTGTCGGTAGTGACAGTGGTCACGGTGAAAGTATTGGTAGCGGCGGAGGTCAGGGTGATGAAAAAGCCAGTGCTAACTGGCAATGGAGCTGGCAGTACCGAGGAGAGTATTTTAAACATGACACAGGGTCAGAAAAGCAAGAGGCATGGCCTATAGAGGCTGCCTTAACGGAGTCAGGTAACGACCAACGCAAGTAAGGTAAGTTACTACGTCTGCTTGTTGGTAGGGATGAAGTGGCCCAAAACAAAAAGAAAAAAAGAAAAGGGCCTGTGGTATTATGAGATTTGTTAGGCTCAGGCTATATGGTGTCTGAGCTCAAGGCAGTACAGGTGGTCTTGGTAAATACGGTGAGTGAATAAAGCTGGATAAAGCTAGTGGGTAAAACTAGTAGCTTAGGAATATTTATATAGGATTTAATGAAACCCAGGAAAGAATACTAACTCTGCGAAAATCAACTAAAACAACACGCAGAGATGACGGTATTCAATAATAGCGGGAGTTTTTAAGCAGTCTCTAACAACTTGGCATCTTTAGATCACCACTTGAGTTTGCCAATTAATCAGCAGTGACAAAAATTTACAAAGGTTCTTGCGTTCACGACACCAAGTATAATCCCAGTGATACTGCTCAACCAGCTACTTTGAACACAAGTTATTATTTTGACAGATGTCTCATTATCACTCAAGTGATGAATCAATATATTTGGCAGCTGAGAGCTGACTTATTTTAACAGCAAGTGAAATTAGGAGAGTAATGAAACTTGTATTTGTATTGTTTAAACTTGAGTATCAACTTGGCACTCGCTTCAAAACTCAGTAGATGAATACTAGTGCTTTTTAACATTAAATTTTCTTTTTTGTTTTGCACAAACACTGCGATGCAACTTATTTTAGAGTATTTTGTAAATTTTGGTTAAAATACACAGAAATATGTAAAAAAAAATTTTTAATTTTAGATAGATTGCCCTTCAATCTTTTTGTACAAATGCTCAATACGTGCATCACTATTGCTTCAACCAAACAGGATATCATGATCTTTCTAGCTTCGTTTTGTTACAAATCATGTAAAGATACATACTTGATTATTAGTAAGGGCTATATGCAGAAAATTTTAATAATTAATGTATTTTTGTTGATTAAAGCTGCATAACAGGCAGGACTACATAACAGCCATAAAAAATTAAAATATTTTTGATCTATGCATTTGAGTTGCGATAGGTTTAATACCACTGATATTTTATTCCGTTACTAAACTAGTGTATTTTACATGTTAAACTAAGCTTTTGATTTTATAGTCCTCTAGCAATCATTTTTTGTTTTTTTGATTTGTTTGTGTGTAAGACAGTTCATGTTATATCCAAATATTGTGTTATACTTGTCACAATTATTATTATGTCTGTTTTTGTAAATGCATATAAAAGGGCCTGGTATGTCAATTATAGTAACATATTATTTTACACCATACATTTTAGGACATTAAATGTGGTTGTTCTACTCGCCTCTGTTTAGTAGTTTCTATAAACATTCATTACATGGTTCAATAAATCATACACATATAGGCTGTCTGTAATGATAGTCACAGATCAGCAATGATGAAACGCTTCTGGCAAGCGTTTGTAATTGAAGCCTAAACTAAAATATCACTTCTACGTGTATAAGCATTTACCAATTGCATATCGGTTTCAAAACTTTGTTGACACGAAATAGATCCTTTTAATAGGACACCAAAGTTTTTGCTAGTATGAGCTATCAAAAAGCTTCACTGCAATCAAAAAATTTTTTTATTATCAGATTGCCAACACTTTTGTTTAAAATCATACAAGTTAGATTTTTTAGCTCACCTTTAAACTAGCATATCAAATAAAATATTAGGTTTAGTCTCCATGTGTTACATTAGGAACTACATTAGGCTCTATATATTTTTGAAAATAAGCTAAACAAAAACTTAAATTATACTCAAATTCAGTTTGCTGTATTTGAGAGTGGTCTCTAGTAAACCAATAATTGAACTGAGAAATGGTTTTACTGGCAAATATTTCATGACTGAGCTAAGTTGATTTGCATATTTGAAGGAATCCTCACTGAGGCAACAGCGATATTTGTAGCGTTATTATGGATGACTGCCTGGTGTTATTATAAAGTCACAAGTGTCAATTCCAGTTTCTTGTTGAAGTTGTTAATGATGTATTTGCTGCATCTTCTTTGTTGAACTTCTTCGCTCTGACCTGTATAAATAACAAAAATAAAACCAAGTTAAAAGCAGCACAGTAAAGGGATGAAATGCTGTTTCTGAAGTAAAATAAAGTCTAATTTTAATTGATGAGCCTGGTAAATTTTGAAATATTACGTGTACCCTTTCTCCGAACATCCAGCAAAACATTTTTTTTCTGCTTGTGTATTAATTTACCTGTAGTTCTGCTTGTCGGTTAATGCATTACACTATTCATCGTAGTTAAGGTTTATAGAAATTTGTCTTATATTTTCGGTTAACAACTTTGTGCTCTGTAAACCTGACTAAAAACCCATTAGTATGTTTTAAGAATATTTTGAAAACTACAGTAAATCAATTTTCATATAACTAACACGAACATCGGCTATTTAATAAAATTTGCAAGCCTTTCAAAAAACTGCAGTCAGATCTCTTTGATTTAATTTATCTATTATTTTGATAACACAAGTAAAGTTTTTACAGAAGGCTAACAGACAGCAGCGGAAGTTGTGGCTTGATCACACTTCACTTCAAGAATTAACTGGACCCTTTTAATGTATACCCTTTTAAATTTTTGTATGTTTAACTTTGCTATGTTATACCTTAAATATAAATTTTTCTATAAGAATTTTTATGTACTATAATTGCTTACCTCTATTGTCAGACTGCTCATACAAAATATAGTTTCACAATGATGGCAGCGGCTTTCAACAAATATTTATATAGGAGTTGATGAAACCCAGGAAAGAATATTAATTGCAAAAATCCATGGAAAAAACACACAGAGATGATGGCATTCATTAATAGTTAGAGTTTTCAAGCAGCTTTTAACAATATGGCATCTTTAGATAACCACTTGAATTCGCCAATTAATCAGCACTGACAAAAAATTACAATGGTTTTTGCATTCACCACACCAATTATAATTCTAGTGATGATGCTCAACCAACTACTATGAACAAAAATAAATATTTTTGGCAGATGTCTCTTCAAAACTCAAGTGTGAAATCAATATCTTTGGCAGCTGACAACTGACCTATTTTATTAGAGAGCGAAATTAGGAGAATAAATTAGTTGCGTAGACTTGGAGCTCACTTTAAAACTCAGTAGATGAATACTATGGCAAGTAAACTTTAAACATTCTTTCTCTTGTCTAACACAGACACTGTAATGAAATTTATTTAAAGGTATTTTGTTATTCATAGTTTGAAATACACAAAAACGTGTCACAACAACCTTTAATTTTAGATAGAATGTTCTTCACACTTTTGCTACAAATGCTCAATACATGCATCACTGTTGATTCAACACTCCGAGGTATCATGATCTTTCTAGTTTCTTTTTGTTACAAATCACGCATACATACATATTTGAATATTAGTAAAAGCCAGGAACAACAAATTTTCAAAAATTCTATAAGTTTTGTCAATGAAAGCAGCACTGCAATCAAGACTACATAACAGCCTTACAAAAATCTAAAAAAATTTCTTTACGCTTTCAAGAGATGATAGGTTTACTCCCACTCATAATTTAATGATTTAGGTCATTACCAATCTAGTGTATTTTATATGTTAAACAGAACTTTTGCTTTTATACCCCACTAGCAAACATTGTTTTCCTCTCCGCTAGCAACCACTTTTTTTCTTTTCTGTTTGTTTGTGTGTGAGACAGTACGTGCTATATTTAATTACTGTGTTATATTTGACGTAATTATTATCATATCTTTTGTTGTGGATGCATATAAAAAACGTCAAATTAGCAGTGATAAAGCATATGTGTACTAGAATTTCAACTAGTAAAATTTTGTTTTACATATTAGTGCTGAGTATTGAAAAATACAATATAAATCTAGCCAGTATAACAAACACATCTTGGATGCTAGAGGATATATCAAAGGAGGACCATCACAAGAGGACCATAGAGGACCATCACAAAATAATCACTACCATTTATGAATTCAGAACGATAAATTTATAGCTCTGGAAGACAAATTAATGACATGAAGAATAAAAGTCTAACTTTAGGAAACCCTTTAAAAACATTAGGATTTTGAGAACTTGTCGGTGTCTAACAACTCTGTTGAATACTAGCAGCTATGCAAATTCACATTTCATTTAGCAAGCAGATTTTCTTTCAAGATACTGAGGACTTTATTAATACAAGTTGATAGGTTATTTCTGTTGTTAAATATTTTCATAAATTCTAGCTGTATAAGATGTGTTATTATTACATTAAAATATTAGTTGAATGTCTGGCTTTGCCCGGGTAAGGAAAAATCTTCGCACAAAAAAAACTCTTTTTTAAACATATAAAAGCAGTCACCATTTTAATTATCTGACTAGTTGTCTTGAGAAAACTTTCTAGTTGTAGTTAAAGCACCCTGAGATAAAAATAAAACAATTATAAAGGTTTCCAAACCTTTTTAAGAATCTGTAACTTTAAAATTTCAGAGGATGAAAAAAGTGTAAGGTTCTAATAAAATCAGATAAAAATATACAATAACGTCAAATGTGATTAAAGGTCGCTTTGGTACCATTTGTAGCAAACAATTGCCAAATAAATTCTTATTTTGCTATGGCTTCTCTTATTCTTGAATCACAAAATAACAGGTGCTGTCCCAAATGTACTTCACTTGTCATGGTAGCATGTTTAGGTCATACGAATACAAGAGCATAAAGCGAGAAAGTGAGATAGCAATAAAGAAAAAGTATGGGAAAAATAAGCATAAAAGCGGTAATAAAAAAGAGCAAGAGATTGTTTCAGCTGAACAAAAGACAGAAACCACAAAGAAACATAGAGGTGAAAGCAAAGAAGTACACATGTAAAAAAGCAGTTAAGAGTGGGAGAGAAGAAGCAAGTACAATAAAGATCTAAAGACCAAACTAGCGGAATAGAAAGATACAGTCAAAAATGTCATAGCAAAAAAACTAAGCAAACAAGCATCCAACTAAATTAGTAAATAAATTGAAAAAAGAGAGAATGAGCAAAACAAGAGAGTTGAATGTATGAGCGAGAGTAACAAATACATTAAGAGCATGTGAGCAAAAAAGCAACCAAACCAAACAAAGATGGTCAATAGAGCATTGGATCAGTAAAGCAACAGAGAAAAAGCAAAAATAGAGATGGGAGTGAAAAGTGGCGAATCGAAGATTAAACTATACAATAACAAAAAAAGAACGATGACATAAAGGCAATTTAGCCTAATGCATGAGAGAGCAAAAAATGGTTTGTGAGAGCTAAAGGATAAAATACCAAATAGGAAAAAAGGAGCAATCGGGCATTAAATCAAAAAAGCGCGAAAGCAAAAAGGAAAAAAGGAAAGAACTGAAAAGAAAACTTTCAAACAATGTGCATTTGGAGTGTTCAATTCAAACAATGTGCATTTGGAGTGTTCATTTCAAACAATGTGCATTTGGAGTGTTCATTTCAAACAATGTGCATTTGGAGTGTTCATTTCAAACAATGTGCATTTGGAGTGTTCATTTCAAACAATGTGCATTTGGAGTGTTCATTTCAAACAATGTGCATTTGGAGTGTTCATTTCAAACAATGTGCATTTGGAGTGTTCATTTCAAACAATGTGCATTTGGAGTGTTCATTTCAAACAATGTGCATTTGGAGTGTTCATTTCAAACAATGTGCATTTGGAGTGTTCATTTCAAACAATGTGCATTTGGAGTGTTCATTTCAAACAATGTGCATTTTGAGTGTTCATTCCAAACAATGTGCATTTGGAGTGTTCATTTCAAACAATGTGCATTTGGAGTGTTCATTTCAAACAATGTGCATTTGGAGTGTTCATTTCAAACAATGTGCATTTGGAGTGTTCATTTCAAACAATGTGCATTTGGAGTGTTCATTTCAAACAATGTGCATTTGGAGTGTTCATTTCAAACAATGTGCATTTGGAGTGTTCATTTCAAACAATGTGCATTTGGAGTGTTCATTTCAAACAATGTGCATTTGGAGTGTTCATTTCAAACAATGTGCATTTGGAGTGTTCATTTCAAACAATGTGCATTTGGAGTGTTCATTCCAAACAATGTGCATTTGGAGTGTTCATTTCAAACAATGTGCATTTGGAGTGTTCATTTCAAACAATGTGCATTTGGAGTGTTCATTTCAAACAACGTGCATTTGGAGTGTTCATTTCAAACAATGTGCATTTGGAGTGTTCATTTCAAACAATGTGCATTTGGAGTGTTCATTTCAAACAATGTGCATTTTGAGTGTTCATTCCAAACAATGTGCATTTGGAGTGTTCATTTCAAACAATGTGCATTTGGAGTGTTCATTTCAAACAATGTGCATTTGGAGTGTTCATTTCAAACAATGTGCATTTGGAGTGTTCATTTCAAACAATATGCATTTGGAGTGTTCATTTCAAACAATGTGCATTTGGAGTGTTCATTTCAAACAATGTGCATTTGGAGTGTTCATTTCAAACAATGTGCATTTGGAGTGTTCATTTCAAACAATGTGCATTTGGAGTGTTCATTTCAAACAATGTGCATTTGGAGTGTTCATTTCAAACAATGTGCATTTGGAGTGTTCATTTCAAACAATGTGCATTTGGAGTGTTCATTTCAAACAATATGCATTTGGAGTGTTCATTTCAAACAATGTGCATTTGGAGTGTTCAGTTAAAAAAATATAGGGTAAAAAACACAAGCTAACCGAAGAGTAAAATACCATGAAAGTAAAAAGGAAAAAGTAGGAGTAAGTTAGCTAGAGATGAAGGAAGTTAAGAACCATAATTAAAACATATAAAATTAAAATAAAAAGGCAGATATGGAGTAAGCAAAGGGCAGGAGATAAAAACATCGAAAGTCAGCAAGAGTATTTGAGCATAAACACAAGTGAGCAAAAGCGCATCAGAAACACAAAGTGATGACTGATAGAGTGGTAAATTCATAAACAAAAGAGCAAGATAGCCAGCAATTTCAAGGAACAAGTGAAAGAGTTAATGAAGAGATAGAAAAGTTGCGTAAAAGATGATGATGAAAGAAAAAAATAAAAAGCGAAAGGAAATAAGAACATGAGAGCAAAGCTGCCGATGAACAAAAGGTTGAAAAGGCAAAAGATTAAAAAGTGCAAAAGAGAAAAAAATACAAGAGGGGAATGAAAAAAAAGGTGTAACAATTTAAAAGTGTATCATCAAATGAATGAGATTGTAATAAGGTGATAGTGACATGATGCAGATAACGAGCAAAAGGTGAAAGAATAAACAAATGAGCCAGCATAAAGTGTACTAGCAAAGGAGTTGAAAGAGTCGAAGGATGCGAAAAGGCAAAATGGCACAAGGGCGAAAAGGAGCAAGGGCAAAAAGGTGCAACAGCGAATAGGCAAAGGGGCAAACAAAGCGAAGGCACGAAAGGGTGAAAGGGCAAAAGAGCAAAAGGATGAAAGGGAGAGAGAGCAAAGGGGGAAACGGGCAAAAGGTGAAAGAGCGAAAGGGTGAAAGGGCAAACAGGCAAACAAGCGAAGGGACAAAGGCAAAAGGGTTAAAGGATGAAAGGCCTTATTAAAAGATGAGCAGCAAAGCAAGAAGGAGCAAATTATAGCAAAAGGGAATGAGCAAAACAAGAAGGGAGTTAGAGAGAGAGAGAGATCAATATCGCGACAGTGGGACAGAACAACAAATAGTGTGAAATATCAAATCTGCCCTAAGCACGAAAAACACCCTATCTGACGATTTTTAAAAATTCACTTTTTTGTGTTTATAGGTAATTTAGGTTGAGATGTAACATGTCAAAAAATTTCATACTTCTGAGACCACAATAAATAGCAATTTTCACTATGTGCAAAACGCCCTATCTACATTGATCACACATAAAGTGGCGATCAAAACGCTCTATCTACAGATAGGGCGTTTTGATTGACCTGAACATACACAAAGTTGGGCATCATGAGCAACATTATGTAGTCAAATAGTACACAAAAAATGGAAAGCAAAATCGAAGCAGATATATTTTGTTGTTACTAAGGCAGCTTCTACACACTAGTGCACTTTTAAGTCCTCAATCCTATTGCTATATTTTTTGACATTATACATTTATTATGACCAGACGATCTCTAAGTGACTTAAGTCTAGATCCTAAATTCTGACTCTGAGAGAAGTTTGTTTTATTTACATGTAAATGGAAGGTTTTGCTTGCTTGAAATACTGAAATTGTTGCACTCAATTGTTTGTTTTAAATTATTTTTGTTAAAACCGTTTGATCTTATTAGAACCACTAATTTGCTTTTTTTATTTCATAACATCAAGTTTGAATGAGGCTTAGTTCTTTGATAATCTCTTATTTTTGAGCTGCAGGATGGTTATTAAAGGGCTTTAGTCCTTGTGTTGACTGGATTAGTAATAAAAAGTGCAACCTTTATCCTTTCGCTGACTGGATTAATAATCATGATTGAAACTTGTAATCCCTTGATTATCCAGTCATAGCAAATGGCCTTGTGGCAAACTAACAATGAGAAACCAGTCCAATTAAGCAATCCAAACACTCTATCTGTGTGATATGGCGTTTTCACTGCCAACATAGAAAAGTGTCAATTTACGCAATCAAAAAGCCTTAAGTGAAATAACTCCTTTGATTTTGAATTTTCATAAAAAAGTTTTTCTTGTAAAGATTGTTAGATATGTAAGCATGATAGATTAAAAAAATTGATTGAAAAACTGCTAATACTGATGCCAGGCTCAAATAAAATGCGTTTGTGCTTGTACTGAACAATTTACAAATATCAAGATAGGGTGTTTTGCTTACTCAGGTCAGTTTATATGAACAGTAAAATGTAAAGTGTAAAATACAGTAACACTCATGTAAAGCACTTAAAATATTTTAAGATTGTCCCAAACTCAACCTCTAAGCACTTCAAAACAGAAAGAAAACTAAACTTGACTTTCTAATTTAATGACTTGCAGTAACTGTGGTATTTTGGCTTCTTTCAACATCTTTGCTCTTTTAATAACCTGTTGTACGTTGCAAAAATTTTTTTTAAAAGTTTAAAACACTGTATGATATAATCTTAACAAAGTCACTACTATAATAAGAATGGTGTTTGTCTGCCTACTCAACTGTCCAATGCTAAGATGAAATGTCAGGATGAAAAAGTCGCTTTCAATAATACTCCAAATCATGACATTCAGTTTGGTAGACTGTCGGTCTAAGTCCTACACCAATTGACCGCCATTGGCTATTTCTAACTAACTTAGCAGCCAATATTATTATCCACGCTTTATCAGCACATTCTCTCCTGGTACACTACATTTTCAAGTTACTAGTATATATTATAGTGATACACCAATACATCATTTTTCCTTTCAGGTGCAACAAGAAAAAACGACCTTTTTAAAGCTGACTAAGATTTTTACATTTTTTAAAATTTAGTTTGAGAACTTGCATCAACTTGTTGATTTGTTTTTATGAAAAACACTCAGACAGCTTCACATAAATTATTTACATATTTTGAATTTATATGTTGAGAAGTATATTTTATAGGAATATATACAGTATTTTCTGGAAAAGTGACAAAAGTGACAAAGAGCATGCCCAAAGTTCATGCAACATATAGAATCATCAATACTAGCTAAAGTTTTAGCAGTCCATTGTACTACATTCAATTGATGCTAGTCACTAGAATTTAATAAATATGTAAATTCACTGATGGCTGAGTATTTCTATGAATATGCAAATTAGATACTCTTCCTCATATGAACAATGATGTTGGTATTATTTTTGCATACTTAATCTGTTACATAGCAGCTTTAATCGGCACACTTTGTGTATATAATTAATATCATGAGTAGTGGGAATGAAGTCTGACTACCGGCTTGTTGGACCAGCGATTTGTGGTTATACAAATGTGTTTTGGCACAGTATTTCAATGTGCTAGTACCTGTATTAAAAGTTGTTTAATCTTACCGCTAATATATTAGGAGTTATCTAAAACATTCTCTCGAAGAAATTTTATTTAATAATGTTTTTGATTATTGGATGAAGTTTGCATGTGTTGTAAGAAGCTGAGATTAAGGTGGAAAGAACAAGGTGGGAATTTGAACTAGCTTTGAAGAAGTATCTATATATATTACTAAATCACAGATATCATTACCTGCAAGTACCATAATATATCAACATATATAAGTAGTTTTATGTATTACTGTGAATTGTTTGCTATTTCATTTTTAATGATAAAACTCTTGTTCTTTTTTATGTATGAATTACCTGTAAAAAATCAGGGCTTTATTCAATGATTGATTAGTTTTCAAATCTAGTTTTTAAAGGTACACACTCCGTAAAAATTGCAGCAAACATAGATAAAACTATACCAAAGCAGTAATAGTATTTTGTCAATTACCTAACCTTTTTCTAGAACCAAGTTGGCTTCTTTCCAACAATAAAAATAATCCACAATTGCTAGGGTCGGTGCAATGATTAGCATGCAAGGGTGTTGTAAGATTATAAACCATCACTGTTAGAGTGTTTTTGAACTAAAAAGAGTTTCTACAAAACTTCCTGATTGCAACTGTCTCAACTGATTTAAGCGCATTTGGGCAAATGAAAGAAAAGACGATCCACTAAAATGTGTTTTTAGTATGCACACGGATCAACATTAACACACAAGGTGCGTACCCTTCACGCTTTCTTAGTCTCACAAATAGACAACACGTGTGAATTGTTAAAATTATTATTTAGGATTTCAGCTTGAACAGTTGTTTGACACTCCCCCACAAGTTGATAGCTTTAAATTTAGAATTTAAATTTAGTACCTTTTCATTAGTTTTGTATATTGTTGCTGTATTTTCACATTCATACCATTATGTTTGATGTCATTTGTTTCTAGCATTAAAATATGTATGTTCATTGTTCTACTCTACGTTTTGCATGTAATTTTTATCTGGTAGTACTTCTGTTTTTACCTCTTATGCTTTTCTCTTTTCATGATCGTAGCACACTTCTTTTCCTAAATGCATTCCATTGTCATAGCTGTAAATTCCCGCAGTATGTGTAAGTGTTTCTTTGTCATTCTTTGATTTCTCTTATAGTTTGAGTCACCCATATTGATTACCCCAAATTACCAGTCACCCCAAAATGATTACCCCATTGAGTCACCCCAAATTGATTGATTGTACCACTATCTTTAGTTTTATATGTTAGCATTAGTTTTCTTCATGCTATAGTCAATATGGTTATAGCAAACATCAGTGTGTAGCAAACATCAGTGTGGATCGACTGTCTCTCTGAAAAATCACATCTTATGTTCAAATTTTCTGGTTGTGTACTACAATTTTCTATTACATTCTCCCATAATTATCTATTATGTTTTTCCAGGGCTTTATGCCACTTTTTTACAAGTCTCCTGATGTCATATAATATTTTGAGCATGTCCTATACCGGTGTTATTCAAGATTTGCGCATCATATCGCAAGTTTTTCTATAAATATTATTATTACTGTTAATTTTAAAATGATTAACATGCTGTACCGCTGTTGCTAGGTATAACTTTGCTGCTTGTTTATAACTACTGAGCCTAGATAGAAATCATTTTTTCTTAACATGTTTATCAAACCGAATAGGGCAGATCGTTGAAGGATCGTTATCATTATTACTATAATTATTATCAATATGCTGATTAACATTATCAACAGTTAAAAACCGTTTGAGTAGCTAAATACATGTCTATGCTGCTGAAGCATTTGCCTTTTAAAAGTATATTATAAACATGAGCGTCCAATGTAATCATGAGCAAACAACTCCGCATCACATTCATTTATGCCCTACGATAGATATAACATCTTGGTGCAATCATTTAAAGCAGATGAGTAATTGTTTTATCTACATTTGACAGTAAAAATTTGTAATTAACTTACATCTGCAATAAGTAGATCAAAATTAATTCAAATAGTAAAACATACTCATGTTTGATAATTATTTAAAAAGTAGTTAGTCAACACATAAGATGCAGACAGCTAAGCATTACCAAAAATATTTTACAATATATTGATTGCAAGGTTTCATCATGTAATATAATTTTAGATGCTTTCAGACTTTAGAATTGAAACAAATGTCTATATTTTATATATTATTCTATGTATCGTAAGTCACTATATGCTGTTAACTCCTGTAAAATCCCTATTTGAACGCCATGGCATTCAATTGTTCAACCCTTCTTTTTTAGTGACATTTTATTAAAATTTACATGCAAATAAAGAGCAGCGCTGTATTTTTAAACTTTCTCTTACTTATGTTACTAATGGTAGCGTTCAAATAAAGGTAAAGCTCAATTAGAAATTTTACGGTATATTTTTTTCAGCAAGTTTCCAAAAATATTTCTGGCATTGAATTGACCAGAAATCAATAGAAAAGCTATCTATTCTATAGAAACACCCAAATCAAAGTAAATAAATATTGACCATAATGTTTTGATAATTATAGATAATCATAATTTTATAGATTGCCCAAAAGGCGGAATTGTATATTTGATCATAATACTAATTCCAGCTTGAAGAATCACCTCTTTTAGGCATATTTTCTGTTTATTTTTGTGTTATCCTCAATATCTTTAGGCTTAGAGGGAATCCACTATCTTACAGAATCAAACTCAAAATTAAACATTTACCTTGAATTATCGTGATGGAGAGACAATAACTGCCAACTATTGTTCCTCCTACATAAAAAAGTTGATTTTGGTAACGCTTTAAATTTAAGCCGGTTTCAGTCTACCGTCTAGGAACTTTAATACAGCCAAAATGTTCGATTTTCTTTAGGAAGTTGAGAGTTCTGTTTCAGCCATCTTTCTTATTATAGACTGACTCAGAGATATTCAATGTAAAGTTCTATTTACAGTAATACCTTGGGATAAGAGTCTATTGCATTCTAAAAACAACTTCGGCTCAAAGGTGTCTGAAAATAGCCTTAGCTCAGCTCAATGGTGTCTGAAAATAGCCTCAGCTCAGAAGGGTCTGAAAATAGCCTCAGTTGATTGGAGTCTGAACATAGTCTCGGCTCATAGGTGTCTGAAAATAGCGTCAGCTCAAAGCTGTCTGAATGTAGCCTCAACTCATAGGGGTCTAAAAATAGCCTCAGCTCATAAGGGTCTAAAAATAGTCTTGTCTCATAGGGGCCTGAAAATAGCCTTAGCTCATAGAGGTAAAAAATATTGAAATATCCTCAAGTTTCACAGTTGGTTAACTATTATAGAGTATATGTAATCATCTTTCTGGAAGCCATAAAACATTTTAAAAGCTGCCTTCTTTGCTTTGTCAAAAAGCCTGAAAAAGTCCAATTTAAAGTGTAATGCTGCAAAAGGGATGAAACTTGTTAAAGTTTAGTTGAAATTTTTTAGTAGTTTTTGATTGCTATTTGACAACAGTTCTTCTCTAAACCTTTTTCCAGTTCTAAACTTATTCCTGCACAGGTCAAAAGTTACACTGGAGATGTCGAAGATTCTTTGGTCTTTCATCAATGAGAGAGATTTTCTACATTTGATAAAGATTAGGGCACTCATATTGGTAGCCGTGCTTCCAAGTATCAAGGTAAACCTTTAATGTCTGCTTTTTCATCTTCAATAGGGCGATACTTATTATAGGCTGTCACCGATTGGCCTGATCTTTAGATTGTTTCTTTTAACTGTTTTCAAAGTAGATCCTTTATTGCATAAGGTGTCACTCCTGTATGAAGTATACCTTGCAGTTCTCATGAAATCAATTCATTTGTGACTGAATTTCTATACAAATCTTTTCAGCCTACGCTATACCTTATTAGATGATGAGAATAAAAAATATCAGTTTTGTTATAGTTTTTGACATAACTAATAATGTAAAATCTTATAAACTCCAAAAAACCAAATCATGGTCAACTTCAGCTTCCTTTAAGTTCTTATCCCTGTGAAAGGGGTAACACACAGTACTGAAAAAATCAATACGTCTGTATTTGGTTTTTCATGTGAATTTTTTTGACCTGGTCTATAATTATTTTGATGATGAGAATGAAAAATGATACTTTTCTTTTAATGTTTTGCATTAATAAAGTTCTAAAATTTTGTAAAATGAACAGCCAAAAATTTTAATGCTATAAGAATAGAATCTCGATGCACATTGTTGAAACAATATTAATTAATGGACATTTTTTCTAATTAGTGCTAAAATTGTTTCAGTTTAAAAATGCATTTGAGTTACTCTTCATCTCGACTTCAAAAATTCAACTTCAAAGATAAAGATTCCAGATTAATGTCTCGGTGGTATTCATAAACTCTGCTACTTGATAATGCAAAGGAAACCATTAATTATTGTAAATGGTTTTAGTGATGATCTTATTTTTTAAACATTTTCTGACGAACTTTAACCCTTTTTAGAACTTATTGTAATAATTCCTTTTTGCAAAAAACATGAAAAGTTTCAACTGCAAAACAGTTGAGCAAAAACTTTTCATCTTTTATTTTTTATGATACAAGAAATTTTGAAATTTTTAGCAGCAAATAGGTGAAATTTGAGAGATCAAAACTTCCAATAACTGCAAACTCAGCTGTCATATACATATCCTGTTAAAGGTTTCTTTTGCCTGTCTCAATATTTACAATTAAAATGGAGTTTAGCTCATAGTTGATTGATTTTAAATCCAACTGACAACTAAAACAGCTCGTTGAACAAATATTGACAAATATTAGGCAGTAAAATGTCTAAAAAACTAACATGTTCATGTAAAAACTGAAAATCCAGTTTTTAGCGATCAAATATGATAGCCAATAAAAAATGTAAACCTAAAAAACATAAAAAGTAAACAGCAAATACAACAAGTTAATTCAATAAATAAATGTAAAACTTAACATTTCGATAGGAAATAGTCAAAACTTGGCACAGCAGCATATTTACCAAAAAATTATTGTGATGAGAAGAGTTTTTCTTGTAACTTAAGGATTATGATAATAAGAATACTAGTTATAATAATACTCATAACAGTATTAAGGATTAGAATGCTAATAGCAGGTAAACTTAGTGATTGTCAGAGTTTAGTGTAAAATAAACTAGAAACTTTACTAACAAGATTTTATTGTTATTTCAGATAAATTGAAAGCTGTCAATTATTTAATGAATCAATATCTTAGCAACAGAGTCTGTGGTAATATATTAGTACCATATTATAATAGAGAAAAAGTAGGAGAGTAAGTGAAAGAATGAGAGTAAAAGAGAAAGGGGATGTAAAGGGGGAAGGAGAGCAAGAGTGAGAATGAAAATAAAAATGAGAGAAAGTGAGAAAGAGATAGTGAGAGAGAGTGCAAATGAGAGAGAGTGATTGAGAGTGAGAAAGGGAGGAAGCATGAGAGTAAGAGGTAGAGGGAAAGAAATATTGGGAAGGAGAGGGAGAGAGAGAGACTGAAAGAAAGAATGAGAGTGGAGTGAGACTTGGGTGAGACTGAAAGTGGATTGAGAGTGAGAGAGAGAGAGAACTACAATAGGAGAGAGCTACATGGAGAGAGCTACATAAACAGTGGGAGAGAGAGCAAAAGAAAGGGAGAGAGAGAGAAAAAAAGAAAGAGAGAAAATAAAAGAAAGGGAGAGAGAGGGGAAGCGAGAGGGAAAGAGAGAAAGAAAAAGGGATAGAGGGAAAGAGAGAGAGAGAGGGAGAAAGGGATAGAGGGAAAGAGAAAGAGGCAAGAAAAGATTGGGAGAGAGGGAGAGAGGAAGAAAGGGAGAGAGGGAGGACAAGAAGACAAGGAGACAGGAAAGAGGGAGAGAGGGAGACAGGAGGAAAGGGGGAAAGGGGGAAGAAGGGGGGAAGGGAAAAAGAGAGAGAGGAAGAGTGGGAGAGAAGGAGAGTAGGAGAGAGGGAGAGGGAAAGAGAAAAAAGAGGGAAAAGAAGAAAGGGAGATAAAGAGAGGGAGAAACAGGAAAAGAAGAAGAGAGGGGGAGAGTGGGAGAGAGGGAAAGTGGGAGAGGGAGAGTGGGAGAGAGGGAGAAAGAGTGGGAAAAAAGAGGTTGAGAGGAAGAGAGAGATAGGGATAGGAGGATAGAGGGACTTGTGCTATCCTCATTGTATTAGAATTTTTGGTTTTTCACGGTGCAAAATTAATCAAAGTGAAGTTATACATTTAGATAAAGATAGATAACATGCTTAATAAGAAATAGAATCTTGAACTAAAATTACTAAAGTTCTTATTATAAAACTATATTGTACTATATGAAATTATATTATGCTATAGTGTATAAAATTATGTTATTTTATATGGTTCTTTATCATGTTGTGTTATATTATAATATATTCTAGTTCATAGATGAGTTGTAACCTAAATACTTTATTGTTCCACTATCCGTCAAAAGTTTCACAGCAAGCAGTTTATCAAAACTAGCCAGTTTCACTGACTCAGAAAATTTCTTTTCTTGAACATTATGGCAACTGATCTAGGCGCTTCTCCTATATACCAATTGACAAGAAAGTCAGAGCAAACAACATAAATTGTACAACTGATCAGTGTATTAGTAGCATGATAGCCTCAGCTCATATGGATTTAAAATAGTCTCAGCTCAGAGGGGTCTGAAAATAGTTTCAGCTCATATTTGTCTGAAAGTAGCCTCAGCTCATAGGTGTCTGAAAGTAGCCTCAGCTCATTGGTGTCTGAAGTTAGCCTCAGCTCATAGGGGTCTAAAAACAGCCTCAATTCATTGGGTTTCAAAAATAACTTCAGCTTATAGAGGTCTGAAAATAGCTTCAGCTCAAAGCTGTCTCAAAATAGCCTCAGCTCATAAAGATCTGAAAATAGTCTTGTCTCATAGGGGCCTGAAAATAGCCTCAGCTCATAGGGGTAAGAAAATATTGAAATATCCTCAAGTTTCACAGTTTGTTAGCTATATACAGTATATGTAACCATCTTTTTGAAAACCATAAAATATTTTAAAAGCTGCCTTCTTTACTTTCTAAAAAAGTCCAATTTGAAGATAAATGTTGCAAAAGGGATGAAACTGGTTAAAAGTTTAACTAAACGTTGAAAGCTTTTAGTAGGTTCTGATTGTTATTTCACAACAGTCCTTCTCTAAACATTTCTATAGTTCTAAACCTAATTCTGCACAGATCGAAGGTTACACTGGAGATGTTGAAGATTATTTGGTCTTTCATCAAGGAGAGAGATTTTTTACATTTAAGAAAGATCAAGACACTGATATTGGTAGCCTCGCTTCCAAGTATCAAAGTAAACGTTTAATACCAGCGTTTTTATCTTCAATAGGACAGAACTTTTTATAGGCCGTCACCGATTGGTTTGATCTTTAGAATGTTTCTTTTAACAGTTTTCAAATTACATCGTTTATTGCATAAGGTGTCACTCCTGCATAAAGTATAACTTGCAGTTCTCGTAAAATCAATTCATTTGTAACTGATTTTCTAAACAAATCTTTTCAGCCTATGCTATACCTTATTAGATGACGAGAATAAAAAATATCAGTTTTGATATAATGTTTGAACTAACTAAAAATGTAAAATCTTATAAGTGAAAAAGACCAAATCATGGTCAACTTCACCTTCCCTTAAGTCTTGAGTCCTGTAAAAGGACTCAAAGTACTCAAAAAATCAATACGTTTGTATTTTGTGTTTTACGGGAACTTATTGACCTGCGCTATAATGGTTCTAGTGATGAGCATAAAAAGTATTTCTTTTTTTCTAGTGTTTTGCATTATTAAATATCAAAAACCATGTAAAATGAACAAGCAAAATTATTAATGCTAAGAAAAGAATCCCGAAGCAACTTTTTGAAACACCATTTAATGAATAGATATTTTTCTAATTTGTATCAAAAATTGTTTCAGTTTAGAAATGCATTTGAGGTACTTTTCATCTTGACTTCAAAAATTCAATTCCAAAGATAAAAACTTCAAATTAATAAGTCTGAGTGGTGATCATAAACTCTGCTACTTGATAATGTGAAGGAAATCATTAATTACTTTTAAATGCTTTTCGTGATGATCTTATTTTTTAAACATTTTAAAACTGACAATTAAAACAGCTCATTGAATAAATATTGACAAACATTGGGCAGTAAAAAGTCTAAGAAACTATCATGTTCATGTAGAAACTGAAAATTCAGATTTTAGCGGTAGAATATGATTTCCAATAAAAAATTTAAACCTAAAAAACATGAAAGTAAACAGCAAATACCACAAGTTAATTCAAGAAATAAATATAAAATTGAACATTTTGATGGGAAAGAGTCAAAATTTGTTACAGTAGCATATTTACTAAAACATTATTGTGGTGGGAAGAGTTTTTTGTAACTTAAGAATTATGGTAATAAGAATACTAGTCATAATAATACAATATTAATGAATATTAAAATAAACAGTATTAATGATTATGATACTAAGCAAGTAAAGTTAGTGATTCTCAGAGCTTAAGGTAAAATAAACTAGAATCTTTACTAGCAAGAACTTATTTTGATTTCAAATATAGTGAAAGCTGTCAATTATTTGATGAGTTTATATTTTAGCAACATGTGCAAATAAATTATTACAAACTTCATAACTCATTCGTGACTTTAGAAAAAAAAAATTTGGGCTTTTAAAATTTGTCTTGTTTGTAGTTTTACAATCAGAAAAACAAAATTAATCGTTCCACGCAGCAGAGTCAAAGAATGAGTTTTTCAGTTAAGACAAATTAATCGTTTTCTTGAAAATATATTTCTATATTTATCTCCTATAAAATGTGAGCAGTTTTATAACACTAAGATTACATACTATTAAAATTCACTACTGCTGTGTTTGTTGCAATCATCTTTTATGGATCGTGAGAATGTACAGACAGCTATAATCTATCTACGTTATAACTTTGAATAGACAAACTTTGAAATTTAACCTCTCTCTGTGAATATTTACAAACAAAGCTATTAGTTTTATTAAACGTTAAATCTTAACTTCAAATAGGCAAAAAACACTCTTAAAGAGTATTATAGGCTTACATCACTTTGGTTATATTTTTTAAGTTTTTTCTGCTTTAAATGTTTTATTATGTGTAAAATATAAGGATTAACAAGAATAAAAAAAGTTTCTTTAAGGTAGTAGATTGAAAACAGAGACCTATAGCGTTGTTTGGTATAAGATGGAAATTATAAATGTTATACAAGATGATGCCTGTTTTGCAAAATATTAGCAAATTTTACTGTAAAAAGTTCTCTTGAGAATGTACGGTAGCAGTATTGTAAAATGTTGTCTGCTTAATAATTATGTCGTTTATTTACCTATCATTCATAAATAAGCTAAAATTATCATTTACAGACTTATCAGTTGAGTTTACAGTTAATGTTTGCCAGAAACAAAATATGTTAAAAAATGTAAAAATTTGGTTACACTGTCTACTGCACAACATTTTATAGATTCACAACTAAAGTTATCCAACTTACGCCAAGTTTAATACATTGAACTTGGCGTAAGAATCAGTTCACCAAATTTTATAAGAAAGATGGAAGTTTATTGCCTAGTGTAAAGTTTATAACGACTCATACGGTAGCATTCCTGAGTGCATTGAGCGATATCCATGTTTCGTAGCTATGAGCACAATTATTCTTAGAGGTTAATGTAACAAAAAACCCATCAAAAGAACAATGAAACCACTAAGGTTTATAAGAAAGATAAAAATACAACGCTTAAAATTTACCAAAATTTCAAAGCACACACATAATGTGACAAACGCTATACCAAAGATTCCACACTGCATATGACAAAAATGTGAATTTGAATGTAGTAAGCTTCTCTGATTGCTTGTAGAAGATTCCAAGCTATGTAATTTTTCAGTTAAAGTTTGCAGCAGTATCAGAACTACTGCTATTTACTTAGAAATGAACGCTTTGTTTGAAGGATGTAAAATACTCAGTGTCATAACAGTGTTTAAACTATGTATACAATAATTAGTTATATTTGTTGTTTTAATGATTTTTGTGTTTTCCGATTAATAAAATGAAACCTTTACAGTTTTAGTGTGCTTCCACAGTGAAGTATTATTGCACTATCTACATCATGATTCAAAGTTTTACGATATTATTCCATGATATATATTTACGCTTGCAAGAATATTCTTATGTAACAGATTGTAGATGTATTTACAAATGGCTCTTTGTGGAATTAGCAAGAAACCGTTTTAAACTATATTTGTTTGTTTAGCAGTTCTTCAATAATTAATTCAACAAAAATTATTTTCTGAGAAAAGTGAAAGGGATTATTGCTTTTAAAGCAATTATAATGTTAAACCAATCAAAAACTCAGAGAATAAATAAGTCTATTAACCAAATTTCTGTAAAACACATAACTATATAAGAAAAATATCACAAGGTTGTAAACCCACAATACTCTATTGACTAGTTATTGTTTTCGATTAAGTTGAATAATTTATAAGTAAATTCATGCATAAGGTGTAAAAGTGCATAAATGCACAGCCAAAGCTATTCAAATTTAGCCAAGTTTATTACGTTAAACTTTGCATTTGAATCAGCTCACCAAATTAAAAAAAAATGGAAGTATGTAGACTAAAAACTTATAAGGACTCATACAGTGGCAGTTTCATGTGCCTTGAGAAATTGGCATGTGTAGTAGCTATGTGCACAATTATTCTTAGATGTAGAAAATGGTGAACTGATGATTTAATGGCATGCTTGACTGAAAATCCAAAGATCTGGGTTTCATTTCTGTATAGTACAATATTTTGTTCTGATGCTTTTACCATGGCTTCAAACATGGCTTTTGTTATAGTAATGATTTGCAAGCACATGCATAATGTGAAAGATTTTGTACCAAAAACTCTATAATGAATGTGGCAAAAGCATGCAATGATATAGAGTAGAGTTCTTTGATTGTTTCTAAAAGAATCCAAGCTAAATAGGTTTTTCAGCTTAAGTTTGAAGCAATAATACAACTCCTGCTATTTACTTAGAATGAACACCATGCTTAAAGAGTATACAATACTAAGTTTATGACAGTGTTTAGGGTAGGTGTAGGATGATAAATTATATTTATGCATTTCTTATGCTTTCTTAGTCTTCTTTTGCTTATTATATAATGAATTGATGTTTTCTCTATCATATGCTGTGTATAAAAGTTTAGAGAGCTTATGTCAGGTAGTCAGAGTGTCACTTACTCTAATAAATTAAAATAAAGAAGTTGTACAGTTTCAGTATTGTCTAACACTAAAATATAATTACACTTTCTATTGGACGGTTTGGAGTTTTACAACAATAATTCATGATATCCATTTAGGCTTTTAAAAATATCGACAGCTGGATTCTTGAAGTAGAATGAAAATTAATTAATTCAAAAATTAATTTCACCAAAATAATTTTCTAAACAGTGTGAAAAAATTATTGTGCATATGTAAATGATGTTGCTACGGATTCAACTTTTTGAAGCATAAATAAGGTTATTGAACAAATTTCTGTTAAACACATATTTATATAAGAGAATTATCACCAGGATCTAAACAAACAATAATTTATTGCTTAACTATTGCTATCATTTCTGTTGAATGATTTATTAGTAAATCTATAACCAAACCAAGTTCAGATGAGAAAAACTTAAAATAAACTTTTGAAAAGGACACTTTGACATTTTAGCTGTTATTTTAAGTAACAGAATTAAATATGTAATTAAAATTATATAGAATTAAAATGGTATAGTTCTTTATCAATCTGTGCTATCAAACAATTAAGTAAAACTTTGAAGAGTAGGTTGTAGATGTCAGCGTAAAGGGAAGTGCCCACTTCTTTACTAATAGTATACTGGGCAGATAACTCTATGCGTAACACTACCAAGCTGTAGTTTTTAATTCTAACAGCATTTTATTTTGAAGTCATTGTTGTTATATTAAAGTAGCAAATTTATTAACTGATTCATTTTTGTTCTGTACAAACTAGTTAATTTTTTAAACAATTTTATAGTGTAAAGAAAACCAAAATTCCAGACAGTCTTGTGACTAGATTTGGCTTAAGTCCAGATGCTTCACCAATGACACTAACTTTTGTGAAGCTCCATCAATATCGACTAGTTACAGTAAAGGAAAATGTTTGTCACAGGAATATATTATACAAAAATAGCAATAGTAAAATCATAGGCCGCAGGCTGAGTAATGGGCTGGGCTCTTAATAGAATACCTCTCTTTAAATACCACTTTCTTGTGATAGGCTCCACCCCTAAGCTCCGGTCATCTTGGTTGGTTAATCCGTGATGCTATGTGTAGTTTATTAAACTGGTGTGAAAGAGCTCATTCTTGATGGCTTATATAGAATTATTGGAAAGAAAATTGTTTGAATTGTAAAATGAAGCCAAGATTTGAATAAGTTTAAAACACTGCTGAAGTGTTCTGCAAACTTATATTTGTAGTTTTTCCATCTCTATACTGTACAGTTTGAATGGTTTGCAATATAAATGGCATACTTAAATACAAATTCTTCTCTATAACGTATAAATATAAGCTGAATAACAGTAAAATTTTACTATTGAAACGATAGTTATGATATTTGATACATATATTAAATTGATACTTTACTCTTGTGTCGATTTGTTTCTTTTGTATAAGTTTTTGCACATAATTGAAGTACTTCTACAAATAGAAAATGTTTACACAAATTTTTAAAAGTTCACAGTAGTTCTGAAAAACAGCAAAATTACAAAACAATCAAAGCATTTCTTTTTTAAATGACATTGACCCAGTGTTCTATATGAAAAAGCTTTGCAAATTAATTCAAAGTAAATCTACATATACATGTATTTAAATTGTTTTCTATAGAATTAGTTAAGATGGTTTTTAATTATACTTGTTTGCTTAAAACTTTTTAAAATAGGTTCACTTGATGCATGTTTTTAAACAGAAAAAAAGACTTATTGTCTATGTTTATAATGTTGCGGCAACTTCAAAGATAAGGTTACGTATTAGCTCTCTCTGAAAAGATACTTATATAAAACAATATCAGCAGATTTCAGGTAAAACGTTCTACTGATGAGATTTCATACATCTATTGATTCTGATGAATGATTTATGAGAATCAAGTATATTAACAGCAAGTTGCTAAGCAACAAGTAAATCAATATCAAAACTAAATTTAATGTCTGGCACCAACAGTAAGTTAACACATGAATAATTAATTATATTTAACTTTCACATTTCGGCTGCAATCTTAAGTTACAGCACGTAAAATAAAGTTATTTTTACAAAATTATTGATCATCATCTTTGCAAGTACTCATCAGTAGAGTAATAATCTCATCAATCTGTGTCATCATGTTATATAATCTAAACTAAGCAAACTTGATGATGTTAGCAGGTTATTTTGTATATTTTCCATTTTTTGAAACTCAAAACAAATTGCTTATTTAAAAAAAGTTTCTCAACAGTCTTTACAAATGGTTAGTATAATTCTCTGTGTTACATTGGTCAAATCTTAAAGTTGTCAAGTTTAATAGTAGCTAATCAAAGGCATAAAATCCATATTATTTCTTTAGCACTATTGCTGCCACTGAGTTTAAAGAAATCATATCAAAACATAAGAGTAGTGCAATGCTAATATAAAACAAAATATTAGTAGCTTATAATAATGGTTGTGCTGAGTTAGAGAATGAGCTAGACAGCAGTCTAAGAACACCCTAAATTCAATGGTTAAGTTGACTCACTTTGACTCAATAGAAGTAAATAGATGTTTGGGTTTGCTAACTTACATTTACTGCTCAAACCCATTTGGTTCCTTTTTTATTCACCTGTTTTATAAGTCAATACTAAAAGCTTGTTCTAAATATATCAAAGATATGAGGTTACAAAGTTTTTATTTTTGCATGCCTGATAATATTGATTTTATGTTTTGCCCAATATGAGACCTTTTGAGCAAAGTCAGTAGAATTCAAACGATGGGCAAGTCAGTTAGACTCACTTTTTTTGTTCTATTGATTTCATGTGTTTTGGCTGCAAATGATGGAGTTCAGTACAACATAAAGCGGAATGTTGTACAGAGAAATGCTTCACATCTAACAGGATACAGCCAAAAAGGTAAAAAATTTTCTCTCCATTCTGATACTTTCAACAATAATAAATTTTATGTGAATGTATATTGTTTATGTAATTGCTTCTCTTTTAATTCATTTCAGGGAAGGCAACTCTTTTATTATAATGGTTTAGGGAAATTTAGTTCCTGATTAGCAGCAGACTTTAGCAGAACATTTGTTTTATTGATTGATTTCTCATTACCAAATATTATGGTTTTTACAACACTTACTTTAAAAATTTATTCTCATGATTACAAAATAAATACAAAAATTGCTTTTTTAAGACCTTAACCTTTTAACTTTTTAAATTTTTACAAAATTTGCATAAAAATCTCAACTGTTTTCTCAAAATCTGTCAATTCCATTTCACCATGTTTTATAATATGATAGCTTCTGTTCTGTTAGATTGCTTTGTATTATTTGCTCATGTTTACAGAAAGTATGTCTTTTTCCCATTGCACAAACCTGTGTACAGAAGACAGCAGGTGTCTGTCAGCACTGAGAAATGAAGAATCAGGTCAATGTGAACTCTTTTCCTCAACTGTTGATGTGGAGACATTCGTATCAGAGACTGGTCTAACTTACCTTGAGAATAGAGACTGTGGATGGGTCTCGGTAAAGCAGCACATTGAGTATTTGAAATATTAAATGCTTGCAGTAATTCATGTAGTATATAATGCCTAAAGAATATACAGCTCTGAATACCTAACGGTATACAGTGCTGCAATGCTAAACATTCTTACATGTATGATAATATTGTAAAGGATCTGACTCCGGTAGCTGAGTCAGCTTTACGTCCTAACAAGGGAGTCGCAACCTGGGCTACTGGCTGACCTTGTCCGAGGCCTGATTGACCTGCCGGTGGCGGTCAAGTCAGTCCAAGACAAGAATCTAGTAGTCAGGCTTGCTCTGAAACCAAACCCCCGGCCTGCCTCTAGATCTCTATCCCAGGCTAGTCTGGATCCACTAATGGCTGGTCTTAAGACTGGATCTCTAGTGCCATGGCACACCTGATCGAGTCTAGACAAGGCCGTGGATCGCCTCCTAGCCTTCTTAGAGTCACCCTGGCAGTTCCGTCTGTTGGTTGCACTGAGTCTGCTTATACAATCGGTGAGCCAACCAGGCAGGCGTCAATAGAAGCAGTTCGTATGAGTATATAGCAGTTTATTATCGATATCTTTAATACAAGTATGCACAAGTATGAGTGAAATCAAGCACACCTCTGCCTGCCTACCGCGCTGGCTTATATAGCCAGCGCCTATCGTTTAACTCCGCCTACTGATCTATTTATAGCACAAAGGAATTGCCAGATACAACATGATGGTTATGTAACAAAAAGGCAGTTCAGTAATACAAGGGCAGTTCAGTTATATAATAAAAAGGCAGTTCAGTAATACAAGGGCAGTTCAGTTATATAATAAAAAGGGCAGTTCAGTAATACAAGGGCAGTTCAGTGATACAGTTATATAATAATAAAAGGCAGTTCAAGCATGCAATAAGGGAAGTTCGAGAGGTTCGGTTAAACGACAGTGCGGATATATATGTGAGTGCAGTAATTAGTACACAGGCATGTCCCGGTCCTCCACACTCTCCCCCCCAATTGTTCGGCCAGGGGTGAACAATTAAGTGAACTCAGTGGAAACGCCGCGCTTGTGTTCTCAACCTCTGAGCTTCTACCCGGCATTCCTCGGCCATCCGGATATAACGTCGGTATTGGTCCTGGTCGCGGTTGAGTATTCAGTCGGTGCCTCTGGCTAGTATCTAGCGGAGGGCCACCCTGGAGTGGTTTACCTCTGTTCCTGACTTGGGAACTCTGGCCCTCAGAAGTTTGCCTGGCCTGTTTTGGCTTGGCTTTGTCCTGGGGCGCCCTGTTCCCTATCATTTGCACCATCCTGGTAGTGGTTATCGCCGGTTCTACTGGCCTCGCTCCCTTATAGGCAATGGGTGCGATATTTTCCTTGGTTATATTATTCCCAGGTAGTTTTACCTGATCGACGTCTTGGTTTCCTGCCGTTATCTCAGTTCCTTCCAAGATCTCGTCCAATTCTGTTAATAATACCTGCAGTTCTGGATCCCCGATGGCGTTGGTTTCATCTGGAGTTGGTCTCATATTCGTGATATAGGTTTGTGGAGAGAGCTGGTTCTTCGTTAGTGCGCAACGGTTGAAGTGACTGGAGGCTGTCTCAGTTTCATAAGATGGCCGCTTTCCGGTCCTACCGTGCTCTCGTTCCTGAATTGTTCTATCGTTCGGAGTCGGCTGTCGAAGGCCTTCATTGCCGGATGGTTCTTCTCCTGTTTGGTTTTCTTCGTCTGCCTCCGTCTCTGTCCCCTTTCCCGGGATATTTCGGCCAGGTATGACTGTATCTGGTTGCCCTCCTCCGTGGCGGCTTGCGGCCATCATTTCTTCTAGTTCGGCAAACGACTCTTTTAGAATTGTATATTGAGACATTAGTTCTAAGTTCGTCCTCAGACCTTCCCTCTCTATCAAGGTCTCCAGTTGTTCCACCATAGCTTTGGTAGACTGATACCGTTCCCTGAGTTCGGCCTGTCTTTCTCTGGCTTCCGGTCCTTCTTCTTCAGGGTCGATTTGGTGGCACACAGTCTCGCCGTATCTGATAGGAGGGCCCGCCATTCGCCGTGGTCTCCCGTCTCGTCTTTCTCCCATACCATTTTCTGTTCTCCTGGGTTCTGTGTTTATTCGCACCTCTTCTTCAGCTGGTGCTGGTGTAGAAACTTCGGGTTGGGGCGGATCCCTTTGTTCGGTGACCCCGGAGTCGGAGGCCTCGTCGACTGTGGTATTATCTGTCTCTCCTTCCGTCAACTCTTGTCCGGGGGGCTCCACCGGGGTTTCGGAACAGGGCCCGAGACTTGGTTCCTCTGGTTCCGCGTTGGTTATACCGGTTTGCTCTGTTGCCTCCCTAACCCCTCCGTTGGGATCGTGACTGCCCGAGGCAGACTCTCTTTCTCTGGCCAGGACCTCCAGAAGTCGTCTCCTGAACGTGTCACTGTCCATATCCGAGGGAGGTTCCATCCTCTCCTGCCGTGTTAACGGGGGAGGCTCCCTTCCAGTGTACTCTACTGCGGGCAGTATCTCCCCTAACTCTTCCAGCCTCCCCTCTCTTCGTCCAGTGGCACCCCTCATGTTTGGCCTCCTGGAGGGTTCCTTAGTGGCCGGGGCCCGCCCGTCGGCCTCTGGACACGCGTAGTATGGTTTTAATCTCTCTTCGTTCTGTACTGAGATTTGTCCTTGTCTCTCTACTTGGTACGTATGGTTGGGATTACACCTAGTGACTGTATAGGGTCCCACATATTTGGGCTGTAACTTGGGGTTTTCTCCACGTCTACGTCTCTTGTTGACCAGCAGCACCAAGTCACCGGTCCCAAACGATGGGGGCTCTTCGTCATCCTCCACCCGGATCTTCATTTGGCGGTCTCGGAGAATTTCATACGTTTCCTCCAGCCGGCTGGCCAATTCCAGTACGTAGGGCTGTACCACCTGGCCAGTGACTGTAACGGGGTCTGAGAGCTGGTCTGGCAATCGCAGTTCCCTGCCCATCATCATGTAATTCGCGGTTTCTCCCGTGGCGGAATGGGGAGTGCCCCGGAAAGCCCTCATTATCTGTGGCAGCAACAAGTCCCACTCTGTAGGCCCACGGCGCAGGAGCAAGGCTCTCAAGGAATCTCCCAAGCTCCGATTGTTTCTTTCTACAATGCCATTCCCCTGGGGGTGGTATGGCGTAGTCCGTGTTTTGTCTACGTTCCATAGACTACATAATTCTCCCATGAGTTTAGACTCAAATTGAGCCCCTTGGTCGGAGTGTAATTCTTCGGGTAGGCCAAAATAACAGAACACCCTTTCGTCCAGGGTTGTGGCTACCACCGGGGCAGTTGCCTCCGGGATCGCTATTGCATCCTGCCATCTGGAGAAATGGTCGCTAATCACTAGGATCCACTTGTTCCCTCGGTTAGTCACTGGCATTGGTCCCACCAGGTCGACCGCTAGCTTCTGCCATGGTCGCCCGGCGTACAATCGGTGTCTGCTCCTAGTTGCGTGATTCCCGCCGGTTTTTGCCACTTGACAGATCTCACACGTCTTGACGAGTCGTCTCACGTCGGCATTCCAATCTCACCCGGCCAATACCAATTGAGTAGTAACCTTTTTACCGTCTTGTGAACCCCCGCGTGGGCAAGCCTGTGCGTGTCCCACATTACCCGGCTCCGGTCCGCCCGAGGACATAGGGTACACCATCTGGGGTGGCCGTCCGTCGTTAGTCTGACCTCCAGGACGCCGTTTGGGGATAACCTCAGAGCCTCCCGTCTCTTGTGTAGGACCCGGAGCTCGTTACTCCCTAGAGTCAGCTCCTCCTCTGGTAGCTCCTGATCATTTTTTACTGCCCAGTACATCCTGGCCACAGCTTGTGTCCCTTCCATTTGGCTCTGTACCAGCTGTCGAAAATTTCGGTCTCCTGGTAGTTTAATTGCGGCCACGGTGTCGGACTCTCCTTCCAGCAATGCCTGTTTGCTAGGGCCCCCGTCTCGCTCTTCTATTCGGATACACTGTCGACAGTCGTTTGGGCAGACCTGTCGACTCAGGCCGTCGGCATTCCCGTGCTTGACCCCTGCTCGGTGTTCCAGTAGGTACGAGAATTCTGACAAAATCTCCAGCCACCGAGCTACTTGAGCCGACGGCTCCCTCCTCCTACACAGCCATCTCAGGGAGGCATGATCCGTGCGGAGCACAAACTGTTGACCATACAGGTAGGGCCGGAAGTGCTTGACGGCTTTTACTACTGCCAGGAGCTCTCGGCGCGTCACACAGTAATTTTGTTCGGCTGGGCTGAGGGTCTTGCTGTAGTATGCCACTACGGTCTCCCTGCCCCCCTGGTTCTGGGACAGGACGGCCCCCACTCCCACATTACTGGCATCGGTGTCCAGAGTATATTGACTCTTTGGGTTGGGGTACCCCAGCACCGGTGCCGAGATCAGGCCTTGTCGGAGGGTCTCGAATGCCTGCTGCTCTTCTGCTCCCCACCTCCAAGGCTTCCCTTTGCTAGTCAAGATTGTGAGTGGCTTGGCAATAGTAGCGTAATCTCGCAGGTACTGTCGGTAGTACCCCGTGGTCCCCAGGAAGGCCTGCAGTTCCTTTATATTTCGAGGGGTCTGCCATTCGGCCACTGCCTTTACCTTTTCCGGGTCCGTGGACACTCCCTCCGGGCTCACCACATGGCCAAGGTACCTCACTTTCCTTTGGAGGAGCTCACATTTAGAGGGCTTCAGTTTCAGCTGCGCGGCGGCGAGTCTCTGGAAGACCTCTCCCAAACGGGCCAAATGGGTCTCGAAGTCTGGAGCAATTACGATGATATCATCCAAGTATAGCAAGAGGGTTTTCCAATGGAGCCCGTGAAGTACAGACTCCATCAGTCTTTGGAAGGTGGCGGGTGCTGACGTCAATCCGAAGGGCAGCACCCTCCACTTCCACAACCCGCTTCTCGTGGCAAAGGCGGATTTCTCTTGAGCGTCCGGATCTAGCGGTACTTGCCAGTATCCACTGGTCAGATCCAACGTACTAAAAAATCGGCTTCCTGCCAGGGCGTCCAGGCTTTCATCAATCCTAGGGATGGGGTACGCATCCTGTTGGGTGATCGCATTCAGCTGTCGATAATCAATACAAAATCTCCATCCGCCATCCTTCTTCTTTACCATGACGACTGGGGAACTCCACGCCCCATTGGCAGGCTCGATCAAACCCTTTTCCAGTAGTTCCTGTACTTGTCTGTCCGCTTCTGCCTCCTTGAGAGGTCCCAACCGGTGGGGGGGTTGTCTGACCGGCCTGGCACCCTCCATCAGGGGTATGCTGTGGGCGATTCGGTCGGTCCTTCCTACGTCACCATCATACTTGCTAAACACGTCCTGGTACCTGGTCAGAAGATGGGCCAGGCTCTGCTTCTCTCCTTCGTGCCGGCATCCTGGGAGGGCCTGCTGATATAGCTCAACCAGGTGACCCGGAACGGCTTCCCCCGTCCTTACAGTGGCACACCCCACTCCTGATTCGTCGAGGCTCCCGTGTTCCGGCCCAGACCAGAGATCCGTCTGTATGTCCTCTTCTTCCACAGCCGTGTATGAGCCAATGACGTGTCCGGCGCCCAACTCTATCGGTTGACGTCCGGGGTTCAGGCATCGTATGGTGACAACACCACCCTCTCCAGGCCTGTTCAGGCTGCATGCCACGGGTAGATGTGGATCAGAGCCCTCTATCAAGCCCATCGGCACGTAATTTCTGGCGGAGATCTTCCCCGTCACTCTTACCTCTGACAAGGGAGGGATAGTAACTTTCTTCCAGGCGTGAACGTTGGACACCATTATCCTCCCGTATTTGTCGGTGCAAGTAAGTTGCCTATTCCCTAGGGAAATGACGGGTCGGCCGAATTCAATCTGACACTTGTGGGAGATCAGGAAAGGCATACCCAGAATAGCGTCTTCGCTGATCTGGCTTACGAGAAAGTTCTCCTCTATAGCCACGTCCCTGATCCTTCCGGTTAGCCTTATCAGTCCATAAAACTGGAGCTTGCTACCATCTGCCATGAGTCCATACCGGTCATTCTCTTCTAACTGCACCCTCACTCGCTCCGCATTCTGTCGAACACCTTTTTGGAGAGTAGGTTAGTGTTGCAGCCGGTGTCTATGAGGAACAGGAGGTCTTGCCTCTCTACCTTCCCCGGTAGGAAGTAGCTCGACCTATGGGGTTTTTCCAGAGCTCCAACTCTTGGCAACCCTTCCCCCGTTGTGGCGGTATCGAGCATCTCTTCCGATTTTTTCCTCCTCGGACGTCCCCTAGGCCTATCCGGTGGTGGACTCTTTTCGAGCTGGTCCTCCAGGCTTTCCTCGGGAGTAGCTGGCCTTGTGCTCTCCCCGTACCGGCCTGTCGGACCCGACACCGGACTCGTGGGTTGGCCTAGATTCCCTCCTTGGAGATGGCCGCCTCGGGTCGGCCCCCGTCTCGGGGGTTCGGCTTCATCCCAGCCCTTTTCGTCTCTGGGTCTATGGTACTCCGGTCTCTGGAGATGCTCCGCCATTGCTGGGTCCTCGTTCCATCCCGATCCGGTTGATACGGATCTCCTGAACGGATCAGCGCCGGTGGGGCCATCTCTCTCTGACCTAACCTGTCTAGGCTTACGGCGGGGTTCCATCTGGGTCGCAAGCTCCCTTCTTCCTGATCTGTACAGCGTTGGTCTCTCGAGAGCTTCAGTTACCCCTGAATCGGCTCTCTGTCCCGACCCTTGCTGTCCAGATCGCTCGGGGTGCTCGGCCCTAGTGGGACCTCCCTTCCGCCCTGGCCTTTCTGGTTCTCTGGTACGTCCATAAACTCTTCGTTTTTCGTCCAGTCTCTGGATATGGTGGAGGTACTGCCGCTGCGCCTGTTTGGCCACCCGCGGTGAGTCCCGGGGGCTCGCCTCGCGTCCCTCTTCCTCCTCATCCAGTTCCCATAGACTTTGGTATGGGTTGTAGACGGGAATCGTTTCTACCGGGGGTCTCTTGACTGGTGCCGCCGTTTTAGTCGGATGCTGCCAACCCTCCGGATCAACTCCAGATTCCCTTTGACTTGTATTGTTACGTTGTCTGTGTTTTTCGTGTCCGGGTGCCCTTGTGCAGCCAGCAGGTAGACCTACTGCTGCGGGCCATAGGCGTTTCCCTGGTCCTGCCTATAGGATGTCCTCTGATTTGCCTGCCTCCGCGGACAACTTCTCCTCTGGTGGCCTTCCTGGTTGCACCCCCAGCATCTCGCCATTTCCTTTTTCTTCGTCCCGCTTTCTGTAATAGACTGCGGTCGATGGATATACAATTTTAACTTGGCCACTTCTTTGGCTAGGTCCGTCACCGAGGTCAACAGCAGCTCGAGGGTATTCGGGGTAGTCCTAGCCACCACAATCGGCTCTTCGGGGCCCTGTTCTCCCTCGCCCTGTCCTGTCTCGTCTGGCTGGACTGCCCTGACGTCCGACCTGAAGGGTTGGGCTTGGTGAGACGCCATACTAGGTCGAACCTGTAAGTACTCGTTCCCTGCTCTTACGGCTGCCTCCAACGTAGGAGTAGGCACCGCTAGCAGATGTCGCTGCAAATACACATTGCCCAGCGTACTACAGAACGTGTCTACGGCCATCTCCTCTTTTAGGCGATCTGACATTTCCCCAAACGCGATGTCGGTCAGCTTCTCTATTTGGGTGGCGTGCTCAAATAGCGTTGCTTGCTGGTCCTTTTTTAGGCCCTGCAGTTTGGCTCTGGCTTCCTTGGGTGTCAGTCCAAACCTGGCCCGGAGGTTGTTAAATACGCCGTGTATGGTCTGCCCGTGTCCACAGTCCTTAGCCTGCCCTCGCAGTCTCTCTCGGATGTGTAACAGCGCGGACCCTGGCCCCCAGTCATTTGCAACGGCTACATCGTTGAACTGTCTGATGAAGGCCTCGACATCGCTATTCCCGTTATATTCTGGGGCTCTGAATGTTTCTCTTGGTGCAGGGGTCCCTGTGTTCTCTGGTTGACGAGCAGTCTTTCCAAGACACCTGTCAGTCGCTCTAGACCTCCTAGTCCCTCCGTTCGAAGAGCTTCCGGTCTTTCCGCGCTGCGAGTCCGTCTGGTCATACCTGCGTCGTCTTTTTAGTCCCTGTTAGTCGTCCTGTTGTGGGTTAAGCAAATCCCACTGCTGCCACCAGTGTAAAGGATCTGACTCCGGTAGCTGAGTCAGCTTTACGTCCTAACAAGGGAGTCGCAACCTGGGCTACTGGCTGACCTTGTCCGAGGCCTGATTGACCTGCCGGTGGCGGTCAAGTCAGTCCAAGACAAGAATCTAGTAGTCAGGCTTGCTCTGAAACCAAACCCCCGGCCTGCCTCTAGATCTCTATCCCAGGCTAGTCTGGATCCACTAATGGCTGGTCTTAAGACTGGATCTCTAGTGCCATGGCACACCTGATCGAGTCTAGACAAGGCCGTGGATCGCCTCCTAGCCTTCTTAGAGTCACCCTGGCAGTTCCGTCTGTTGGTTGCACTGAGTCTGCTTATACAATCGGTGAGCCAACCAGGCAGGCGTCAATAGAAGCAGTTCGTATGAGTATATAGCAGTTTATTATCGATATCTTTAATACAAGTATGCACAAGTATGAGTGAAATCAAGCACACCTCTGCCTGCCTACCGCGCTGGCTTATATAGCCAGCGCCTATCGTTTAACTCCGCCTACTGATCTATTTATAGCACAAAGGAATTGCCAGATACAACATGATGGTTATGTAACAAAAAGGCAGTTCAGTAATACAAGGGCAGTTCAGTTATATAATAAAAAGGCAGTTCAGTAATACAAGGGCAGTTCAGTTATATAATAAAAAGGGCAGTTCAGTAATACAAGGGCAGTTCAGTGATACAGTTATATAATAATAAAAGGCAGTTCAAGCATGCAATAAGGGAAGTTCGAGAGGTTCGGTTAAACGACAGTGCGGATATATATGTGAGTGCAGTAATTAGTACACAGGCATGTCCCGGTCCTCCACAATATTCACTGTTTTACATACTAGCTTACACAGTGTTCATGTGTCAGAATATGTATGAATGTCAGAATGTATTATAATATACAGTGCTACATGTTTGAGAATACACATAGTTACATGTGCTAGAATAAAAAGTGCTACATATACTAGATAATGCATATCACATGTGACAGAATATGTAGTGATACATGTATGAGAATATAGAGTGCTATACGAATGAAAACAGAAAGTGCTACACAACAGAATATGCAGTGTTGTGTTTACAAGGATGCACTGCGCTGCATGAATGAGAGTATACGGTACTACATGTATAAAAATACACAGTGCTAGATATATATATATATATATATATATATATATATATATATATATATATATATATATATATATATATATGACAATTGTTTAAAATATGTCAAGTTTGGTGTGTGATATTTAGCAAAACTAAAAAATGAATTAGACTTTGCTTTGTTACAAAATTCTTTGAAGTGAAGCTACAAATTTGGCGTGTATTTTTAGGAATGCTGTTATTTGGGAGTAAACTCAAACTGTTTAGGACCTAATGTAGGTTCTATCTATCAAGGTAGGTAACTCAACAATCTTAGCCAGTTATTCAACTTTCTATGTATATGGTATGAGTTTTGAATATTTAATACTATATCAATTAAATGAATAGCATCAAGTCTAACAGCTTAACTAAATTCTAATAAAAGTGTTCCTTTCAATTTCTATGGAAGATAAAGTTTTCCATCAATGAGCTTACACAAAATAAAACGCAACATTAATTGAATGGGCACTAGCGGTGCAGCTAAATACTAGCTGGTGCTCTGTTGAGTCATCATTACTCCTTCTTCATAAAAATATCTATCGAAAACCTTTTTTTAACTCAAAGTTTTAGACATATCTTTGCTTCATGTTAACTTTGCAAAGGTCTCATTAGCTACATGTATTTGAATAGCTTGCTTGTTATCACGTACATTATCAACTTATGTGGTAATCATTTTAAATATTATGAATTACGCTAAACAATCTCAACACAAAGTTTAATAAAAGGTGTTTTTATAAAGTAAAAGCCTTATTAATACATGTAAATCTTTTGTATAAACTTTACATAACAGTCTTTTGTTTTTCTATAGAAATATTTTACTCAATAATTTAAATTTAGTACTTAGTGTTTTAACTAATAGTATCTACCATATGACCTCTAGACTGTCAAAGTGCATTTGAAAATGGAGAGAGAGACTCAGGAGCAGTTTATATCCTTCAACCTGTCCCTACCTGGAGACTGATCAGAGCTGTCTGTCAGTTTGACCACCAATCTGGTTGGACCCTCATACAGAGAAGATTAGATGGTAGTGTTGACTTTTACAGAGGTTGGGATGACTATGTTAATGGATTTGGAGACCCACAGGGAGAATATTGGATTGGTAAGACCAAATGTTGTAGTTGGTAACTCCAACATTTGTTGACTAATATTGTTATGCAGCTGATACGAGGTTTGTCAGGGCAAATCTACTAGCAACAAATCAAATTCGGTCTAAATGAGTACCTTGACATTGCATAAACACTACTTGGGTTCACTTAGTCACTTTGCAGTGCATATTGAAGGAGTTAAACATATATTGATAAAGCTGGTAAGTAGATATGTGGTAGTTGTTCTTTGTATGATTTAGATACAGCTTCTACCAACAACATAATTTATTTAAACAGCATCGATGTTTTTGTATTTAATTTATCTCAAGTAAATCAAAGGACTTACCATTACAAACAAAGTTAAGACGTTTATAAGACCTTTAGCAAACAGTGGTATGTTTGCTTATATTAAGCCGTCAGGGGCGATTTCGTAGGTGAAAAACCTAAAGACACTTTGATTTCCGAATACGATCATTTCTTTCTATCATGAATATACTGTTCATTCTAATAAGACAGAAGTTTTAATGAGATTTAGTCTATTTATATTGAAGTATGCAACATTAATTGCTCATAATTTAGAAATTGTGTCATAAGTCAATTTTAATAACATACATATACATAAGGTTAAATTAATTAAGGAAAATAGTTTTCTATTTAAAAAAGTACATTGTAAAGTGACAAATCTAAAAATATGTTGGCAAATGTGGCTATTTGATAAGTGGCTGTTGTTTTTTGTATAATTTTGATACAGCTTCCACCAACAGCATGAATTTTTTAAAAACATCAACATTCTTGTATTTGATTACCAATAAGTAAATCAAAAGACTGACTATTACAAACAAAAATAAGACGTTTACAAGGTCTTTAGCAAACGCTAATATATTGGCACAAGTCAAGAGTGAGTAATTGGTGGCACGTAGATGTAAAGTAGGGGAAGAGTAGAAAATGAATAGCTATTCAATATATTACATGAGCAAACATTAATATATTGATCTTATCTGTTTTTGTATTGACATATACCTGCTGTTTACATGTCTCTTTCACAGGCTCCTACTTTTGTATAATTTTATTTAAGAATTAGCCAGGCATTTACTAGAGCTGGCTGATCCAAAGCTTTAATCACTTTCTAATTGTAAGTTCTAAGATACACCTAGTCTTAAGAACTAATATATTTTCCATATTCATTTTAGCTGGTTTCAAAAGTAATCTGTCAATATTGTTTTTTGTGCTCCTGTTATAGAAACATAAAAGTCTGAATTAATTAGATCAAGTTATGATGATTGTTAAATCTTTAGCAGATTCCTTATATGTTAGTTTACCTCAAGATTTAAAATCAATTGACAAAATGCAAATAATTGAAATACAATTAAAACAGCTTTTATATAAAAAAGACTTAGGTCATTTAAATGTTTATTAGATTTTTGCTCTACCTTAGGGGTAAGTGAACGAGTGAGCCAATATCCAATATATTGACCCTAACTGTTTTGGTATGACATATGCCTGATGTTTACATGCCTCTTTCACATGCTCCTACTTTTATATCAACTTACATGTATATCTGCAATGTAGCAATGAATACATGTCTCACTATTTTAGCAAGTGACTATTGTTGTTGCCTTAAGGGAAAATGTGTTAAAACAATTTTCCTTTTGGGCAACAGTCTCAGTTAACCTTTAATACCATATGCACAAATAGCAACATATTTACATGGTTAAACCTTTAAGGACTGATTTTTAAAAAGTTTGTGAACTTTAATCTGTGAATACAGTAACTGGTTGCATTAGCTTAAATTTAATAACATCAACTCTGAAAAGTTTAACTACTGAAAAGCTACTTTTTACACTAAAAATTCCCCCTGTCATACAGCCCACAACCAAAGTGATAATGAAAAAAAGAAAGGGTACTGCCTTTGTTGAAAAAGTAATGACAAACGGTCAGAATTCTACAAAAGTGGAATTCTTTAGTTAGATGTTGTAGGCTTTGCCTACAACACCTACTAAAGAACTCTCTGAATTAGATGAGTTGTTGTTATTATTTTGAGTAGCGTGTTGTAGAACATTAGCATTTGATGTTGATGGTTGCTGTGAGGACCTTCGATTTCTCCTCCTCTGCAATAATTGTGAGACACATGGACGACCAGTGCGATGACGTGGTGTTCTTGGAGGTTGTATGTCCATGGTAGTTGTCAAGTTGTTTTGAAATTAAATTCAAAAGGTCAATTATCCAAAACAAAAGGTAGTACAAAAATCAGACCTAATCTACTACTATCTCAAACCTAAGTTTTACAGCAATAAAATAAATATTAATTCAAGCTGTAGGCCTAACCTACTGTGAAATGTACGTAATTTAACTAACAACAGCAATAATGAAATATGTTTATTATATCTCTGAAATGCAATATTAAAAGTAAAATGGCAAGCTGCCGTGTAATATACACAGTTTGAAAGCTGTGTTGGAAAGTTGAACGTTGGTTGTGTTAAATGTAGAATAGTTTTGACAGCAATATTTCACAGAAAAAAAACATTAGCATTAACGCGTCTGGAAGTTTTCTGCAAACTGTAGTAAAACAAAGAAATATTCTTGTCACAAAAGGGCATTGTAGTTTGGTCCTAGCTTGTAAATAAGATGTAAAGAAATCTGGCTTATGTTCTAGATAATTTCATGAAACTTTCGGTAATTGAACAAAAAACATAGCTGACAAACTGTGTACCACATTTTCGTACCTGTAAATTGGCCTACTCCTTAAACGGTTTATGTTAATTAAAGAAACCTTCAGCAATTAGACAATGCAATCATTATATACTTTGATGAGGTAAATTCTAATGATTATTCTTATAATTAACTTTTATTAAATTTCATAATAATTTTTTTATAAAATCAAACAATTAATTCGAATAATAAAATTGGCAAAAAAGAAACAAACAATTTTCACTACTTCTAAGTTAATTAAAGAAACCTTCGGCAATTGAATGATTCCATAGACTGGTGAAATGGGCACGTTCTTCTCATGAAATTTGGACGACTTAATAGTTATACTATCTGTTGCACGACCTTATTGGCGTTCTGTTGGCTGGTCTTAATTTTGATTAAAAAAGGCTTCTCAAGTTTCTATTTCGATTTTAGGCCAAATTAATCTGTCAATTATATATCGTTTGATCAAATGGGTTAGTTTTAGAATTTTGTGGTAACCTTTCAAAGACTTGGTAACATATTTAAATAGGTTTATATGTGTTTTGTATCATTATTATACTTGAACGACTCTACACAAAAATGGTTAAATTTGTTGAAGTAATTTCAGTACAAGGGTTTGGTAACGCCTTTAACGGATAATTTTTCGGGAGTTGTGTGCACGTATGCATTTATCATAAATCTCCCAACCAATCGCTTCGCTCGTGTTTGGTCGTGGGACAAATTACTGACACATTATTTTATGTGATACTTTCTAGCCTATATTAGCAAACTGTACATATTGAGTATTTATATTCTGAATTTCCTGTTCGACTAATAATGTATATTGAGTGCGCTTTGACAGCTGATGCCAAAATTTATTTAATTATATCTTCATGTAAATAAGAGTTTATGAAAAGTTTATTAATTAACAAATTTAACAATTACATGTATAAAGGTTGGTGTACACGAGCATGTACTCACCTTGACACGTGACCTAAATAAGTTTTTTTGTAACTCACAAGAGAAGATGTTTTATAACAAACACATTGTTGTCAGGTGATCAGCTACACTTTGTGGTGGACTAAGTTTTCCATGACACATCATGCGTTACAATAAGTTTGTAAATTATGCACTGCAGTATTTTTTTTTGCACTAACATTATTATTACTTCAATATCTTGATGACCTGATATCATTATATTCTGGTATCATAATCTGTTGGTGTCCTAATACTCAAAATCTAATATTTTCCCATCTTAATATTTTAATATCCTCATGTTCAATTATCATAATGTCCTAATGCTCTAAGATCCTAAAATCCTAACATCACCTTCCTATAGAAAAATAAATATTACACACATATTTAAAGGTTTGGAGAGTATTTACTATCTTACCAGACTGAACAAGAATCTCAGTATCTACTTGGAAGACTACAATGGAGAGTATAAAACCGCAAATTACTCTTCCTTCTACATAGAAAATGGCAATTCAGGTTACATGTTAAATGTAAGTACACTTTGTGTTACTTTTTGAAAGTTTCATAAAAAAAATTAGGTGAAAGCCTGGCATTGCCCGGGTAATAAAAAGTATTTAGGCAAAAGATTAATTTTTATTTAACATATACAACTTTTAAGATTCTAATTTTTAAACCTCTTATCATGATTAAAATGTTTTTTGCAGTTCAAAAAAACTAAAAAAAAAGAGAAAACAACTGTGAAGGTTTTCAAACTCGTTCAAACAACTGTAACTTTTAAATTTCATATCATGAGATAAGTGTTTTTTGCGCAGTTCAAATGATTTAAGTGAAAAAAATAATTGTGAAGTTTTTCAAACTTTGTCAAACAACTGTAACTTCTTTTAGATTTTCTGCCATAAAAAAGTGTTTTATTGAAATAAGTTAGCACAAAAAATAAAACGGTTAAGGTGTTTAAATGTAAATGCAAAATCATGAGTAAGTAATGGCTAAATATAGTCTGGTTTGCTACGATTACAATAAAAAACTATTTGGTATACGAATATATGATTTTAGTTCGTTTCAGTGTTGGCATCATAAGGTGAAAATACCGTACATACGTATGGAGTGGTAAAGAAACCCATAGTAATTATTTAATGTGATCACAGTCAGTTAAAGATCATCCAAATTGTCATCAATAAAAATAGTAACAAATCTATATGTTAATCTTACTAACCATAGTTACCTACAATAGCTTTCGTGTATTTCGTGGGTATCATCTGCAAAAAATAAAATATTACAAGGTACTAAATGCAGAGTTCTCACCTTCAAGACAGATGTGCAACCTAAACACTGAATCTAACTTATATGAGTTTAGCTTACTAAAACATACTTGAAAGAAATATTCGAATGCGATTTCGTAAACTTTCACCTAAAACTTAATTACTTATCTGTTTGTGAAGGCATTTTTATCATAACGAATAACGCTGAACTGAGATATAATCGCCAAATTTTAATTGCAAGAGAAATTATTATTGATATCGTTTTCCGGAATACAAATTAGCCCGAGTATGGCGAGGACAAAAAAGCATTGTGTTTCGTGACGCTAACTGAATTCATAGAGTTTTAATTAACACGTCATGATTGAGCAATCGTGTGATTGAGGAAAAGTAAACGGTATATGATAATATCAATTACATGATAAGGACTGTATAGCTCAGTGGTTAAACGAGTGGTTTGGCAGTTAGGGGTTGTAATCACCTTGTGTTCAAATTCATCAAAATGTGAGCTTTTAACTCCAAGATTTTAATAGCTATAGCTGGACATACCAAACTACACTGGCACACACATACAGAAAAACTTTCAGATTTACGTATATTATAGATGATTACTTAAAACTGGTTTTTAACTTTGATTAATGTATGCATACAGAATATGAATAAGCTAGTTATATATAACCTATGTCAGTTGTTGATCACTGAAGTAGCAAAATATGTTATCATAAGATTTAATTATATTTCTGGCATTCTGTTTTATGATATATTTTCCTAAACTTTAGATGGCTTGTGCAATAAAACACAACTGACTTTGTTGTCCTTCAGTAATGCAAATTATGGATCGGTTTAAAGTCAAGTATTTGAGCCATACCAACAATATTGTACCTTAGGGTAAAATCTAGAGCTGTACAGTAGCATGCAACTAAGACAAAGCATGGATTTTTTGGATGTTTCTTTATTCATAAACCACTTGACAAATTCAGGTGTGTAAAGGTTAAAAAGCTGTCAAATGTCCCATTGGATCAAAACTTTGTACAAATGCAACTTTTTTTCTGTAAGAGTAGAGGCTCGGGCCACTGGCAACCATTTTTATTAAACAAAACTTAGTGTCTTGACTATCCAGCAAAATTGTAAAACTGTTGTATCGTGTGAGGAAGGTTGTACTGAGTAATTGTTATGTCAGGCTCACTATTTAATTTCAATTTTTACAACACACAATTAATCGTTTTTTCTGTAGCATCAATCTATCATGGTCCGCCATCTTTGTAGACAACTTTTACCGTTGAAAATATGAAGCTTCCGCAATAAATTTTCGTGAACAACAGTGTTGCTTGCAATTTTGTGTAGCGACGCTGAACACTTTTTTCGAAAGAATTCCAATATAATATCAAAATAACACCAAAAATACTGTTCAATAATGTAAAGTAAACGAGAATGACGATCACTTGTCTGCAAATATGGGGGCGTTTCTCCAAATGAGCGCATGTGCGGACGAATTGACGACGTCAAAATAACAAAAGATTTTATAAATAACAGTGCTATATAGAATGCAAATCGCATGCACAAGTAAAAAAAATATATTTTTCATAATTGTTTTGAGCCCACTGACTGTTTTCTCATAGTTAATTTGTTATAGTTTTTTACCTAATAAGGCTACAAGAAACGTTTTCTGAATTCTCAGAAAAAGCCGCATTACACGGTAACATAACATCAAAATCAACAAAAAAAGAACCTAAGGTACATCTTGCTTGCTGTGGCTCATTTTTAACCTTTTCACCACCAAGTGTGGATGAGACATTGCACACTTGATACCCTTAGTGAACACTTCTAAGTGTACATTTGACTGGGAATTGTTCAGCGTATCTGGCATGTCAGTAAGTAATTTTATTGTTTAACACAGCTGCTAGAAAACTGCTATAGCTTACCTTCAGCTGGTTGGAGATTTCTAATTACATATGGAAAAGCCGAGAACATTGGGAAACTTGAAAACTAGTTTTACAAGTTGATATCTATTGCTTTGAATAAGCCTATAAAAATTTTAAGAGCTGGATTGCAAAGAAGTTGGATGTTTCATTTGTTATTTAATTATTCTAACTTTGTAAGCATATTTTGTTTTATAACTATATTTAACAAGGTTGCATAAAAGCTCATTGCACTCATTGATATGCTTGCTACTTTTTTCATGATAAACTGGTTTTTATGTGCAGTATGAAATTTGTTAAAAACATCCATCCATCGAAATCCAAATTTAGATAATAATAATCAATCAATATTCTGTAATTTTGACAAAACTATAAGCTGATAGTGTTCATCTAAGAAAAACTACAAATATTTACTTAAAAGCACCAACAAAAAATAACTATAAAGCATGCAAAAATGAATTAACGTTTAAAAAAAATCGTTGAGTGTTTGCATGAACAGTCACAATCTGATTGTTGTTTTTGTTTGGACTCAACTAGTTTTTTTCTGGCAGTTCAATATTTTCCACAGTGTTCTCTGATGTCAGATTCTTTTCTATGCTGGTCAACTAGTCAATATTAACGTCCAAACATTTTCCTTAGCAAAGCAAAACCTTTATGCGTCTCCATTTAGAATACAAACTTTTGGCAACAATAAAGAGAAACTTATAGCCACGTGTTCAGCTTTCACCTGAGTCCTAAGCACAAATTATAGCCTCAAAATAGTAATACAAATTATATTGTAGTTACTCAAGTAACAGTTAGTTGTTATAATACAAATTTACAAATAAATAGTAATATTTTAAGAAGGCCTATTAAAATCTGAATCCACACAGTTTCACATAGGTTTGATACGGTGATACACGTCCCTTACTGCTGTATCATCAGTTTCAATATAAAAAGGGTTAATTATAGATGATAACTTTAAAGTTGGGATAAATAGAGATAATTCTTTTACTCTGCATATAAATTGTCATTTACAAATATAAATATTAAAATTGATTATCTTTTACAAAGATAATTTACCAACTAAGTTTTTCAGATTGGTGAAAAAGTAGTTAAGTTTAATAACCTGAAACTTGAGAAACTAGGCTTTCATAGTTTCCATATTTGTGTAAGGCTATTTTACAAATTGATCAATATTAAATCAATATCACTTCTATAGAATTCAACATGTATGCAATGTGAAGCTGTATTCTATATAAATCAATAAAACACTAAAAGGAAAAAATAAAGACTATATTTAATAGCTGAATAATTAACATTGTAAAGTAGAAAACCGATAAACAATCAAAATAATGAAAAGTTGATGCAGTCTTTGCTATAAAATATAATTTTTTTTTTTGATAAAGGAAGTATTATTACGCAATGGATTAAGATAGGCATAAATTATTACTCATTAATATATTAGTGTAAACCGTGCTTTGAGTCAATAATAGACTGAACGATTTTTTTCTCAATTCCATGAAGCTTTTAGACTTTAGAGAGAGAGAAACTCTGGTTGTTGTAGATGCATTACATTTTAAGATACCCATTCTAGCTAACCAAATTATTATCTTTATTAGCGCATAGTATTACTATTATAATCAAATATAGTGTTATTTTACTTGTTCATATGTTGCTATTTCATTTATTTGGGGATCTATATAGTTTGCAAATTCTTTAAATACTTAAAATTGTTTCCTTTACCAATTAGTTTTGGATTAGTAGTGAAACATCCATTCTAAGATTAGAACGGTCTCAAAACAAAAGTAATTTTGGTTTTATGGGTGAGCCAATCAGATTAAAAAGATACCAGTTTTGTTCTAGAAATTGAGCAGTCAGCAAAGAGACAAATGACTGTATAGACGCTAAGAAGAAACAAAAGAAAATCTAAAGTTTTAGTTGGTAACAGAGCTCGATAAAAACTTGACCAATAGTAAGCCTGTTATTAGTTGAAGCTGATTGGTCAATCCTTGAAAAATGGCATACTCTTAATGATGCCCATTTGGTCAGCAAATAACCAACCAACCAACTAACTATAATAGAGAAATAACCTCATGCTTACCTTTTATGACACTCAAAGCATTATGTGCAGTCCTACAACTCAGAGAAACTTTTACAAATTCTATTTTCAAATTTATTTTTCTACAAATAGAAAAAACATACCACATCATTTGTTTTTGATGTTCTGTAACATTATAGAAAACATGCAAATGTCTATTCAATAAAAAAATCTGTTATGATTTACTCACAGGTAGCAGGCTATACTGGAGATGCCGGAGACTCTTTTACAGAGCATCAAGGATATAACTTCTCTACATTTGACAATGATCAAGATGCTTACACGGGAAATTGTGCACATGACTACCAAGGTAAAATACTATAACTATTTTTATAACATGTTGATTACCTTAAAGGTCAAAATTTGAGTTTAAAACTTCTTGTTTAAGCTCGAACACACTAGGGTATACCTCGCACTGCATGGTGCAAATCTACGCAGGATTTAGCTAAGTGAGTGGATGCTAGGCAATCACGCTAGACTCAGTCAATCAGAACTTCATCACGCAGGACGTTCATTTCAATTGGTTCTTTTTTCAGAATGCAATGTTCTGGCTGCTAGGTTTTTGTTTTAATGGTTACCAACATATAGCAACAACGTTTTAATTTTTTGTTACAATTAAAACATCTCCAAAATGAACAAAATTTATTAATAGCACACCCAGCCCTGTGTGGCACAAAAAACAGAAATTAAAAAGACACCCAGCTGAAAACCCACACTTGGGAGTCAGTCGCTGCGTAGGCTGACCCCTTTGAAAATGTTAAATCATTATCTATTGCATTCATTTTTATTGTATTCATTTTTTAAACAAATTATTTACAAAAAATTGTTAAAGATTTTGGTTACAATAATTGAATCGTTTTTTCTTATATCTTCTTGCACTGTACAATTTGGGAAAGTAAAATAGGCCCAGCAAAAAATAAAAGTTGTTTGTTATGTCATTGTCTAGAAGGTGCCATCTTTGCTTAAATTGATTAAAAACTCTAAAGAAAATGGAAATACGAACTTTTTTTTGCTGTTGGCCAATGTCTATTTTATCGCTTTCTGGTGAGTTGCCCAAGTGTTCAGTGTCTGAAATATTACCGCACTCCTCATGACGTCTATGATAAAATGGCCTGTGTTAGTGTGTTTCAACCTTTACAGTTGACATTAACCCTGAGTCGATGTCTATAACATCCCAACATTTTATCTGTGCTACTGCTCTTATTTTATTTTATCTGTGCTACTAAAAAAATTGCTGGTTTTTTTTTCACGTTTCAGTTACCTCGAACTAAAAAAATTTTCAGGATAGTAAAATAAAACGACTTAGTTTTATGCCTTGTTTAATAATTTATTACCACTTTTTTAGTGAGCTTATAACAAAACCCCCTCACTTTTGGTGTTGTAACAATTTTATTTGACCTTTTCCTTTACAAAATAAGCCTATTTTATAAAGGCGGAATAAATTAAATGAATCTTTGCATTGAAGGTTTCCTTGTTAAATTTTAAAACCCCACAGTTTGAAATTTTATTACCATAACAGCTCTGAAAGATTAATCGATGTTGTTTTGATGCTTTTTGCTTAAATACAAGCTTACACAAACTTTTAATAGGTTTTAACAAAAAGTATTTGTAATTTTTATTTGTGTTAATAAAAAATTGCTTTGTTTTTTTCCCATTTTTGTTACCTCGAACTAAAAAAAATTCAGAATAGTATAATAAAACGACTTAGTTTTATGCCTTGTTTAATAATTTATTACTTCTTTTTTTAGTGAGCTTATAACAAAACCACCTCACATTCGGTGTTGTAACTATTTTTTGTGACCTTTTTCTTTACAAAATTAGCCTATGTTATAAAGGCGAAATAAGTTAAATGAATCTTTGCATGGAAGGTTTCCTTGTTAAATTTTAAAACCTTACAGTTAGAAATTTTATTATTAAAACAGCTTTGAAAGATTAGTCGATGTTATTTTGATTCTTTTTGCTTAAATACAAGCTTACACAAACTTTTAATAAGTTTAATCAGAAAGGATTAAGTTTTATTGTTTGCAGTTGTGGTTGATGCTTGAGGTGATTTGTGTGCTAGGATGCTTTGAAAATTAAATGGGAAAAACTTGATTGCAGGTAAAACACTCAAATCACGTAAAAGTGTGATTACGTAGTCTATAGTTGCAGTGAAGCTGACAAAATAAAAATGTGTGACGTTGCAACTTGAACGAAAAAGCTGATAGCAATTACAATAACAATATCAACTAATGAACATAAATTTGCATCTACCTTTCTTCTGATAATTTTTCATGCAATGAAATTTTATTTATTTTAATCATAAAAAATTCTAACAATTTAATTAGCTCAAAAATTGAAAACAATAAATTATTGTTTTATTTGCAATTATTGCAAATGAAAAACACACCGACAATTTTTGATAAAACTTATTAAAATTTTGTAAAAGTTCATCCTAAAAGAGTTTAAAATAACAAACTATTTTCTCAGGTTATGATTATACTGTGTGATAAATTCAGACAAAAGCTAATATAATTTTTTAATATTTGGAGTAACTTCATATCTAAAGAGCAGAGATAATCAAATGATCAAAATATCTTTGTGAAAGGTTCTCTTATTATAACATATTAAAACTCATCTGTTTATGTAAATGTTTTAAGTATTAAATTGAGCGAAAGTGTGAAGAGCTTCCAAAGAAGAAATTGAACCTTATTCTATTGTTCCATAATTGTATTCCTAACTGCTGCAGACACAGTTGTTAATAAGTAAATAAATGGCATAATTAAATGTATTAGCCTGGTTGTTAACTGTAAATATTGTTACTTTAACTGACACTGTGAAAAGAATAATATAAGCACTTCTTGTTAAATAATCAATTTGTATAAAAAGCATGATAACGTGCACACTTACCATACAAATTTTAACAAACATAAAACTGAATTACTAAAACACCTAGCAGTATGTCAAAATGTAACAATGCTAATATTTCCAAAGTTTTTCTCTAACAGTCTCATGGTGGTACAAAGCCTAATATGAGTCAAACTTTAATGGAGTCTGGTACCAAGTTGGTGTAATACCTCTAATCAGGCAACTGCAGCTAGCTGGCGCACCAGGAACAATTATGTTTACCCTTAGGTAACTGATAATAAATTTTTGGCACAGTTTTCCAATAATAGTCAATAAATTTGTAATTCATGTTTTGCACAAATCATTTTGACACGCACTATAATTATTTTGGTGATGGGAATAGAAAAATGTTAGATTTTCCTAAATTATTGAAAACCTAAAGTCTCTTAAAATGTACAGTCAAAAGTTTTAATGCTAACAAGATAATCGCAAAACACATCGTTAAAATATTAATTAATAAACGAATATTTTTAGATTGTTATAATGTTAACAAATATTTTAGAATATTTTTAACTAGTATTAAAATGATTTAAGTTTAGAAATGCAGTTGAATTATTTTTAATATTGATCCAACGTTAAATCTTAAGATAAAGATTCCAACTTAATAAATCAGAGTGTGAATCGGGAACTCTGCTATTTGATAATGAGAAAGAAATCATTAATTACTTTTACATGCTTTTAGCGCTGACCTTAGTTTTTAAAGACTTTCTGACCAGCTATAACCACTTTTTAGTACTTATGTTTTTTTTGCAAGAACAATAACTAGGTTTTTGCTACAACACAACTGAACAAAACTTTTTTTTAACAAAATACTTTGAGACAAAAAACTTTGAAATTTTTAGCAACAAACTGGGGAATTTTGAGAAGTCAAAACTTTCATTAAGTACAAAACTCAGTTGTCATACATTTTTCACTGTCACAAGTGTTTCTGTTTGTCTCAATATTAACAATTAAAATAGAGTTTAGCTGATATTTGTTAGCTTTCAAATCTAACTGACAACTAAAGCAACTCGTTGAGTAAGTATTATAAATATTAATATTAGAATAATATTAATATTTATAATTAGAAATATTAGGTAGTAAAAGTCTGGAAACCTAAAACGTTTATGCAAAAAGTAAAAAATCCAGATCTTTAGCAATAAAATGTGGGGTGCCAATAAAAGAATGCAAACATAAAAAAGTTAAACTGCAAATTTACCTAATTATTTTAAAAGCTAAAATAGAATTGAACATTTTGATGGGAAATAGTGAAAGTCTGTCACAGTATCATATTTACAAAAAAACATTGCAAATGAGGAGCGTTTTTGTAACTTAAGGTATATAATAAGAATACTAATTATAATAATGTTAATAATAATATGAAGGATTATAATACTAATAACATGTAAAGTTAGTGATTTTCAGAGTTTACTGTAAAATAAACTAGAAATTTTACAAGCAAGAGTTTATTGTGATTTTAAGTAAAGCACAATCTGTCAAGTCTTTGATGAGTTGGTATCCTAGCAACAGGTGCAACATACTAATTGGGAACTTTATAACTCATATGTTACTTAAAAATACTTTGGTTCCTTTAAAATTCGTTTTCTTTGTAGCTTTACGATCAGGAAAATAAAACTAATCGTTTTACGCAGCAGCATCAAAAAATAAGTTTTTCAATTAAAAATAATTAATTTGGTTCTTGTCTAGCTAAAATAAACTTCCATATTTTTTATCTCCTATAAAATGTAGGCCGTTTTAAAACACTAAAGTTATATACTTTTAAAATTTGCTAGTTATTTTTGTTGCAGCCATATTTTATGAATCATCACTGTGTAAATACAGATAAACTCCATTTGTGTTATAACTTACAGTACATGTAGATATACATTTGAAATTTTTGTAAACATTTACAAAAAAACTCCTAAATTTATTAAACATTAAAATTATTTGTGTATTTGTTTTGAATAATGGTTATTACAAGTTTTATTTCAAATCTCGAAAGCCAAAGTAATTGAGCTCACTTACATGTAAGTAAAGAAGAGAGAACATGTACACTATTTATACAGGAGCATGGTGGTTCAACAACTGCTTTGCTTCAAGTCTTAATGGAGTATGGCACCAAGATGATCAGAACACAACCTATGGACTCGGGATTGTCTGGAAATATTGGAGAGGCTTCTACTACTCATACAAAACCACTTACATGAGACTGGGCAGATAACTCCATGCTCATAATGTCTGAGCTATGATTGCTAAATTCAAAGCACATATAAAGTCATTGCTGTTGTACTTCTATACTAAAGCTACTAACTGGCTTATTTTTAGTTTGTTGAACTGTTTTGATTATCTAGAGATACTTGTAACATAATTAATTGTGAGAAAACATGTAAAATTGTGGTGCAAAAGCAAATTTGAAATAGACAAAAATTTTTTTGAAGAGTATGAGGTTTACAACATTTTGGTTATACTTTTTTAAACATTTTCTGTGTAAAATGTTGTATTATGTGTAAAATAAATAATTTAACATAAACAAAAAAATATTTTGTTGTTTTAGTCATTATTCAAGGCCAAATAATAATTAAACAGTGTAATTGACACGCCTCAAATTAACTTTTTCTTTTCAAAGTTTCAGTGGCAAGTGAGTTGATAGGAAAGAAAACACTTCATTGAATATATTATTTTAAATCCAATTTTTAAGGCAGTAAATTAAAAAAACAAGCACCTATGTAGTTATTTGGTATGAGACAAAGATGGAGAATGTTATATAAGATGATGCCTGTTTTCTACAACATTATAAAAATTCTACAGTAGGAAGTTCTGTAGAGAGAATGTAGCATTATGATAAAGTATTGTCTGCCTAATATGCTGTTCATAAACCTCTTGTTGATTATAATGCTAAAAATAAGAGTTCATTTTCTTATCAATCGGATTTATAGTTAGTGTTTATCAGAAACCAAATATATCAAAGAAAGTGTAAAAATTTGTTAAAACTGTTCATATTATAAAAGTGTATAGATGCACAGCCAAAGTTATTCAACTTTTGCTAAGTTCACTACATTAAAGTTTGCATTTGAATCAGCTCACCAAATTTTTAAAAAACATGGAAGTATGAAGCAAAAAACTTATAAGGACTCATACAGTGGCAGTTCCATGTGCCTTGAGCGGTCGACAAGTGTAGTAGTTATATGCACAATCATTCTTAGATGTGAGAAAATGATAAAATGGTGATTTAATAACATTGTTGACTGGAAATTAAAAAATGTAGGTTTCATTTTTGTGCAGCGAAATATTGTTTCCTGATGCTTTCAGCGTGACTGCAGACACAGCTCTTATTATAGCAAAGATTTGCAAGCACACGCATAGTGTGACAAATTCTATACCAAATATTCCATACTGAATATGGCAGAAACATGCATTTGCAAGTATAAAGGTTCTTTAATTTCTTCTAAAAGAGTCCGAGCTATGTCAATTTCTAAGCTAAAATTTGCAGCAGTACCAGAACTACCGCTATTTCCTTAGAAATGAATGCTTTGTATAAATGTTTTAAAAGACCAAGTTTCATGACAATGTTTAGACTATGCGCAAGATGACTAATTATGTTTGTGCATTTCATTTGCTTCCTTACATTATTTTTGCTTCTTATATAATTTTTTCCCAATTTTATGCTGTGTAAGAAAGTTTAGAGAGCTTATGCCAGTTTTTTCAGAGAGTCACTTACTTTTATAAATTAAAATTAAGAGGTTGTATAGTTTTAGTGTGGACTACCATTAAAAAATACTTACCCTTTCTAATTGACAATTCTGGATTTTACCAAAATAATTTATGATATCAATTTAGGGTTTCAGAAAAAATGATGGCTAGATTCTTCAAAGATAGTTATTCTTCAGATATAAAATCAACCAAAATAATTTTCTAAGCAGAGTGAAAAAGATTATTGTGCATATGTCAATGATGTTGCTATGGGTTCAAAAATTTGGAGCATAAATAAGGTTATTAAGCAATTTTCTGTAAAACACTTATTTATATAAGACAAATATCACAAGGTTCTAAACCAACAATATTCCGTTGCTTTGTTCATGCTACAAATTCTGTTGATTGATTCATGATTAAATTTATAGCCAAGCTAAATTCAACATCTGAGACAAACTTGAAATAAACGCGTAAATACGACAGTTTGAAATTTTTGCTGTTATTTTAGGTTACAAAATTTAATACAATAATATTTATGGCTGAGCATCATCTAACTATTTTTTAACACTTGATAAGGTAGTTGAATTTTCATCAATCCGTGCCACCAAATGAGTAAGTAAAACTTTAGAAAGGAAATTGATGCTGTCAGTGTAAAGTGATTGGCCCACTTTTTTACTAATGATATACTGGGCAGATAACTCCATGCATGTTACAACCAAGCTATGTTTTTTTTAATTTAAGTTCATTTTATTTTTAAATCACCATTTTATATTAAACACTAAATTTATCAACTGATTCATTTTTGTTCTGCACATGTTGTGTGAATGTTCTGCACATGTTGTGTGAATTTTCTGCACATGTGTGAATGTTCTGCACATGTTGTGTAAATGTACTGCACATGTTGCGTGAATTTTCTGCACCTGCAGTTGTGTGAATGTAGTGTGAATTGTGACCTAAATCAAAATTTTAATATATATAAAATAATTTTGAAGCATTCTACAAGCTAGTACTTATAATTTTTTTACAACTACGGTGCAATAATTAAATTATGTCTAAATGAGACTTTTGCTCTATTACGCATCTTTAAATATCAAGTATAAGAAACACTGTACTATTGACAGACCTTGAATTGATTTGTTCCTTTCATAGAGACTTTTGTGCCTAAACCCTAGTACATCTACACAAATAAGATATTGTTTACCCATATCACTATATCTCAGAAGACAGCAAAATTACAATACAAACAAAAATATTTTTTTCACAAATAAAAATAAGCAGTCATTCTGTACGAAAAAGGTTTGCAAATTATTTTGCAGCAAATCTATATATTTCTATATATAAACTATTCTCCATAGAACTAATCGAAACATTTTCATTTATGTTTGAAAATTGTTTTATTTGGCTTCAATTAATGGTTATTCCTAAACATAGTAAAGGAATGATTGCATGTGATATTAATGCTGAGGTAACTTCAGAGATAAAGTATTGTAAAAACTCTCTATAAAAACGTTCTCATATAACACAGAATCAGCAGGTCTTAGGTAAGACCTTCTACTGATAAAGTTTCATACATCTATTGATTATGATGAATAATTTATGACAATAACGTATTTTAACACAAAGTTGCTTAGCAAAATTTCATCAATAGCAAAACTAATGTTGATGTCTAGCACCAAAAATAAGTAAACACATAAATAATTGATAATATTTAACTTTCACATATTGGCTGCCATCTTAAGTTACAGCATTTCAAATAAAGTTATGTTTACAAGTGATCACCATCTAGCAACTATTTTAACAAGTACTCTTCAGTAGAGTAACACTCTCATCAATCTGTGTCATTGTGTTATATAATCTAAACAGCATAAACTTGATAATGTTAGCAAGTTGTTTTCTACATTTTCTTTTTTTGGTATTTAAAACAAATTGCTTAGTTAGCAAAATCTTTTCAACCATTTTTACAAACAACCATTATGATTCTCTCAGTTACCTTGATCAAATCTTAAAGTTATCATGTTTAGTAGTTAGTAATCAAAGGCAGCAGATCAATATTATTTTTCTAACTCTGCTGTTGCGACTACATTTAGAACAAAATAATTTCAAAATATTAGAGTAGTAAAATGCAAGAAAGGAAAATAAATATTAGTGGCTTATTATAAGGGTTGTGCTGAGTTAAAGAGTGGTCTAGACAGTAGTCTGAGAACACCCTAAAATCAGTGGTTGAGTTTACTCACTCTCACTCAATTTTATACAGAATGAAACAGATATTTGTGTTTGCATACTTACATTTGTCGGTCAAACCCATTTGGTCTAATTTTTATTGATCGGTCTTATCAGCTGATACCAAAAGCTTGTTCTAAAGTATCAAAGATTTGAGGTTACAAATTTTTTATCTTCTGCATGCCTGATAATATTGATTTTATGTTTTGCTAAGTATGAGATACACGAGCAAAGTTTGTAGAATGCAGGCAATGGGCAAGCTAATGAGACTCATTTCTTTCATTTTAATAATTTCAGGTGTTTTTGCTGCAAATGATGGAGCTCAATACAGCATAAAGCGGAATGTTGTACAGAAAACAGCTTCACAACATACAGGGTACATCCAAAAAGGTGAAAAATTTCTCTCCGTTCCGATATTTTCGAAAACAGTAATTTCAATGTGAATGTATATTGATTACGTAATAGCTTCCTTTTTAATTTCTTTTAGGGGAAACAACTCCTAAATTATTATGGTTTAGCAAAAATTAGTTCTTGATTAGCACCGGGCTTTAGCAGAACATTCCTTTTATTGATTGATTGCTTGTTGCAAAATGTTATGGCTTTTACAGCACTTCCTTTAAACTTTTATTTTCATGATTACAAAATAAATACAAAATTTCTTTTTTATAACTTTAAAATATCAGCTTATTAATTGTTTTCTCAAATTTGCATAGAAAAATTTACCTGTTTTCCCAAAATTTGACAATTCTGTTTCACAATTTTTTATGATATGATATTTTATTTATTGATAGTTTGCTTTGTATCATTTGTTCACGTTTACAGAAAGTATCTCTCTTTCCCACTGCGCAAACCTGTGTACAGAAAACAGCAGATGTCTGTCAGCACTGAGAAATGAAAAGTCAGGTCAATGTGAACTCTTTTCCTCAACTGTTGATGTGGAGACATTTGTATCAGAAACTGTTCTAACTTACCTTGAGAATAGAGCCTGTGGATGGGTCTTGGTAAAGTAGCATTTTAAGTATTTAAAATAACAAAATCTTGCAGTAATTTATGTATTATGTAATGCCAAAAGAATATACAGATTTGAATACATAACAGTATACAGTGCTACAGTGTTATACATTGTTACGTCTATGGTAATATTCACTATTTAACAGACTAGATTGTACCGTATTCATGTCCTAAAACATGTGCTGATTCATGAATGGGAACATACAGTGATATATATAGTAGATTATACAGTGGTACATGCTTGAGAGTACACAGTGCTAAATGTGATAGAATGTATTATACTACATGTGCTAGAATATAAATAGTTTGTGGGTTAGAACATGCAGAGTGCTTGAGTTAGAATATACAGTGCTAAATATTTTAGAATATACAGTGCTACATGTTTTAGAATATGCACTGATACATGAATGTGAATATTCAGTACTACATGTAGGAAAACACGCTGTCTTAAATATGTGAGCAATCTTTTGCAATACGTCAATATGTCAATGCCTGCTCAGTGATAATTAGCAAAACAAAAAAATAAATCAAACTTTGCTATTCATTGGAATGAGATACCTTGAAGTGAAGCTCCAAATTTAGCTTTTATTTTCAGGAATGCTGTTATTTGGGAGAAAATTCAAACTGTTCAGGACCTAACATTACTTCTATCTATCAAGGTAGGTAACTCAACAACCTTAGTCAAATAGTCAACTTTTTATGTATATGATATGAGTTTAAAATATTTAATGCTATATCAACAAACTGAATAGCATCAAGTTGAATAACTTAACCAATTTCTAATAAAGATTGTTGTGTTCAACCTCAATGTCAGATGGATTGTCAACAAGTTTTGGAGTCAATGAGTTTACACAAACTAAAACACAAAATTATTCAACTGGGCACTCGCACTGCAGCTAAATACTAACTGGTGTTTGCTTAAATCATAATTACTCTTTCTCCATGTAAATATTTATCAAAAACCCTTTTTTAACACAAAGTTTCAAGCATATTCTTGTTTCATGGTAACTTTGCACAAATCTCAATGGTTATTTAAACAGCTTGTCTATTATCATGTACATTATCAATGTATCCTTACCTGGTAATCATTTTAAATATCATAAGTTACGCTAAACAATCACAACACAAAATCTATCACTTCTATGTAATCTTATTAGCTATTTGAACAGCTTGTTTGTTATCATGTACCTTATCGACTTCACCTTATCTGATGATCATTTTAAATATTATGAATTACACTAAATAATCACAACACAAAATCTAATTAAGTATGTTTTTTATATATAAAAGCCTTACACATATTTTGTATAAACCTGACTTGATAGTCTTTTGTTTTTCTATAGAAACATTTTCCTCTATAGTTAAAATTTAGTATTTAGTGTTTTAACTAATAGTATCTACCATATAAACTCTAGACTGTCAAAGTGCATTTTAAAATGGAGCAAGAAACTCAGGAGCAGTTTATATCCTTCAACCTGACCCAAGCTGGAGACTGATTAGAACTGTCTGTCAGTTTGACAATGAGTCTGGTTGGACTGTTATACAGAGAAGACTGGATGGTAGTGTTGACTTCTACAGAGGTTGGGATGATTATGTTGATGGTTTTGGAGACCCTCAAGGAGAATACTGGATTGGTAAGACCAAATATTGTAGTGTGAAACTCCAATAGTAGCTGGCTATTACAAGACATTGGTTGACTGACACTGTTATGCAGCTAATATGAATTTTGTCAGTGCAAATCTGTTAGCAGCAATTTAACATGTCTAAATGGGTACCTTGGCATTGCATCAAGACTACATGGGTTTACTTAGTCTTATGGCAGTGTATATTGAAGGAGCTAGAAGTATATTGATGAATGTGGTAAGTGGATACACGGTTGTGGTTTTTTGTATGGTTTGAATATAGCTTCTATCAACAACATAAATTATTTAAGAGTATATATTTTCTTTTATTTGCTTCACATTTGGAAATCAAAAGACTGACTTTGACAAACAAGGTTAAGGCATTTGCAAAAACTTTAGCAAACACTAGTCTGTTTGCCTATATCAAGCCCTCATGGTAACTGCGATGGTAAGAAAGCTAAAAGCATGCTGACTTCTGCTTGCTACTATTTCATTTCATCAGAAATATATTTGTCATTTTGTGAGATGGTATTTTTGATGAGAGTCAGTCTGTTTAAAATGCACTATACAATGTTTGTAGCTTATGATCTAGAAATACCATCAAAATAGCTTTCATTTAAAAACAAATTTAGCTCATTTAAATGTTTGTTGAATTTTTGCTCTATCATAACGGTAAGTGTCCAATCAATTGTTCAATATACTGATCTTACCTGTTGTGGTACTGACATATGCCCGCGGTTTCCATGCCTCTTTTACAGATTGCTATTTGATTTGATTATTGTAAAATCCCTAGCAGAACCCTGGTATGTTTAAATCCAGATTTAAATTCAATGGACAAAATACACAATCCTCTCTTATAGCATCTTAACATTTAGACGTATAAAGGTCAGTATACCTGACCATATAGCTACCTTGACACGTGACTTACAATATTTCTGTGTAGATCACCAGCGTAGGAGTTTTATAACAAGCTCACTGATGTTAGATGATCAGCTACACTTTTTGACAAGTTACGCTGTCAGTCACCCATGAAGTGTTGCAATAATTTTGTGAATTATATATCGTTGTGTCTTCCTTGCACACTAACATTATTAATATCCTCATACTCTAATAACTTAATATCATAATATTCTAGTATCATATGCTTTTGGTATCTAAATATTCTCTATGTTATATCTTATTATATCAAAATCAAATTGCTCTAATATCGTAATCTAATATTTTACCAACTTGATATCGTAACGCCACTTTCCTAGAGAAGACTGATTCTTAGATGCAAATTTATAGATCAAGAGGGTACTTACTATCTTACCAGACATGATAAAAACTTTAGTGTTGTCATAAGTTAAAACTTCCATTAATTAAAATAAGCTGTCAGTAACTTATTACGCGAGTCTATTAGTTTGCAAACTACTTGCTGTTTTATTTTCCTTGCCCCCTTCTGTCTTTAATATCATAATATCCTAATAATTAGATATTGTTATGCCCTAATATTTTAATATCCTCATATCCTGATATTTTAACGCTCTAATATTCTACAATCCTAACAACACTTTAATATAGAATACTAACACTCACACGCATATTTATAGGTTTGGAGAGTATTTACTATCTCACCAGACTAAACAAGAACCTCAGCATCTACTTGGAGGATCACGATGGAGAGTCCAGAACTGCAAATTACTCTTCCTTTTACATAGAGAATAGCAACTCTGGTTACATGTTGAATGTAAGTGCAATTTGTGTAACTTTTCAATAGTTCTCGAAAAAAGGATTAACCAAAACTTGGTTCTAATGTTGATTAATTTGTGCATACAAGATTTTCATAAGCTAGTCATATATCATCTATGTCAATTGTTGATCACAGAAATAGTAAAATACTTTTTCTATCCAAAGATGAATTATGTTTCAGACATTTTTTTTGCGGTTTATTTTCCTAAACTTTAGATGATTTGCGCAGCTAAACACAACTCACTTTGTTGCCCTTCTGTAATGCAGATTGCAGATCAGTTTAAAGTCAAGTGTCTGAGCAACACCAAGTCAAAATTTTACCTTACTGTAAAATCCAGAGTTATACAGTGGCATGCAACTAAGGCAAAGTATGAAATTTTAGATGTTTTTGTATTCATACACCAGTTGTCAAATCTTTGTTTGTAAATTTAAAAAATGCCGTCAAATTGAAACAAATTCCACTACAACTGCAAGATTTTAACGAAAAGTTAACTGCTAGTGCCCCTTGCGGCCGTTTTGGTAAAAAAAACTTCGTGTTTCGCCAATTCAGTATAATCATAAAACTTTGTGTTTTTTGTGTGAGGAAGGTTTTCTTGAGTAATTGTTAGGTTTGACACACTATTCAATTTCAATTTTTACAACAAACGATTATACAGATAGCAATGCTACATGAATATAAGATACCAATCACATGCGCAAGTAAAATAAATAGATTTATTTGTGTAATAATAGTTTTTAATGCACTGAATGCTTTCTTCATTGTAAATTTTTATCGCTTCTCACCAAATAAAGCTGCAAAAAATAAAAATATTTCCTAAATCATTAGAAAGAAACTGCATTACATGGTACAACAACTTCATAACAAATTGACTTAAAATACATTGCTTGCTGTGGCTCATTTTTAACTCTTTAACTAAGAAGCACATTCGGTTGAAGATTTTTCAGCGTACATGGCCGGTCAGTAAGTAAATTTATCGTTTGAAATGGCTGCAAGAAGGTGTCTGTAACTTTCTTCCAACTAGCCTGAGATCTCTAAATGAACATGGAAGAACTGAGAGCATTGGAAAGCTGAGAAATACCTCTACAAGTTGATATTTATTGTTTAGAATAAACCTATGAAGATCTTATAGCCTGCTTTGCAAATAGTTTGAGATTTCATTTTTCATTTAATTGTTCTAAATTTGTAAGCATATTTTGTTTTATAACTTTATTTAACAATGTTTCACAGAAGCTCACTGCACTCATTGATACGTTTGTTACGGTTTGCAGCAAAAACTGTTTTTATGTGCAATAGGAGATTTGTTATGATCATCTATTCATTGAAAGGCAAGTTAAGACAGTAATCATCAACCAATATGCTAAAATGCTGCAAATTTATAAGCTGGTAGCAGTAATCTACTAAGTGCTACAAATATTTAGTTAAAACAAGTGACCTATATAAATAATATTAATAAAACATGGATACACAACAGTTAACGCTTTGTAAACAAAAACTTTTGCAGCGTTTTTTGGCCAGTTGCAATTTGATTCTTACTTTTGGTTTGACTCATTTCATCTTTTTCTGGTTTTCTTTTTCACAGCTATTTCTGATGTCAAATCTTTGTCTACACTGTGATTGCTAAATTCAAAGCAAATATAAAGTCATTGCTGTTGTACTTTTATACTAAAGCTAGTGATGTGCTCATTTCTACTATGGCGACCTGTTTTAATTCTTTAGATATTTTTCTATCGGATGCAATTATGAAAAAATGTGTGAAATTTTTATGCAAAACTAAGTGTTGAATAACCAAAAACACTTTTGAGGTGCATTAGAGGCTTACAACATTTTGGTTATACTTTTTCTAATCTGGTTCTGCTTTAAATGTTGTACTATGTGTAAAATAAATAGATTAACATGAATGAAAAAAGGTTTTGTTACTTTAAACATCAATAATTATCAAATTTCAATCAAGCAGTTTAATTGACACGCCTCAAATTAAATTGTTTTTTTCCTAATTCAGTAGCAAGTGAGTGTATAAAAATAAAATAAGTTCACTGAATGTATTTTTTTAAGCTAATAGATTAAATCAAGCACTTTCAGAGTTGTTTGGTACAAGATAGATATAAAAAATGTTATACAAGATGATGCAAAATGATTACAAAATACTAACAAATTTTACCGTAGAAAGTTCCATTGATAATGTACAGTGGTAGTATTGTAAAATTTTGTCTTCGTAATATATTGTTTATTTACTTTTTGTTCATAAAAAGTCTAAAATTGTGTTTTATGAACTTATTAGTTGGGTTTACCGTTAGTGTTTGCCAAAAACAAAATATATTAAAAAGTGTCAAAATATGATATGAATGTCCATGGTACAACAATTTATAGACTGACAACCAAAATTATTTAACTTTTGCCAAATTCGATACATTAAATTTTGTGTTCGCATTAGTTAACCAAAATTTATAGGAAAAATTAAAGTGTTTTGCCTAAGGTTTATAAAGACTCATACGCTGCCAGCCTCAAGAGATCTTCATGTGTAGTAGCTATGTGCGCAATTATTTTTAGATGTATAAGTAATAACAAATCTCCCAAAGTAACAATCAACCCAGTAAATTTTATCACAAAATACGAAAATACAATGCCTCAAACTTGCAAGCACACGCATAATGTGAAAAATTCTCTACCAAATACTACAGATCAATGGCAAATCAAGTATTTGAGCCTGCTTTGCGAATAGTTTGAAATTTCATTTTTCTTTAATTGTTCTAAATTTGTCAGCATATTTTGTTTTATAACTATATTTAACAATGTTTCACAGAAGCTCATTGAACTCATTGATATTTTTTTTACAGTTTGCAGCAAAAACAGTTTTTTATGTGCAATAGGAGATTTGTTATGATCATCTATTCATTGAAAGGCAAGTTAAGACAATAATCATCAACCAATATGCTACAATGTTGCAACTTTATAAGCTGGTAGCAGTAATCTACTAAGTGCTACAAATATTTAGTTTAAAACAAGTGACCTAAATAAATAATATTCATAAAACACGGATAGACAGAAGTTAACGTTTTTTAAACCAAAGATTTTGTAGAGTTTTTGGCCAATTTTATTTTGGTTCCTAATTTTGGTTCGACTCATTTCATATTTTTTTGGTCATTCAGTATTATTCACAGTGTCTTCTGATGTCAAATTTTTGTCTACACTGCAGCTTAATTAGTCAATATTTACACCCTAACAATTTTCTTATTTGAACAAAAAACTTTTATGCGTTGCCATTTAAAATACAAACTTTTTGCAATGATAAAATGAGATTCATAACCACATTTTCAGCTGTCACTTGATCGTTAAGCACAAATTGAAGCCTCAAAATGATGGTACAATTTTTATTGTTTTTACTAAAATTGAAATAGTTGTTTTGAACATTAAATTAAATGATTTTCACAAAGATAAGTTACCAAGAAAGTTTTTGAGATTGGTGAAAAGTGGTTATGCTTTATAACCTGAAGCTTTAGAATCAAGTCTTTAATGGTTTTCATATTTTTGCAAGACCATTTTAATTACTGATCAATATTAAGTCTGATTCACTTTCATAGAATTCAACATGTATGTTAGGTGAATTTGACTTCCATACAGGTCAATAAAACACTAAAAGGAAAACAGAAAGAATATGTTTAATAACGATGAATGTTTACCTATAAAAACCAATGGACACTCTAATGAATTGAAAGTTGATACTGTCTTTGCTATGAGATACAAACATAACTTATTATTATAGTATTTCTTATTACACAAGGGAATATGATAGCCATAATATTAATATAAGTGTAAACATTGCTTTGAGTCAACATTAGATTAGAATATTTCTTTTCAATTCCATGAAGCATTTGGGCATTGAAAAGAGACAAACTCTGTTTGCTCTATCTATATATGTTAAATTTTACCATACCTATTCAGGCTTACCAAGCTAACCTAGGATTATGACAAATAGTCAAAACTAACTAATCTGTAACTGGTTGATGTATGCAGTAATATATCAGTACAGTATAATTGTAGTAATACATGTATACTAGTACTGGATATAATAATATAACATTGCAGTATGCAATAATAAATTGATAAAGTATATAGTAATATATTAATACAGTATATAGTAATATATCAGTACAATGTTTAGTAATATAAAAATACAGCTTATAATTATATATCAATGCGGTACATAGTAATATATCAGCTACAGTATATAGTAATATACCAGTATAGCATATAGTAATATATCAGTACAGCATATAGTACTATATCGGTACAATATTTAGTAATATATCAGTACAGTATATAGTAATATAGCATACAGTACGTAGTAATATATCTGTACAGTATATAGTAATATATCATATTGAGTATGAACTTTTTCACTGATACAATACAGACTTGGACTACCACCAAAACATGAATTCGAAGTTCAGAAAGTACCAAAATAATAGTAGCTTTGGTTGAATGAGTAAGCCAACCCAATCAAAGTGATAATATTTTTGCGCTAAAAATGGACTAATCAACAAGGCGGCAAGTATACTTTAAAGATGCTCTAGAGAAACAAAAAAGCTAAAGTTTTAGTTCATTATAAACCTCGATACAAACTTGACCAATAATAGGCCTGATACTAGTTGAAGCTGATTTGTCAATCCTTAAAATATGGAATTCTGCTTAGTGATGCCTATTCAAACGCCAACTAACACCTGTACACCAATATAACAGATAAACACCTTTTGCTGACCTGTTAATAAAATAGAAACATGTAATAATAACAACAAAATGATCACTTATTTGTAGATGGCTAGTTATCAGTATTGTATAATAAATTCAGTTAAAACTTTACATTAGACTCTTACAAGGTGTATACGTGTAATAGGTAACATCAAAGCTTATTATTATCATCATTAACTTTGTGATTTTACCTACTCTAAGGCAAATCTATTAAATATTTCAGCTTTTTCAAAATCCAATGATCACAGGTTTTTTCTATGGTTTATGATTACACTTAAAGCATTAATTGCTTCAATTCTAAATTCCAATTAATTTTTTTGCAGGCAAAAAAACATACTACTCATTTGATATCTATGTTCTGCAACAGCATACTAAACATGTGAATTCCTATCAAAATCAAAAATAGCAGCCAAAAATGCATAATACCAACAAAACTTAACTGTTTAACTAATCCCTTTGTGTGGCTAATTTATTAATTAGCCCCAATCCAAGGAAAATAACTTTGATAGCTGATAGTCAATTATCTGTTATGATTTACTCACAGGTAGCAGGCTACAGAGGAGATGCAGGAGATTCCCTTACCTGGCATCAAGGAATGAACTTCTCTACATTTGACAATGATCAAGATGTTAAAACCGAAAATTGTGCCCTCAAGTTCCAAGGTAAAGTACAATAAATTTTTAATAAACTGTTGACTGCCTTGAAGGTCAGACAATGAGTTCAAAAATAGTTGTTAGTGCTTAAACTCACAAGGGGATATTTAGCACTGCATGATGCCAATCTACTCAGAATTCAGCTGGGTGAGTTGATGCTGAGCAATAAAGCTAACCTTAGGCAATCAAAACTTTATCTTACATGAAATGCACTCAGATGGGTTCTTTTTTTCCTGTATTGCAATGTCCTGGCTGTTCATTTGTAACAATGTTTACCAACATACAGCAACCAAATTTGACATTGGACAGCAACCAAATTTTACATTGGACAGCAACCAAATTTTACATTGGACAGCAACCAAATTTTACATCATACAGCAATCAAATTTTGATATTTTTTAAAATTGAGTCATCATCAAAATGAACACTGAATTGTTTATAAAATTAATAAGAGCATACCTAGTCCAGTAAGACAAAAATAAATGAAAAATTACAAAAAATCCAGTGGACAACTAAGACTTAGGTGTCAATCCCGGGCTCTGCACCTCGACTAGCTATGCTATTGTGCACGTGGGCCCTCATCATTAAATAAAGATTGATTTTTCTATTATGTTTTTTGATTCTTTGATGAAAATACAAACAAACAAACAAACAAATCGTTGTGCAGGTTGACATCTTGAAATTGGTAAATATTTATTTATTATTTTAAAAATTAAAAGTTGCTATAAAACAGAATGTCTACAACAGATCATTATATTTTATAGTTTCAAATAATACAATTGTTTTTTCTGATATCTTCTTGTAGTCTACAACTCATGAAAGTAAGATAAGACCAAAAAAATCAGAAGCTATCCATGTTGTTGTTTAGAAGGCACCATATTTATATAAATTGATTACCGACATCAAAGAATCAGGAGATACTAAATTTATTGGCTGTTTGCAAACGTGCCCATTTTATCGCTCGCTGGCGAGTTGCCCAAAGGTGTGTAGGCACCCACCTGCGATATCTCTGTTCTCCACTGGATACTCGTGAAAAAATTACCTAGTCTGTGGTGTTTTAGCCTTTACACTTGACAAACTCTGATTTGATGTTTATAACATTCCCATATTTATCTGTGTTAATAAAGCAGATACTGCATTTTATTAAGATGGCAGTTGGCTCGAATTTAAACAAAGAACTTTAGAATGGTATATTAAAACAACTTTGTTGTGAGCCTTATTTCATATTTTAATGGCTCTTTATGCTTAGTGAGCTTATAACAGAACCATTTCACTTTTGGTGCTGCAACTATTTTTCGTGACTTTTTCCTTTATGAAATAAGCTTGTTTTATAATGACAGATTGAATGACAGATTATTTGCACAAATGCCATCTTTGTTAAATTTTAAAACTTTACAATTTAATATTTTATTACTAAAACAGCTGTGAAAGGTTAATGGATGCTATTTTCATACTCTTTGCCTTAAAATGAACTGACACAAAATTTTAATAGATTTCACAAGAAAGTATTCAAATTTTTATCATTAAAACTTGTTGTTAGTGTTTTAGTAATTTGAGAGTTAAGATGCTTTAAGAATTAAATTAACAACACTTAATTGCGGTTACAACACCCAGATCAAGTAAAAATGTGATTACAAAATTTATAGTTGCAAAGAAGTTGACAAAACTGAAACGCGCAAGTTTGAAATCCGATTGCAATAGCTGATATCCACTGCAGTAATGATATCGACTAGTAACATCATTTCTTACGTACCTTTCTTCTTAAAATCTTGCATGAGACAAAGGTTTAGAGATTTTAAACCTAAAAAATCTTACCATCCTCTAGCATTGAAAATCTACGATCTTGGAAAAATGCCAGTCAAAAAATTCAATGCTCAGAAGAGAATTCCACAGCTTATCAATAGAATATCAATTAGTAAAAGTATTTTTTTGATTTGTATTAAAAGTCATTTCAGTTTAGGATTGCATTTGAATTACTTTTAACATAGGTCAAAAGTTCAATTCCAAAGATAGCAATTCCAACTTAATAAACCTGGATGTTAATCATAAACTCTGCTATTCGATGATGTGCACAAAATCATTAATTAATTGTAATGCTTTAGCGTTGATCTTAATTTTTAAGCATTTTCTGACCAGCTTTTTGAGTATTTATTTTAATCCTTTGAATCCTGGCCGTTTTGTCAATAGGTGTAAGTAACCCTGGGCAATCTTTCCAACAATCCGAAGTTCTGAAACCTTTATTAAATATAACTGAATGTGCTCATAGCACAATGGTATTTAATAGAACACCAGAAAAAAGTCTGGCAACCAATGGCAAATGTCATCAAAGAGAACAAAAAGTACTTTACCGTTATTCATGCTAAAACTATAAAAGTTCGTGCAATTTTCAAAAACTTGTAACAACATTTATGATGCATCTATTTCATTGAGCACATGTTCATCATCACTTCATGATTCAAAATATACTAAAGAATTATAATTAATAGCATAAAATTCTTGGTTCGCATCGCAATCATTTATGACTTACTAACAAACGAGTCGTATCGATTTCTTCGCGATATCGTTCATGTAAAGTTTGGTGTTAAAATGGAAAAAGTAGGTATACATATTTGAAAACTATTCCAAACAAAAGAAAAACTTCTTGTCTAACATCCTGTGACAAAACTAATTTGATTGGTGTACGCTCTTACTTTAAATCACTTTTTGTAAACAAAGCCATGTGAATGGTGGATTTCCGGCTGATGTAGTTTCTGACACATCCTACACAATGCCAGAAAACTAGTTGTTAGGGCTCAATAAAACAATGTTTATTGAAGAAAATCAAAAATTTCCCAATACAAAACAGCTTAAAAAAACTTCTTTTGACAGAATACTTCATGAGAGCAGAAACTTGGAAATTTTTAGCCAATAATTGTTGAAGTATGGAATATCAAAATTTCCAATAAGCACAAAACTCAGTTGTCATACATTGTTTACTGTTACTAGTGTTCTTTTGTCGATTTTGATATTAACAGTTAACATAGAGTTTAGTTGATAGCGGATTGCTTTCAATTTCAACTGTCTACTAAAACAACTGGTTGAATGTTCATTCAAATAAACTTTGAAATTTAACCTCTTTCTATAAATATTTAGGAACAAAGTTAGTAGTTTTATCAATCATTAAATTCAATTTTGCATTGGTATTACATGATGGTTATTAAAATGTTTGTTTTAAATCCTGAAAGCTAAAGTAATTGAACTCGCTTGAGCAACAAAGAGAGAACATAATTACCATTTATTACAGGAGCATGGTGGTACAGAAGCTGTTTTGCTTCAAGTCTTAATGGAGTATGGCGTCAAAATGGTCCAAACTCAACTTATGGACTTGGGATTGTCTGGAAATATTGGAGAGGCTACTACTACTCGTACAAAATTACTTACATGAGATTGGGCAGATAACTCCATGCTCAATATGTCTGAGCTGTGATTGTAAAATTCAAAGCACATATAAAGTCATTGCTGTTGTACTTCTATACTAAAGCTAGTGATGTGCTCATTTCTACTATGGCGACCTGTTTTAAATTTTTAGATATATTTCTGTCAGATTCAATTATAAAAAAATCCTTGTTATTTTGATGCAAAAGTAAGTTTTAAATAGCCAAAAACACTTTTGAGGTGCATTGGAGGCTTACAACTTTTTGGTTATACATTGTACTTTTTCTAACCTGGTTCTGCTTTAAATGTTGTGCTATGTGTAAACTAAAAAGATTAACATAAATGAAGAAAGGTTTTGTTACTCTAAACATCAATAATTATCAAATTTCAATCAAGCAGTTTAATTGACACGCCTCAAATTAAATTTTTTTTCTCTTAATTTAGTAGCAAGTGAGTGTATAAAAATAAAATAAAGATCACTGAATGTATTTTTTAAGCTAATAGATTAAAGCAAGCACTTTCAGAGTTGTTTGGTACAAGATAGATATAAAAAATGTTATACAAGATGATGCAAAATGATTACAAAATACTAACAAATTCTATCGTAGAAAGTTCTATTAATAATGTACAGTGGTATTATTGTAAAATTTTGTCTGTGTAATATTTTGTTTATTTACTTTTTGTTCATAAAAAGGCTAAAATTGTGTTTTATGTACTTATTAGTTGGGTTTACCGTTAGTGTTTGCCAAAAACCAAATATATTAAAAAAAGTGTCAAAATATGATATGAATGTCCATGGTACAACAATTCATAGACTGACAACCAAAATTATTTAATTTTTGCCAAATTCGATACATTAAATTTTGCGTTCGCATCAGTTAACCAAAATTTATAGGAAAAATGGAAGTGTTTTGCCTAAGGTTTATAAAAACTCATACGCTGCCAGCCTTGAGAGATCGTCATGTGTAGTAGCTATGTGCACAATTATTTTTAGATGTGTAAGTAATAACAAATCCCCTAAAGTAACAATCAACCCATTAAGGTTTATAACAAAATATGAAAATACAACGCCTCAAATTTGCAAGCACATGGGTAATGGGAAAAATTCTCTACCAAATACTGCAGATCAATGGCAAATCAAGTACTTGAGCAACACCAAATCAAAAGTGTACTTGTACCTTATTGTAAAGTTCAGATCTATACAGTAGCATGCAACTATGGCAAATCATAAAATTTAAGGTGTTATTGTATTCATACATCAGTTGACTAATTTGCTTGTGTAAATTTTAAAATTGCAGTCAAATTAAAACAAACAATAGTAAAACTGCAAGTTGTTAATAAAAAGTAAATTGCTAAGACAAACGGCAACCATTTCGGCAAAAAAACACTTCATATTTTGTCATTCCGGTATAATCATAAAACTTTGTATTTTTTGTGTTGGGAAGGTTTTCTTGAGTAATTGTTTGGTCTGACAGGCTATTCAATTTTAATTTTTACAACACACAATTATACAGATAGCAATGCTACATAAGATGCCAATCCCATGCGCATTTAACATAAATGTATTTATTTATGTAATAGTAGTTTTGACCGCAATGATTGTTTTCTTCGTAGTAAAATGATTATAGCTTTTTAACGAATAAAGCTAAAAAATCAAAATATTTTCTAGACTTGCACAAAACTGTATTACATGGTAAAAAACTTCATGAACAATTTAACTTAAAATACATTGCCTGATGTGGCTCCTTTTTAACTCTTTTACTACCAAGCGCTTTTGGTTGAAAATAGTCCAGGGTACCTAGCCTGTCGGTAAGTAAACTTATCATTTAACATGGCTGCAAGACGGTGCCTATAACTTACCTCCAACTAACCTTAGATCTCTAAATGAACATGCAAATATTTATCACATTGGGAAAATGAGAAATACCTCTACAAGTTGATATTTATAGCTTGAAATAAACCTACAAAGATCTTATAGACTGCACTGCGAATAGTTTGAGATTTCATTTTTCTTTTAATTGTTCTAAATTTGTGAGCATATTTTGTTTTATAACTTTATTTAACAATGTTGAATAAAAAATCATTGCGCTCTTAAATATGTTTGTTACAGTTTGCGTAAAAAATGATTTTATAGGCACAACAGAATATTGGTTATGAAGGCAAGTTTAGATACTAATTATCAGCCAATATGCTGCATTGCTGTGAATTTGTAAGCTAATCGTGTTAATCTATTAAGCGTTTCATCTATTTAGTTAAAAATAAGTTACTTAAATAAAGATTATTCATAAAATATGGCTGAGCAAAAATTAATATTTTTAAATAAAATTCTTTGTAGCATTTCTCCGTCAGTTAACGTTTTGATTCTTGCTTTCAGTTAAACTCAGTTCAGTTTTTTTCTGGTTATTCAATATCTTCCACAGTGTCTTCTCTGGTCAAATGTTTGTCTACCGGACTCAACTAGTCAATATTAACACCCAATCAATTTTCTGAGCACAGCAAAACCTTTATGCAGTAGGTTTTAAAATAACATATCTTTGTGATAAGAAAGATAAACTTATAACCACTTGTTCTGCTGTCATTTGAAGGCTAAGCACAAATTTAAGCCTCTAATAATGGTATAATTTCAATTATACATGTAGTTAGTCAAATAAAAATCGTTTTTATGATACAAATTTATAAATAAACGAAATCATTTTAAAAAAGTCTAACAATGTCTGAATCTACACAGGTTTACAGCGGTTTGATATGAAGCTACAAGTCCCTTAACCCTAAATCGTCAGTTTCGGTATGGAAAGGGTTAATTATAGATGATAACTTTAAAGTTGGGTTACATAAAAATAAATCTTTTTACTCTGATTATAAGTTGGTACATAGAAATATGGATATTAAAATGTGTGATTTTTTATGAAGATAAGTTACCAACCAAGTTTATTAAATTGGTGAAAAAAGTAGCTTTGCTTAATAACCTGAGATTTCAAAAACAAGTCATCAGTGGTTTTCATATTTCTGTGATACAGTTTTAAATACCGATCAATAATAAGTCTGTATCTCTTTCATAGAATTCAACGTGCATGCAAAGTGAAGCTGACTTCTATACATATCAATAAAACACTAAAAGGAAAAATGAAAGACTATATTTAATAACTATGACTATTTAACTTTGTGTAGTACAAAACCTATAAACAATCAAAAGAATTGAAAGCTTTGCTATGAGATATAAACAAACTTTACTTACTTGTAAACTAATTCTTTTTTTATAGGAAAATAAGATAGGCAATAATCATTAGTGATTAATATATAAGTGTGAACATTGCTTCTGGTCAATATTAGAATAGGAGATTTCCTTTCAATTCCATAGAGCATTTGAACAATGAAAAGAAACAGACTGTTTTTGCTCTTAATGTGTCAGATTTTACAATACCTATTTGAGCTAACTAAGCTAATCTACAGGTAATGACAAATAGTCAAACCTAACCATTCCCTAACCTGCTCATACACGCAGTAATACATATGTACAGTATACAGTAATATATCAGTACAGTATACTGCATAATAATTATACAGCATATAGTAATATATCAGTACAGTATATAGCAATATATCATATAGAGTATGATTTTCTCCTTTGATGCAATACAGACTTGGCTTACCACCAAAAAATGCTTTCGAAGTTCAGAACAGTACCCAAATGAAAGTAGCTTTGGTTTTACGGGTAAGCCAATCCAATCAAAGTGATAATATGTTTGCTCTAAAAGTCGACTAATCAATGAGGCGGCAAATATACTTTAAAGATGCTCTAGAGAAACAAAAACAGGTAAAGTTTTAGTTAATCATAGACCTTGATCCAAACTTGACCAACAAGAGGCCTGATACTATTTGAAGCTGATTGGTCAATCCTTAAAATATGGAATTCTGCTTAGTGATGCTTATTCAAACACCAACTAGCACCTTTACATCAATATAATAGGTAAAAAACTTGTGCTGACCTTGTGATCAAGTAGAAACACATACTGATATTAACGCAACTGTCACTTGTTTGTAGATGGCTAGACATCAATTTTGTATAATAAAATCAGTTAAACCCTTACACTAGACTCTTACAAGGTTTATAAATGTAATAAGTAACATCAAAGCTTATTATTATCATCATCATTAACTTTGGGATTTTACCTACTCTAAAGCAAATTTATTAAAGATTTAGCTTTTTCAAAATCCAATGATCCCAGATTATTTCTATGGTTTATGATTACACTTAAAGCATTAGGTGCAGTCATACAACTCAGAGAAACTTACAAAGTCTATTTTCAATTCTTTTTTTGCAGGTAAAAAAGCACACTACTCATTTGACATCCATATTCTGCAACATCATAATAAACATGTGAATATCTATCAAAATCAAAAAGAGCAGTCAGAAATGCATATGAACGACCAAACTTAACTTTTTAACCGGTCTCATTCTGGGGCTAATTTATTGATTAGCCCCAATCCAAGAAGAATAACTTTGATAGCTGATAGTCAATTATATGTTATGGTTTACTTACAGGTAGCAGGCTACACAGGAGATACAGGAGATTCTCTTACCTGGCATCAAGGATATGCATTTAACTTCTCTACATTTGACAATGATCAAGATGTTAAAACCGAAAATTGTGCCCTCAAGTTCCAAGGTAAAATACCATAATTTTTTTAACAAAATGTTGACTGCCTTGAAGGTTGAAGGTCAGACAATAAGTTCAAAAATAGTTGTTAAAGTGCAAACACACAAGGTGATAATTAGTGATGCATGGTGCCATTCTATGTTTAATTCAGCTGGGTGAGTTGATGCTAAGCAATAACGCTAGACTTGGGGAATGAGAACTTCATCTTACTTGCGATGCATTCTGATGGTTTCTGTTTTTCAGCCCAGCATTGCTCTGGCTGTTTTTTAGTGTAAATGTTTACCAACATACAGCAACCCAATTTTGATACTTTTTACAATTGTAACTTCATCAAAATAAACACTAAAATGTTTGTAAAATTATTAAGAGAACACTCAGTCTAGGAAAACAAATAAAAAACAGTTACCAATATTAAGTAGAAAATTAACACTTAGGTGTCAATCATTGAGAAGGTTGAAATTTTAAAAATGGTATATATTTATTTCTTGTATCAAAAATTCAAACTGCTATAAAACCAAATGTCTACAACAAATCATTAAATACTATCGTTTCAAATAATATAATTGTTTTTTTTTGCATATCTTCTTGTAGTGTATAGTTTCTGAAAGTAAGATTGGCCCAACAAAAGCAGAAACCATTTATGTTGTTGTCTAGCAGGCACAATACTTACTTAAATTGATTACCAACGCCAAAGAATCAGGAGATACTAAATTGATTGATGGTTTGCAAATGCGCCCATGTTACCGCTCGCTGGCGAGTTACCTAAAGGCGTGTAGGCACTCACTTGCAATTTATCCGCCCCCACCAGAAGCCAATAATAAAATTACCTAGTGTGTTGAGTTTTAGCCTTAACACTAGACATGTTTTATGTAAGATTTCAGTTAGCTCGAATTTAAACAAATAATTTTAGAATGGTATATTAAAACAGCTACTTACAACAGTTGTGAGCCTTATTTCATATTTTAATGCCTCTTTTTGCTTAGTGAGCTTATAACAAAACTTTCACCTTTAACGAGTTCAGCTGTAACAATTTTTCGTGACTTTTTCCTTTATGAAATAAGCTTATTTTATAACAAATAATTAAATTAAAAAGCATTATCTTTGCACAGAAGCTTTTTTTGTTAAATTCTCAAATGGTGCAACTTAATATTTCATTACTGAAACAGTTCTGAAAAGTTAATGGAGATCATCTTAATACAATTTGCCTAAAATTGAACTGGCAAAAATGTTATTAGATTTTACGAGAAAGTATTCAAATTTTTTATCATGTAAACTAGCTGTTGATGTTTGAGTGATTTGAAGGCCAGTATGCTTTAAGATTTAAATTGAAAAAGCTTGATTGCAGATAAAACACTCCGATCAAGCAAAAGTGTGCTTATGAAGTCTGTAGTTGCAAAGAAGTTGACAAAATAGAGACTCACAAGGTTGAAAAATGAATGCAGTAGCTTATATCATCTGCAGTAAAATATCAACTAGTAACATCAATTCTTATGTACCTTTCTTCTGAGAATTTTGCGTAGAACGAAGGATTAAATATTTTAATCTTAAAACATCCTGCCAATCAGATCATCTCCAACATCGACAACAATTGCAATTCACAAAAACACTAATATTTTTTGATAAAACCTACTCAATTTTTTTGCAATTTCAACTTTGAAACATTTATAACAAAAAATACTTACTCAGGTATTAAATATACGGTAATTTGTGTGATGGAGTCAAGCAAAATCTACTATAAATTTTCTAATAGCTGGAATAACCTAATATCTAAAGAGCAGAGATAATAAAATGATCGTAATATCTTCATGTTAAGATCTTTTATTATATATTAAAACTTATCTGTTTATATTAATAATTCAAGTATTTAATCAATTGAAAATATCTAATGAGTTACCAAGTACAAACTTAAACATTCTTTTATTATTCCCTAACTATACTCGTAACTGTTGCAGACAAAATTTTCAGTGAGTACAAAAGTGTATCAACCTGGTTGTTAACTGTAAACAAAGGTAAATCTAACTGAAACCATGAAAGAACCATATAAGCACTGGATGCAAAATTGTACATTTACATAAAATAACATAATAAAATATACAGCTAACATGTACATTTAGCAAAGATAAAACAGAATTATTAAAACATAAATTTTTATATCGAAATGTACCAATACCAATATCATCAAAGTTTTTCTCTAACAGGCTTATGTTGGTACAAAGCCTGCTATTGGTCAAACTTTAATAGGCCTAGTACTAGTGTGGTAGTAATACCTCTCAGCGGGCAACTGCAGGTAGCTGGCTTGCCTAGAACAATTATGTTTACTGTTACAAAGCTAATAATTATTAGTTTCGAGACAATTTTCTGATAGTGATAAACATGTTTTCAACTGGTTTTTTACGAAAAATCTTTTGACCTGCACTATAATCATTTTGGTGATGAGAATAAAATGGTTAGTTTTTTCAACTACTTTTAAAAGTGGTCGAAAGTTCAAATCCAAAGATAAAAATGCCTATTTAAAATACCTCAACTTTGATCATAAATTTTGCTATTTGATGATGTGCAACAAATCATTAATTAGTTTTAATGCTTTCAAAGCTGATCTTAAATTTTAAACTATTTCTGACAAGCTTTAGCCACCTTCTAGTACTTATCTTAACCTTTTGAACCCGGACCGCTTTTGGCAATGCGTGTCAGTAACCTTGAGCAATCTGTCAAACAATCCAAAGTTTTAAAAATATTATTAAATAGATCTGAATGTGCTATGAACACAATAATATTTGGTGGAACCCAAAAAAAAGTTGGACAACCACAGCAAATGCCATCAAACATAACAAAATAGTACTTTACCATTATTCGGGCTGAAACTATAAAGGTTCGTGCAATTTTCGAAAACTTGGTAAAACATTTACAATAGGGCCATTTTCATTGAGCACATGTTCATCATCATTTTATGAATCAAAATATACCAAAAAATAATAATTAGTAGTAGAAAATTCTTTATTTGCATTATAATCAGCTATAATCTTCTAACAAACAAGTCGTATCAATTTCTTCGCAATATCATTCAAGTAAAATTTGTTATTAAAATGAAAGAACTAGGTAAAGATATTTGAAAACTGTTACAAATAGAAGAAAAATTTTTTGTCTAACATCCTGCACAAAAACTAATTTGATTGTTTAACGCTGTTACTTAAAAACAGCATTTGTAAACAAAGCCGTGCGATGTTGGATTTTGGGCTGATAAAGACTCTGACACACCCGGAAAGCTGGAAAGCTGTCGGGTGTGTCAATGTCGGAAAGCTGGTAGTTCGAGTTCAAGGAATTAATATAAATTAGAAAAAAAACATAAAAAATTTTCCACTACAAAACAGCTTAACAAAAACTATTTTTTTACAAAATATTTCCCGAGACCAGTAACTTAGAAATTTGTAGCCAATAATTGTTGAAGTATGAAATATCAGAACTTCCAATCAGCGCAAAACTCAGTTGTCATATATTGTTGATTGTTACTAGTGTTCTTTTGTCTGTCTCAATATTAACAATTAACATAGAGTTTAGTTGATGATTGCTTTCAAATTCAAGTCTCTACTAAAACATCTCGTTGATTGAACATTTAAATAAACTTTGAAATTTAACATTTTTCTATAAATATTTAGGAACAAAGCTAGACGTTTTATTAAACATTAAATTCATTTATGTATTTGTATTATGTGATGGTTATTAAAAGGTTTATTTTAAATCTTGAAAGCAGAAGCAATTTAGCTCATTTGAGTAACAAAGAGAGAACATTTTTACCATTTATACAGGAACATGGTGGTAGAGAAACTGCTTTGCTTCAAGTCCTAATGAAGTTTGATGTCAAGATGGTCTAAACTCAAGTAATGGACTTGAAATTATTTGGAGATATTGGAGAGGCTACTACTACTCGTACAAAACCATTTACATTAGGCTGGGCAGATAACTCCATGTTTGACTTGTGATAGCTAAATTAAAGGCACATATAAAGTCATTGGTGTAGTACTTCTATACTAAAACGAGTAACTTGCCCATTTTTATTTTGTTCACCTGTTTTTATTATCTAGATATGTTTCTATAGGAAATAATGATATAATGTGTAAAATCGTGATGCAAAAGCAAGTTTCGAATAGACAAAAACACTTTTGAGAAGTTTGGAAGTTTACAACATTTTGGCTATACAGTAAGTTTTATGATGGCATTATGTGTAAAGTAAATTGATTAACATAAATGAAGAAAGGTTTTGTTGTTTTACACGTCAATAAATATGAAGTATCAATTAGGCAGTTTAATTGACATAACTCAAATTAAATTGTTTCCGTCCAGGTTTTAGTAGCAAGTGAGTTTATAAAAAAATAAAAGAATTCACTGAATCTATTTTTTTCAAGCTGATAGGTTAAAGAAAAGCATCTTCAGAGTTGTTTGGTATAAGATAGAGATCATAAATATTATACAAGATGATGCTTGTTTCGCAGATTATTAGCAAAATCTACAGTAGGAAGTTCTTTTGAGAATGTACAGTGGTATTATTGTAAAGTGTTGTCTGCCTAATATGTTGTTTATTTACATTTTGTTCATAAAGAGGCTAAAATTGTGTTTTCTGTATTTATCATTTGAGTTTACAGTTAGTTTTGGCCAAAAAAACACAAATATATTAAAAAAGTGTAAAAAATTAATATGACTGTCCATGGTACTATAATGTATAGACTGACAGCCAACGCTATGCAACTTTTTGTAAGTTTGGAACATCAAATTTTGCGTTCAAATCATTTCACCAAACTATACCATAATATGGAAGTACGTTGCCCAGAGTTTATAAAGACTCATACAGTGGCATTCTCAGGTGCCTTGAGATATCTATATATGTAGGAGTTATGTGCACAACTATTCTTAGGTGTGAAAGTAACAGCAACTCATCAAAGTAACAATCAACTCACTAGGGTTTATAAGAAAGATGGAAATAGGACACCTAAAATTTACAAAAATTTGCAAGCACACACATAATGTAACAAAATCTATACTTAATAATCTATACTGAATATGACAAAAACACGCATTTGAATGTAGTAAGGTTCTTTGATTGCTTCTAAAAGATTCTTATTTATGTAGGTTTATCAAGTAAAGTTTGCAGCAGTATCAGAACTACTGCTATTTATTTATAAAATGAACATTTTGTTTAAAGAGTTTACAAAACCAAAATTCCTGACAGGGATTAGACTATGTGTAAGATGGCTAATTATATGTTTGCGTTTCTTATGCCTTCTTATTTTTCATTTGCTTATTATATAATGAATTAGTGTTGTTTCCTTATTATATGTTGTATATACAATTTTAGTAAGCTCATGTCAGGTGGTCAGAGTGTTACTCACTGCTATGAATTAGAAAAGAGGTTTTACAGTTTTGCCTAACACTAAAATACAATTAGGCTCTCTACTAGACAATTTTAGGTTTTACAACACAAATTTATGATATCCATTTGGGCTTTCAAAAACATTGACTGTTAGATCTTTAAAGAATAGTGAATCTTTTAAAATAATTTGATCAAAAAAATTTCTTAAGCTGAGTGAAAGAGATTATTGAGCGTATGTCATCGATGTTGCTTGGGTTCAAAAGTTCAAAACGTAAAAAAGGTATTGAATAATTTTTTATGAAACACATTTATATAAAATAAATATAACGAGGATCTAAACAAACACAACTCTATTGTTTAGTTATTGCCATCAATTATGTTGAATATTCCATGAGTAAATCTATAGTCAAACTGAATGCAACATTTGAAACAAAATTGAATAAATATTAAATGAACGTAAATATTTTAGCTGTTATTTTTGTTAGCTGTTCTTTTTGTTAGCTGTTATTTTAAGTTACATTATTATATAATTTAGTATAATAGTATATTTATTGGTGAGCATCTTGTAACAGTAGCCTTAACACGTACTCAACAAAATGATGGAAATTTCATCAATCCGCTACATCAAATTATTAAGATAAACCTAAAAAAGTTGGTGATGTCAGTGTAAAAGAATGTGCCCATTTCTCTACTGATAATATACTGGGCAGATAACTCTATGCATGTAACAACTAAACTGTGATTCTTAATTCTGAGTTCATGATAAACTCATCGCTTTTGTATTAAAGTACTAAATTTAGTAACTGACTCATTTTGTTCTGTACATAGAAATTACCTTTAGATAATTTTATTATTTAGAGTTAATTTAAATTTAAAGATAATTTTAGTTTATTTTACTGTGTGAACAAAATCAACATTCCTGACGGTCTTATGACTTGACTCCACTAAAACCGAATGGTTACAGTGAAGTAAAATATTTGTAGCAGGAATATGTCATACAAAAATAGCGCTAGTAAAATAATAAACCACAGGCTTGTTGAGCCCGGCCTCCTAATAGAATAATACCAATACTACTATAGACAAATCATGAATGGATTTGCTCCTTTACTAAAAAAATTTGTGCCCAAAAGCAAGTACGTCTACAGAAAGAAGATAATGTTCACACAAATCATTGTATATGAGAATATTGTAAATTCACATAACAAAGAATAAGTTTTAATAATTGATAGGCTCCACCCCTATGCTCCAGCGGTATTGGTTGGTTAATGTGCTATTTTCTCCAGGCCTGTGTTTAAGAGCTTAGTCTAACTGGCTTGCATCACAATATAAAATTATTTGAAAAAAATAAAATTTGTATGAATTGTGACAGAAAATCAAATTTAAACAGATTCAAATACTGTTGAAATGGTCTACAAACTTATATTTATAGTTTTATTTTACTGATGCAATCTTTGAGCTATGTGTAACATAAAAAGTTTTGCAAACTTAAATGGAAAATTTTTCTGTTACAAATATATAAAAATCAAGTACAAACAACGCTGTCCTTTTTACACACCTTGAATTAATTCATTGTTTTTTTCATAAAGATACTTGTTCTTGAACGCGAGTATAGCGACAGAAAAAAAATTATGTTTTCACAAATTGCTATATCAGAGAAAACATAAAACTTTCAAAACAATCAAAAACAATTGCTTAATGAATGACTATTATCAAAAATTCTGCAGAAAAAGCTTTAAAAATTATTTAAAGGTAAATCTACATATACTTGTATTAAAATATTATCAATAGAACTAATTGAAATGTTTTTATTTATGTTTGCATGTTTGAAAAAGTTGTTTAATTAGTTCAGTTGATAGTTATTCCAATCAGAGTAAAGGAGTTATTGTGTGTGCAACTCAAATTAGAATAACTTCTGAGAGAAGGTTATGTAAGAACTTGCTATGAAAACATGCTCATATAAAACAGTATCAACAGATTTTATAGAAGGCATATATTATTGATGTAGGTTCTTTCATCTATTAATTTTGATGTATAATTATTTTAATACTTTAATAAAGTATTTCTACAACAAGTTGCTTAGCAACAAGTAAATCAATATCAAAACTAAATTTAATGTCTGACACCAACAGTTAGTAAACACATGAATAATTGATAATTCTCAACTTTCACATTTTGGCTGCCAACTTAAGTTACTGCATTTGAAATGAAAGTACTTTTACAAGTGATCATCATCTAGCAAGTGTCTTAACAAATATCCATTGGTTGAGTAATACTTCAATCAACCTGTGTTATCATAGTATATAGTCTAAACTGGATAAAATTGATGTTGTTAGCAATTTGTTTTCTTTACTTTCATTTTTTGATGTTTACAACAAACTGTTTAATTACCAAAATTATATCAACAACTGGTTAGTATAGTTTTCTATGTTACATTGATCAAATCTTAAAGTTATCTTGTTTAATAGTTGGTAATCAAAAGTAGAATATCACTATTATTTCTCTTGCTCTATTGCTGCCACTGAGTTCAGAGAAGTAGTTTCAGAATATAAGAGTGGTGCTATGCTAACAGGAAAAAACATTTATTAGTGGCTCATGATAATGGTTGGGCAGATTTAGAGAATTAGTTAGACTGTAGTCCTCAAACACCCTAAAATCTGTTGTTAGTTAACCCATTTTCATTAAATTTTATATAGAAAAAAGGTATTTGTGTTTGCTAACTAGTATTAACTGCTAAAACTTGTTTAGTTTCACTTACATTGATCTTTTTTATAAATCGATACCGAAAGCTTGTTCTAAATGTGTCAAAGATATGAGGTTACAAATTTTCTATCCTCTGCATACCTGATAATATTGATTTGATGTTTAGCCAAATATGAGACCTTTCAGCAAAGTTAGTAGAATGCAAGCCATGGGCAAGTCAATGATACTCGTTTTTTTTCATTTTAATAATTTCAGGTGTTTTTGCAGCAAATAATGGAATTCAATACAAGATAAAGCGGAATTTGGTACCGACGACAGCTTCACAACATACAGGGTACATTCAAAAAGGTGAAAAATGTCTCTCTGTTCTGATACTTTCAAAAGTAATAACTTTGTTGCGAATGTCAATCATCTACCTAATGTCTTCTTTTTACTCCCCTTTAGAGGAAACAATTCTTAGACTATGATAGTTAAATAAGATTTTGTTCATTATTAGCGCCATGCTTTAGTAGAATATTTGTTTTATTAATTGATTTCTTATTACAAAATATTACAGTTTTATGACACCTAATTTAAACTTTTATTTTTTTATGAATATCAAGTAAATACAAAAGTTTTTTTTAATATTTGAACATTTTTTTGTAGGTGAATTAGGAATTATTATTAAAAATTTGTAAGCTTTTTCAAGAAAAACTAACCTGAAAATTTGTTAAAAAGGCACAATAAATATGTACGGATATAACACAACCACATTTAATAAATAACTTAATTAAACAGATAAAGAGTTAACTATTGATTTAGAGTAAGAGCAAATTAAAACAAAAAATTAAAACAAACAAAAAATACTATAATTTTTTATTTACTCATGTTTTGATTAGCACTATTTACAGGGGAGCATTTTAAACAGATCATGTAAATACAATGGGTAGTTTTATTATTCAAATATCAACATCATTACAGGTTTATTATAGTATATTACAGTTTATTAAATGCATCATATGTTCATTTACAACTGCATGATGAAATTTAACTGTTTTCACAAAATCTGGTAATTCTTATTCAAAATACTTTAGAATATGATATTTTATGTATAGACGGTTTGCTTTGTATCATCTGCTCATGTTTACAGAAAGTATCTCTCTTTCCCATTGCACAAACCTGTGTACAGAAGACAGCAGATGTCTGTCAGCACTGAGGAATGGAGAGTCTGGTCAATGTGAACTCTTTTCCTCAACTGTTGATGTAGAGATATTCGTATCAGAAACTGATCTGACTTACCTTGAGAATAAAGCCTGTGAATGGATGTCGGTACTGTGGTACATTAAGTAATTGAAATAATAAATGTTGGAATTACATTATGTATTATATAGTGCCCTGAGAATATACAACTTTAAATACACAACAAGATACAGCAGTGCAGTGTTATACATCGATCCATGAATGAAAATATTCACTGTATCACAGATTAGATTATACCGTGTTCGTGTGTTAGAATATAGTGTTACATATGCTAGAATATACAGTGCTACATGTACTAGAATATAAATAGCTCACGGGATAGAATATGCAGAGTTCGTGGGTTAGAATATACAGTGCTACATTTATTACAATATAAAGTGTTACATGTTTGAGAACACACCATGTTACATGTTGTAGAATATAAAGAGCTACAGGTCTGATAATGTGAAGTGCTACCTTCACATATGAGAATATACAGTGTTGCGTGTATGATAATACACACCACAGCACAAATGAAAAACACAGTATTACATGTAGAAAAACACGCAGTGTTAGATACATGAATATTCTTTCAAAACATGTCAATGCCGGCTCTGTAATAGCTAGAAAAACAAAAAACAAATCACACTTTGCCATGCATTCGTATAAAATCCTCGGCACTGAAGTTACAAGTTCCGCTTTTATTTTCAGGAATGCTGTTATATGGGAGAAAATTCAAACTGTCTGGCACCTAATGTAACCTCTATCTATCAAGGTAGGTAAATCAACAACCTTGTTCAGTTATTCAAATTTTCGTGTGTTTGGTATGAGTTTTGAATAATGAACGCTATAACAATTAACTAAAAAGAGGCAAATTGAAACACCTATTTAATTTCTATGAAAAAGTTTATTAATCAACTTCTATGGCAGATAAAATTTTCAATAGTCTTCAAAGTCGATGAGTTTACACTAAGTAATAAACCAAAGATACTTAGCTTTGCACTATTACTTCAGCCAAAGACTAGCTGGTGTTCTTTTGAGGCATAATCACTCCTTTTTCATGCAAATATTTATCGAAAACTTTTTTGAACTCAAAATTTTAAACTAATCTTGGTTTCATGGTAGCTTTGCAAAATAGCATTAGCCATTTAAACAGCTTGCTTATTATTATTTACATTATCAATGTATCCTTATCGGGGAATGATTTGAAATATCAGGAGTTACACTGAACAATTGCACCAAAAAAGTTTTATTAGGTATAGTTTTAATAAAATAAAAGGCTAATACATCCTCTATATAACTGTAAACTTGACACAATAGTCTCTTGTTTTTCTATAGAAACATTTTACTCAATAGTTAAAATTTAGTACTTAGTGGTTTAACTAACAGTATCTGCCATATAAACTCTAGACTGTCAAAGTGCATTTGAAAATGGATATAGTGATATGAAAATATATATAGTACCTTGATCGCACCCAAGACTTATTTTTACTGTATTCTTCTTATGATCATCTAACAGACAAACCTATTTTAGACTGTCAAGATGCATTTGAAAATGGAGAGAGAAACTCAGGAGCAGTTTATATTCTTCAACCTGACCCCAGCTGGAGACTGATAAGAGCTGTCTGTCAGTTTGACCACCAATCTGGTTGGACCCTCATACAGAGAAGATTAGATGGTAGTGTTGACTTCTACAGAGGCTGGGATGACTATGTTGATGGATTTGGAGATCCTCAAGGAGAATACTGGATTGGTGAGACCATATTTTGTAGTTGGTAACTTCTATAGTAGCTGGCTATTGTAAACTATTTTTTGGCTGATACTGTTATGCAGTTAATATGAAGTTTGTTAGTGCAATTCTGGTGGCTGCAAATTAAGCTCAGCACAAATGAGTACCTTGAAATAGCATAAACGCTCCATGGGTTCACTTAGTCGCTTTGCAGTGCATATTGAAAGAGCTGAAATTATATTGACGAATTTGGTAAGTAAATACATGGTTGTTGTTCTTTGCATGGTTTAGATATAGTTTCTTCCAACATCATAAATTATCTAAAAAACATCAATATTCTTGTGTTTTGTTTAAATTAAGGAATTCCAAAGACTGACTACTACAAACAAAGCTAAAACCTTTATAAGATATTTAGCAAACACTAGTATAATTGCTTGTATCAAGCCATCATGGTAACTGCGTAGGTGAGAAATCTAAGAAAATTTTTACTTCTTTTTATTACTACTTCACTTCATCAGTAATATAGTTGTAATTTTATGAGATAATATATTTCATGATAGTCAGTCTTTTTAAGCAACATATTTATATTTCAATAAACTTTTATTGCGTTGAAATAAAATTATTCATGCAACATAGTTATGCATTGTCAAACCTGCAACATTTTTATGAAAACTGGTATGCCTGGCTTTAAAGAGAAATATATCCAAATTTTTAATAGATTTTGTCAGATGGAATCAATAGTTTTTTTTATCATTTTAAGTGCTTTTGATGTTCAAAGTGATTTGATTACAACTATGTTGTACTATTAAAACTAAAAAAAACGTGATCAACATTAAGAAGTTTCTGATAAAATTCTTTTTGATAAAGTTTGAAATTTGAAGGTTCGTTTTTGAACAAGTTTTCAACTTTCAGTCTCTGAATGAACAACCTAGTTGCATTACCTTAAATTAGAGAGAATCAAATTTAAACCAGTAAGACTGACTTCAAGGTAGTTTGTGATCATCCAGTTTATAAGTGACATTTCGACATATAAAGTTCAGTGTACCTGAGCATGTCGTTACTTTGGCGCATGACTTACAATATTTCTGCATAGCTCACGAGTGTGGGTGTTTTGTAGAAACACATTGATGTCAGATGATCAGGTACACTTTTGCGGCAAGTTAAGCTGTCACTCACCCATTGTGTGTTACAATAAGTTTGTAAATTATATATTGTTGCATCTTTCTTTTACACTAGTATTATAGATATCCTCATATTTTAGTATTGTAACATCATAATATTCTAGTGTCATAATACTTTGGTACCTAAATATTTTGCGTTATGCAATTTAGTATCTTAATTTAAAAGTGCTCTAATATCTTAATATCTTGTATCGTAATATCTAATCTCGTAATAATATGTAAGATCTTAGCATCCTTATATCCTAATGTCATTTTGCTATAGAGCGCTGACTATCACATGCAACTTTATAGGTCTGGAGGGTACTCATTGTCTTACCAGACTCGATAAGAACCTCAGTGTTGTCAAAAATTAAAACTTCAATTAGTTGAAATACGCTCTCAGTCACTTATCTTGTGTGTCGAATAGTTTGCTAGCCCACTCCCATCATTAATATTATAATTGCTTAATAACTGGATATTCATATACCCTAATATCATAATATCCTCATATTCGCAGATCCTAATGCCATAATATTCTAAAATCCTAATAATAACACTTCCCTTTAAAAATGAACTTTTACAAGCATATTTATAGGCCTGAAGAATATCTACCATCTCACCAGACTAAACAAGAACCTCAGCATCTACTTAAAGGACCACGACGGAGAGTTTAAAACTGCAAATTACTCATCCTTCTACATCGAGGATGGAAATTCTGGTTACATGTTGAATGTAAGTACAATTTGTGTTACTTTTTGATAATTTTATAAAAAATTGTTATCAAAAACTGGGTTTTAACTTTGATTAATATGTGCATACAAAATCTGAATAAGCTATTCATATATAATCTATGTCAATTGTCAATCACATACATGTAGCTAGTCAAATATGTTATCTATCGTAAGACTGAGTTAAATTTTCCATTTTTCTGTTATTTTTATACATTTTCCTCAACTTAAAATGTCTTTTGCACCAAAACACAACTTGCTTTGTTGCTCTTCAGTAATGTGGATTATAGATTAGTTTAAATTCAAGGGTTTTAGCCACAAAGGTAGTAAAACATTTTATTCATCAAAAGGGTGAATTATCTTTCTGACAATGCTTTTTGTGGTACAATTTTCTGAACTCTGGATGATTTGCGCAACCAAATACAAGTGGCTATGTTGCCCAGATTTTGTTGGATTACAAAGATTTAAAGTCCAGTATTTGAGTAACAGCAAATCAAAACTGTACCTTACCGTAAAATCAAGAGTTATGCAGTATCATGTAACTAAAGCAAAGCATTGAATTTGTGGTCCTTTCTGTATTCATACATCAGTTGACTAACTCAGGAGTGTAAATTTCAAAAATGCTGTCCAATTAAAACCAAATTTTCGACCATTTAAGTTTTTTGATGAAAAATTAATGGCTAGGGCAACTGGCAACCATTTTAGTAAAAAAACTTCATATTTCGACTATTGGGTATAATCATAAAACTTCATGTTTTTGTGCGAGGAATGTATTTTCTGAGTAGCTGTTAGGTCAGACATGGTATTTAAACTTAACTTTCGCAATGCACAGTGATACAGATAGAAATTTTATATAAGGAGCACATCATATGTGCAAGTAAAATAAATATATTTATGTAATAACAGTTTTGAATGCACTGAAACAAAAAATAAGAACTTTTTCTGAACTTTCAGAAAAAACTACATTACTGAGTGACATAATTCATGAACAAATGGACACCAGGTACATTGCTTTCTGTGGCTCTCTTTTAACACTTTTGCTACAAAGCACTAAATGCCAGCTAAAAAATTTCCAGTGTACATGATCTGTCAGTAAGTAATTTTATCACATGAAATGGCTGCAAGAAGGCGGCTGTGACTTACCTCCAACTAGCCTGAGATTTCTGAAAAATTATGGTAGAGTTGAGAACATTGAAAAGCTGAAAAATACCTCTAAAAGTTGGTATTAATCGCTTAGAATAAACATATGAAGATTTTATAGACTGCACCACAAATAGTTTGAGATCTAATTTTTTATTTAACTGTTGTTAATCGGTAGGCATATTTTTATAACTATACTTGCTGTGCTACTTGGTTTGATTTGTGTTTAGCATATAACAACATTTGCCATTCTAACTTCAAACTTCATGTCATGAAAAAAGTTTTGTGGTTGAAAGCTAATATAAAAATAAATCAAACAACTGTAAAGGTTTTCGAACAACGGTAAATTTAAAATGTCATAACTTGAAAGAAGTGTTTCGTTGAAATAACTTATAAAAAAAATAAAAATGTTAAGGATTTTAAATGTAAAATCATAAAAAAGTAATGGCTAACTTATAGCCTATTTTGCTACGGTAAAATAAAAAAATATTTGTTATAAAATTATGATTTAATTTTGTTTCAGTGTTTACATGCAAAAATATTGTAGGCTATAGACGTACATGGAAAGGTATAGGAACCCATTTTCAATATCTAATGCAATCACTTCCTGGTAAAAATCATCATCCTTAAAAAAAGTACAAAAATACTTCATGTATGTTAACCATAGTAAATATAGGTACCTACAATGACTAGTGTATTTTGTGGTTATGATCTGCAAGATAATGTAATATTATAATGGACTACGCGGAGAGTTTTTACCTTTGTGATAGGCGTGTAACATAAACGTTGAATCTAACTTAAATGAATTTAGTTTACTAAATACATACTTGAAGAAAGTTTTAGCATATATTTTAGTAAACTTCAAACTTTAATAAAGTTTTACCATTTATCCATTTGCGAAGAGTTTTTATTATAGCTGATACCGGATATACCAGATAACAGATACGGATAACTCACCATGGCAGGTTCAGTAACATATATTTTTAAACAATGTATATGATCAGAACACAAATCGGCAAATTTTAAGTTTAAGATAAATTATTGTTGCTATGGTGGAATGGAACAATTTTGCCCTAATGAAAAAAAGATGAAGAAGAATTGTGTTGCATGTACTTAGTTCCTAAATTATTTCTTAGCAGAGACATCGTAATATGTGGGCGCATTATTAAAATAATTATAGTGTGTGTATGAAATATGGAATATGATAGAATAATTGTGCAATATGCGTTATGTAACGCAGTGGTGAGGCGCTCAGATAAATAAATCTTGCGGATGCATTCATAGGGATTTCTAATCTATCCAAACACGGAATTTTAATTTCAAGAATTTAACACCTGTAACTGGACATACTGAAGGAAGACAGAAGATGAACTTTGAGAAATAAATATATAGATTAAGCATTGTTGCAAAAAGCTAACTGAAATGAGTTATAGGTCTGCTACAGTTTGCAACAGAAACCAAATTTTTATGGGCGATAGAAGATTTGCAAGGAGCATCTATTTATAGGAAGGCAAGTTTAGATGATAATAACCAACAACCAATATGCTGCAATTCTGCAAATATATAAGCTATGTAGCATTAAACTATTGAACATTGCAAATATTGAGCCAAAAACAATTGATTTTTACCAATCATATTTATAGAACTAGCAAAAACAAAAATTACCAATTTTTTAACAAAAATTCCCGCATTTGCTTGGCCAGTTGCGTCTAGATTGTTGCTTTCAGTTGAATTCATTTTATTCTTTTAGCGGTTCAATATCTTCAACAGTGTTTGCTAATGTCAAACTTTTGTCTACACTGCTCAACTAGTCAATATTAGCATTCAAACAGTTTCTTTAGCAAAGCAAACTTTTGTGCGTAGCCATTTAAAGTACAAACTTTTTGCCGTAATAAAGAGAAACTTATAGTGACACGGTCAGCTTTTACCTGAGGGCTAAGCAAAAAATATAGTTTAAAAATAATGATACAAATTTTATTGTAGTTACTCTTGTAAAACTAGTAGTTACTATGTTTTTTAAAATAACAGTTTAAAAATAAATAGAAATATTTAAAAAGGGATATGAAAAGTTGAATCTACACAGGTTCACACGAGTTTGATATGGTGATACAAGTCCCTTACACCTAGATCGTCAGTTTCAGTATGGAAACTTTTGGAAAATAGTTTTAAAGCTGGATAAAATAGAAATAAATCATTTCATTTTGCATATAAATTGACATATTAAACTACATGAGATGTCACAAAGATAAGTTACTAAATTTTTCAGATAGGTGAAAAATTAGTTATGCTTAATAACCTGAAACTTTAGAAACGAGTCTTTCATGGTTTTCATATTTGTGCAAGACCTTTCAAAAGCTGATCAATAATAAGTCTGTATCACTTTCATAGAATTCAACATGTATGCTAGGTAAAACTGACTTCTATATAGATCAATAAAACATTGAAAGGAAAAAAGAAAGACTATGTTTAATAACTATAAATATTTAACTTTTTTTGAGTGTAAAAACCAATGAACAATCAAGAGAATTAAAAGTTGATGCGGTCTTTGCTATAAAATATGGTAATAATTTATTAATAAAGTAATTACTATCACACATGGAAATAAAAAAGGCGTAAATTATTAATTACTAATTTAGAAGTGTAAACATTGCTTTGAGTCAATATTAGAGAAGGAAATTTGTTCTCAATTCTAAGAAGCATTTAGGCATTGGAGAAAGACAAACTCTGGATGTTCTAGAAGTGTGAAATACAATGATACCTATTCTGGCTAACCGAGCTAACCTACAAATTGTGACAGATAGTCAAACGTAACCATTCTGCAACCTATTGATATATATTTATATAGTAATACATCACTACAGTATACAGTAATATATGAGAAAGGTATATGACAATAGACCAGTAGAGCATATAGTAATATATCAGTAGAATAGATTCATGTAGTAATATATCTGTAAGGTCTGTGGTAATATATCAGTATAGGACATGATAATATATAAGTACAGTATATATTAATATATCGTATCAGTATTTAGTAATTTATCAGCGCAATAATAATAGTGATATATTATTATATACTGCATATAGTATAGTACAGCGTATAGCAATATATTAGTACAGTATATAGTAAGTATATCATATAAAGTATAACCTTCTTCGATGTTGAGTATTCCATGTCTTTTGTTACATCTTCATTAGCGCCTAGTATTACTATATTCAAGTATAGTTTTATTCTAAAAAGTTTGCATGTAGCCTAGTTATTTCATTGAGTTGGGAAGTGATATTGTGTGCAAAATTTCTAAATACTTAGAATTGTTTTCTTCACAATGCATTACAAATTTGGATTACCATCGAAAAATTCATTCGAAGATCAGAACTATTTCAAAATAAAAGTAGTTTTGGTTTTATTAATCAGCCAATCAGATTAAAGTGTTATTAGTTTTGTTTTAAAAGTTGACCAATCAGCAAGGAGGTACATATGCTCTAGAGATGCTCTGAAGAAAGAATAGAAACTCTTAAGTTTCAGTTAATCATAGAGCTTGACACAAACTTGACCGATAACCAGCCTGATACATTTTGAAGCTGATTGGTCAATCTTTAAAATATGGCAATCTGCTTGTGATGCCCATCCATACACCAACTAACACCTGTAGACCAATATAATAGGTAAACACCTCATGCTGTCCTCTTAATTAGGTAGAGACATGTATTAGTAGAAGCACAACTTTCAATTATCTTTTGATGGCTAGTCATCAATATGGTACATATAATAAATTCAGTTCAAACCTTACACGAGACTTTTACAGGTTTTTGAAGTGTAATAAGTAATATAAAAACTTATTATTATCATCATTACCTTTGTGATTTTTTTTATTTTTGTGTGCACAGATTTATTAAAAGTTTATCTTTTTCAAAATCCAATGATCACGGAATAATTCTATAGTTCATGATGACACTCGAAACATTATGTGCAGTCATACAACTCAGTGAAACTTCAAAATAATATTTTTGAATTCATTTTGCTGCAGCTAAAAAAATATTCCCCTCTTTGGTTTTTGATGTTCCCCAGGATCATAAAAACCATGTGACTGTCTATTGCAAAAAACAGTAGAAAACGCATATGGCAACAAAACCTAACTTTTTATCAAATTTAAATGTGTGACTGAAATATTTATTAGCCCAAACTCAAAAAATAACTTTGATAGCTAAAAATCAATCATCTGTTATAATTTACTCACAGGTAGCAGGGTATACTGGAGATGCAGGAGATTCTCTTGCCGAGCATCAAGGATATAAATTCTCTACATTTGACAATGATCAAGATGCTTACGCAGGAAATTGTGCACACAGCTTCCAAGGTGAAATACAATACTCATTCTTTATAAAATGTTGATGGTCTTGAAAGTTAAATGTTGAGTTCAAAACTTGTTGTTGAGCCTTAAACACACACGATGATACTTACTGCTGTATGGTGCCAATCTACACTGAATTTAGCTGTGTGAGTTGATGCTGGGCAATAATGCTAGGCTTGCACTATCAGAACTTTATCACGCACGATTTGCATCCTGATTTTTTTGTTCAAAAATGCAATGGTCTGGCTGCTAATCTTTTGGGTCTATGTTTACCAGCATACAGCAACAACGTTTTGCTATTTCATTACAATTGAAACCTCATCAAAATAAACACTAAACTGTTTATAATCTCAATAAGAGCACATCCAGGCCTGTATGACACTAAACATAAAATTTGCAAAGATACCCAATTGAACACCAACATTTAGAAGTCAAATTTTGTGCAGGTTGATCATCTTGAGAATGATAAATATTCATTTATTATATAAATAAAGAGAGATTAGATGCCTGTGAGATGCATTCCAATTTTTTGTTCAAAATGCATAACTCTGGTTGTTAATTTTGTGTGCCAATGTTTACTAGCATACAGCTACAATATGTTTCTAGATGCTGGTAAACACAATTGTAACCAAATAGCAAGTACATTTTGCTTTTTTGTTACAACTAAAACATCACCAAAATGAAAACTGAATAATTCATTGTTTTGGTAAGAGCAGGCCCAGTACTGTACAACACTGGTACTATACATACAGCTGGTTCGCCTGAAATGGTTTTGTTCACTCATATGAAACTATTATTTAATTTTTCGCACAATTTTCTGATAATAGTCAATAAATTTGTAGCTGTTTTTTTACAAGAATTATTTTACTTTGCATTATAACTTTTTTGTTGATGAAAACAAGTTTTTCTTAGTGTTTTCTATTATTGAAGATCTAAAATCTTGTGAAATGGACAGACAAAAATTTTAATGCTAAAAAGATTATTCTGAAGCATATCGTTAGAACATTAATTATTGAATTGATGTTTTTTAATTAGTATTATTAAATTGATTTTGTTTTGAATTGTATTTGAATCGTTTATTAACACTGTTGCGAAAAATTAATTCTAAAGATAGACTCCAATATAATACAACTGAGTGGTAATCTTAAACTCTGTTAATGGATGATGAGAAGGAAATAATTGATTACTTCTCCTGCCTCTACTTTTTAATTTTTAAACAATTTTTGACCATCTTTAGCCACTTTTTAGAGCTTAATTATATATTTTTTTTTGCAAAAAAAACATAAAAATACTTTCCACTACAAATCAGCTTCAAAAAAATTTGTTCCCAACAAAATATAATTAATGAGACCAGAAATTTAATTTTTAAAATTTTCAAACCAAAATTTAAGTTTTAACCGATTTCTGACCAGCTTTAACCCCTTTTTTAGAACTTGTTCACATAATTTTTTGCGACAAAAGCATAAAAAAGTTGTTGCTACAGAACTCGTAAACAAATTTTTTTAAGAAAATATATTTCATGAGACAAGAAATTTTGGAATTTTTAGCAACAACATTGTGACGTTCGAGAGATTAACACTTCCAAAAAGCACAAAACTCAGTTTTCATATAATTTTTACTGTTATAAGTGTTATTTTGTCTGTCTCAATATTAACAGTTTATATAAAGTTTAGATGATAATTGATTGCTTTCAAATTCAACTGAAACCTGAAAAACCCGTTGAGCAATTATTTAGAAACATTAGGTGGAAAAAAGTCTGTGAAACTGCATGTTTACATAAAAGGTGAAAATCAAGATTTTGAGTTATCAAATGCGGAGTGCTCATACGAGACTGCAAACACAAAAAACCATAAAAAGTAAACAGCAAAGGCAATGAATTATTTCCAAAATAAATATACAACTGAACATTCTGATGGAAAATAGCAAACAATTTTCACAGTATCATACTTGCAGAAAATTATTGCGATGAGAAGAGTTTTTTGACAACTTGAGGATAATGGTAATAAGAATACTATTTATTATAATAATATCTTTATTACCATTATTCTCAAGTTAATATTAACATTATAATACTAACAACAGGTAAAGCTTTTGACTATCAGAATTTAGTGTACAATAAACTAGAAATTTCACTAGGAAGAGTTTATTGTGATTTCAGCCAAAGCGTAGACTGTCAATTCTTTGATGTGTTGGTATCTTAGCAACAAGTGCAAAAAGATTATTGGAAGCTATATCACCCATTCATGTATTTAAGAAAACATTGGTACTTATAGAATTTATTTTGTTTGCAGTTTTACAATCAGGAAAACAAAATTAATCGTTTCTCACAACAGAATCAAAAATAAACTTTTCAGCTAAAACTAATTAAGTTGTTTCTTGTCTAGTTGAAACCAATTTTCATGTTTTTATCTCATATAAAATTTGAGCAGTCTTATAATACTAAGGTTATCTACCATTATAGTTTATTACTTTTATATTTACTGGAACCATCTTTTATAAATCATCACAGTGTAAATACAGCTAAACTCCATCTAAACCATAACTTAGAGTATGTTATGGATCACAGGCTCATTCACAACAGGTACAATATGTACATATGTGGGAATTTGAGCAGAGTCTTGGTCTATAGCTAAATTTGTAAATTTATCTCTTGTTTACTTAACCACAACTTCTTGGTAGACCTAATCCAGTCTTGCCAGAGTTTTGCCTACAAGCAAGGGGCTAGATTCTGCCCACTATACTCGTTACTAGAGGGGCTACTCCAGCCACGGTCTAGCAATAAGTGCTATAGCAAATAGGCCTCTTCAGCCACGATTTGCCAATTATTGAGTGGGACGTGCCCACCCATGGCTCAATAAAACTAACGTTGGGGATGAGGGGACAATCCGTCCACTGCTCATTGAGCTATTCCTATTGCAAGATTACAGCCTAGACCCTGGCAAGTATTTTTACTAACCTAGTTCTATAATAATTTTGAGTCTATTTTTGGTCCAAATCTAGACCATGTACATAGAGCAGTGTAAAGCCAATCCAATCTAACCTACTAAGTGGGAAGAGAGTTTGGAACTGTATGAGGTTCACACATATTCTGATTCTATTTACAAGAGCAGCTGCTTATATACGTCTCATTTTACTCTGATTGGTTGGACTGCATCATCAAACGATGACCAATGAGAAAACAAGAAAACAGATGCAGTATTGACTAATCAGAATCCAGTATTTCTAAAAACAGCCAAACAGGAGAATGCTCAAAACAGGATACAGTTAATACTTAAACAGGAAATATAGGTGGCCCTTTGGCTAGTAATGAGTACACAACGTGGCTACCCATGAGTTACTAGTATATTGAGTTATAATGGCAATCTTCAAACGTTTGAAACACGGCGGCCGTTGGTTTAATTTTAATGTCCTTAAAACCATTGGATAGCATAGTTTCAGTTCTTCTTTTGCTACATAAATCCGTTTTTTTCCTATAAGGCAATATCTAAAACCCGGCCTGTTTTAGCCCACACACTGAGACCGTTAGTAGAAAGTAAAAAGAGAGCCACCACCTGTAAAATATAATTGAGTATGATTAAAAACGAGTCTTTAATTTTGGCAACAAGACTTTGGAAAAATTAAAATACAAAATTAAATGTGAGAACAGTACTACTGAAAATAATGATAAAATATATATATACACAAAGTACCAAATGATACAAGTAGATACCCTTTGAACTTTAACCTATCTGTAAATATTTACAAACAAAGCTATTAGTTTTATTAAACATTAAATTTGTTAACGTAATTGTATTACATGATTCTTATTAAGAGCTTTATTTCAAATTCCGAAAGCCAAAGTGATTGAACTCACTTGAGTAAATGACGGAAAAATATTTACCATTTATACAGGAGCATGGTGGTACAGCAACTGCTTCGATTCAAGTCTTAATGGAGTGTGGCGCCAAGATGGTCCAGGCTCAACTTATGCACTTGGAATTGTCTGGAGACATTGGAAAGGCTTCTACTACTCGTACCAAACCACTTACATGAGGCTGGGCAGATAACTTCATGCTTGAGATGTCGGAGCTATGGTTGCTAAATTCAAAGAACATCCAAAGTAATTCCTGTTGTACATATATACCAAGCCTAATATTTGGGTCGTTTCCATTTTGTGGGTCTTTTTTGATCATCTAGAACTATTTGTATCAGAATTAATTATGAAAAAATATCTTTAGTGGTGATGCAAAAGCAAATCTTAAATAGACAGAAACACTCTTGCAGTGTAATAGAGGTTAACAAAACATTGGTAATACTTTTTTAACCTTTTTCTGTTTGTTGCATTATCTGCAAAACAAAAGGATTAACATGAATAAATGAGTTTTTTTGTTTTACACATCAATAAATATCAATATCAATCAAGCAGTTTAACTAAATGCTTGATTTAAATTGTTTTTGTCCTAATTTGAGTTGAAAGTGAGTTTATGAGAGGAAAAGAAAATTCACTGAATCTATATTTAAGCCAGTAGATTAAAAACACGCACCAATACTTTGTCGTTTGGTATAAGACAAAGATTAAAAAATGTTATGCAAGATGATAGCGGTTTTGCAAAACATTAACAAATTCTACAATAGAAAGTTCTATTGAGAATGTTTATAGTATTATTAAAACATCTTGTCTGCCTAATATGTTGTTTATTTACCTCTTGTTCATAAAGAGGCTAAAAGTATGATTTACGAACTTATCAATTGGATTTAAAGTTAGTGTTTGCCGGAAACCAAATATGTTGAATAAGAAATTGGTACGACTGTCTATGGTACAATGATGTATAGGTTCATAACCAAAATTATTCAACTTTTGCCAAGTTTAATACATTAAACTTTGCATTGGAATAAATTCACAAAATTTTGTAAAAAAAATTGGAAGTGTGTTGCTTAAAGTTTAAAAGGACTCATACTGTAGCAGTCGTAGAGACCTTGAGAGATCTTCATGTGTAGTAGCTTTGTGCACAATTATTTTTAGATGTGAAAGTAACAACAAACCCACTAGGGTTAATTAATAAGCAACCCACTAGGGTTAATAAAAAAGAGGGACATACAACGCCTAAAATTTACAACAATTAGCAAGCACCCACATGATGTGACCAGTTTTGTACCAAAGACTCTATACTGAATATGACAAACACATGTATTTGACTGTATTAAGCGTCTCTGCTTGCTTCTAGAGGATTCCAAGATATGTAAATTATTTGATGTGTATTAATTCTAAAAATTAATTCTACCAAAATAATTTTCTAAGCAGAATGAAATAGATTATTGAGCGTACGTCAATGATGTTGCTACGAGTTTCAAAATTTGGAGCATAAATAAGGATATTAAACAATTTTCTATAAAACAAATATTTATATAAGAGAAATATCACAAGGTTTTAAACAAACAATACTCTATTGATTAGTTTTTGCTATCAATTATGCTGAATGATTTATGAGTAAATCCAGAACCAAATTAAATTCAACATCTGAGACAAACTTAAAGTAAACATGTAAGTGTAACACTTTGACATTTGTTCTGTTGTTTTAGGTCACAAAATTTATTATAAAAGTATATTTATTAGTAAGCATCATTTAACAATTGTTTTAGCTTTTAACAAGATAGCAAAAGTTTCATCAATTTGTGACACCAGATGGGTCAGTAAACCTTAGAAAAGGAAGTTGGTGCTTTCAGTGGAAAGGGATGTGCCCAGTTCTTTACTAATGATATACTGAGCAGATAACTCCATGCATGTTACAACCAAGCTGTGGTTTTTTAATCTTCAGTTCATTTTATCTTAAAGTCAACACTGTTATATTAAAGCACTAAATTTATTAACTGATTTGTTTTTGTTCTGCATATATTAGCTTTAGAAAATTTTATATTGTAAATGAAACCAGGATTTCAGAGAGTCTAGTGAGAGACTACTCTGGAGTCCAGATGTTAAGCTGATGACACTAACTATTTTGAAGCTTCAGCAATATCGAGTGGTTACAGTGAAGATAAATATTTATGGCAGATACATATTATACAAAAATAGCGCAAATGAAATTATAAGTTGTAGGATGGGCTAATCCGTCCCCTAAACATCTCTCCTTCAATACCACGTTCTGGTGATAGGCTCCTTCCCACTGCTTCGGTCACTTTGGTTGGTTAACCCGTGACAGGCTGTGCGTTTTTTTGTCAGGTCTGTGTCTAAGAGTTTTGTCAAACTGGCTGGCTTCATGACAAAAAAATACATTTGAATACATACTGTATTTGAAAGAAATTGTTGTCTGAATTTTGACATAAAATTAAAATTTTACCAGATTTGAAATACTCTTGAAGCATTCTATGAACTTGTATTTATAGGTTTTTTCCACTATGCTGCAAACTTTGAAATTGTTATTGATATGAGAATTTGCATACTTTAAAAAATAATTTTGTTCCTTTACACATGTGTGAGTACTGAGTATAAGTAACGCAGTCCTTGAAATAATTTGTTCCTTTTATAAAGATTTTTGTGCCTAAATGCTAGTACATCTACACAAAGAAGATAATGTTTATCCATATCACTATATCTCAGAAGACAGCAAATTTACAATACAAGCAATGGTTATTTTTTCATAAATAACAATGTGCAAGAATTCTGTATGAAAAAGCTTTGCAAATTATTTTAAAGTAAATCTACATATTCTTATATATAAACTGTTCTCCATAGATTTAATTGAAACATTTTCAATATGTTTTATGTTTGAAACTTGTTTTAATTAGGTTCAATTGATGGTTATTTTAGACAGAGTAAAGGAATTATTGCATGTGCTATTAATGTTGAGGTAACTTCAGAAATAAAGTAACGTAAAAACGCTCTATGAAAACATACTCATATAACACAATATTAGCAGATCTTAGGACAGACTTTCTACTGATAAAGTTTCATACATCTATTGATTATGATGAATAATTTATGACAATAAAGCATTTTAACACTAAGTTGCTTAGCAACAAGTCAATCAATAGCTGCACTAAATTTAATGTCTGCCACAACTATTAGGTAAACAAATAAATAAATGATCATATTCAACTTTCACATATTGGCTGCCATCTTAAGTTACAGCATTTCAAATAAAGTTATGTTTACAAGTGATCATCATTTAGCATTTGTCTTAACCAGTACCCATCAGTAAAGTAATACTCTCATCAATGTGTGCCATCAATATATGTATTTCTCAAAGTTTGTGTGTATGTGTATGTGTGTGCACGCGTGTCCAGCTATAGTTATTAAAATCTGGAAAATGATATTCTGCGTTTTGACGGATAACTCCCAGAGATTGTTAACGCAAGTTTAAAATCCAAGTACTCTACCACTGAGCCATACAAGCGTAATGATTTAAGATGTTATTATTTACCGTATAGCAGAATGCACACGCTAGTTATTTTAGCATTGCGCCCACTCTTTGCCATACTCCTGGTAAGAAATATTTTTCATAAGGTTCAATTACTATATCTGGGTCAAGGCCAATTCTTCTTATGCAGACAATTACATTGCCTCCTTGAGAAGAGCCTCAAAAATCTCGCTTCGTTCTTTCAGACAAAAACAGTATGATATCTCATCTTTACATTTATACCAGTATTAAGTGATACCAGCATAATTATCGTAATCAAAGTTTTGATGGATAGCTTCTGGTGAAACCGCAACCTTTTTTAAACAGACACTTTTATGCAAGAATTGTTATTATGAGTTCAACATATTCAGGATTTTTATATTGCTTTCTCAGTTTGTATTATTGGATCATTACTAATTCATCCTTTATTGTAATTGTAGCAAAACCTGCTTAGTTTAGTTATTGCTAATTATTTCACATTTACATGTATATATAAGCCCTTTTATGATCGTTGTATTTTTTGTAATTTATTTGACCTGCACAAAACCTTTTCTTCATGATATGTAGTTTGAAAGTTACACCGGAAAATATTGGTATATTTTAAATATAAATTAATTTTTTGTGCAAATACTTTTTATTACCCAGGCAACGCTGGGTAGTACAGCTAGTCATGTTATATAATCTAATTTTGGTAAACTTGATGATGTCAGCAAGCTACTTTGTATATTTTCTTTTTTTCATATTCAATAAAAATTGCTTAAGTAAAAAGAATTCTCAACAATCTTCACAAATGGTTAGTATGATTCTTTCTGCTACATTAATCAAATCTTAAAGTTGTCAAGTTTAATAATTGATAATCAAAGGCAGCAAATCAATATTATTTCTCTAACTCTATTGTTGCCACAGATTTTGGAGAAATAGTTTCAAAACATAAGAGTAGTGAAATGCTAACATGCAAAGAATTTATTAGTGGCATAAAATAATGGTTGTGCAGAGTTAGAGAATCAGTTAGACTGTAGTCCAAAAACTCCTTAAAATCAGTGGCTGAGTTTACTCATTTTCATTAAATTTTTTATAGAACAAAACAGATATTTGTGTTTGCTAGCTTTTTATATACTGCTAAACTGTATATGGTTTCATTTTCATTGATCTGTTTTTAAGTCAATACCAAAATCTTTTTTTTTTAAATATGTCAAGATCTGAGGTTACAAATTTTTTACTTTTTGTTTGCCTGATAATATGGATTATATAATTTGCCAAATATGAGACCTTTAGCAAAGTCAGTAGAATGCAAGCAATGCCCAAGTGTATGAGACTCGTTTCTCTTATTTTAATAATTTCAGTGGTTTTTTTTGCAAATGATGAAATTCCATACAATAAAAAGCAGAATGTTGTAGAGAAAACAGTTTCACCACATACAGGGTACATCAAGAAATGTGAAAAAATGTCTCTTTGTTCTGATAATTAGCACCACGCTTTAGCAGAACAATTGTTCTATTGATTGAGTGCTTGTTACAAAATGTTGTGGCTTTTACTTTAAAGTTTTATTTTCAAGATTACCTAGCAAATAAAAACTGTCTCTTTAAAGACCTCAAAGAATTAGCTTGATAATTGTCTACTTAAATTTGCATAAAAATGTCAACTGTTTTCTTAAAAGTTTGTCAATTCTGTTTCACCATTTTTTATGACAAGGTATATCTTATGTATTGACAGTTTGTTGTCTATGATTTGCTCACATTTAAAGAAAATGTATCTATTTTTCCTACTGCACAAACCTGTGTACAGAAGACAGCAGGTGTTTCTCAGCACTGAAAAATGATGAGTCAGGTCGATGTGAGCTTTTTTCCTCAACTGTTGATGTGTCGACATTCGTATTAGAGACTGATCTGACTTACCTTGAGGATAGAGCCTGTTGATGGGTCGAGGTAAAGTAACTCATTGAGAACTTCAAATAACAAATGCTTGCATTTTTATGTATTATATACTGCTAAGAGAATATACAGCTTTCAATACATAACAATATACAGTGCTACAGTCTTAAACATGTACATGTTACTTGTATGATAATATACATTCTTTCACAGACTAAATTATATTGTATTTATGTGTTACAATACGAACTGATTCATGAATGAGAATATACAGCGATATATGTATTAGATTATACAGTGGTACATGCTTTAGAGTACACAGTGCTAATTGTGCTAGAATACACTATACTACATTTCCTAAAATATAAATAGTGCAGGGTTCTTGAGTTAGAATATACAGTGCAACACGTTTGAGAATTGAGATTGTTTCATGTGTTCAAATATACTAACAGTGCTACATGTTTGAGAATATGCACTGATACATGAATGTGAATTTCCAGTACTACATGTAGGAAAACATGCTGTGTTAGATATGTGAACAATTTTTCAAAATATGTCAATGCCTGCTCTAGGATACTTAGCAAAAGCAAAAATAAATCACACTTTGTCATGCATCGGCACAAGAAACTTTAAAGTGAAGCTACAAGTGTAGCTTTTATTTTTAGGAGTGCTCTTATTTAGGAGAAAATTCAAACTGTCTAGGACCTAGTGTAGTTTCTATCTAACAAGCTAGGTACCTTAGCAACCCTAGTCAGTTATTCAACTTTTCATGTAAATGATATGAGTTTGGAATATTTAATGCTATATCAGCAAACTGAATAGCATCAAGTTGAATAACTTAGCCAATCTCAATTAAAAAAGTGGGTAACATTGCATCTTAGGTCGGTAAAACGCGCATACAACCCGCATACAATGCAAGCGCAACACGCATACAAGACACTTGCAATGCACATAAATTGTGGACACAACGCCAACGCAAGTAATTAACAACGCATTAACAACCAAATATTTATAGTCTGTTAATAAAACAGGTCTAAAACATTACAACTCCTTTGTTTATGGCAACCCTGAGCTCTTTAGTGCGTTTCTTCCTCATTGTGATGCTAGTGTATGCGCGTTGTATCCGCAATGTTTTTGCGTTGCTAGTGCCTTGTATGCACGTTGTATGCACGTTTTACCAGCCTGAGATACACCGTTACCAAAAAGTGTTCTGCTCAACCTTAATGGCAGATGGAGTTTTCCACAGGTTTCGGAGTCAATGAGTTTACAAAAACTAAAGCACAAAATTATTTAACTAGGCAATAGAACTGCAGCTAAAGACTAGCTAGTGTTCTTTTAAGTCATCATTACTCCCTCTTCATGCAAATATCTATCAAAAACACTTTTTAACACAAAGTTTTAAGCATATCATTGTTTGATGGTAACTTTGCACAAGTCTCATTAACTCTTTAAACAGCTTGCCTATTATCATGTACATTATCAATGTACTTTTATCTGGTAATCATTTTAAATATCATGTGATAGGCTATACAATCACGACACAAAATGTAATCAAATATAGCTTTAATGAAAAACAAATGTAATACGTCTTCAATATGAACATGACATATATTGTAATAATGGCAGCTTCATGGTTTTAAAAGCTATCTTGTTGTACTTTCTGAAAGCTTCCTGCTTTTTGTTACAATAGCCTTTACATAATACCTTCTTTTTGTTCACAACTGTCAAGATGAACACAGCTAATAAAGTCTCTGTCAATAAACTGAACGTTCAAAGTATCTAAACAACAGGTTATGGGCCCAGTCAACCCATTAAATATTATCAAAGAACTATGGATGAGAAAGGCTGGACTATAGATAAGCTGAACACTGATAACTATGCCACATGGAAGTTCAAACTCAAACACCTACTCATAGCTAAGGACTTATTTGGATATGTGGATGGAACCATTACTCTGGAGAATGATGCTAACGCTGCCGCTAAAGCCGAGTATAAAAAGAAGTCAAGCAAAGCTTTTTCCCACATGGTGCTTTCGGTGAGTGATAGTCTTATTTATCTCATCAGTGAATGTGAGGACCGAGGAGTTGCGCGGAACAAGCTCAGTGCTCACTTTGAACGTGATACACTGGCGAATAAATCATTTCTCAAGAAACGGTACTTTAGGACTGTTATGAGCGAAGGTTCATCAATTGAAGACCACCTACGTCACATGAAAGCTATCACTGATAAACTTGCATCTATTAAGGCTAATATTAGCGAAGAAGACCAAGAGGTGACTCTACTTGGAAGCCTCCCGGAAAGCTATTCATTGGCAGAGACTGCACTCGAGGCTCGCGGTGACGATATAACTTTACAGTTTGCCACACAAACACTGCTTAATGAAGAACAAAAAAGGGAAGAAAGAGCACTGACTCCAGCCAACGATTCTGGTGGTGTCAGGTCTAAAGCGAACTCTGACACTGCTCTACTGTCAGCAAGTAATCGCTTTAAACATAGTCAGCAACAATCCAAAGGCTGCTATATCTGTGGGTCTTTACAACATTATCAAAACGGTTGTTTTAAAAACAACTATAATCAGAGCCGTGAATCACGTCGCGGCCGAGAACGAGGTCATGGATATTACAACAGTAACTCAAATCCACACCAGGCCACAATATCTACATACTATGATAATAGCAACGATGATGAATCGGCATTTACTGTATTGTAGACAGATGTTGACTCTCAAAAATGGCTGATCGACAGCAGTGCTACCAGTCACATGGCAAAAAATAAAGCTGTATTTTGTGATTATTTTAAGCTAGATTCACCTGAGTACGTTGTTGTTGCCGATGGGTCTCAAGTTCAAGTAGTCGGAAAAGGTATTGTTCAGCTGCAAATAAAAATTCATGGAAATAAAACTAGACGTGCTACACTTTACAATGTACTACACATACCTGACCTACACAGAAATCTATTTTCTGTAAAAGCGGCTACACAAAAAGGATATATAGTACAGTTTGGACATTCGAGATGCTGGATTAAGAATCAAAGAAAGATGTTGATAGCATCAGGATCTGTAGTAAACAGGCTATATTATCTTGATGTTGAGTTTGCTATTTATACTGCTAATGCTGCCGCGTCCTCCTCCCTACTGTAGCATCAACGTCTCACTCATGTAAACGTAAGTAGCCTCAAAAACATGCATCATTGGTGTGAAAATGGTTGTAATGTTACCGGCGAAATAGGTGTCTGTGAAGCTTGCGTGAAAGGTAAAATGTCTCGACGTCCATTTTAAACTGACCGTGGCATTAAATCAAGTAGGGTTCTTGAATTGGTACATACGGATGCGTGTGGCCCTATGCAGAATGAATCTTTAGGTGGTAGCAAATATTTTGTTTCATTTATTGATGATTTTAGTAGGCATGTGCAAATATATTTTTTACGTGACAAATCTAGCGTGTTCCAGACGTTTAGAACTTACGAATCATTAGTGACAAATCAAACTGGTCAGACTATAGGAACACTTAGAAGCGATGGTGGTGGAGAATATACATCTAATGAGTTTGAAAGTTACCTTTCAGCCCAAGGTATACATCACCAAGTCACCACTCGCTATTTTCCACAACAAAACGGCTGTGCTGAGAGATTTAATCGTACTGTTTGTGAGGCCGCTCGCTCGTTAATTTCTGAATCTCACCTTCCAAAGTCATTCTGGGCAGAGGCAATATCGACCGCGGTATACATTCGTAATCGCCTCCCCACATGAGCACTTGAATGAAATACAACTCCTTATGAAAAATGGAACAACAGAAAACCTGATCTTGGACACGTGAAAATTTTTGGATGTTTAGCCTATGCTCACATGCCCAATCAGCTGAGACGTAGACTCAATGGGAAAGCAGAATCAATGGTGTTTGTGGAGTATAGCCTTAGGTCTAAAGCTTACAGACTCTATGATCCGATCACTAGAAAAATAGAGGTAAGACGTGATGTCACCTTTGATGAAACCAAGCTCGGTTTACCAAATCAGTCATCAAAGCCAAGTGTAGACAACTCTGAAGCGGTGAGTATTGACCTATCAGAAAATGAAAAGGCTCCTCCAACACCGACGGTTACACATAGGCGATCACCACGTTCCACTCAACACATTGTTCAGTTTGGTATTGATGATTTCACAAACCTTGGTCACTCTGCTCACTCAGCAATCAACATTGTGGAGCCTCTTAGTTTGTCGCAACCACAGGCTAGCACAAATCGTGATGCCTAGATCAAAGCCAGCAATGATGAGTATCAATCACTGATCAACAATTGTACATGGGAACTAGTTGATCTTCCGCCCGAGCGCAAAGCGATTGGCTCTAAGTGGGTTTTCAAGGCTAAACACTTGTCTGATGGGTCTATAAGTAGATTCAAAGCTCGACTTGTGGCAAAGGGATATGCACAAAAGGCTGGGGTGGATTACGATGAAACATACGCCCCCGTGATTCACAGAACATTTCTGCGAGCACTCTGCTCGGATGCTGTTGACAGAGATATGATGATACACCAAATGGATGTACAAACAGCTTTTTTGAATGGAAAACTGTCAGAAGATGTACTGGTGAATATGGAACAGCCAGAGGGTTTTGTTGTGCCGGGTAAAGAAAATTTAGTCTGCAAACTTAATCGCTCGCTGTATGGACTTAAACAGTCGCCTAAATGTTGGAACATGGTATTAGATGAACTTCTTAAATCATTAGGTTTCATGCAGTCCTCCGCTGACAACTGTGTGTATATTCGCTGAAAAAATGTCCAGAAAGTGATGATTGATGTCTACGTAGATGACTTGTGTATAATGTCAGACACTGGTGCTCAGATGACCGAATTAAAATCGGCTCTGTCGTCTCGTTTCAAAATGACGGATCTCGGACCGCTTCATCATTGTCTGGGATTACTTATTGAGAGAGGAGAAAATTCTATGCGATTAAGTCAAAAGCCTTACATTCAACAAATAATTCAAAAGTTCAACATGGAAAACTGTAAGCCTGTCGCAACTGCGGCAGCATATGATGTAAAGCTGAGTTACAAGGATGGAAACAAATTAGCAGATCCCAATCTCTATCAATCGATGGTAGGAAGTCTACTATATGCTGCCTTATCTACTCATCCAGATATTGCTGAAGCAGTGGGAGCTTTAGCCAAGTTCAACGCTTGCCCCACCCAGACTCACTTGACCGCAGCCAAACGAGTAATACGCTACCTGAAGGGCACCAAGGATTTATGCCTGAATTTTAGAAAGCAAGGTAAACCAATGGTTGGATACACAGATGCAGATTATGCGTGCGACGCTCACTGGCACTCGAAATCGGGTGCAGTCTTCATTAATGCTGGTTGTCCAATCAGCTGGTCCAGCAAGCGTCAGTCAGTCGTTGCTCTCTCTACTACGGAATCAGAATATATTGCGTTGTTTGATGGTGTTGTTGAGAGCATGTTGTTACATCAGCTATTCTCAGATATTGCAACCACGCAACTTAATTCTACAATCATCTTTGTAGATAATCAGCTGCAGCGATCGCAAACAGCCAGAAAACTAGCAAGCGTACAAAACACATAGATGTAAAATACCACTACATTTGTGAGGCGATTGAAGCTGGTGATGTCTGTACCGAGTTTTGTTCGACAAATGATAATATCACAGACATATTCACGAAGCCGCTGCCACGTGATCGATTTGTCAAATTTAGAGACATGTTGGGTTTGAGTTAATTAATTGTCTGACCACTGAACACAAGACTGCTATATTTTTGCTTTTCGTTGATTACGATCATTGTATTTTTTTGTGTCACGATCTGGCTGTTGGTGCAACCATGTAACTGAGTGGGAGTATTGTAATAATGGCAGCTTCATGAGTTTAAAAGCTATCTCGTTGTACTTTCTGAAAGCTTTCTACTTTTTGTTACAATAGCCTTTTCATAATACCTTCTTTTTGTTCACAACTGTCAAGATGAACACAGCTAATAAAGTTTCTGTCAATAAACTGAACGCTCAAAGTATCTAAACAACAACATAGTAGTATTTTGTTTTTCTATAGAAAATTTTACATATGAGTTAAAACTTAGTATCTAGTATTTTTACCAATAGTATCTACCGTATTAGCTATAAACTGTCAAAGTGCCTTGGAAAATGGATATAGGAAACTCAGGAGCAGTTTATATCCTTCAACCTGTCCATAGATGAAGACTGATTTGAACTGCCTGTCAATTTGACTACCAATCTGGTTGGACTCTCATACAGAGAAGATTAGATAGTAGTGTTGACTTCTAAAGATGTTGGGATGATTACGTTGATGGTTTTGGAGACTTTCAAGGAGAATACTGGGTTGGTAAGACAAAATGTTGTAGTTGGTAACTCCAGTAGAAGCTGGTTATTATAAGACATTTGTTGACTAATATCATTATGCGGTCGATATGAAGTTTGTCAGTGCAAATCTGGTGGCAGCAAATTGACATGTCTAAATGAATACATTGACATTGCATCAACACTACTTAGGTTCACCTAGTCACTTTGCAGTGCATATTGGAAAAGCTAGAAATTTATTGAGGAATGTAGTAAGTAGATACAGGGTTGCTGTTCTTTGTACGGTTTAGATATAGCTTCTACCAACCACATAATTTTTTTTAAAAACTTATATTCTTGTATTTGCTACACATTAGGTAAATCAAAAGACTTAGTTTTCTTTGTGCAAACAAACACAAGACGTTTACAAGATCTTTAGCAAACACTTGTATGTTTGCTTATGTCAAACCATCATAAGAACTGCCTAGGTGAGAAATCTAAAAACATGTTAACTTCTGTTTATTACTATTTTACATCATCAGCAATATGTTTGTCATTTTGTGAGATGGTATTTTTGTTAAGTGTCAGTCTGTTTGAACTGCCCTGAACAACTTTTGTCGCTCCTTACTTAGAAATATAAATAAAATAGTTTTTATCTAAAATAAAATTTAGCTCAACCAAATTTTTATTGAATATGTGCTCTATCATATTGATAAATCACCAAATGAGCAAGGATTCAGTATATTGATCTGATGTTTGCTTATATCAAGCCTTATGGTAACTGCCTAGGCAAGCAATCTAGAAAACATCTTGATTATTTTTACTACTATTTCACTTCATCAATAATTTATTTGTCATTTTGTGATATGGTATTTTTGATGAGTTTCAGTCTGTTTAACTTTTTAACCACACAATGTTTCTAGCTCATAACCTAGACATACAATTAAAATAGTTTTTATTTAAAGCAAATTTTAGTTGATTCAAATGTTTTTTTGGATTTTTGCTCTATCATAATGGTAAGTGGCCGAGTAAGCAAATATTCAATATATTGATCTTACCGGTTTTAGTATTCACATATGCCTGTTTTCCTCATGCCTTTTTTACATGCACTCACTTAATTTGATGATGGTAAAATCCTTAGCAAGTCCCTAGTACGTTTACATCCATATTGAAATTAATGGAAGGAGTGTAGTCTTCTTTTCTAGCATTTTAACATTTACAGGTATAAAGGTCAGTGTGCCTGAGCATATAGTTACCTTGACACATGCCTTACAATATTTTGGTGTAGGTCTCCAGTGTAGATGTTTTATAACAAACTCATCGATGCCAGATGATCAACTACAATTTGTGACAAGTTAAGCTGTCAGTCACCCATAAAGTGTTACGATAATTTTGTAAATTATACATTGTTGTATGTTCCTAGCACCTAGTATTATTGATATCCTCATACTCTAATTACGTAATATCATATTATTTAAGTATCATAATCTCTTGGTATTTAAATATTCTCTATGTTACTGTATATCTTAATATGTTAAAATCAAATTGCTTTAATATTGTAATTTAATATCTTATCATCCTAATATCCTAACATCACTCTGCTGTAGAAGACTGATTCTTACATGCAAATTTATAGATCTAGCGGGTACCTATTATCTTACCAGACTCGATAAAAACTTTAGTGTTGTCATAAGTTAAAACTTCTGTTAATTAAAATAAGATTAGTTTGCAAACTAATCGCTGTTGTGTTTTCCTTGCCCACTTCTATTATTAATATCATAATATCCTAATAATTAGATATTTGTATACCCACCATTGTAATAACCTCATATCCTGATATCTTAATGCCCTAATATTCTAAAATCCTATCAACACTTTCATATAGAAAACTAACTATCACACACATATTTATAGGTCTGGAGAGTATTTACTATCTCACCAGACTGAACAAGAACCTCAGCATCTACTTGGAGGACCACAACGGAGAGTTTAGAACCAAAATTACTCTTCCCTTTACATTGAGAATGACAATTCTAGTTACATGTCGAATGTAAGCACAACTTGTGTAACTTTTGCCATAGTTATTGCAAAAAAGACTAACCAAAACTTTGTTCTAACTTTGATTAATGTGCACATACAAGATTTGCATAAGCTAGTTATAAATAATCTATGTCAATTGTTGATCACAGAAGTAGTAAAATATTTCATTTATCATAAGAGTGAATTATGCTTCTGATATTTTCTTTGTGGTTTATTTTTTTAAACTTTAGATGTTTTGTGCAATCAAACACAAGTCACTTTTTGCCCTCCAGTAATGCAGATTACAGATTGTTTTAAAGTCGGGTATTTGAGCAACACCAAGTCAAAATTGTACCTTACCGTAAAATTCAGAGTTATACAGGAGCATGCAAGTAAGGCAAATCATGAAACTTTAGATTCTTTTGTATTCATGCACCAGTTGACAAATTTGTGTGTGTAATATTGAAAAATGCAGCCAAATTGAAACAAACACCACTACAACAGCAGGGTTTTTAATGAAAAGTAAATTGCTAAAGCCGCTGGAGGCCATCTTGGTAAAAAAACTTCGTATTTCAACAATCTGGTATAATCATAAAACTTTGTATTTTTTTGTGAGGAAGGTTGTCTTGAGTAATTGTTAGGTCTAATATGCTATTCAATTTTAATTTCTACAAAGCACACTGATACAGATGGCAAAGCTATATAAGATGCAAATCACATGCGCATTTAACATAAATGAATTTATTTATGTAATAATAGTTTGATCTGCACTGATTATTCTCCTCATTTTAATTTTGTTATAGAGTTTTAACCTAATAAGGATACAAAAAATAAAAACATTTCCTAATACATTAGAAAAAACTGTATTACATGGTAAAATAACTTCATGACAAATTGACTTAAAAGACACTGCTTGCCGTGGGTCATTTTTAACTCTTTTACTACCAAGAGCATTTGGTTGAAAATGGGGTGAACCTAGTCTGTCAGTAAGTAAATTTATCGTATGACAAAGCTGCAAGAAAGCATCTATAACTTGCATCCAACTATCCTGAGATCTCTACATGAACATGGAAAAACTGAGGACATTGAGAAGCTGAGAAAAACCTCTACAAGTTGATATTTATTGCTTGAAATAAACTGACGAAGATCTTATAGACTGCTTTGCAAATACTTTCAGATATAATTTTTCATTAAATTGTTCTAAATTTTTAAGCATATTTGGTTTTGTAACTATATTTAAAAACGTTGCATAAAAGCTCTTTGCACTCATTGATATGTTTGTTACAGTTTGTAGCAAAAGCTGATTTTTATGTGCAATAGGAGATTTGTTATGAGTATCTAATAATCGGAAGACAAGTTTAAATAATAATCATCATCCAATATGCTACAATGTTGCAACTTTATAACCTGGTAGCATTAATCTACTAAGTGCTACAAATAATTAGTTAAAAAAAAGTGACCTAAATAAATAACATTCATAAAACATTGATAAACTAAACTCAACACTTCTCAAACAAAAATCTTTGCAGCGTTTTGTGGCCAGTTGCGTTTTGATTCTTGCTTATGGTTCGACTGATTTCATCTTTTTCTGGCTATTCAGTGTCTTTCACAGTATCTTCTGATGTCCAATGTCTGTCGACACAGCTAAATAGTCAATATTAACAACTTAACAAATTTCTTAACAGAGAAAACCTTCTCAGCCATTTAAAATACAAACTTTTCGCGATAATAAAGAGAAACTTATAACCGTATATATTCAGCTTTCACTTGGGTTCTAAGCACAAAGTATAGCCTCAAAACAATAGTAAATATTCAATTGTAGTTACAAAAATAAAAAATAGTTATTATTATACAAATTTACCAAGAAACAGAAATATTGTAGAAAAGTCTATCAAAGATGAATCCACACAGGTTCACAAGGGTTTGATTTAGTGATACACATCCCTTACTCCTAGATCGTCAGTTTCAGCAAAGAAAGGGTTAATTATAAATGATAACTTTAAAGTTGGGTCACTTGGAGATAAATCTTTTCTTTTCTGTATGAAAATTGGCATGAAGAATTATAAATATAAAAAGTAAGTGATCTCTTACAAAGGTAAGTTACCAACTAAGTTGTTTAAATTGGTGAAAAAGTAGTTACGCATAACAACCTGAAACTTTAGAAACAAGTATTTAAAGGTTTTCATATCTGTGCAAGACAATTATAAATACTGATCAATAATAAGTCTGTATCACTTTCATAAAATTCAATATGTATGCACAGTAAAGCTGACTTCTACACAGATCAATAAAACACTAAGAGGAAATAAAAAAGACTATATTTAATAATTATGAATATTTAACTTTGTAAAGTATAAAAACTAATAAACAATCTAGAGAATTGAAAGTTGATACGACCTTTGCTATGAAATATAAACATAATTTATTAATAAAGTAATTCTTATTACACAAGGGAATAAGATAGGCATAAATTATTAATATATAAGCGTAAACATTGCTTTGAGTCAATATCAGATTAGGAGATTTCATCGCAATACCATGAGGTATTTGGACATTGAAAGAGACAAACTCTGTTTGCTTTAGACGTGTTACATTTTACGATACCTACTCAGGCTAACTAAGCTAACCTACAAGTTATGACAAATAGTCAAAACTACCCATTCTGTGACCTGCTGATGTATGCAGTAATATATCAGTGCGGTATATAGTAATAAATCAGTGCAGTATGTAGTAATATATAAGTAAAACAGAATACAGTGAAACATGGATAACTCGCCCTCGGATATAGCGAACACATGGTTAACTCGACTGGATTTGCTTGGTCCGTTCCCACGCAATGATAAATGGCTCTATATAACTCGAATTCAACACTGTTATAACGAACTGTTTTTTGCCCAACGGCTACCGAAACGGTTGCTATCGCTTTAGAAAATCACTTTATTCCAAGCCATAGAGGTAAACCTCAACTTTTCGTAATTCATAAGCGTCGTTATTACCTCCATCGGCAAAATGTTTTTGTCAACGACTGTTCTAAAGATTTAGTGAAATTTGATTTATACTGCTATACGATGAATAGCGCGGACTGGCCCGGCCACGGGCGCAAGGATTTTCGCCACGCACATACAAAACAAAAATCCCATGTTGTTTCGTATGTGCGTGGCGAAAATCCTTGAGTGCGTGACCCGGCTAGCCCGTGACGAATATTTTTCCGAAGTTGATTCCGTGTTGAATCAACGTCGGAATGTTGAATGTTTAAAACGTCTTAAAATTTGTTTTTATTAAACGTATACGTTTTCTTAGCTAAAAAAAACTATTCATCGTATGACCTAAACACAGAATACGTGTGTACATTCAATAAGTATCCATTCAAAAAGCGTGAGTGATATACAATGTACTGTTAAACCTCGTAAAACTTTTAATTGAACTGCCTCGGAGTGTTGCTCTTAACGAATCCCAGGTAAAGTAAGGTAATCTTTCCATAAACTTCAAGAAAACTCGGCAAAATTGATCGTGGGTAAAACGCTCAAAAGAAAAAGATGTCTTTTCTTTGAGCATTTCAGCAACGATCAAGTTTTGCCAATGTCAATCTAAAAAACGTCCTGGCAATAACATCACCTCAAACAACAAACCAATCTCAAGTGGTAGAAAAATCTCTATACTTTTTGATAAAAACGTTTTAAACTTTACATTAGAAGCATTTAATTTGAAACAAGCCATTTGTGCTTTTGATTTATATTATAGTTTGTATATGTTCATGTATCTACTAATAAATAAGTAAATACATGGACTTGTGACAGTGCTCTGATAACTTGAACACTCTGATAATTCGAACAATTTTGCTCGGTCCCTTGAAGGTTGAGTTATCCGAGTTTCACTGTATAGTAATATATCATATAGGGTATAGCCTGCTCCACTGATGCAATACAGATTTACATTACCACCGAAACATTCGAGGTTTAGAACAGTACCAAGATAAAAGTAGTTTGGGGTTTATGGGCAATCTTATTCAATCATAGTTATCATTTAATCATTGTTTCTCTCTGAAAATTGGCTACTCAGCAAGTAGGCAAATATACTCTGAAGATGCTCTAGAGAGACAAAAAACTAAAGTTTTAGTTAATCATAGGGCTCGATACAAAATTGACCAATAATAAGCCTGATACTATTTGATGCTGGTTTTTCAATCCTTAAAATATTGCTTTCTGCTAAGTGATGCCTATTCAGACACCAACTAACACCTTTACATCAATAAAATAGAGAAACACCTCGTGCTGACCTCCTAATCAAGTATATACATTTAATAATGATAAAAAAACTGTCACTTGTTTGTAGATGGCTAGTCATCAGTATTGTATAGTAAATTCGGCTAAAACCTTACACAGATTTTATAAATGTGCTAAGTAATACCACAGCCTATCATTATCATGATAAAGTTTGTGATTTTACCTAACCTGAAGCGAATTCTTTAAATATTTAGCCTTTTCAAAATCCGATGATCGCAAATTAATTATATACATTGTAGTTCTTGATTACACTCAAAGCATTATGTGCAGACAACTCAGCTTATTGTACACATTTTATTTTTAAGTTTGTTTAGCTGCAGGTAAAATAGCATACTATACTTTTTTTCATGTTATGCAACATCATAAAATACATGTGAATGTCTATTGCAATGAAAAAATACATGTAGCAGCCAAAAATGCATATGACCAACAAAACTTAACCTTTTAACAAATCTCAATGCGTGGCTACAATATTTATTAGCCCTAACCCAAGGAAAATAACTTTGTTAGCTGATAATCAGTTATCTGTTATGATTTACTCACAGGTAGCAAGCTATACTGGAGATGCAGGAGATTATCTTACCTGGCATCAAGGATACAACTTCTCTACATTTGACAATGACCAAGATGTTAACACAGAAAATTGTGCTTATGACTACAAAGATAAAATACAATATTTATTTTGATAAGTAAATATTTTTATAAGTATTTCTGTAAGTACGTAAATGATGTACTTAAATGTATCAAGCTGGTTGTTAATTGTAAAAGTTATGATTCCAGCTAAAACCATAAAATAATAATATAAGTACTTTGAGCTAAAATATAAATTTATGTAAAAGAGCACGATAACATGTACCTTTAACATTTTAACAAACATGAAACTGATTTTTTAAAACATGAAACTTTATATCAAAATGTACCAATACCAAAATTACCAATTTTTTTTAACAGGCACATGTTGGTACAAAGCCTGCTATTGGTCAACCTTAGATGGAACCTGGCACCGAGGTGGCGGTAATACCTCCAATCAGACAACTGCGACTAGTTGGCTGCCTGGAATAGTTATGTTTACTGATACAAAATTAATAATTGATTTTCGGCACAATTTTTTGATGATAGTCAATATGTTTGCAAGTGGTTTTTCACAAAAGTCATTTTGACTTGCAGTATAATTATTTTAATGATGAGAATAACAGATGTTTGCTTTTTCTTAGTGTTTTAAATTATTGAACATCTAAAATCTTGTAAAATGGTCAGTCAACAATTTTAATGCTAAGAAGAGAACCCCAAAACATGTCATTAGAATATTAATTAATTATTTAATTTTTGTTTAGTTGGTACTAAAAGTCAATTCAGTTTTAAAATGCATTAGAATTATTTTAACATTGTTCAAAAAATTCAATTCCAAAAGCAAAAATTACAAGTTAATACATCTGAGTGGTAATCATAAACTGCTATTTGATGATGAGAAAGAAATCATTAATTACTTTTAAATGCTTTTAACGCTGACTTTAGTTTTGAAACACTTTTTGACTAGCATTACCAACGTTTTTAGTATTTATCTTAATTAGTATGTGCAAACAAAATGATTTTCGCTAAAAAACTGAACAAAAAATTTTTTTTAACAAAATGTTTTATGAGCCTAAAAATTTTGAAGTTTTTAGCAACGAATTGGTAAATTTTGAAAAATCTAAACTTCCAATAAGCACAAAACTCATTTGTCATATACTGTTTACTGTTACAACTGCTCTTTTGTCTGTCTCCATATTATCAATTAAAATAGAGTTTAGTTGATTGCTATCAAATCCAACTGACAATTAAAACAACTTGTTGAGTGAATATTCAGAAATATTAGGCAGTAAAAAGTCTATGAAACTGCAATGGTTATGTGAAAGGTAAAAATCCAGATCTTTAGCAAAAAATATGGAGTGCCCATTCACAAATTCAAACATGAAAAGTGAACAGTAAATGTAACAAATTATTTCAAAAACAAAAATAAAGTTGAACATTTGATGAAAAATAACGGAAACTTTTCACAGTACCATATTTACAGAAAAATATTGCGATGAGAAAACTTTTTGGAATTCAAGGACCATGATAAAAAGGATACTAATTATAATAATACTAATAATCATAGAAAGGATTATAACACTAGTAACAATTATATACAATAATGGTTATATAAAAGATAATAATACTAATGACATGTAAAGTCAGGGATTCTCTGAGTTTAGTGTAAAATAAACTAAAAACTACTAACAAGAATTTATTGTGATTTCAGGTGAAGCACAGACTGTCATTTCTTTGGTGAGTTGGTATCCTTGCAACAAATTCAAAAAAAGGATGAAAAACTTCATAATTTATTCATGACTTTAAAAAACTTGATGGCCTTTGAAAAAAAATTCGTTTGCAGCTTTACAATTAGGATAACAAAAATAATCGTTCCATGCAGCAGAATCTGAAAATAAGTTTTCAGTTAGAACGAATTTTTTCCTGTTGAATTGAAATTTTTTTTTCATATTTTCTATCTCCCATAAAGTGGGAGCAGTTTTATAATGCTAAGGTTGTCTGCTATTAAAATTCACTACTGTTATTTTTTGCAACCATCTGTTTATGAATTATCAGAGTATAAATAATGTACAGCTAAACTCCATCTTCGTTATAACTTAGAGTAGATAAACTTTAAATTTAACCTCTTTCTGTAAATATTTACCAACATAGCTAGTAGTTTTATTAAACATTAAACCCATTTATCTGTTTGTATTACATGATGGTTATTAGGAGTTTTTTTCCAAATCCTGAAAGCCAAAGTAGTTGAACAACACTCAAATAGCAAAGAAAGAACATATTTACCATTTAAACAAGATCGTGGTGGTACAGAACCTGGTTTGATTCAAGTCTTAATGAAGCATGGCCCCAAGATAATCAAAGTTTAACTTATGAATATGGAACTGTCTGACAAAATTGGAGAGGCTTCTACTACTCGTACAAAACCACATGAGGCTGAGCAGATAACTCCATGCTCAATATGTCTGAGCTATGATTGCTAAATTCAAAGCACATATAAACTCATTGATGTTGTACTTCTATACCAAGCCTTGTAGTTAAGTTATTTATATTCTGCCGAGCAGTTTTAGTCCCCTAAACCTATTTGTAACAAAATTAATTATGAGAAAATGTGTTAAGTTGTTACGCAAATTTAAGTTTCAAATAGACAAAAGCACTCTTGAAGTGTAATAGAGGTTTACCAAATTTTGATTATGCTTTTTTAATTTTTTTTTCCACTTTAAATGTTTTATTATGTGTAGAATAATAAGTTTAACATGAATGAAGGAAAGTTTTGCTGTTTTACACATCAATAAATATCAAGTATCAATCAAACAGTTTAGGTGGCACACCTCAAATTTAATTGGTTTCATCACAATGTTAGTAGCGAGTGAGTTTATTACAAGATAAGAAAATCATTGAATCTATTTTTAAGGCAGTAGATTAAAAACCACATATAGATGTGTTTGGTATAGGATAAAGATCAAGAATGTTATATAAGATTATGCCTACTTTGCAAATTATTAGCATTTCTAGAGTAAAAAGTTCTATAGAGAGAATGTAGCATTATTGTAGAATGTTGTCCGCATAATCTGTGGTTTATAAACCTTTTGCTCATAAAAATGCTAAAAGTAAAACTAACTTTCTATCAATTAGGTTCACACTTAGTTTTTGTCAGAAACCGAATATATCAAAGAAAGTGTAAAAGCTTGTTAAAACTGTTCATGGTATAAAATTGTATGAGTCTAAAACCAAAATTATTTAATTTTTGCCAGGTTTAACACATTAAACTTTGTATTCGAATCAGTTGACCAAATTTTATTAGAAAAAATGTAAGTACATGTATGTTGCTTAAAGTATATAAGGACTCATACAGTGGCAGTCCTGGGTGCTTTGAGAGAACGTCATGCGTAGTAGCTATGTGCACAATCATTCTTAGATGTCAAAAACTGTGGAGTGGTGATATAATAACCTGTTTGACTGAAAATCCAAAGATTGAGTTTTATTTCTGTAGGGCACAAATTGTTGAAGTAAAGATATGTAAAACACACAATGTAAAATATTTTACAATAAAAAATCTTTACTAAGTATTATAACAAAAGCATAAATTTGAAAGAAGCATGTTAGTCTGATTGTCTTTAGACGGTTCTCTTGCTATGTAACTTTCTTAGTCAAAGTTCATAGCAGTACTACTACTTGCACTATTTACTTGAAAAGAGAACACTTTGTTTCAAGGATGCAACATACTCAGTCCCATGACAGTGTTTGGATTATATGTAATATCATTAATTACATCGATGTATTTTTTACGTTTTTTATACTTATTGCGCTTATGATATAATTTATTTGTGTCTTCCCTATAATATGTTATGCAGATAACTTCAGAACGTGTATACTCAGTTGGTAAAATGCCACTTACTCTTATAAGTTAAAATAAAATGATTGTACAGCTTTAGTGTTGTCTAGCAGTAAAATATAATGACACTTTTACTTCACGATTATGGTTTTTATGATATTAATTCATGATACCTATTTGGGCTTGCAAGAATATTTCCATGTAATAGATTGCAGATGTATTTACAATTAGCTCTTCCTAAAATTAGCAAGAAACCATTTTGAACTATATTTGTCTGTAAAGTTATTTTTCAACAATTAATTCAGCAAAAATATCTTTAACCAAAGCTAAAGAGTTTATTGTGTGTATGTCAAAGATGTTGCTACAGGTTAAAAAATTTTGAGCATAAATAAGGTTATTGACCAAATTTCTGTAAAAGACATGTTTATATAAGAGAAATCTCAAAAGGTTCTTGTCAAACAATACTATATTGCTTTGTTACTGCCGTCGAGTATGCTGAATAACTCATGAGTAATTAAATTCATAGCCAAACTAAATTCAACATCTGAGCCTAACTTGAAGTGAACACCTAAATATTTAGTAATATATTACTTTGACAGTATAGCTGTCAATTCATGTTACAGAATTTAATATCATAGTATATTTTTTGGTGAGGATCTTGTAACGATAGTTTTAACATGTACTCAACAAGATGGTAGAACTTTCATCAGTCTGTTTCATCAAATTATTAATTTAAACTTTAAAAGGTTTGTGATGTCAGTTTAAAACAAGGTGCCTATTTCTTCACCAAGACTATACTAGACAGATAATTCAGTGCATGTGACAACTAAACTGTGATTTTCAGTTCTGGGTTCATGTTAAAATCCTCGTTGTTGTATTAAAGTATTAAATATAGTAACACATTTATTTTTGTTCTGAACATAGTAATTATCTTTAGATACTTTTTATGGTAAAGGAAACCGAGACTCTGTGCAGTCTTGTAAACAGACTTCGCTGGAGTTCAGATGCTTCACCACTGGCACCAACTCTTGTGGATCTTCATTGGTATTGAGTAGTCACAGTGAAGTAAAACATTTGTAGCAGGAATATATTATACCAGAACAGTGCTAGTAAAATAATAAACCACAGGCTTGTTTAGTTCGTCCTCCTAATAAAACATGTCTCCTTAAATACTGCGTTTTTGTGAAAGGCTCTTTTCTGTGCTCGGGCTGTTTTGCTCGTTTAATCTGGGACGTTAAGATTTATGACGCACATTTTTCCCCAAGCTTGTGTCTAAGAGTGTTTTTGAGCTAGCTTGCATAACAATATAAAATTATTTGAAGGAATTTTTTGTGAATGGTGACCTGCAATCAAAGTTTAAACAGTTTTAAAATACTGTTAAAGCAATCTACAAAACTTGTCTTTATAGTTTTTTCATCACTAAATAACGGTGTAAATAGGAATTTTGTTCAATTAAACATGTAGGCCTATTAATATTAAATACAAGCAACACTGTAATATGGGCAGACCTTGAATTTATTGGCTCCTTATATAACATATTTTTTTGCCTAAACACTAATACATCTACACAAAGTACATGTAGATAATGTTCACACAAATTACTATACCTGAAAAAATAGCAAATTTACCAAAGAAACAAATGAATTTAATAATTGATAGACTCCATCCTTATGCTCCATTTGTCTTAGTTGGGTTATGCACAGTGCTATGTGCGGTTTACGCCAGGCCCGTGTTTCAGAGCTTAGTCTAACTAGCTTGTGTCACAATATAAAATTATTTGAAAAAAATTTGTGTGAAGTGTGACATAAAATCAAATTTAATCAGATTCAAGTACGGAAAAATTCTACGAACTTTTAGTTATAGTTTTTTCTGCTCTATCATGCAAACTATGAGCTATGGGTAACATAAAAAGCTTTGCATACTTGAATAAGAATTTTTTAAAAATATAAATACATGAATACAAAGTACCAACAACACTGCAGTTTTCACACCTTGAATTGATTTTTCTTTTTGAAAAGATTTTTGTACATAAACGCGAGTACATCGACACAAAAAATAATCTTTTCACAAATCACTATATCAACAAAAACCAAAATTTTTTTAAAACAATCAAAAGTATTTGTTTTATGAATGACAATGGTCAAGAATTATGCATAAAAGCTTTGAAAATTATTTCAAAGTAAATCTACATATACTTGTACTTAAGCTATTTTCAATAGAAGTATGTAGTTGAAATGTTTTCAATTATATTTGTATGTTTAAAAAATTGTTAATTGGTTCAGTTTATAGTTATTCTAAACAGTGTAAAAGAATTACTGTGTTTGCCATTAATATTGGGGTAACTTCATAAATAAGGTTGTGTTAGAACTTTTTATAAAAAAAATGCTTGTATGAAACACTATCGGCCAATTTTAGAGAAGTCATTTTCTTTATTGTAGTTCTATACATCTATTGAATCTGATGAATGATTTATGAAAATAAAGTATTGTAACACCAAGTTGCTTAGCAACAAGTAAATCAATGTTAAAACTATGTTTAATGTCTGGCACCAACAGTAAGTAAACACACGAATAATTAATCATATTAATGTCGTGGCAACTTCAAAGATAAGGCTAGGTAGCAGCTCTCTTTGAAAAGATACCCATATAAAACATTATCAGCAAGTCTAAGGTAAGACTTTCTACTGATAGAGTTTCATACATCTATTGTATCTGATGAATAATTTATGAGAATAAAGTACTTCTACAGCAAGTTGCTTGGCAACAAGTAAATCAATATCAAAACTAAGCTTAATGTCTGGCACCAACAGTAAGTAAACACATGAATAATTGATCATATTTTACTTTCGTATGTTGGCTGCAATCTTAAGTTACAGCATTTCAAATAAAGTTATTTTTACAAGTGATCATCATCTAGCAATTTTCTTAACAAGTACTTATCAGTAGATTAATACTCTTATCAATCTGTGTCATCATGTTATATAATCTAAACTGGATGAACTTGAGGATGTCACAAGTTATTTTCTACAATTTCCTTCTTTTATATTCAAAACAAATTGCTTAAATAACAAAATTTTTTCAACAATCTTCGCAAGTGGTTAGGATGATTCTCTCTGTTACATTGATCAAATCTTAAAGTTTTCATGTATAATTGTTGGTAATCTAAGGCAGTGAATCAATATTATTTTTCTAGCTTTATTGTTGCCACTGAGTTTAGAATAATAGTTTTAAAATATAAGGGTAGTGCAATGCTAGAACAAATAATGTTATTAGTGGCCTATAGTAATAGGTGTGCTGAGTTAGAGAATGATCTAAACTGTAGTCTGAGAACACTAAGTCTGAGAACTCTGTGGTTAAATTTACTCATTTTCATTTAATTTCATTAAAACCAAAACATATATTTGTGTTTGCTAACTTGTATTTACTGCTAAAATTTGTTTGGTTTCATTTTCATTGATCTGTCTCACAAGTCGATATCAAAAGCTTGTTCTAAATGTATCAAAGCTCTGAGATTACAAATTTTCTATCGTTCGCATACCTGATAATATTGATTTCATGTTTTGCCAAATATGAGACCTTTTAGCAAAGTCAGTAAAATGCAAGCGATGGGCAAGTCAATAAGACTCATTTCTTTCATTTTAATAATTTTAGGTGTTTTTGCTGCAAATGATGGAGTTCAATACAGCATAAAGCGGAATGTTGTACAGAGAACAGCTTCACAACATACAGGTGAATCCAGAAAGGTGAAAAATATCTCTCTGTTCTGAAACTTTTGAAAATATTTAATATCCTAATGTACATCTATTTTATCTGATCAATGGCTTTTCTTTCAATACTTTAGGAGAAACTACTCTCAGATTTTGATAGTTTAGTAAAAATTATCTTTCGCATAGTACCAAGCTTTAACAAAAACTTAGTTTTATCAAATAACTTACTATATCGGAATGTTATGGTTTCTATGACCTCTACTTCAAACTTTTATGTTCCTATTTACATAAGAATTTTCAAAATTTCCTTCTTTAAGACCTTATCATAATCTTTATGGTGAATCAGGATTTAATAATTGAAGTTTTAAAGCCTTTTCAAGCAAAACTAGTCTGAAAATTTAGTATTAAAGACATAATAATCATGTGAATAAAACACCCACTATACCTTAAATAACAAATAACTGAAGGAATAGTTAGCTATCACTGTAGGATAAAAGCAAAATAAAACAAAATACTAAAATTTTGTAAGTACTCTGGTTTTCTTTAAGACCATTTACATATGAGTGCTTTAAACTGATTATGTAGATACAGTGGATAGTTTTGTTATTCATATATATCAACGTCATAATAAGTTTATTTAGTATACTATAAATTAGTAGTTTAAATATGTTCATTATATATTTATTTATACAAAAAATATAACTCTTTTTTCAGTGTGCTAATTCTATTTCACAATATTTTATGATATGATATCTTATGTATTGATAATTGGCTTTGCATCATTGGCTCACATTACAGAAAGTATCTCTCTTTCCCACTGCACAAACCTGTGTACAAAGGACAGCAGATGTCTGTCAGCACTGAGAAATGGAGAGTCAGGTCAAAGTGAACTTTTTTCATCAATTGTTGATGTGGAGACATTTGTATCAGAGACTGAACTGACTTACCTTGAGAATAAAGCCTGTGGATGGATGTCGGTAAGTAGCACATTTAGCGGTAAGTAGAGTATTTGAAATAATAAATGGTTGTGTTAATTGATGTACTATATAGTGCCCAGATATATACAGTTTTAAATACATAACCAGATACAGCAGTGCTGTGTTATACATCAACTCATGTATGAGAATATTCATTGTATCACATATTAGATTATACAGAGTTAGTGTGTTAGAATATAGTGTTACATATGCTAGAATATACAGTGAGTGATTCATGTCTTAGAACATAAATAGCTCATGAATTAGAATATGCAGAGTTCATGTGTTAGAATATACAATGCCTCATTGATTAAAATATACAGTGCTCCACGTTTGAGAACACACATTATTAAATGTGGTAGAATACACAGAGCTACACGTCTGAGAATATAACATGCTACTCAAATGCGAATATGTAGTGCTTTTTGTATGGCAATACACACCACAGCACAAATGAAAATGGAGAAAAACAGGCAGTGTTAGATACATGAGTAATTTTTCAAAATACGTCAATGTAGTATGCCTGCTCTGTGATACTTAATCAAACTTAGATATGAATCACAGTGAGCCATGCATTAGTATCAGATCCTCAGCGGTGAAACGATAAATTTCTCTTTTGTTTTAGGAATGCTGTTATATGGGAGAAAATCTAAACTGTTTAGGACCTAATATAACTTCTGTCTCCCAGGGTAGGAAACTCATTAACCCTAGTCAGTTAGTCACTTTTTCTAATATTTTTAAATATATAGTTGTGCACTAGCACTGCAGCTAGAAACTAGTTGGGGTTCTTTTTAGTCATCATTACTCCTTCGTGCAAATATTTATCAAAAACATTTTTTCAATTTGGAATTTTAGGCAAACGTTTGCTTTATGGTTACTTTGCAAATTTGCATTAGCTATTTAAACCGCTTGCCTATTTTCATGTGCCTTATCAATGCATTCTTATTGAGTAATTATTTTAAATATCTTGAGCTAGGCTAAACAATCAGAACAAACACTTAATTAGGTATAGTTTTAATAAAATATAAGCCCATTACATCCTCTATATACATGTAAACCTGTCACAACAGTTTTTTGTTTTTCTATTGAAACATTTAACACAATAGTTAATATTCAGTATTTAGTATTTTAACTAATGGTATCTATCATATAAACTCTAGACTGTCAAAGTGCATTTGAAAATGGAGAGAAAAACTCAGGAGCAGTTTATATCCTTCAACCTGACCCAAGCTGGAGACTGATTAGAACTGTCTGTCAATTTGACAATGAGTCTGGTTGGACTTTTATACAGAGAAGATTGGATGGTAGTGTTGACTTCTACAGAAGATGGGATGACTATGTTGATGGTTTTGGAGAGCCTCTAGGAGAATACTGGATTGGTGAGATCAAATGTTGTGGTCGGTAATTTCGATAGTAGCTGGTTATTGTCAGACATTTGTTCCCTGATATTGCTATGCAGTTGATGCAAAGTTTGTCAGTGAAAATCTAGTGTCAGCAAGTTAACCTGTCTGAATGAGTACCTTGACATTGCATCAACACAACTTGGGTTCACTTAGTCATTTCACAGTGCCTACTGAAGGAGCCTATAGTATATGGATGAATGTGGTAAGAGGATAAGCCGAGGTTGTTCCTTGTATGGTTTCGATATAGCTTTTACCAACGACATATGTTATTTAGAAAATATCAATATTTTTTTATTTAGTTTACATTAAGTAAACTCAAAGCCTGACTATTACAAACAAAATTAAAACGTTTTCAAGATACTTAGCAAACACTGGTATGTTTGCTAATATCAAGCCATCATGGTAACTGACTAAATAAAAAATCTAAAAACCCTTTGACCTCTGTTTACTACTATTTCAATTCATCATGAATATATTTTTTATTTTGTAAGATGGCATTTTTGATGATAACCAGTCCTTTTAGACAATATATTTACACTTACATTGAATAACATTTTATTACATTATAATATGATTGTTTACGCAACATACTTATGCTTTGTCAAACCTGTAACATCTATGTAACATGATGGCTTGTATGCTCTGCTTTAAAGACGAATGTATACAAAGTTCTACTAGAATTCATTTGAAGGAATCGGTAGTTTTTTTGTCATTTGCAATTACTTTTGATGTTTAAAGCGAATTGATTGCAAGAACGTTGTAAGATTAAAATTGACAAAACCCAATTGCGATTAAAAAGTTTTTGATACAATTTTTTTTGATAAAATGTCCAACTTAAATGTTTATTTTAAAACAAGTTCCTGACCTTCAGTCTGTGAAAACTGCATCTGATTGCATTAATTCGAATTTGATAACATCAGATTCAAACTGGTATGACTGACTTCAAGAAAATTTGTGATCATCTAGTCTATGATTGAAGTAACTAGTAGCATTGATTTAAAATTGATAACATCAACTTCAAACTGTTTTAGCACCTGAAAATCACCATTTATACACACTTTTGCTACACTCTTGCATAATATATTAGCTAGCCCATATAATTAAAATGCATGCATCAAGTAATCATGATAATGTTCTGTTCAACTAAGATCTTGGTTTCACATTAACTGCTTATGTAGAATATTATTTAAATTTGTCTAATAATCTCTAAGTAAGAGTTTAATAAATGTTTATTAAGTGATTTAACATTTAGATATATAAAGGTCAGTGTACCTGAGAATGTAGTTACCTTGGCAGTTGGCATAAGGCTTAAAATATTTCTGCGTAAGACGCCCTTTAAAGTGTTCTATAACAAACTCACCGAATTCGGATGATCAGCAACACATTGGGGCAGGTTAAGCTGTCAGTCACCCATATTGTGTTCCAATAAGTTTGTAAATTATACAATGGTGTGTCTTCCTTTTTTATTAATATTATTAATATTTTTATTTTCTAGTAGCATAATCATAATATTCTAATGTCATATTGTTTTGGTATCTAAATATTCTACATGTTAAATATTTTTGATATATTAATATAAAAGTGCTCTAACATCATAATCTAATAACTTATCTTCCTAACATCCTAAAACCACTTTGCTATAGAGCACTGACTCTTACGTGCAAGTTTATAAGTCTAGAGTGTATTTACTATCTTACCAGATTGGTTAAGAACTTCAGTGCTTTTGTGAATTGAAACTTCAGCTAGTTGAAATGCGCTGTCAGTCACTTATCATGTATGTCAAAAAGTTTGCAAGCTATGCGCATTTGTGTTTTTCTTGCCCCTCTTATCATTGATACCATAATTTGCTAATAACTGGATATTCTTATACCCTAATATTCTAATACCCTCATATCTGCATATCCGAATGCCCTAATTTTCTTAAATACTAATAACAACACTTTCCTATAAAAAACTAACTCTTACATGCATTCTTACAGGTCTGGAGAGTATTTACTATCTCACCAGACTGAACAAGAATCTTAGCATCTACTTGGAAGACCACGACAGAGAGTCTAGAACTGCAAACTACTCTTCCTTCTACATAGAGAATAGCATTTTAGGTTACATGTTAAATGTAAGTACAATTTTTGTTACTTTTTAATAATCTTATAAAAAACATGATCATTCAAAGCTGGGTTTTAACTTTGCTTAATATGCGCATGCAGAATCTGAATAAGATAGTCATATATAATCTATGACAATTGTTGATAACATAAGCAGTCAAATATGCCAAAGTAGTCAAATGAGTCAAATACCATTGGCCTGGGTTAACTTTTTGACATTCGTTTTCTTTTTATACATTTGGCTGAACTTATAATGAATTCTGCATCAAAATACAACTGGCTTTGTTTTTGTTCAGGAATGTGAATTATATGTCAGTTTAAACTCAAGAATTTTTGCACCATAAGTAGTAAAATATTTTATCTATCACAAGGCTGAATTATCTTTTGAGCATTTATTTTTTGTGGAATATTTTTCTGAACTTTGGATGGTGACTGCCGCAACCAAACATGAGTCACTTTTTTGCCCAAATTTTGTTGGATTATAAAGACTTAAAGTCCAGTATTTGAGCTGCACCAGATCAAAACTCTACCTTACCTTTAAATCTAGAGCTATACAGTAGCACGCAACTAAAGCAAAGCATTGAATTTGTGAGTGTTTTGTATTCATACACCAGTCAACAAATTCAGGTGTAAATTTCAAAAACCCAGTCAAATTAAAACAAACTCTACTACAACTGAAGTTTTGTGATGAAAAATTTATGGCCAAGGCCAATGGTGGCTGATTTAGGGAAAAAACTTCGTAATTCGACTATCTGCTATAATAATAAAACTTTAAGTCTTTTGTGTGGGGAATGTTGTTCTGAGTAATTGTTAATTCCAACATGTTTCTCAGTTTTAATTTCTACAACTCACAGTTATACAGATAGAAATGATATAGAAGGTGAAAATCCCATGCGCAAGTATCATAAATGACAACGTAATTACAGTTTTGACCGCACTGATTGTTTTCCTTATTGTAAAGTTATTATGGATTTTGAAGTAATACCTACAAAAAACAAAAACTTTTCCTTAATTTTCTGAAAAAAACCTGCAAAAAAAGATGGCCTAACGTCATGATCAAATAGACTTAAAGCACATTGCTTGCTGTGGATCATTTTAACCCTTTTGCTACCAAGCACTTCAGCGAGCTAAGAATTCTCCGGCGTACACGCCCTCTCAGTAAGTAATTTTATTGTTTGACATGGTCGCAAGAAGGCGTCTATAACTTACCTCTAACTAGCCTAAAATCTCTGGATAACTATAGAATTGCTGAGAAAAATTGGGAAGCTGAGAAATACCTCTACAAATTGACATTTATTGCCTGGAATAAACATATTAAGATCTCGTAGACTGCACTGCAAATAGTTTGAGATTTTATTATTCACATAATTGTTCTTAATTGGTAAGCATATTTGTTTTATCACTATATTAAACATTGATACAAAAAAGCTAATATTTTCAATTCATATGTTTGCTACAGTTTGCAGCAGAAAACAATTTTTTAGGAGATTTGTTATGAGCATCTATTCATCAGAAGTAAAGTTTAGATGATAATAATCATCAACCAATATGTTTCAATTCTGCAAATTTATAGGCTGATAGGGCTAATCTATTAAAAATTACAAATATTTAATTAAGAACAAGTGACCTAAAGAAATAATATTTATAATGCGTGCAAAAACAGAGTTAATATTTTCAAGCAAAAATCTTTGCAGCGTTAACTTGGCCAGTTGAACTTTGATTGTTGGTTTCGTTTAGACTCATTTCATAATTTTTGGCTGTTCAATATCCTCCACTGTGTTTTCTGCTGTCAATTTATTGGTTCATTGCTCAACTACAGTAGTTGATATTAGCATTTAAACAATTTTTATAGCAAAACAAAACCTTTATGTGCAGCCATTTAAAATCCAAACTTTTGACAATTATTAAAAAAAACTTACAATCATATATCGGGCTTTCACATCATTGCTAAACACAAATTACAGCAACAAAATAATAGCAAAAAATCTATTGTAATTGTTTAAGTAAAATTATTTGCTGTAATACTAATTTACAAACAAATCGAATTATTTTAAGAAGTTCCATTAAAAGTTGAATCCACACGGATTTACACAAGTTTGATATCCTGGGACAAGTCTTTTTCTTGAATATAATTGGTTTTGGTGCGGAAAACCTCTCTCTCTCTCTTTCTCTCTCTCTGTGTTTGGTCAGACAAAGCCAGTTATTTCATATTTACATTTGTACCAGTATTGACAGGCGCACTACCACTGAGCAATACAAGACGTAATGATCCAAACTGTTATCATATTCAATATACGGTAACCACACACTAGTTATTTTGGCATTATGCTCACACGTTACGATGCCCATGTTAAAAATTTTTTTTTACCTGAGGTTCAATTACTATATATGGTGTCAAGGCCAATTATTTTAATGCGGACATTTAAAGGAAGAGCTTGCACACTCTCTCTCTATTCAGTCAGACGAAGACAGTACGATATCTCATTTTTACATTTGTACTAGTATCGCGAGATGCCAAAAGTGTCGTACTCAAAGTTTTGATGAATAGCTTCTGGTTAAACAGTAACCTTTTTACAAACACGCACGCATGCGCACACGCACACGCACACGCACACACACACTTTTATGCATAATTTGTCACTATTAATTCAACATAGTCAGGATTTTTATTTCGTTTTATTAATTGTATCATTACCGAATCATATTTTATTGTAATCGTAGCAAAACCGACTTAATTTTGCTACTAATGGTGAATTATTTCACATTTACCTTTAAACCTTTTTACCGCTGTTTTATCTTTTCAATTTAATTCATTTGCACAAAACATTTTCTTATGATACGTGGTTGGAAAGTTAGAATGGCAATGGTTGTCATATGTTAAATACAATTTTTTGTGCAAAGACTTGTTTATTACCCGGGCAATCCGAGTAATACAACTAGTAGATAAACAAAGCACTAAACGAGAAAAAAGACTGTATTTAATTACTATGAATATTGAACTTTGTAATGTATAACAACAAATGAACAATCAAAAAAATTAAAAGTTGAAGCGACCTTTACTATAAGAAGTAATCATAATTTATTAAAAAAAGTACCTGTAATTACACAAGGGAATAAGATAGGCATAAATTATGAATTACTAATAAATAAGTGTAAATATTGTTTTGGGTCATTCTTAGACTAGAAGATTTATTCTCGACTCCATGAAGCCTTTAGACTTTGGAGAGAGAAACTCTGGTTGTTCTAGATGCAATTAATTTAATGATACTCATTCTGGCTAACCAAGTTATTACCTTTATTAGCGCATAGTATTACTTTAATAAGATATAGTTTTTTTCTAGTCGTTTGCATATTGCTATTTCATTGAGTTGGGGACTGATATAGCATGCAAATATTTTAAATACTTGAAACTGTTTCCTTCATAATGCAATACATATTTGAATTACTACCAAAAGAGTCATTCGAAGATCAAAACAGTTCCGAGACGAGAGTAGTGCTGGTTTTATGGGTGAGCCAATCAGCTTAAGTTGATAACAATTTTGTTTGAGAAATTGAGCAGTCAGCAAAAAGACAAATGACTCTAGAGGCGCTCAAAAGAAACAAAAGAAAAACCAAAGTTTTGGTTAATCACAGAGCTTGATAAAAACTTGACCAATAATAAGCCTAATACTAGTTGAAGCTGATTGGTCAAACCTTGAAACATGGTATTCTGCTTAATGATGCCCATTTGGTCAACAACTAACTAGCCAGCTGACTGAAGTAGAGCAATAACCTCACGCTGACCTTTAATGATCATTCGTTATAATTTACTCACAGGTAGCAGGCTATACTGGAGATGCAGGAGATTCTCTTTCCGAGCATCAAGGATATAATGTAACTTATTTCTCTACAATTGACAATGATCAAGATCTTTTAGCAGGAAACTGTGCATATGAATACCAAGGTAAAATACAGTAATAATATTTTAAAACATGTCGATTGCTTTGATGGTAAGATGTTGAGTTTAAAACTCTTTGTTCATGTGCAAACACAAAAGATGATACTCTGTGCTGCATGGTGCCTATCTACGCTGGATTCAGCTGGGTAAATTGATGCTGAGCAATAATACTAGGCTTGCTCACTCGGACCTTTATCACACGTGTATTTAATTTTGAATGGTTCTTTTTCTAAGAAAGAAATGCTCTGGCTGCTAATTTTTTCTGCCAGTGTTTACCAGCATACAGCAGCAATATTTTGCTTTTGTGGTATGATTGAAACCTCATCAAAATGAACACTGAATTGTTCATTGATTTGATAAAAGCACACAAAGTCTTGTACCACACAACACACAAAAATTACAGAGATATCCAGTTGAAAACCAACCTTTAGGAGTCAAACGTTGTGCTGGTTGATCATTTTGAAAACAGTAAATAATTTCTTATCATATAAAAAGTTTACGGTTACAATAAAATAAATTACCTCTAAAAAATTCCCTCTAATAAATTACTTTTAGATTTCGAATATGAGAATTTGAACTAAAGTTAAAAAGCATATGATCAAGACATCTATTTTTTGTTGAACTGTAATGTGTAGGTAAATTGATAACATTATAAAAGTTGTAGCAAATGAATAAATTTAGGTAGGGTAAACTTGCAGCAGTATCCATAAGATCAGTATTAAAGTCACTAACCAAATTTTGCTGAGAATTTGATTTGCGAACAAGAGTCATAAAATTCTCAAGAAACACATCAAGATCGGTGCTACGGAGACTATAAATAACTAAAAGGTTCACTAGTAGAAAGCCAAAGTGCGCATCCCCTAGCGCAATAGTGAGAGTTTCTGCTCCTAGCACATCAGCAGGTGTAAGAGTGAAGTTAATTCAGTCTCGCGCATAGGCCCCCACACCAGCACCTCTTGAACCTCTAAGGTTACCTAAAAAGTATAGTTTGGGATATTAAACACTGAAAGCTCATTATCGTATATCGACATTTCAGTAATACAAATTACATCAAAACTATGGTTTATTATAGACAATAATAATTTAAATTCACAAAACTTATTTCTGATGCTGCATAAACTGAAGGAAATTACAGTACGGTGATTGCATTGAAGACTTTCCAAAACACGATTAAAATAATCTATCGGATGTGATTCACAGTCAAAACCCACATCCATATAAGTAATCAAAAACACTCACTAAAATAGTTTACACAAAAATCCAAAATATAAGTAACTAATGAGAGTTTCTCTAGATCATCCTCATTATTTATCTGCACAGGAGTGTCTTCTGGTGTTATTTTTAATTCTTTTTTTCTGGCTAAAAGCCCATATAAATTTAAAGCCTGGTTGTTGTTTAAATTGATGTCTTTTCTAAAACAACTTAGAATGCTCAGGACTAAGTACTTCATCAATGAAAATCTTACTCTTCAATGAAAACCATAGAGTGTCTACAGTTGTAATGTTTGTTTCTGTAAGTTTGAAAAAACTTGTCACGTTTGTGAGACTGTAAATTTTACAATGACTCTGTTTGTTTGCCTAATTTGGCTTATGGTGTCTATGCCATTGGTGAGATCCAGCCACGACAACGTTAAGTTTTTTTTAGCTTCTCCATAGCAGTAAATAGATTTTCATCTTTTGATGGTGGTATTCCATTTAGCTCTATTGACTTTGCCCCCCTTGCATGCTCTGCTGACTCAATGATCTTTGTGAGATTCTCAAATGCTTGGTTATTTACTTCATACTTCTTACATCATTGGTAACTTTAGCCAAATCTTCCTTTAAATCATTGACCTCTCTATGTAGAAATTGATGAAAATTCTCATACTATCTCTAATTGGTCTCAAGACTGTCGAGCCTATTATTTACTTGAGTCATTTGTGATAGTATCAATTGTAATTTTGCATCAAGTGTTGATAGAGTAACTTCATCTTTTGATTTAGAAATACTTGCACTATGTGTATTATTAGAAGGAATTCTTCTGAAACATATTCAAATAAAATATATAGCATAGACTCACTTAATTTAGGGAGGGCTCACACATTCACCTTCCGTATTTCCCAACAATGCCTTTATATAGGTTGTGTGTACTTGCATTGGTAGCTGTATGAGTAAAGAAAAATTACCACTAGTAGCTATGAGATAACCCTCTAGAACAATAAAGGCACCAACCTTCAGCTTGGCTGCTAACTTCTAACTCCTAATTACAATAATTTAATGATTACGATAAGAAGGGTAGTAAATATGATAATGGTAATATAAAAGATAATAGTACTAATAACAGGTAAAGTTGGTGATTCTCAGAGTTTAGAGTAAAATAAACTAGAAACTAGAAAAAATAACTATTAAGAGGTTGTAATAATTTCAGCTAAAGCATAACTTCATAACTTATTCCTGACTTCAAAAGTTTATTGGTGCCTTTAAAATTTGTTTTGTTTGTAGTTTTACAACCAGGAAAACAAAAATAATTGTTCTACGCAGGAGAATACAAAAAATAAGTAAAAAGAAAATTTCCAAATTTTTTAAATCCTATAAAATGTTGGACAGTTTATAATACTATGATTATCTACTATTAAAATTCACAACTATTATTTTATTGCAACCATCTTTTTATGAATCATTAGAGTGTAAATACAGCTAAACTCCATCTACTTTATAACTTTGAGTAGATATAATTTGAAATTTACCCTCTTTATGTGAAGTTTCACAAACAAAGCTTTTAGTTTTATAAACATTAAAATACTTTATGTATGTGTATTTTATGATGGTTATTAGGAGCTTAATCTCAAATTATTAAAGCAAAGTAGTTGAACCCACTAAGTAACTAAGAAAAGAGAACAAATTTACCATTTTTACAGGAGCATGGTGGTACAGAAGCTGCTTTGTTTCAAGTCTTAATGGAGCATGGCGCCAAGATAATCAAAACTCAACTTATGGACTTGGAATTGTCTGGTATCATTGGAGAGGCTTCTGCTACTCGTACAAAACCACATGAGGCTGGGCAGATAACTCCATGCTCAATATGTCTGAACTATGATTGCTAAATTCAAAGCACATATTACGTCATCGCTGTTGTACTTTTATACTAAAGCTAGTAATCAGCTAATTTTTATTTTGTCGACCTGTTGTGATCATCTAGAAACATTTGTATCAGAATTAATTATAAAAAATGTGTAAGATTTTGATGCAAAAGCAAGTTTTTAATAATCAAAAACACTTCTGAAGTGCATTAGCGGTTTACAACCTTTTGGTTATACCTTTTAAACATTTTTCTATTTTAAATATTGTATTATGGGTAAAATAAAAGGATTACCATGAATAAAGAAAATTTGTTGATTTAAACATCAATAAATATCCAATATTAATCGAACATTTTAGGTGAAACCTCAGATTAAATTGGTTTTGTCACAAGTTGAGTGGTAAGTGAGTATATTAGAAAATAAGAAAAGTTATTGAATCTGTTTTTAAGCCAGCAGATTAAAAGCAAGCACCTATTTAGTTGTTTGGTATAAGATAACAATCAAGAATGTTATATATAAGATAATGCCGGTTTTCCAAAATATTAGCAATTTCCACAGTAGTAAGTTCTGTAGAGAGAATTAAGTATTATGGTAAAATATTGTCTGCCTTATATGCTGTTACTAAGCCTCTTGTTCATTGTAATGGTAAAAGTAAGACTAACTTTTTATCAATTGGATTTATAGTTAGTGTTTGTCAGAAACCAATTATGTTAAAAAAGAGATGTTTTTTATTCCCAACTGAAATAATTCAATTTTTGTCAAGCTTATTACATTAAACTTTGCATTCGAATCAGTTCACCAAATTTTATCAGAAAGATGGAAGTATGTTGCCTAAAGTTTATAAGGACTCATACGGTGGCAGCCCTGCATGCCTTGAGAGATTGGCATGTGTAGTAGCTATGCACGCAATTATTCTTAGATGTGGAAAAATTGTGGAATGGTGATATAATAGCACGATATAATAGCATGTTTGTTTTATTTCTGTACGGTGCATTTTTTCCCACTGCTCATTGCATGACTTCAGACACGGCTCTTATTATAGTAAAGATTTTCAAGCATACATAATGTGACAAAATCTATACCAAATATTCTATACTGAGTGCGAAACTATGTGTTTGAATGTAGTAAGGTTCTTTGGTTGCTTCTAGAAAATGCCAAGCTATGTAAGTTTATCTGTTAAAGTTTGCAGCTGTCTCAAAACCACTGGTATTTACTTCAAATTGAACACTTTGTTTAACTCTTTCACTGCCGTAGGTGCATAAATGCATTATCCTGGGACGATTGCCGTAGATGCATTATTGCGACTTTCCCAGCAATTGCGTAGTTACCTAATTTTATTATTCGTTGACAGCATAACCCACAGTTTTTAAGACTTTTATGAAATTGAAACTGTTGTCCAAAGATTTGTCTATAAAATTAGCCTAAAAAAACGAAGCAATTTTTAAAATTTTGTTTGATAATTTCTAATTTAATAACGAACATTTTTTGAATTGGAATGATTTTCAATTATATTTGTATGTTTAAAAATCTATTTAGTTGGGTTCAATTGATTTTTATTTTTAACCAGGCTAACAAAATTAATGGGTTTGCTATTAATGTTGCAATAAATTCAAAGATAAATTTATGTAACAACTCTTTATGATAATATACTCATATCAAACAATATCAGCAGGTCCCAGACACTCGACAAATAAAGTTTCATACGTCTATTGATTCTGATGAATGATTTATGAGAATAAAGTATTTTTGGACAAAGTTTCTTAGCGACAAGTCAATCAATAGTTAAACTAAATATAAAGTCAGGCACCAACATTAAACCATAACTGCCAATAAAAGCTTTCATTGTTTGTTCATTAGGTAAACCAGACACGCTGGTTCCAATGCTGTACTCAAAATAAACATTGGTCCTCTCACTTTCAACGTCAGTTTTCTTTTTAAAGGTTTTTTTACAGCAATTCAATATCGGGGTTGCAGCTGACAGCACAAGCCCTGCCCATAAATATGTGACTTAGCTTAGCTTTTTAGGAATGGAACTTGGGAATGTGTATTTTAAATGAGTTTAGTCTACTATCCAAATGACCCTATCCAGAAGGGTGTCTTAAAACCCATTATTCTCTAAATTCAGCATTCAATGTAATCTCAGTCTTTTCTATAAGATAAATAAGCAATTTAGCATTGCTTGTAGTTTGTTACAGAATGTTGAACAGGCTGAATGCCAAAAAAATGAACTCAAAAAAGCGTGATTTTTCAAAAATTAGTGTTTTTATTAGAGTCAATTGTAAGCTGGGTTACGCCAAAAAATTTATGATATGCAGTATATAGCCAATGACCTCCAAAATAACACCGTTTTGGAGAAAAAATGCAAATTAACCTCGAAACTGTTTGCAATTTGTTTATTAAGGCAGTGAAAGGAAAAAATGGTGCAACCATATTGATAAGCACAGTGATTGCTATTTGAAGCTTATCATAGTATATATTCTAAACTGAATGAAATATATAATGTTAGCAAGTGGTTTTCTACATTTTTCTTTTTGAAGTTTGAGACAATCTGCTTAATTACCAAAGGTTGCACAACAATCGTCACAAATGATTAGTATGATTCTTTCTGTTCCATTCATCAAATCTTAAAGTTATCACGTTCAATAGCTAGTAATCAAAGGCAACAAATCAACATTATTTTTTTAGCTTTATTTTTGCCACTGAGTTTAGAATAATTTCAAAATATAAGAGTAGTGCAATGCTAAAAATGGGAAAAAAATTATTGGGGCTTTATAAAAATAATTATAAGGAAATAGAATCTGAGCTAGGCTGTAGTCCAAAAACACTGTGATATCAGTGGTCAAGTTCACTCATTTTACTCAATAGAACGAAAAAGATCTTTGTGTTTGCTAACTCATATTTACTGCTAAACCCATTTAGCTTCATTTTTATTCACCTGTTTTATAAGTCGATACCAAAATCATGTTCTAAATATATCCAAGATCTGAATTACAAAAAAAGTCACAAAATAGTTACAAAAGTTCTATCTATAGCATGCCTGATAATATTGATTTTATGTTCTGCCAAATACACAACGCTTGTAAAAATCAGTAGAGTGCACTAAACTTTTGTATTTACTTATAATTTGAATAACACTATTAACATGTGAGCAGTTTAAACAGCTCATGTATTTGCAGTAGATAGTTTCATTATACAAATATCAACACCATCATAACTTTATTATAGTATATTTTATTTGATTGCAGTTTATTATAGTTTATTGTTGTGTATCATTTGTTTATTTATAACTGCATAAAAAGTTTACTTGTTTTATCAAAATCTGTCAATTCTATTTCACAATATTTAGTGATATGATATCTTATGTATTAATAGTTCTCTTTGTATCCTTTGCTCAGGCTTACAGGAAATATCTCTCTTTTTCACTGTACAAACCTGTGTACAGAAGACAGCGGAATGTCTGTCAGCCCTGAGCAATAGAGAGTCAGGTCAATGTGAACCTTTTCATCGCTTGTTGATGTGGAGACATTCATATCAGAAACTGATCTGACTTACCTTGAAAGAAAATAGAGTGTGTGAATGGATCTCAGTAAAGTAGCACATTGATTATTTGAAATAATAAATGCTAGAGTTACAATATGTAGTATATTGTATTCAGACAATATAAAGTTCTAAACAAAAAATTATACAGTGGTGCAGTGTTATACATTGTTACACGTGTGAAAATATGCACTCTTTTGCATACTAGCTTACACAGTGTTTATGTGTCAGAATGTGCAGCGTTACATGTATTAGAATATACAGGGCTACATGTTTGAGAATGCACGTTTTTACCCATGCTAGAATATGCGGTGCTACATATACTAAACAATAAATGGCTAGTGTTTCAGGATATTTAGTGATACATGGATGAGAATGTACAGTGCTATACAAATGAAAACCCAAAGTGCTACACATATGAGAATAAGCAGTATTGGGTATACATTAATACACTGCACAGAATGAATGACAGTATACAGTACTGCATGTATAAAAATACACAGTGCTGGGTATATAAACAATATCTTAATTATGTCAATGCCTGCTGTGCCATATTTTGCAGAACTAAAAGATAAATCTTACCTTGTCATGAGTATAAGAAATCTGGCAGTGAAGCTACAAGTTTTGCTTTTATTTTTAAGAATGCTGTTATATGGGTCAAGATTCAAACTGTCTGAGACCTAATGTAGCTTCTATCTCTCAAGGTAGGTAACTCAACAACTCTAGTCAGGTTGTCAACATTTCATTTTTATGGTATGAGTTATGAATGTTTAATGTTGTATCAACTACCTAAATAGCATCAAGTTGAACAACTTAAATAAGTTTTATTAAATGTGCTCCTTTCAACTTTTATGGCAGATAAAGTTTTCAAAAAGCTTTGCGATCAATGAGTTCCCAACTAACAACGACATTCCTGAGATGTTCCGTAACGTTACACAGAAATAACGTTCCAAACAAACAATGTCATAACGTTCTACAAACGTTATTTGATGATCATTGTAGAATTATGTTCTAACAATGTCGCAGGAACGTTGCATAGAATGTTGTGCAAAAATATTATCATAACGTTCAGCAGAATGTTACAGGAATATACTTTGCTAACGTTATCATAACGTCGTTAGAGAACATTATTGATGAATGTCCCAGAAATGTCCCAGGAACGTTACTCTGGAATGTTCGAGTGCAAACATTCATGTAACATTGGCTTGCAATGTAACTAGAATATTATGGGGTGACATCATATTTACATTCAAATAATTGTTCCAGAAATGTTTCAGGAATGTTACTTTTGAATTTTCGAGGGTTAATGTTCATATAACATTGGCTTGCGATGTAGTTGGAATATTATGGTGTGACACCATATTTAACTTCAAATGAATGTTCCAGGAATGTCCCAGGAACGTTACCCTGGAATGTTCGAGTGCAAACATTCATGTAACATTGGCTTGAAATGTAACTGGAATATTATGGGGTGACACCATATTTACATTCAAATAATTGTCCCAGCAATGTTTCAGGGATGTTACTTTTGAATGTTCGAGGGTTAATGTTCATACAACATTGGCTTGCAATGTAGTTAGAACATTATGGTGTTACATCAATTGTACTTTCAAATGAATGTCCTAGCAATGTTACAGAAATGCTACTTTTGAATGTTCAAGGTTTAACAATCATATATTATTGGTTTGCAATGTAACTAGAATATTATGGTGTGACACTATATTTAACTTCAGGAATGTCCCAGGAACGTTACTCTGGAATGTTCGAGTGTTAACATTCATATAACATTGGCTTGCAATGTAGTTGGAATATTATGGTGTGACATCATATTTAACTTCAAATGAATGTTCCAGAAATGTCCCAGGAACGTTACTCTGGAATGTCCGAGTGTTAACATTCATATAACATTGGCTTGCAATGTAGTTGGAATATTATGGTGTGACATCATATTTAACTTCAAATGAATGTTCCAAGAATGTCCCAGGAACATTACTCTGGAATGTTCGAGTGCAAACATTCATGCAACATTGGCTTGAAATGTAACTGGAATATTATGGGGTGACATCATATTTACATTCAAATAATTGTCCCAGCAATGTTTCAGGAACGTTACTTTTGAATGTTTGAGTGTTAACATTCATATATTTAGGTTGCTTTGGAGATGTAATGTTGGTGGAATGTTGTATAGCTTTAGGAAAAAATATTGTCGACGGTTATGCTCGGTACATTATAGTAACGTTGTACGCAGTTCATTAGAGGATCATTCTGTGAAACATCAAAATGTTAGAAATTGTCTACACAGTTATACCCAACTAATGTTCTGGACGAAAACGTTCCTGGGATGTTAGCTAATATCTTTGAGGCAACATCATGGAAGGCATGCTTGTGGAATATTCTGAAACATATTCTCCCCATGTCGTAGGAATTTTGCACCAGATCATCTGCTCAATGTTACATAATGGTTAAACTCCATACTGTTCCGAATATATTAGAAAACAATATTATGTGAATGTTTACACCCAAAAATTTCAAAGTAGCAATCCTGTAACATTGCTGGGACATTCAATAACAATGTTTTGTAACAATGTTATAATAACGTTAGCAAACCTTTTCCACTAACTTTCTAGCTAAAATGGTACAAAAACGCATGATTTAATTTTTGGAAGTTGTCACCCTTTCATAACAAAAGATTATTTAAAATGATGCAAATTAAAGATTTTATAGATTTTTTATCACAGATATAGAAACAAACAAAATAATGAAAAACAGTAATGATAATTTTGAAAGATTTATGTAAATGAATTGAAAAGTCACTACAAATTTCAATTTTCGCACTTCATTAGGCGTATCGCGAAAATGACTAGGGTCCATTAAGCTTTCTGGGTGCAGTAAAGTGTCATACCATGACGCGACAGTGTGAGTGCATCGCAACTGAATGCATTTTGGGACTTTTTGGGTTGGTTTCAAGTGTTATGTGCTAGTCTATTTTACAGTAGATTAAAGCTACATCTGACTAGCTAATGAGTATAACATCATTACTTTCGTTGAGCGAACCCAATGCCCAACCCTGTGTCAACAACTTTTCTGCCTTTAAATTTTGTTTCAGCTCAACGAACCAATGCGGAAAGGAAAGCGATGCGATAGCTAGGATAGCTTAGGATAGCTAAGAATACTACTATATACTACTAAATTGGAAAATCCCTACGCATTAATGTCCCATCAATGTTCTAGGCGTAACCTTCCTGGGATGTTAGCTAATAGCCTTGAGCCAATATTATGGAAAAAATGTTTGTGGAATATTACGCAATGTTCTCCCAATATTGTGGGAATGCTATGCGAGATCATTTGCTAACATTCCAGCAATGTATTTCCCGCAACGTTGCTGGGATGGTGTGGGAAATACGTTCCAGCAATGTATTTCCCACAACGTTTCTGGAACGTTAAAAATGTGTCTACAAATAATCTTGTGACAACGTTACGATGAAACGTTTCTGGGACTTTTTGGAACATCCCTGGAACGCTCTGGGAACGTAAAATTGTTAGTTGGGTTAACACAAACCAAAACTCAACGTTATTTATTTGGGCAATAAAACTGCAGCTAAATACTACCTGGTGCTCTTTTGAGTCATCACTACTCCTTCTTCATGCAAACATCTATCAAAAACCCTTTTTAACTCAAAGTTTTAGACATATCTTTGCTTTATGGTAACTTTGCAAAGATCTCATTAGCTACACGTATTTGAATAGCTTGCCTAATATCATGTACATTATCAATGTATTCTTACCTGGTAATCATTTTACATATCAAGAGTTATGCTAAAGGATCACAACCCAAAATCTAATTACATTTGTAAGTATAGTTTCAATGAAATAAAAGCCTGATATATCCTCTATATAAACTGGACATAAAAGTATTTTGTTTTTCAATATAAACATTTCCCACAGTAGTTAGAATTTTGTATTTAGTGTGTTAACTAATAGTATCTACCATATGAACTCTAGACTGTCAAAGTGCATTTGAAAATGGAGAGAGAAACTCAGGAGCAGTTTATACCCTCCAACCTGACCCTAGCTGGAGACTGATAAGAGCTGTCTGTCAGTTTGACAATGAATCTGGTTGGACTCTCATACAGAGAGGATTAGATGGTGGTGTTGACTTCTACAAAGGATGGGATGACTATGTTGATGAATTTGGAAACCTAAAAAAAAATACTGGATTGATGAGACCAAATTTTGTAGTTGGTAATGTCAATAGTAGCTGGTTATTATAAGACATCTGTTGACTGATACTGTTATGCGGTTAATTTGAAAATTTTTAGTGCAAATCTGATAGCAGCAAATTAACCTGTGTAAATGAGTACCTTGACATTGCATCAAAACTACTTGGTTTCACTTAGTCACTTTGCAGTACATATTGAAGTGGCTAAAAATATTTTGATGACTGTGGTAAGTGGATATGTGATTGTAGTTCTTTGTATGGTTTAGATATAGCTTCTACCAACAACATAAATTATTTAGAAAACATCCTTATTCTTGTATTTAGTATACATAAAGTAAGTTCAAAGACTGACTATTACAAACCAAGTTAAGTAGTTTACAAGATCTTTAGCAAACACTAGTCTGTTTGCTTATATCAATCTGTCGTGGTAACTGCGTAGCAGAGAAATCTAAAAAACATTTGATTTCTGTTTATTACTATTTCTCTTCATCAGGAATATATATGTCATTTTGTGAGATGATTTATTTGTTAATTGTCAGTCAGCTTGAACTCCGCTATACTATGTTTGTAGCTCATAACTTAACAATGCAATTAAAATAGTTTTTATTTTAAGTAAAACTCAGCTCATTTAGATGTTTATTAAATTTTTGCTGAGTCAGAATGATAAGTTTCCAAGTGAACAAATATTTAATATATTGATCTTACCTGATTTAGTATTGACATATGCCTGATGTTGACATGCCTTTTCACAGGCTCCTACTTGATTTGATGATTGTAAAATCTTTAGCAAGTCTCAGGTACGTTTACGTCTAGATTTAAATTCAATGGACAAATTGTGCTATCCTCTCTTATAGCATCTCAAAATTTAGAGGTATACAGGTCAGTGTACCTGAGCATGTAATTACCTTAACACTAGCCTTACAATGTTTCTGTATATTTCTGTGTATGCGTTTTCTAAACAACTCATTGATGTCAGATGATCAACTACACTCTGTGGTAAACTAACGTGGTAAGTTAAGTTGTCAGTAACCAATCAAGTGTTACAATAATTTTGTAAATTATACATTGATCTGTCTTCTTTGCACACTTGTATTATTAATTTTATCATACCTTAATTACGTAATATCATAATATTCTAGTACCATAATATTTTGGTATTATAATATTGTATGTGTTATGTCGTATAATGTTATATCAAAGTGCTGTAATATCATAATCTATTATCTTACTATCCTAATACTCTAATGTCACTTTTCTGCAGAAGACTGACTCTCACATGCAACTTTATAGATAAGAGCCTCAGTTTTGTTACAAGTTCAAACTTCAGCTAATTGAAATAAGCTGTCAGTCATCTATTATGTGTGACTACTAGTTTGAAATCTACCCACTGTTGTGTTTTCTTGGCCCATTCCTATCACTATTATCATAATATTCTAATAGTTGGATATTCCTATACCCTAATATTGTAATATCCTCGTATCCTGATATCCAGATATCCAAATGCCCTAATATTCTAAAATCCTAACAAAACTCTCCTATAGAAAACTAACTTTCACATGCATATTTATAGGTCTGGAGAGTATTTACTATGTTACCAGACTGAACAAGAACCTCAGCATCTACATGGAGGACAACGATGGAAAGACGAGAACTGCAAATTACTCTTCCTTCTACATTGAAAATGTAAATTCTGGTTACGTGTTGAATGTTAGTATAAATTGTGTAACTTTTCAGTAATTCTCAAAAAAAATTAATCAAAATTTGGTTCTAACTTTAATTGATGTGCGCATACAAGATCTGCATAAGCTAGTCATACATGTGTATAATCTATGTCAATTGCTGATCACAAAAGTTGTAAAATATTTTATCTATCATCACAGTGAATTATTTTTCTGACTTTTTTTACTGTTTATTTTCCTGAACTGTAAATGATTTAAGCAACCAAACACAAGTCACTGTTTAGCTCTCCAATAATGCAGAGTACCAATCAGTTTAGAGTAAAGTATTTGTGGCTCACCAAGTCAAGTTGTACCTTACTGTAAATTAGAGAGTTACACGGTAGCATGCAACTAAGGCAAATCATGAAATTTTAGGCATTTTTGAATTTATACACCAGTTGACCAATTTGCAAGTGTAAATTAAAAAAACGCAGTCATATTGAAACAAAATCTGCTACAAATACAAGTTTTTAATAAAAAGTTAATTGCTAAGACAACCGGCAGCCATTTCGAAAAATTAAAACTTCGTATTTCGACAATCTGGTAAAATCATAAAACTTTGTATGTTTTTGTCTCGGGAAAGTTTTCTACAGTAATTGTTAGGTCCGACACGCTATTCAATTTCAATTTCGACAATGCACACTTATACAGACAGCAATGCAATATAAGGTGCAAATAACATTAACATTTACCATAAAATTGTCAAAACTATTAGGCCTATTACATAAATAAATATATTTAATGTATTTTTTATGTAATAGGCCTAATAGTTTTGACTGCACTGATTGTTTTTCTCATTATAAATTTGTTATAGCTTTTTACCTAATGAAGCTTCAAAAATTCTCAAAATTTTCTCAGTTCTCAAAAGAAAATCTGTATTTCATGGTAAAATAACTTTGTGAACATTTTGATTTGGAATGCATCATTGGCTGTGGCTCATTTTTAACTCTTTTACTACCAAGTGCACTCGGTTAAAAAATTTTCAGTGTACGTAACCTGTCAGTAAGTAAATTTATCGTCTGACATGGCTGCAAGAAGGCGTCTATAACTTGCCTCCAACTAGCCTGAGATCTCTAAAGGAACATGGAAAAGCTGAGGGCATTGGGAAGCTGAGGAATACCTTTACAAATTGATATTATTTCTTGGACAAGCCTTCGAAGATCTTATAAACTGCGATGCAAATAGTTTGAGATTTCATTTTTTCAATCAATTGTTGTAAATTTGTAAGCATATTTGGTTTTATAACTATATTTAACAATGTTGCATAAAAGCTCATTGCACTCATTGATATGTTTGCTACAGTTTGCAGAAAAGAAAGGTTGTCTATGTGCAACAGGATACTGGTTGTCGCATAGACAACTTGCTTTCCATACATCGGAAAACAAGTTTATATACTAGTAATCAGCCAATATGCTACAACGCTGCAAAATTATAAGCTGATAGTGTTAACCTATTAAGCACTACTATTATTTAGTTGAAAAAAATTGACTTGAATAAATAATATTTATTAACCATGGATTAAAAAAAGTTAGTAATTTTTAAACAAAACTCTTTGTAGCATTTTTTTTGGCCAATTACCTTTTGTTTCTTGCTTTCAGTTGGACTCAGTTCATCTTTTGCTCTCTGTTCAACATTTTTCATAGTGTGTTCTGATGTCAAATGTTTGTGTACATGGCTCAACTAGTCAATATTAACAACACTCAATAAATTGTCTGAGCAGAGCGAAACTTTTATGCACTGCGATTTAAAATACAATCTTTTTGCGGAAATAAAGAAAAACTTATAATTGCTTGTTCATCTTTCATTTCTAAGCACAAATTATAGCCTCAAACAGATGACTAACACAACTTAAATTGCCAACTAATCTCAATGTGTTGCTAAAATATGTATTAGCCCTAACTCAATGAAAATAACTTTGATAGTTGATAGCCAATCATCTATTATGATTGACTCACAGGAAACAGGCTATATTGGAGACGCAGAAGATTCTCTTAGTAATATCACTTCTCTACATTTCACAATGATCAGGATGTTGCCACAAAAATGTGCATATGACTACCAAGGTAAAGTACTATATTTATTTTTATAGCCACTTGATAGCGTTGAAGATCAGACGCTGAGTCCAAAGCGCATAATTAATTAACGAATAATTAATTAATTAATTAACATTCTATTTAGTTCATTAATTAGAGTATTAATTAATTGATATTTTTCTAATTTAGATTAAAAATCATTTCATTTTGAAAATGCATTTAATATATTTTTAGCATTGTTCCAAAAATTCAATTCCGAAAGTAAAGAGTCAATTTTTATAAATCTGAGTAGTGATTATAAATTCTGTTAGTTAATAATGTAAACAAAATCACTAATTAATTTTAAATCTTTTAAGCACTGATTTTAATTTTTCAGTATTTTTTGACAAGCTTTAACGATTCTTTTAATACTTATTGTAAATATTTTTGGGATAAAAAAGTTTTTTTGCTACCAAACACTGAACAAAAGCATTTTAACAAAATATTTAATTGGACCAAAAACTTTGAAATCTTTAGCAACAAATTGGTGAAGTTTAAGACATGTAAACTTTCAATAAGCACAAAACTAATTTTTCATAAACTGTTTTCTGTTACAACCGTTCTCTTGTTTATCTATTTAGTATTAATTAAAATAGAGTTTAGTTGATGGTTGATTGCTTTCAAATCTATGTAGCTAACAACTAAAACAACTTGTCAAGTAAATATTTAGAAATATTAGGCAGAAAAAAAGTATGTGACACTACAATTTCTATGTTAAACGTAAAAGTCTAGATCTGTAGAAATAGAGTCACATACAAAAATTTAAAAATTAAAAGTAAACAACTAACATAACAAATTGTTTCAAAAATAAAATTAATGTTAAACATTGTGATGGGAAATAGTGCCAGTTTATCACAGTATCATATTTACAGAAAATTACTGCAATGAAAATAGTTCTTTTTTAATTTAGGGATTGTGATAAAGATGATACTAATTATATGTATAATAATAGTAATATAAAGGATAATAACCCTAATAACGAGTAAAGTTAGTAATTCTCACAGTTTAATGCAAGCTAAACTAGAAACTTAACTAGCAAGAATTTGGGATTTCAGGTAAAGCGCAGACTGTCAATTCTTTGATGAGTTGGTATCCTAGAAACAGATAAAAAAAAGTGATTATAGACTTCATAACTTATTTATGACTGTGAAGGAAATAGTGCCTTGAAAGTTTGTTTTGTTTGTAGTTTTACAATCAGGAAAACAAAAATAATTGTTCCTTGCTGCAGAATCATTAACTAATTTGTGCATTTAAAAATAATTAAATCTTTTCCTGTTTAGCTGAAAATATATTTCTTATTTTTCATCTCAAAAATATGAGCAATTTTATAACACTTAGATTATCAGCTATTAAAATTCACTATTGTTGTTTTTTGTTGCAACCATCTTTTGTGAATCATCAGAGTTTAAATACAGCTTAACTCCATCAAAGAACTCAGAGAAGATATACTTTGAAGCTCAACTTCAAAGTATATCTTCTCTAAGTATATATAAACTCAACTCAACTTTCTGTAAGTATTTACAAACAGAGTGTTTACTATTCTTAAACATAAAATTCATTTATGTGTTTGTATTACCTGATGGTTATTACATGCTCCATTTAAAATTCCGAATGCCAAAGAAATTGAACTCACCTAAATTACCAAAAGAGTATATTTTTACCATTTATTCAGGAGCATGGTCGTTCAGCAACTGTTTTGCTTTGAATATTGATGGAGTATGACGTCAACATATTAAAAAAAAACATGTATTTGGAATTGTCTGGAAAAATTCGAGAGGCTACTACTTCTCGTACATACCACTTGCATGAAGCTGGGCAGAAAACTCCATGCTCAAGATGTCTGAGCTCTAATTGCTCAATTCAAAGCAGATATAAAGTCATTGCCAATGTAGTTCTATACTAAAACTATTGATTGATTTGTCTTTTGTCGACTTGTTGTGATCATCTGAGATATTTGTTTCAGAATTAATTTTGAGAAAGTGTAAAATTTTGATGCAAAAGCAAGTTTTAAATAGACAAAAATACTTTTGAAGTGTTTTATTGGTTTACAATATTTTGGTTATACTTTTTATCTTTTTTTTGCTTTAAATATATTATTTGTAAAAGATAAAAAATAACATGAATGAAAGAAAGTTTTGTTATTTTACACATTAATAAATATCAAATATCAATTGAACAGTTTAGTTGAAACTTCAAATTACATTTGGTTTCGTCACAATTTTAGTGGCAGGGGAGTTCATTAAAAGATAAAAATAGTCCTTGAATCTATTTTTAGAGCAGTAGATTAAAAAACAAGCACCTATAAAGTTGTTTGCTATAATATAGAGATCAAAAATGTTATATAAGATAAGGCCTGTTTTCCAAAATATTAGCAAGCTAGCTGTGCTACCCGGCGTTGCCCGGCTATCACTAATCAGACTATAAACAATGAGAATAATGAAAGTTGCCTGTATTACTATATTAATAATATTGGTTATTCTAATAATATCAGTGTATTTTACTTCTAATATTGCATTTCTCCTATTGCAGGGGCGAGATATAAACATATAATCTTCTCCTTTCATTATTGCTGTTTGTTGTACATAATAACACCCTCACCCAGTACATCACAGCTAACATTGCAGTTATCCTACTGCACTGCAGTGCTATTTGACTGCTAATATCGCATATCTCAACCATCAGTACCCTTTCTTTTTTCCATTATAACTTTGGTCGTGGGCTGTATGACAGGGGAATTTCTAGTTTAAAGTGGATGAGCTTAATGATGTTAGCTAGATGTTTTGTAAATTTTCCTTTTTTGATATTCAAAATACAAAAAAAAATTCCAAAATACAAGAGGACGGAAATGCTACAATAAATGAATGTATTACTGATTTTTATAAGGGTTGTGCTGAGACAGTGGAATGAGTTAGACACTAGTCTGAGAACACCCTAATTTCAGTGGTTAAGTTTACTCAATTTTACTCATTTATACAAAATAAACCATATATTTGTGTTGGCTAACTTACCTGTACTGCTATAACCTATTTGGTTTCACTTTCATTGATCTGTTTTATGGGTCGATACTAAAATATTTTTATAATGTATCAAAGCTCTGAGACTACAAAGTTTCTATTTTTGCATGCCTGATAATATTGATTTAATGTTCTGCCAAACGCAAAACAGTTTATTGAAGTCAGCGAAGTGCAGGCAATGGGTAAGCCAATGAGACTCACTTTTTTTGTTCTGATGATTTCATGCGTTTTTGCTGCGAATGATGGAGTTCAGTACAACATAAAGCGGAATGTTGTACAGAGAAATGCTTCACATCCAACAGGGTACAGCCAAAAAGGTAAGAAATTTGCTTTCAGATCTGATACGTTTTAAAATAATAAACTTAATGCACATGTATGTTATTTACATAATGGCTTTGCTTTCACTCCCCTTCAGGGTAGGCTATTCTTACATTATGATGGTTTAGTGAAATTTCTGTTTTATGAGCACCGAACTTTAACACAACATTAAATATTTCTTATGCCAAAATATTATTGTTTTATGAAACGTATGATAAACTGTTTACTTTCACAATTACAAAATAAAAATAAAATTTCCTTTTTTACCACTTAAGCATATTGTTTACAGACAATTGATACTAAATAAAAATATTTTTTAGTCTTATTCAAGATAAAACTAACCTGAATTCGGTTAAAAAACCATAATGAGGGTGTATATAAAGTGACCACACATAATAATAATGCAAATAAACTCAGAAAGAAAGTATTACAAATTGTGAATAAAAGAATAAAATATAAATCAAAGAAAAGATACAAATATAACAACCAAAAGGGTATGAAACTTCTGTATTTACTTTTGTTTGCTCCAACTTTTACAGATAAACACAGTCAACAGATCATGTAGATACAGTTAGTAGTTTTATTTTTCATATTTTAACATCATTATAAGTGTATAATAGTTAAAGTATTATAGTAGCTGTTATAGTATATAATATTTCGTTGCAGTTTGTTATGGCTTATTCTATTTTAATATAGTTTATTATAGGTTTATTAAAGTTTAACTGTTTTCTTCAAATTTGTCAATTCTATTTTACCATATTTTATGATATTATATCTCGTTGGTTTGCTTTCTATCATTTGCAATGTTTACAGAAAGTGTCTCTCTTTCCCACTGTACAAACTTGTGTACAGAAGACAGTGAATGCTTGTCAGCACTGAGAAATGGAGAGTCAGGTCAATGTGAACTATTTTCATCAATTGTTGATGTGGACACATTCGTATCAGAGACTGAACTGACTTACCTTGAGAAAAGAGCCTGTGGATGGATCTCGGTAAAGTAGTACATTGAGTGCTTAAAATAACAAATTATGGAGTTAATTTATGTATTATATATGCATGTATTATATGAAGTATTTGAAGTAACAAATTTTTGCAGTAATTTATGTATTACATGGTGCCAAGAGAATATATAGCTCTGGATACAAAACATTATACATTGCTGCAGTGTTATACATTATAACATGTATGAAAATATTCACTGTTTCACAGGCTAGAATTTACCATATTCATATCTTAGAATATGCACTGATTCATGAATAAGATTATACATTGCTACATGTTTTAGAGTACACAGCGCTAAATGTTCTAGAATATACTATGCTAAATGTACTAGAGTATAAATAGGTTGTGTGTTAGAATATGCAGTGTTACATGTAGAAGAAAGTACAGCACAACCTCTACAAGAATACGCCATGAATCATGTATAAGAACATACAAAGCTAAATTAATAATAACAGAGTGTTACACATATGAGAATATGCAGTGTTGCGTGTATGAAAATAACACACAATACAGCATAAATGAAAATATACATTAATACATGTATGAAGATACACAGTCTTAAATACATTTTTTAGTGCTGCTGTGTGATACTTAGCCAAACAAAAAAACAAATCTTACTTTGCCATGCTTTGATATAAAATTATCTGCAATGAAGCTACAAATTTTATTTTTATTTTTAGGAATGCTGTTATTTGGGAGATAATCCAAACTGTCTAAAATCTAATATAGGTTCTATTCATCAGGGTAGGTATCTCAACAACCTTAGTCAGTTATTCAATTTTTCATTTATATGGTATAATTAATTGTTCTTTTCAAATTTTATGGCAGGTAGAGTTTTCCACAGGTTTTTGGGTCAATGAGTTTACACAAACTAAAACATGTAATTATTGAACTGGGCACTAGCGCTGCAGCTAAAGACTAGCTAGTGTTTTTTTAGTCATCATCACTCCTTCTTCATATGAATATTTATTATACAAAACCTGTTTTAATGCAAATATTTTTGCATATTTTGGATTAATGGCAACTGTGCAAAAATCTCACTAAGTATTTGAGCAGCTTGTCTATTATCTTGTACATTATCAATATATCCTCTTCTGGTAGTTATTTTAAATACCGTGAGATAGGCTGTTATAATACAACCACAACACGAAATATAATTAAACATAGTTTTAATAAAATAAAAGCGTAATACCTCCACTATGCAAATATGAAATATCTTTTTATTTTTCTATGGAAAAAAATTACGCAATAGTTAAAGTTCAAGATTTAGTATTTTAACTAATAGCGTCTACCATATAAACTTTAGAATGTCAAAGTGCATTTGAAAATGGAGAAAGAAACTCAGGAGCAGTTTATATCCTTCGACCTGACCCAAGCTGGAGACTGATCAGAGCAGTCTGTCAGTTCGACCACCAATCTGGTTGGACTCTCATACAGAGAAGATTAGATGGTAGTGTTGACTTCTACAGAGGTTGGGATGACTATGTTGATGGATTTGGAAAACTTCAAGGAGAATACTGGATTGGTAAGAGCAAATTCTGTAGTCAGTAACTCCTGTGGGAGCTGATTATTATAAGACATTTGTTGACTGACATTGTTATGCCACTGAAATGAAGTTTGCCACTGCAAATCTGGTTGCAGCAAATTAGGCTCAGTCTAAATGAGCACTTTGACATTGCATCAACCCTACTGGGTTCACTTAGTCATTTTGCAGTGCATATGGAAAGAGTTAAAAATATATCTGTGATTGTGGTAAGTGGATATATGGTTGGCGTTCTTTGTATGATTTAGGTATAGCTTGTACCAACAAACATTATTTATTTAAAAAATATCAATATTTTTGTATTTAATTTACATAAAGTAAATGAGAAGAAAATTTAACTTAGGTAAATCAAAAGACTGACTATTACAGACATAGTTAAAACGTTCGCAAAAACTTTAGCAAACACTTGATTGTTTGTTAATATAAAGCCATCATGGTAACTGCGTAGGTGAAAAATCTAAAAACATGTTAACTTCTGTTTATTACTATTTTACATCATCAGCAATATGTTTGTCATTTTGTGAGATGTTTTTGATGTGGGTCAGTCAGTTTAAATTGCACAACGCAACGTTTGTAGTTCATAACTTAAATCTACACTTAAAATAGTTTTTATTTAAAGCAAAGTTTAGCTCATTTATATTTCATTGATTTTTTGCTTTATCATAGTGGTACATGTAATTGCCCAAGTGAGCAATTCTTCCATATATTGATTTGTCCTGTTTTAGCATTAAAATGTGCCTGCTGTTCACAGTCTCTTTTACAGGCTGCAACCTGATTTGATGAGTGTAAAATCTTTGGCAGATCCCTAGTACGTTTACGTCCAGATTTAAATTCAATGGACAAAATACACAATTTTCTTCTATAGCCTCCCATAGTATCACATCATATTGCACCACTAATCAGGCTGCTCATGCTGCTGTCTAAAGTTTAAATCTGTGAAGAACATTTTCTATGAGTTAGGTTGTGCTAAAGTATCAGCCTACTTTTGATGTCATATTCACCGATAGCAACATATTTGTATTTGCATATTAGCTTTTATTTCCTTATAGTAAACTTGCTTATGTAAGAACTTTATATTTAAATGTTACATTTTCTTTCATTATCATACGCAACATGCAACATTTTATTACGTTATAACAAAATTATTTATGCAACATTGTTATACTTTATCAAACCTGAAATATCTTTTGTAAATACTGATATGGCTGATTGTAAAAATGAACATTGACAAAATTTGATTAGATTCCATCTAAAGGAATCAGTAGTTTTTGTCATTTGCAGTCGCTTTCGATATTTTGAGTGATCTGAAGGCAAGGATGTTGTAAGATTACAATTAAAAAAATTTGTCTGCTGTTAAAAAGCTTCTGATAAAATTTATTTTGGTAAAATCAGAACTTTGAATGCTTATTTTTAAGTGAGTTTGCACCCTTCAGTCTTTGAATGCTGCATCTGGTTGCATTAGTGTAAATTTGATAACATAAAACTTAAACCGGTATGACCGACTTCAAGGTAGTTTGTGATCATTCAGTTCAGGAGTGAAGTAACAAGTAACATTGGTTTAAACTTGATAACATCAATTCTGAACAGTTTGAGCACTTTAATATGACATTTTACGCAAACTTCTGTCACACCCTTGCAGTATATATTAACCAGCCCATATTAAACTTTATGCATAGAGTAATTATAAAAATGTTCCGTTCAACTAAGATTTTGATTTCCCATTGACAGCTGATATAGAAATATATTTAATATTATCTAAGTAATACTAATTGTTTATTGAGTACTTTAACATTTAGACATATAAAGGTCAGTGTACCTGAGCACATACATGTAGTTACATTGACACATGGCTTACAATATCTCTGTGTAGCTCTCCAGTGTAGGTGTTCTATAACAAAGTCAATGTTGTCAGATGATTAGCTATACTTTTTGGAAAAGTAAGCTGTCAGTCACCCATCATTTATAACACTAAGTTTTAATTGATATATTGTTGTGTCTTCCTTGCACACTAGTATATCTAGTATCCTCATATTCTAATAACATGATATCATAATACTCTATTATCATAATATCTTGTATCTAAACATTTTACATTTTATTCCTTAATATCAATATGCTCTAGTATTCTAACTTAATACCTTAACTGTGGTGGTCGCCGGGCCATGATTTTTAATTATTGTAAATATTTCTATATGTGTATATCTTGCATAATGTGTTTTGTGTTTTTTTATTATATTGTTAAAAGCTTGTTTGTTGTGCTATGTCGCTTTCGTTGTGTTGTATCACTGTCGTAATCTATTATAACCATGCCAACGCATTAGCGACTCTGTTCACTATTATTGTTATACAATTTTTTACTCGGTTCCATTAGCCGGAACGGTAAAATTTATTGTATCTAAATGAGCACACTCATTCAGTTGTGCAGAGCAATAGTTGTAAACTCCTCGACTAATAGATTTTCTTTCCTAAATAAAAGGTAATGAAATCCATACTTATTCTCTACTTCTTGTGAAACAGTCTAGATTGTGCCAAGTAAAGGCAAGCAAAATCTTTCAAACTGGTGGCAACAGCGGGATTACGCAAAAACCGGCAGGCACCAACTAAAAATTTAGAAATCAGACTCTAGCAGACCTCCTGCCTTGCTTGCAAATGCATCCTCAGAAGAGAAAGACCAGAATAGTATGGCAAACCCCGAGGGTTCTGAATCTGGCAAAGATAGCTTTACGGCAATCCCTCACATTCATAGAGAAACCGGTGTTTTAGAATAAGCAGATGATTCAGCACTCCAGAGATAGGTTGATGATTGGCCCTGCGCTAACCATCCCCCCTCTGTGAGCCGCTCGATACTGCAGAAAAAGGTTTAAGGATTCCCGGTCAGGCTGCGATTGTCTATAACGGTCTCCCTCACTCGGAAAGAAGCTCAAAACCATGTCTCAAAGAAAATCCAGGAGTGTTGACCGGGACACAGACTAACTAGCTGACACCATAAAGCAACTTGTCAGATTAAATCAGAATCCGGAACCAGCCTCCAAGTTCAAAACGCCTGAGTATAATGACGTCGAAGACCCAGAATACTTCATTAGCAGATTTAAAGAAATTGCAGCTGCAAATAGATGGGTCGAGGGGGCTAGCATACTGCATCTCAGAGAGGCTTTGAATTAAAAGGCAGTGTCTTACAGGAGAGCAGTTGGAATGGCAGCTGTCTTTGAAGCCATCCAAGTCTGATTTGGACTAGTTCCCCGCCAAGCCCGAGCAAAATTGAGCAGTTTGAAAAAAGGAACCCGAACCTCCTTGCAGAAAGATGCAGCTGAAATTGAACGGCTAGTCCAAATAGCCTATGCTGAGCTGCCTGAATTGTTCAGAAGCAACATGGCCAATGAGTACTTCTCAAACTCCTTAAACTATCTCGCCCTACAGCGGCACTTCCTAACGGTACCCACGGAGACTTGCCGATGCGATGCGGGTTGAAGGAGAATTTCTCTAGATCAAATCTGAAAAAAACCAATCTTAGGCAGAGCCATCTAAACGGTAGCTAAAGAAATAGAGGAATCAGAGGAACACGGGGTAGTACAAAGTGTCGGACAAGACACTTTGAACATACTACTATACACAGTAAAGCAGCTGGTGGAACAGGTCAAGAAGCTGCAAAACATGCCAACATAGCCTTTAGAAAGTAAGCTTGCCGTCTGTTAGGTATGTGGGGGCAAGGGACTCTTTTAAAAAGAGTGCCCTAGTCAAAAGAAAAAGGGGTCGGGAAACGAAAAAAGACGGCAGCAGTAGCACCCACTACTAGCTGCAATAAGGCCCCTGCAGTAATCAGAAAAAAAACTGGAATACCAATTTAGCCGAGGCTGCACCCGGAAGGATCTATCTAAAAAAATTAGTCAGACCCAGAACTCCACTTCAAGCAGCCCTCACGGCTACTCGGAATGTGTTCCAACCCCTAAACCTGGAAGAGCCAAGCATGAGTCTCTCCGAGAAAAGCACTATGCCTTCCTCACAAGTACATTGGCGCCCTTGCCGCAGCGAACAAACCCCGCACCCCAAAAAGACCCGCCCGGGCACATCCTTTACTTGCAAAAACAGAGCATCCTTAGGCAGCTCCTTTAAAATGCAGAGAACTTGCTAAAGTGCGTCTGCTAGAACGCCCACACTTTACCAGGTACTTCCTCTCAGGAGAAATCAAAGAACGAGCAGTGCACTTCCTGTTGAATACCAGATGCACCAATAATCTGCTGAGAAAGCAGGTGTTTGATCGACTTCTCTGGGGTGTAGGAGACCAACTGGAGAAGAGTGAGACCCATGGCTTGCTCGCCGATGGAACCAGGTTGCCGTTTTATGGGGTAATTTGGCTCACGGTAAGGCTCCGCAAAGTAAAGACCGAAGGAGTCTTCATAGTCAGCCAGATTAGCGAGGATGCTATTATTGGCATGCCCTTCTTTATGGCACATCAATGTTCGATGGAGCTACAAAGGACCCATAGTAAAGGAAACTATTAGGTTGTACCAACCAAGCAGGAAAGCTACTCCAGAATAAAGTTCAGGTAATTAGGGACCTGGTGGTACCAGTTAGGACAGAATTGGTGGTTTGGTGTAGATTGATTACACAGAGTTTCTGTCTGCTGGGGATAATAGAAAGGTACATTGAAGGCCCGCCTCTAGCCACAAGCCTGAACGAGCCCAGAGCAGATGGAACGATGTTGGTTAGGTGTCTTAATCCAAACCTCCAGCTCCTGATCATCTGTTCGGGAACCACCATAGGCACCTAAACTGGCGTAGAAGCTCCTCCTCTCATCGCTGGTGGCCCTCCCCTCAAGGGAGGCCCTGCCATGCCAATCACGCGAGTCGAGGTGAGCCACGGGTCCTCCAGTATTTCCAAGAACTTTACCAGACCGCAAGATCTTCATGCCAGAACACAGAGCAGGCTAAGAAGCTAGCTACCCAACTGATCAAGTACGAGCCAGTGTTTAACACTAGAGACAACGATATGGGCAGAACGTTGCAAGTGAAGCACTCTATACCCGTGAAATGCGGGACCCGACTTATTCGTCAACCTCCTCACCGCCTAAGGCCCAAAAAAGAAGCAGAGGCTATGAGACAGGTACAGAACCTGTTTGCCAGAGAGTTGAATGAAGGATGGAAAATGGCGGTTTTGTGTGGGTTACCAGAGGCTCAATGTGGTAACCGAACAATGTTTATGTTGACAGATGTTTATCTCTTTTCTCAAACAGACGAAAGTCTGAATGCCCTAGCCAACAGCCAATATTTCAGCAACTTTGATCTCGTCAGCGGATACTGGCAAGTTCCGCTGGACGAAGATGCCAGTAAAAAATTGGCCTTCATCATTTGGTCGAAACTGTAAAAATGGAGAGCCTTTCCTTTCAGACTTAGGTCTGCCCTTGCCAGTTTTCAGCAATTGATGAAGAGAGTGTGGCATGGGTTCCACTGGCATACCTTATTGTTGTCCCTGGATAACGTGATTGTTATTGCATCTGATTTTGAGACCCACTTTAAGTGGCTGGTGGAAGTGTACCAGCAACTACCGCAAATCGGACTCAAACTCAAACTGGCCAAGTGCAAACTGCTAAAGTCCCAGGTGTGGTACCTGAGCCGCATAGTAAGCAGCGAAGGAGTTTCCACAAACCCAGCGCAAGTGAAGGTGGTCGAGTTGTGGCCTACCTTGCATGGAGTCCAGAAACTACAACGTTTCCTGGGTACTTTCAGGTACTACCGGCAGGACAACCTTAGGTTTGCCACTATTGCAGAGCCCCTCCATTGGCTGGTAGAGATGGGGAAGCCCTGGTGGTGGCTGGGTGAGAAACAAACAGTGTTTGACACCCTTTCCCACAGCCTCACCACAGCACCTGTGCTGGGGTATCCGGATCTAGGGAAAACCTTTATCCTGGACACAGATGCCAGCGGATGCGGTGTAGGAGCTGTGCTGTCACAGCAGCAGGGCAACCAGGAACGAGTGCTTTTTTACTATAGCAAAACACTCACCCCTTCAGAGTGAAATTAATGTGTGACACGCAGATATTTGCTGGCGGTGGTCAAAGCAGTATAACACTTCCAACCATACTTATACAAACAGGAGTTTCAACTTCGCCCGGACTATGCATTCTTGTTATGTTTCTACTACAGGAGGAAGCTCTCCCACTTGGTGGCACGTTGGCTAAAGGTGCTAGCTGAGTTTTAATACGTGCTGGAACACTGTGCTGGAGTGAAGCACAGAAACGGAGATTGTTTAAGCCTACAGACCAGCAAAGATTGCTGGCAGTGTGCCCAAATAAAGCACCTCTATTGGCGCCCAACTCGGCTTAAGTTGGACCAAGACGAGCAGGAGGAGGCTAGAGTGGTCGGGAAAAACCATTCTCTGTCAGAGATTGCCAGGCTTGCGCGTGAGGCAGCTAGTCAACGGGTGTTACTCCCTGTCTCTACTGAGACAGCCAAGGTCAACCTGGGACCGGTCGAGACCACCCTGGGACTCCCACACATCGAGCGGGTGATAACCTGAAGTCCTACTTGGTGCCACCAGAAACCACGTAAGAGCTGGGAGGAGCAAGATAACCAGCTAGACAGGCCGGTGCCTTGTCCCTGTGAGAGCATGAGCTGGCTCAAGGTTGGTCAATGCCACCCTGGAACCTGAGGCATTGGCTCAGCTAACCAATCGGTTGGTTTGACTGCAGAGTGAGGGCAAAAGTGTTGTGGCCGTAATGTACTGAGCAACTTGAAGCCACACCAAAATGCCTCCGGAACAACTGAAGTTTGGGAGCCAAGAGCTCAAGATCCTGCATGAGAGGAGGAATTCTCTGAGAGTCAGGAAGGATGGCGTGATGGAAGCCAGAGTGGCCCCTTATGTTCAAGCCCATTGTTGTGCAATATGCCAACCAGCTATTAGGGAGCTAAAGACCTGCCAGACAAACGTTATGACTCACCCCAAGGTCGGAAAGACGGCAGGCCGCCCCTAGCTTACATGGTACTGGCTCAGACGGATTGCTGCTGTTTGCAGTTTGGTACGTAGCTGCAAGGTGTGCCAGGCTGCCAGACACAGAGGGACTAAAACTGCAGGAAGCCAGCAGCGGTTATGCGCTGGTCAACCCTGACAAAAGGTTGCTGTTGACTTGGTGGACCCTCTCCCTATCACTCTGAAGAGCAATAAGTGGATCTTAGTGCTTTCAGACTATTTCACCCAATGGCAAGATGCTATTGCCATCTCAGAGGCCATGGTTTCATTGGTGGCCAGCGCCCTTGATGAAAAAGTGTTTTGCTACCTGGGGCTTCCAGAGCAAGTCTATACAGACCAAGCTCTCAATTTGAGAACCAACTGATGGAAGAGCTCTGACAGTTCTGGCAGGTGAGCAAGACACAAACTTCTCCCTACCATACCCAGGCAAATGAGTGAGAAAAAATCAAAGCCGGGGCAACTCTTTAGGAGCCATATTGTCGGCACGGAGAAAAGAAGAATGGAATGATATCCTGTCCCAGCTTATGCAGGTGTACCAAGGCACCCACCCAAACCATGACAGGTAAGACAGCAAATTTCATGATGTTTGGCAGGGAGTTGCGTCTGCCTAGTCACCTAGTTGTATCCGCAATCTACTAGCGGATACATGCTGCAGAGACAGCAGCAGCTGGAAGAGGTGCACAAAGCTCCCAGGGAGGTGCGGATGGAGACTAAAAATGCAAATCAAAAAGAGCCACCGCTGTTCGCGTCTGGAGATTAAGTGTGGTTGGTGAACAGGCGGCGGGCGAAGGGGGGCAAGCGCTAAGTTATAAGCTAAGTTTGTGGGCCCCGACAAGTCAAACCGCCTGGCCCAACCACACATGTTTTGGGGAAAGACAGGGCCAAACCTTGACCCAACACGAGTCTAGGTTGAAACCATATCACGCTTGCCTCGGAAGCCTTGGTCTTGCTTCAGCAATGCTCGAGCCTTGAAGAGGACCAAATATGAAAGGAACCAGGAGGGCTGATGAGGAATTATTGGAGTTCCCTTCCCAAATGAGTCCAGCTGATAAGCTTGACAAAATAGGAAAGGCAACTCTGCAGGCCAATACCAAAAACGAAAACTTGCACAAAAACATGCACAAGGGTTTGAACTCCGAACCTCCTGCAGCACATCCCTAAAGCAATGGTAGAGAGGAAATAAACCTTTCCCACATAAAAAGATGGGGTGAGTTAATAGAAGACTTAGACTCCGGACACCTATCGATATCCCGCCTGGCCGTGGAAAATTCCATCACCACTACAAAAGAGCCAAACCATCATTCATCCCATGTTAGACAGAAGCCGGAACAATATGTTGAGTGAATTTACCAAATAACAGAAGACAAGCCGCGGACCAGATAACTCAGGATTCTAGCCACAAGACCACTAGATCATCAGTTATCCACTGACAATAAACAGTTGATTAATCAGAAAATTACCCGTCTTGAACACGATGTTGAGCAGCTTGAGACGTGGGCCCGGCTGGTTACACCACTCTTTTGTGTTGATTAGATATACTCTCTAATGGAGGGGAGTGTGTAGTGTATGCCGGGCCATGATTTTAATTCTTGTAAATATTTTTATATGTGTAAATCTTGCACATGGTGTTTTGTCATTTCTTTTTTATATCGTTAATAACTTGTTTGTTGTGCTATATCACTTTCATTGTGTTGTATTGCTGTTGTACATTTTAATGTATTATATCCATGCCAATGCATTAGAAATTCTATTTATTATTATTGTTATATGATTTTTTACCCGATTCCATTAGCCAGAACAAGTGAATTTATTGTATATCAATGAGCAGACTCAGTTGGGCAGTGCAATAGTCATCAGCTCCTCGACTAGTGGATCTTCTTTCCTAAATATAAGCAAATAAAAACTATATTTATTTTCTAGTTTTTGTGAAACAGGCTAGATCGTGCCAAGTAAAAGCCGGCAAATTCCTTTACATTAACATCCTAATATTATAACCCCACTTTGCTATAGAGGATTGACTCTTACATAAAAATTTATAGGTCTGGAGGGTAGTTACAATGTTACCATACTCGACAAGAACCTCGGTGTTGTCCATAAGTTAAAACTTCCTCTGGTTAAAATAAGATTAATAATAATCTTAATAAAATGATATTCTTATATCATAATATCTTGATATTCACATATCCAGATACTTACATATTCAGATATTCACATATCCAGATATTCTAATTACCTAACATCCTAAGATCCTAACACCTTTTCCCTATAGAAAACTAACTCTTACATGTATACTTATAGGTTTGGAGAGTCTTTACTATCTCACCAGACAGAACAAGCACCTCAGCATCTACTTGGAGGACCATGATGAAGAGTGTAGAACTGCAAATTACTCTTCCTTCTACATCGAGGATGGCAATTCTGGTTACATGCTGAATGTAGGTACAATTTGTGTTACATTTTGACAGTTTTATAAAAAGGGATTATCCAAAAGTGGCTTCCAACTTTGATCAATGCGTGCATACAAGATTTGAAATAGAAGATTTGTTATGAGCATCTATTTATCGGAAGCCAAACATAGATGTTAATAATCATCAACCAATATGATATATTTTTGTAAATTTATATGCTAAATGTACATGTATATAGTGTCTATATATATATATTCTATCAAACACTAAAAAAATTTAGTTAAAAGCAATTGACTTAAAAAAGTTATATTTATAGAATATACAAAAGCAAAATGACATTTTTTCGTTAAAATGCAGCACTTGCTTGGCAAATAGCGTTCTGATTGTTGCTTTTAGTTGAACTCATTTCATTCTTTTGGCGGTTCAATACTTTCTACAGTGTCAGTGGATCTTAAATATTTTTCTACACTGCTCAAGTAGTTGATATTAGCAGCCAAACAGTTTCCTTGACAAAGCAAAACCTTTGTGCGTAGCCATTTAAAATACAAACTTTTCCTAATTATAAAAAAAATGTATAACAACATGGTCAGCTTTCACCTGAGTGCTAAGCAATAATTATAACTCAAAAAAGTGATACAAACTTTATTGCAGTTACTCAAGGAAAAACTAGTTACAATACAAATTTGCAAACAAACAAAAATATTCAAAAAAGGATATCAAAGTTAAATCTACACAGTTTCACATGGGTTCAATATGGTGATACAAGTCCTTTACTCCTATATTGTCAGTTTCAATATGGAAAGGGTTAATTATAGATGATAAATTTAAAGCTGGGTCACATAGAGATAAATCCTTTCATTCTGCATATAAACTGACATATTAAAATAAGTAATTTCTTACAAAGATACGTTACCAACTAAGCTTTTCATACTGGTGAAAAAGTAATTATGCTTAATAAGCTGAAACTTTAGAAACAAGTCTTTCATGGTTTTCATATTTTTGCAAAACCATTTTAAATACTGATCAATATTAAGTCTGTATCACTTTCCGAGAATTCAACGTAGATGTTTGGTAGAGCAGACTTTTTATGCAGATCAATAAAACACTAAAAGGAAAAAATAGAGACTATAATTAATAACTATGAATATTTAATTTTGTTAAGTATAAAAATCAATAAACAGTCAGGAGAATTGAAAGTTGATGCAGTCTTTGCTATAAGATATGGTGGTAATTTATTACCACCATAGAATAAAGTAATTACTATCACAAAAGAGAATAAGATATTCATAAATTATGAATTATTAACATATAAGTGTAAACATTGCTTTGAGTCAATATTAGAATAGTAAATTTTTTTCAATTTTATGAAGCATTTAAGCATTAGAGAGAGAAGAACTCTGGTCGTTCTAGATGTATTACATTTTACGATACTCATTCTGGCTAACCAAGTTAACGTTGAGATTATGACAAATAGTCAAACCTAACCATTCTGTGACCTGCTAATAAATACAGTAACATACCAGTACAGTGTGCAGTAATATATCTGTACAGTATATAGTAATATACCAGTACATTATACAGAAATATATCAGAAAAGTATACAGTAATAGACCGGTACAGTACAAAGTAAAATATCAGTACAGTATATAGCAATATACCTGTACAGTCTGTAGTAATATATCAGTACAGTATATAGTAAAATATCGGTACAGTATATAGTACTGATATAGTAATATATACTGTATGCAGTAGATTGCAGTATATAGTAATATCACATTAACAGTATATAGTAATATCCCATTAACAGTATATAGTAATATCCCATTAACAGTATATAGTAATATCCCATTAACAGTATATAGTAATATCCCATTAACAGTATATAGTAATATCCCATTAACAGTATATAGTAATATCCCATTAACAGTATATAGTAATATCCCATTAACAGTATATAGTAATATCCCATTAACAGTATATAGTAATATCCCATTAACAGTATATAGTAATATTTCATATAGAGTATCATTTTCTCCGATGATGAGTGTTCATTGTATTTTTACATCTTCAATAGTGCGTAGTATTACTATAATCAAGTATAGTTTAATTCTACAAGTTCTCATGTAGTTATTTCATTGATTTAGGGATTCATACAGCGTCAAGTTTTCTAAATACTTGCAATTTCTTCTTCACAATGCATTACATACTTGGATTACCACCAAAACATCTATTCGAAGATCAGAACAGTTCCAAAACAGAAGTAGTTTTGGTTTTATGGATGAGCCAATCATAGGTACTATTAGTTTTGTTCTAGAAATTGACCAATCAGCAAGAAGGTAAATATGCTCTGAAGGTGCTTTAAAGAAACAAAAGAAAAACTAGTTTTAGTTAATCACAGAGCTTGACACAAACTTGACCAATCAGCTTCAACAAGCCTGATACTTGTTAAAGTTGATTGGTCAATCCTCAAAATATGGCATCCTGCTGATTGATGCCCATTCAGACGCCAACTAACGCTGTTACACAAATAAAACAGATAAACACATGCTGATTTCTTAGTCAAGTAGAAAAATTTACTAATAATAAAACAACTATCACTTATTTGTAGATGGCTAGTCATCAGTAATATAGTATAATATATATAATATAGTAAATAGTATAATAAAGTCTGTTAAAACTTTACATTAGACTTTTACAAGGTTTATTAGTGTAATAGGTAACATCAAAGCTTATTATTATCATCATTAGCTTTGGGATTTTACCTACTCTAAAGCAAATTTTTTAAATATTTCAGCTTTTTCAAAATCCAATGATCACAGGTTATTTCTATGGTTTATGATTACACTTAAAGCATTAATTGCTTCAATTCTAAATTCCAATTAATTTTTTTGCAGGCAAAAAACATACTACTCATTCGCTATCTATGTTCTGCAACAGCATACTAAACATGTGAATTTCTATCAAAATCAAAAATAGCAGCCAAAAATGCATAATACCAACAAAACTTAACTGTTTAACTAATCCCTTTGTGTGGCTAATTTATTAATTAGCCCCAATCCAAGGAAAATAACTTTGATAGCTGATAGTCAATTATCTGTTATGATTTACTCACAGGTAGCAGGCTACAGAGGAGATGCAGGAAATTCCCTTACCTGGCATCAAGGAATGAACTTCTCTACATTTGACAATGATCAAGATGTTAAAACCGAAAATTGTGCCCTCAAGTTCCAAGGTAAAGTACAATAAATTTTTAATAAACTGTTGACTGCCTTGAAGGTCAGACAATGAGTTCAAAAATAGTTGTTAGTGCTTAAACTCACAAGGGGATATTTAGCACTGCATGATGCCAATCTACTCAGAATTCAGCTGGGTGAGTTGATGCTGAGCAATAAAGCTAACCTTAGGCAATCAAAACTTTATCTTAAATGAAATGCACTCAGATGGGTTCTTTTTTTTCCTGTATTGCAATGTCCTGGCTGTTCATTTGTAACAATGTTTACCAACATACAGCAACCAAATTTGACATTGGACAGCAACCAAATTTGACATTGGACAGCAACCAAATTTTACATTGGACAGCAACCAAATTTTACATTAGACAGCAATCAAATTTTGATATTTTTTAAAATTGAATCATCATCAAAATGAACACTGAATTGTTTATAAAATTAATAAGAGCATACCTAGTCCAGTAAGACAAAAATAAATGGAAAATTACAAAATAATCCAGTGGAAAACTAAGACTTAGGTGTCAGTCCCGGGCTCTGCACCTTGACTAGCTACGCTATTGCGCACATGGGCCCTCATCATTAAATATAGATAGATTTTTCTATTAGGTTTTTTGATTCTTTGATGAAAATACAAACAAACAAACAAATCGTTGTGCAGGTTGACATCTTGAAATTGGTAAATATTTATTTATTATTTTAAAAATCAAAAGTTGCTATAAAACCGAATGTCTACAACAGATCATTAAATTTTATAGTTTCAAATAATACAATTGTTTTTTCTGATATCTTCTTGTAGTCTACAATTCATGAAAGCAAGATAAGACCAAAAAAATCAGAAGCCATCCATGTTGTTGTCTAGCAGGCACCATATTTATATAAATTGATTACCGACATCAAAGAATCAGGAGATGATAAATTTATTGGCTGTTTGCAAACGTGCCCATGTTATCGCTCGCTGGCGAGTTGCCCAAATGTGTGTAGGCACTCACCTGCGATATCTCTGTTCTCCACTGGATACCCGTGAAAAAATTACCTAGTCTGTGGTGTTTTAGCCTTTACACTTGACAAACTCTGATTTGATGTTTATAACATTCCCATATTTATCTGTGTTAATAAAGCAGATACTGCATTTTATTAAGATGGCAGTTGGCTCGAATTTAAACAAAGAATTTTAGAATGGTATATTAAAACAACTTTGTTATGAGCCTTATTTCATATTTTAATGGCTCTTTATGCTTAGTGAGCTTATAACAGAACCATTTTACTTTTGGTGCTGTAACTATTTTTCGTGACTTTTTCCTTTATGAAATAAGCTTGTTTTATAATGACAGATTGAATGACAGAATATTTGCACAAATGCCATCCTTGTTAAATTTTAAAACCTTACAATTTAATATTTCATTACTAAAACTGCTCTGAAAGGTTAATGAATGCTATTTTGATACTCTTTGCGTTAAAATGAACTGACACAAAATTTTAATAGATTTCACAAGAAAGTATTCAAATTTTCATCATTAAAACTTGTTGTTAGTGTTTGAGTAATTTGAGAGTTAAGATGCTTTAAGAATTAAATTAACAACACTTAATTGCAGTTACAACACCCAGATCAAGTAAAAATGTGATTACAAAATTTATAGTTGCAAAGAAGTTGACAAAACTGAAACACGCAAGTTTGAAATCCGATTGCAATAGCTGATATCCACTGCAGTAATGATATCGACTAGTAACATCATTTCTTACGTACCTTTCTTCTTAAAATCTTGCATGAGACAAAGGTTTAGAGATTTTAAACCTAAAAATTCCTACCATCCTCCAGCATTGAAGATCTACGATCTTGGAAAAATGCCAGTCAAAAAATTCAATGCTCAAAAGAGAATTCCACAGCTTATAAATAGAATATCAATTAATAAAAGTATTTTTTTGATTTGTATTAAAAGTCATTTCAGTTTAGGATTGCATTTGAATTACTTTTAACATAGGTCAAAAGTTCAATTCCAAAGATAGCAATTCCAACTTAATAAACCTGGATGTTAATTATAAACTCTGCTATTCGATGATGTGCTCAAAATCATTAAATAATTGTAATGCTTTAGCGTTGATCTTAATTTTTAAACATTTTCTGACCAGCTTTTTGAGTATTTATTTTAATCCTTTGAATCCTGGCCGTTTTGTCAATAGGTGTAAGTAACCCTGGGCAATCTTTCCAACAATCCGAAGTTCTGAAACCTTTATTAAATATAACTGAATGTGCTCATAGCACAATGGTATTTAATAGAACACCAGAAAAAAGTCTGGCAACCAATGGCAAATGTCATCAAAGAGAACAAAAAGTACTTTACCGTTATTCATGCTAAAACTATAAAAGTTCGTGCAATTTTCAAAAACTTGTAACAACATTTATGATGCATCTATTTCATTGAGCACATGTTCATCATCACTTCATGATTCAAAATATACTAAAGAATTATAATTAGTAGCATAAAATTCTTGGTTTGCATCGCAATCATTTATGACTTACTAACAAACGAGTCGTATCGATTTCTTCGCGATATCGTTCATGTAAAGTTTGGTGTTAAAATGGAAAAAGTAGGTATACATATTTGAAAACTATTCCAAACAAAAGAAAAACTTCTTGTCTAACATCCTGTGACAAAACTAATTTGATTGGTGTACGCTCTTACTTTAAATCACTTTTTGTAAACAAAGCCATGTGAATGGTGGATTTCCGGCTGATGTAGTTTCTGACACATCCTACACAATGCCAGAAAACTAGTTGTTAGGGCTCAATAAAACAATGTTTATTGAAGAAAATCAAAAATTTCCCAATACAAAACAGCTTAAAAAAACTTCTTTTGACAGAATACTTCATGAGAGCAGAAACTTGGAAATTTTTAGCCAATAATTGTTGAAGTATGGAATATCAAAATTTCCAATAAGCACAAAACTCAGTTGTCATACATTGTTTACTGTTACTAGTGTTCTTTTGTCGATTTTGATATTAACAGTTAACATAGAGTTTAGTTGATAGCGGATTGCTTTCAATTTCAACTGTCTACTATAACAACTGGTTGAATGTTCATTCAAATAAACTTTGAAATTTAACCTCTTTCTATAAATATTTAGGAACAAAGTTAGTAGTTTTATTAATCATTAAATTCAATTTTGCATTGGTATTACATGATGGTTATTAAAATGTTTGTTTTAAATCCTGAAAGCTAAAGTAATTGAACTCGCTTGAGCAACAAAGAGAGAACATAATTACCATTTATTACAGGAGCATGGTGGCACAGAAGCTGTTTTGCTTCAAGTCTTAATGGAGTATGGCGTCAAAATGGTCCAACCTCAACTTATGGACTTGGGATTGTCTGGAAATATTGGAGAGGCTACTACTACTCGTACAAAACTACTTACATGAGATTGGGCAGATAACTCCATGCTCAATATGTCTGAGCTGTGATTGTAAAATTCAAAGCACATATAAAGTCATTGCTGTTGTACTTCTATACTAAAGCTAGTGATGTGCTCATTTCTACTATGGCGACCTGTTTTAAATTTTTAGATATATTTCTGTCAGATTCAATTATAAAAAAATCCTTGTTATTTTGATGCAAAAGTAAGTTTTAAATAGCCAAAAACACTTTTGAGGTGCATTGGAGGCTTACAACTTTTTGGTTATACATTGTACTTTTTCTAACCTGGTTCTGCTTTAAATGTTGTACTATGTGTAAACTAAATAGATTAACATAAATGAAGAAAGGTTTTGTTACTCTAAACATCAATAATTATCAAATTTCAATCAAGCAGTTTAATTGACACGACTCAAATTAAATTTTTTTTCTCTTAATTTAGTAGCAAGTGAGTGTATAAAAATAAAATAAAGATCACTGAATGTATTTTTTAAGCTAATAGATTAAAGCAAGCACTTTCAGAGTTGTTTGGTACAAGATAGATATACAAAATGTTATACAAGATGATGCAAAATGATTACAAAATACTAACAAATTCTACCGTAGAAAGTTCTATTAATAATGTACAGTGGTATTATTGTAAAATTTTGTCTGTGTAATGTTTTGTGTATTTACTTTTTGTTCATAAAAAGGCTAAAATTGTGTTTTATGTACTTATTAGTTGGGTTTACCGTTAGTGTTTGCCAAAAACCAAATATATTAAAAAAAGTGTCAAAATATGATATGAATGTCCATGGTACAACAATTCATAGACTGACAACCAAAATTATTTAATTTTTGCCAAATTCGATACATTAAATTTTGCGTTCGCATCAGTTAACCAAAATTTATAGGAAAAATGGAAGTGTTTTGCCTAAGGTTTATAAAAACTCATACGCTGCCAGCCTCAAGAGATCGTTATGTGTAGTAGCTATGTGCACAATTATTTTTAGATGTATAAGTAATAACAAATCCCCCAAAGTAACAATCAACCCATTAAAGTTTATAACAAAATATGAAAATACAACGCCTCAAATTTGCAAGCACACGGATAATGGGAAAAATTCTCTACCAAATACTGCAGATCAGTGGCAAATCAAGTATTTGAGCAACACCAAATCAAAAGTGTACTTGTACCTTATTGTAAAGTTCAGATCTATACAGTAGCATGCAACTATGGCAAATCATAAAATTTAAGGTGTTATTGTATTCATACATCAGTTGACTAATTTGCTTGTGTAAATTTTAAAATTGCAGTCAAATTAAAACAAACAATAGTAAAACTGCAAGTTGTTAATAAAAAGTAAATTGCTAAGACAAACGGCAACCATTTCGGCAAAAAAACACTTCATATTTTGTCATTCCGGTATAATCATAAAACTTTGTATTTTTTGTATTGGGAAGGTTTTCTTGAGTAATTGTTTGGTCTGACAGGCTATTCAATTTTAATTTTTACAACACAAAATTATACAGATAGCAATGCTACATAAGATGCCAATCCCATGCGCATTTAACATAAATGTATTTATTTATGTAATAGTAGTTTTGTCCGCACTGATTGTTTTCTTCGTAGTAAAATGATTATAGCTTTTTAACGAATAAAGCTAAAAAATCAAAATATTTTCTAGACTTGCACAAAACTGTATTACATGGTAAAAAACTTCATGAACAATTTGACATAAGATACATTGCCTGATGTGGCTCATTTTTAACTCTTTCACTACCAAGCGCTTTTGGTTGAAAATAGTCCAGGGTACCTAGCCTGTCAGTAAGTAAACTTATCATTTAACATGGCTGCAAGACGGTGCCTATAACTTACCTCCAACTAACCTTAGATCTCTAAATGAACATGCAAATATTTATCACATTGGGAAAATGAGAAATACGTCTACAAGTTGATATTTATAGCTTGAAATAAACCTACAAAGATCTTATAGACTGCACTGCGAATAGTTTGAGATTTCATTTTTCTTTTAATTGTTCTAAATTTGTGAGCATGTTTTGTTTGATAACTATATTTAACAATGTTGAATAAAAAATCATTGCGCTCTTAAATATGTTTGTTACAGTTTGCGTAAAAAATGATTTTATAGGCACAACAGGATATTGGTTATGAAGGCAAGTTTAGATACTAATTATCAGCCAATATGCTGCATTGCTGTGAATTTGTAAGCTAATCGTGTTAATCTATTAAGCGTTTCATCTATTTAGTTAAAAATAAGTTACTTAAATAAAGATTATTCATAAAATATGGCTGAGCAAAAATTAATATTTTTAAATAAAATTCTTTGTAGCATTTCTCGGTCAGTTAACGTTTTGATTCTTGCTTTCAGTTAAACTCAGTTCAGTTTTTTTCTGGTTATTCAATATCTTCCACAGTGTCTTTTATGGTCAAATGTTTGTCTACCGGACTCAACTAGTCAATATTAACACCCAATAAATTTTCTGAGCACAGCAAAACCTTTATGCAGTAGGTTTTAAAATAACATATCTTTGTGATAAGAAAGATAAACTTATAACCACTTGTTCTGCTGTCATTTGAAGGCTAAGCACAAATTTAAGCCTCTAATAATGGTATAATTTCAATTATACATGTAGTTAGTCAAATAAAAATCGTTTTTATGATACAAATTTATAAATAAACGAAATCATTTAAAAAAAGTCTAACAATGTCTGAATCTACACAGGTTTACAGCGGTTTGATATGGAGCTACAAGTCCCTTAACCCTAAATCGTCAGTTTCGGTATGGAAAGGGTTAATTATAGATGATAACTTTAAAGTTGGGTTACATAAAAATAAATCTTTTTACTCTGATTATAAGTTGGTACATAGAAATATGGATATTGAAATGTGTGATTTTTATGAAGATAATTTGCCAACTAAGTTTTTTAAATTGGTGAAAAAAGTAGCTTTGCTTAATAACCTGAGATTTCAAAAACAAGTCATCAGTGGTTTTCATATTTCTGTGATACAGTTTTAAATACCGATCAATAAAAAGTCTGTATCTCTTTCATAGAACTCAGCGTGCATGCAAAGTGAAGCTGACTTCTATACATATCAATAAAACACTAAAAGGAAAAATGAAAGACTATATTTAATAACCATGACTATTTAACTTTGTGTAGTACAAAACCAATAAACAATCAAGAGAATTGAAAGCTTTGCTATGAGATATAAACAAACTTTACTTGTAAACTAATTCTTATTTTATAGGAAAATAAGATAGGCAATAATCATTAGTGATTAATATATAAGTGTGAACATTGCTTCGGGTCAATATTAGAATAGGAGATTTCCTTTCAATTCCATGGAGCAATGAACAATGAAAAGAAACAAAATGTTTCTGCTCTAAATGTGTTAGATTTTACAATAGCTATTTTAGCTAACTAAGCTAATCTACAGGTTATGACAAATAGTCAAACCTAACCATTCCCTAACCTGCTCATGCATGCAGTAATACATATGTACAGTATACAGTAATATATCAGTACTTTATACCGCATAATAATTATACAGCATATAGTAATATATCAGTACAGTATATAGCAATATATCATATAGAGTATGATTTTCTCCTTTGATGCAATACAGACTTGGCTTACCACCAAAAAATGCTTTCGAAGTTCAGAACAGTACCCAAATGAAAGTAGCTTTGGTTTTACGGGTAAGCCAATCCAATCAAAGTGATAATATGTTTGCTTTAAAAGTCGACTAATCAATGAGGCGGCAAATATACTTTAAAGATGCTCTAGAGAAACAAAAACAGGTAAAGTTTTAGTTAATCATAGACCTTGATCCAAACTTGACCAACAAGAGGCTTGATACTATTTGAAGCTAATTGGTCAATCCTTAAAATATGGAATTCTGCTTAGTGATGCTTATTCAAACACCAACTAGCACCTTTACATCAATATAATAGGTAAAAAACTTGTGCTGACCTTGTGATCAAGTAGAAACACATACTGATATTAACGCAACTGTCACTTGTTTGTAGATGGCTAGACATCAATTTTGTATAATAAAATCAGTTAAACTCTTACACTAGACTCTTACAAGGTTTATTAGTGTAATAAGTAACATTAAAGCCTATTATTATCATCATTAACTTTGGGATTTTACCTACTCTAAAGCAAATTTATTAAAAATTCAGCTTTTTCAAAATCCAATGATCACAAATTATTTTTATGGTTTATGATTACACTTAAAGCATTAGATGCAGTCATACAACTCACAGAAACTTACAAAGTCTATTTTCAATTCTTTTTTTGCAGGTAAAAAAGAACACTACTCATTTGATATCCATATTCTGCAACATCATAATAAACATGCGAATATCTATCAAAATCAAAAAGAGCAGTCAGAAATGCATATGAATGACCAAACTTAACTTTTTAACCGATCTCATTGTGTGGATAATTTATTGATTAGCCCTAATCCAAGAAAAATAACTTTGATAGCTGATAGTCAATTATCTGTTATGATTTACTTACAGGTAGCAGGCTACACAGGAGATTCAGGAGATTTGCTTACCTGGCATCAAGGAATGAACTTCTTTACATTTAATCAAGATGTTAAAGCTGAAAATTTGGCCCTCAAGTTCCAAGGTGAAATACCATAATTTTTTTAATAAAATGTGGACTGCCTTGCAGGTCAGACAATAAGTTCAAAAATAGTTGTTAAAGTGCAAACACACAAGGTGATAATTAGTGATGCATGGTGCCATTCTATGCTTAATTCAGCTGGGTGAGTTGATGCTAAGCAATAATGCTAGACTTGGAGAATGAGAGCTTTATCTTACTTGCGATGCATTCTGATGGTTTCTGTTTTTCAGCACAGCATTGCTTTGGCTGTTTTGTGTGACAATGTTTACTAACATACAGCAACCAAATTTTCATACTTTTTACAATTGAAACGTCATCAAAACGAACACTGAAATGTTTGTAAAATTATTAAGAGCACACTCAGTCTAGGAAAACAAATAAAAAATAGTTACCAAAATTAAGTAGAAAACTAACACTTAGGTGTCAATCGTTGAAAAGGTTGAAATTTTAAAATTGGTAAATATTTATTTTTTGTATCAAAAATTAAAAATTGCTATAAAACCAAATGTGTACAACAAATAATTAAATACTATCGTTTCAAACAAAATAATTGTTTTTTTGTATACCTTCTTGTAGTGTATAGTTTCTGAAAGTAAGATTGGCCCAACAAAAGCAGAAGCCATTTATGTTGTTGTCTAGCAGGCGCCATGTTTACTTAAATTGATTACCAATGCCAAAGAATCAGGAGATACTAAATTGATTGATGGTCTGCAAATGCGCCCATGTTACAGCTCAAAGGTGTTTGGGCAATCATTTGCAATTTATCCGCCCCCACCAGTTGCCAATGATAAAATTACCTAGTGTACTGTGTTATAGCCTTAACACTAGACGTGTTTTATGTATGATTTCAGTTAGCTCGAATTAAAACAAAGAACTTTAGAATGGTATATTAAATCAGCTAAGTTGTGAGCCTTATTTCATATTTTAATGCCTCTTTTTGCTTAGTGAGATTACAACAAAACTATTTCACTTTTGGTGCTGTAACTATTTTTCGTTACTTTTTCCTTTATGAAATAAACTTATTTTATAACGAAAAAGTAAATTAAAAAGCATTATCTTTGCACAAAAGCTTTCCTTGTTAAATTCTCAAATGGTACAACTTAATATTTCATTACTGAAACAGTTCTGAAAAGTTAATGGAGATCATCTTAATACAATTTGCCTAAAATTGAACTGGCAAAAATGTTATTAGATTTTACGAGAAAGTATTCAAATTTTTTATCATGTAAACTAGCTGTTGATGTTTGAGTGATTTGAAGGCCAATATGCTTTAAGATTTAAATTGAAAAAGCTTGATTGCAGATAAAACACTCCGATCAAGCAAAAGTGTGCTTATGAAGTCTGTAGTTGCAAAGAAGTTGACAAAATAGAGACTCACAAGGTTGAAAAATGAATGCAGTAGCTTATAGCATCTGCAGTAAAATATCAACTAGTAACATCAATTCTTATGTACCGTTCCTCTGAGTATTTTACGTTGATTGAAGGATTAAAGATTTTGATCTTAAAACATCCGGCCAATCAGATCATCTTCAACATCGACAACCATTGCAATTCACAAAAAACACTAATTCTTTTTGATAAAGCCTACTCAATTTTTTTTGCAATTTCAGCTTTGAAAAATTTATAACAAAAAAATACTTACTCAGGTATTAAATATAATGTAATTTGTGAGATGGAGTAAAGCAAAATCTACTATAAAATTTCCAATACTTGGAATAGCCTAATATCTAAAGAGCAGAGATAATAAAATGATCGTAATATCTTCATGTTAGGATCTTTTATTAGATATTAAAACTTATCTGTTTATAATAATGATTCAAGTATTTAATCAATTGGAAATATCTAATGAGTTACCAAGTAAAAAATTAAACATTCTTCTATTATTCCCTAACTATATTCATAACTGTTGCAGACAAAATTTTCAGTGAGTACAAAATGTATCAACCTGGTTGTTAACTGTAAACAAAGGTAAATCTAACTGAAACCATGAAATAATGATATAAGCACTGGATGCAAAATTATAAATTTGCATAAGATAACATAATAAAATATACAGCTAACATGTACATTTAGCAGAGATAAAACAGAATTATTAAAACATAAAATTTTAGATCGAAATGTACCAATACCAATATCATCAAAGTTTTTTTCTAACAGGCTTATGTTGGTACAAAGCCTGCTATTGGTCAAACTTTTATAGGCCTGGTACTAGTGTGGTAGTAATACCTCTCAGCGGGCAACTGCAGGGAGCTGGCTTGCCTAGAGCAACTATGTTCACTGTTACAAAGCTAATAATTATTAGTTTCGGAACAATTTTCTGATAGTGATAAATCTGTTTTCAACTGGTTTTTACAAAATAATTGTTGACCTGCACTATAATCATTTTGGTGATGAGAATAAAAATGGTAGTTTTTTTTAACTACTTTTAAAAGTGTTCGAAAGTTCAAATCCAAAGATAAAATTGCCTATTTAAAATACCTCAATTTTGATCATAAATTTTGCTATTTGATGATGTGCAACAAATCATTAATTAGTTTTAATGCTTTCAGAGCTGATCTTAATTTTTAAACTATTTCTGGCAAGCTTTAACCACCTTCTAGTAACTATCTTAACCTTTTGAACCCGGGCTGCTTTTGGCAATGCGTGTCAGTAACCTTGAGCAATCTGTCAAACAATCCAAAGTTTTAAAACTTTTATTAAACAGATCTGAATGTGCTATGAACACAATAATATTTGGTAGAACACAAAAAAAAGTTGGAAAATCCACAGCAAATGTCATCAAACAGAACAAAATAGTACTTTACCATTATTTGGGCTAAAACTATAAAAGTTTGTGCAATTTTCAAAAACTTGGCAAAACATTTACAATAGCGTCATTTTCATTGAGCACATGTTCATCATCATTTTATGACTCAAAATATACCGAAAAATTATAATTAGTAGTAGAAAATTCCTTATTTGCATTATAATCAGCTATAATCTTCTAACAAACAAGTCGTATCAATTTCTTCGCAATAACGTTCAAGTAAAATTTGTTATTAAAATGAAGGATCTACGTAAAGATATTTGAAAACTGTTATAAATAGAAGAGAAATTTCTTGTCTAACATCTTGTGCAAAAACTAATTCGATTGTTTAATGGCGTTTTTTAAAAACGGCTTTTGTAAACAAAGCTGCGTGATGTTGGATTTTGGGCCGATAAAGATTCTGACACACCCGGAAAGCTGGAAAACTGCCGGGTTTGTCAATGTCAGAAAGCTGGTAGTTCGAGTTCAAAAGATTAATGTAAATTGGAAAAAAAAAACTTTCCACTGCAAAACAGCTTAACAAAAACTATTTTTTAACAAAATATTTCACGAGACCAGTAACTGGAAAATCTTTACCCAATAATTGTTGAAGTATGAAATATCAGAAATTCCAATCAGCGCAAAACTCAGTTGTCATATATTGTTGATTGTTACTAGTGTTCGTTTGTCTGTCTCAATATTAACAGTTAACATAGAGTTTAGTTGATGCTTGCTTTCAAATTCAACTGTCTACTAAAACAACTCGTTGATTGAACATTTATATAAACGTTGAAATTTAATATTCTTCTATAAGTATTTAGGAACAAAGCTAGTAGGTTTATTTAACATTAAATTCATTTATGTATTTATATTACATGATGGTTATTAGGAGTTTTATTTCAAATCCTGAAAGCTAAAGTAATTGAACTCGCTTGAGCAACAAAGAGAGAACATAATCATTATTTATTACAGGAGCATGGTGGTACAGAAGCTGTTTTGCTTCAAGTCCTAATGGAGTATGGCGCCAAGGCGGTCCAAACTCAACTTATGGACTCGGGATTGTCTGGAATCATTGGAGAGGCTACTACTACTCATACAAAACCATTTACATGAGGCTAGGCAGATAACTCCATGTTTGACTTGTGATTGCTAAATTAAAGGCACATTTAAAGTCATTGGTGTAGTACTTCTATACTAAAGCTAGTAACTTGCTTATTTCTATTCTGGTCACCTGTTTTTATTATCTAGATATGTTTCTATGGGAATTAATTATGATAAAATGTCTAAATTGTGATGCAAAAGCAAATTTTAAATCGACAAAAACACTTTGGAGATGTATTGGAACAATTCTGGTAATATTTCTTAACCTTTTTCTATTTTGAATGTTTTACTATGTGTAAAATAAATGCATTAACATAAATGAAGAAAGGTTTTGTTGTTTTAAACGTCAATAAGTATGAAATATCAATTAAGCAGTTTAATTCACATAACTCAAATTAAATTGTTTTCGTCCTGGTTTTAGTAGAAAGTGAGTTCATAAAAAGATAAAAGAATTAACTGAATCTGTTTTTTCAAGCTGATAGATTAAAGAAAAGCACCTTCAGAGTTGTTTGGTATAAGATAGAGATCATAAATATTATACAAGATGATGTCTGTTTCGCAGATTATTAGCAAAATCTACAGAAGGAAGTTCTATTGAGAATGTACAGTGGTATTATTGTAAAGTGTTGTCTGCCTAATACGTTGTTTATTTACATTTTGTTCATAAAGAGGCTAAAAGTGTGTTTTCTGTATTTATCCTTTGAGTTTACAGTTAGTTTTGGCCAAAAAAACACAAATATATTAAAAAAAGTGTAAAAAATTAATATGACTGTCTATGGTACTATAATGTATAGGCTGACAGCCAAAGCTATGCAACTTTTTGTAAGTTTGGAACATCAAATTTTGCATTCAAATCATTTAACCAAATTATACCATAAATATGGAAGTACGTTGCCCAGAGTTTATAAAGACTCATACAGTGGTATTCCCAGGTGCTTTGAGATGTCTATATGTGTAGGAGTTATGTGCACAACTATTCTTAGGTGTGAAAGTAACAGCAACTCATCAAAGTAACAATCAACTCACTAGGGTTTATAAGAAAGATAGAAATAGGACACTTAAAATTTACAAAAGTTTGCAAGCACACACATAATCTAACAAATTCTATACCTAATAATCTATACTGAATATGACAAAAGCACGCATTTGAACGTAGTAAGGTTCTTTGATTGCTTCTAAAAGATTCTTATTTATGTAGGTTTATCAGGTAAAGTTTGCAGCAGTATCAGAACTACTGCTATTTACTTATAAATGAACATTTTGTTCAAAGAGTTTACAAGACCAAGTTTCCTGACAGGGATTAGACTATAATGTGTAAGATGACTAATTATATGCGTGCATTTCTTATGCCTTCATATTTTTCATTTGCTTATTATATAATGAATTGGTGTTTCCTTATTATATGTTGTATATAAAAGTTTAGTAAGCTCGTGTCAGGTGGTCAGAGTGTTACTCACTAATATGAATTAAAAAAAAGGTTTAACAGTTTTAGTGTTGCCTAACACTAAAATACTATTAGGCTCTATACTAAACAATTCTGGGTTTTACAACACAAGTTTATGATATCAAGTTGGGCTTTCAAAAATATTGACTTTTAAATCTTTGAAGAATAGTGAATCTTCTAAAATAATTTGACAAAAATAATTTTTTAAGCCGAGTGAAAGAGATTATTGAGCGTATGTCATCAATGTTGCTATGGGTTCAAAAGTTCAAAATGTAAAAAAACGTATTGAACAATTTTTTTTATGAAACACATTCATATAAAGTAGATATAACAAGAATCTAAACAAACAAAGCTCTAGAGCTTAGTTATTGCCATCAATTATGTTGAATATTCCATGAGTAAATCCATAGTCAAACTGAATGAAAAATTTGAAACAAATTGAATAAATATTAAATGAACGTAAATATTTTAGCTGTTATTTTTGGTTAGCTGTTATTTTAAGTTACATAATTTCGTATAATAGTATATTTATCGGTAAGCATCTTGTAACAGTAGCCTTAACACGTACTCAACAAGATGATGGAAATTTCATCAATCCGCTGCATCAAATTATTAAAATAAACTTAAAAAAATTTCTGATGTCAGTGTAAAAGAATATGCCCATTTCTTTACTGATAATATACTGGGCAGATAACTCCATGCGTGTGACCACTAAACTGTGATTCTTAATTCTGGGTTCATGATAAACTCATCGTTGTTGTATTAAAGTACTAAGTTTAGTAACTGATTCATTTTTGTTCTGTACATAGTAATTACCTTTAGATAACTTTATTATTCAGAGTTAATTTAAATTGAAAAAAATAATTTTAGTTTATTGTATTGTGTAAACAAAATCAAGATTCCTGATGGTCTTATGACTTGAGCCCACTAAAATCGAGTGGTTACAGTGGAGTAAAATATTTGTAGGAGAAATATGTCATACAAGAATAGCGCTAGTAAAATCATAAGCCACAGTCTTGTTTAGTCCGGCCTCTTAATAAAATAAATCCAATACCACTATAGACAAATAATGAATGGATTTGTTCCTTTCCTAAAAACATTTGTGCCCAAATGCAAGTACATCTACAGAAAGAGGATAATGTTCACACAAATTGCTATACATGGGAAATTTGCAAATTCAAAAAACAAAGAATAAGTTTTAATAATTGATAGGCTCCACCCCTATGCTGCATTTGTCTTGGTTGGTTAATGTGTTATGCTATGTGCGCTTTTCTACAGGCCTGTGCTTAAGAACTTTGTTCATCTGGCTTGCATCACAATATAAAATTATTTGAAAAGAATTGAAATTGTAGGAATTGTGACAGAAAATCAAATTTAAACAAATTCAAATACTGTTGAAATGGTCTACAAACCTACATTTTGTTTTCACTGATGCAAACTTTGAGCTATGTGTAACATAACAAGTTTTGCAAACTTAAATAGAATTTTTTTCATTTACAAATATATAACTATTAAGTACAAACAGCGCTGTCCTTTTTCACACCTTGAATCAATTCATTGTTTTTTTTTCATAAAGATACTTGTCCTTGTACATCAACAAAAAAAATTATGTTTTCACAAATTGCTATATCGGAGAAAGCATGAAACTTTCAAAACAATCAAAAATAATTGCTTTATGATTGACTTTATTATCTATTATTCTGCATAAAAAGCTTTAAAAATTATTTAAAGGTAAATCTACATACACTTGTATTAAACTATTGTCAATAGAACTAATTGAAATGTTATTAATTATGTTTGCATGTTTGAAAAAGCAGTTTGTTTGGTTCAGCTCATGGTTATTCTAACCAGAGTAAAGGAATTATTGTGCGTGCAACTAAAATTAGAGTAACTTCTGAGAGAAAGTTATGTAAGAACTTTTTATGAAAACATGCTCATATAAAACAGCATCAACATATTTTAGAGAAGGCATATTTTATTGATGTAGGCTATTTCATCTATTAATTCTGATGTATAATTATTTTAAAACTATAATAAAGTATTTTGACAGCAAGTTGCTTGGCAACAAGTAAATCAATACCAGATCTTAACATAATGTCTGGCATCAACATTAAGTAAACACATAATTAGTTGATCATTCTCAACTTTCACATTTTTGCTGCCATCTTAAGTAACTGCATTTGAAATAAAATTATTTTACAAGTGATCACCATCTAGCAATTGTCTTAACAAATACCTACCGGTTGTGTAATACTTTCATCAATCTGTGTCATCATAGTATATAGTCTAAGCTGTATAAAATTGTTGTTGTTAGCAATTTATTTTCTTTCCTTTGCTTTTTTGATGTTAACAACAAATTGTTTAATTACCAAAAGTTTATCAACAAATGGTTAGTGTAGTTCTCTATGTTACATTGATCAAATCTTAAAGTTATCTTGTTTAATAGTTGACAATCAAAAGCAGAAGATCGCTATTATTTCTCTTGCTCTATTGCTGCCACTGAGTTCAGAGAAATAGTTTCAGAATATAGGAGTGGTGCTATGCTAACAGGAAAAACATTTATTAGTGGCTCATGATAATGGATGGGCAGAGTTAGAGAATGAGTTAGACTGTAGTCTTCGAACACTCTAAAATCAGTTGTTAAGTTAACCCAATTTCATTAAATTTTATATAGAAAACAGGTATTTATGTTTGCTAACTAGTATTAACTGCTAAAACTTGTTTAGTTTCACTTGCATTGATCTCTTTTATAAATCGATACCGAAAGCTTGTTCTAAGTGTATTAAAGATATGAGGTTACAAGTTTCCTATCCTCTGCATACCTAATAATATTGATTTAATGTTTAGCCAAATATGAGACCTTTCAGCAAAGGTAGTAGAATGCAAACCATGGGCAGGTCAATGATACTCGTTTTTTTCATTCTAATAATTTCAGGTGTTTTTGCTGCAAATGATGGAGTTCAATACAGCATAAAGCGGAATGTTGTACAGAAAACAGCTTCACAACATAAAGGATACATCCAAAAAGGTGAAAAATTTCTCTCTGTTCTGATACTTTAAAAAGTAATAACTTTATAGTAAATGTCAATCATCTACCTAATGTCTTCTTTTTACTCTCCTTCAGGGGAGAAAATTCTTATTCCTTTTTAAATAAAATTTTGTTCCTTATTAGCGCCAGGCTTTGGTAGAGTATTTCTTTTATTAATCAATTTCTTATTACAAAATTTTATGGTTTTACGACACTTTATAAAAACTTTTATTTTTTATGAATACCAAGTAAATACAAAAGTTTTTTTTAATGCCAGAATATGTTCTTTGTAGGTGAATTAGGAATTATTAATAAAAGATTTGAAAGCTTTTTCAAGCAAAACTAACCTGAAATTTAGTTAAAAAAGGCACAATAAATATGTACGGATATAACACAACCACAT